>NC_062555.1:8681432-9318043 GCF_016906955.1 Phacochoerus africanus | reverse complement strand
AAGAACTAGAAGTGAGTCATTGTTCTCTGAATATTACTTTGTGCTATTTTTGTCTTCCTTAAGTCTTGCTTTGTGATATTAGTCACAATAGAACAAATAAGGGCTTATATTCCTGGAATCTTCTTTTTACCCCTGAAAGAATATTTTACTAGGTACAATAGAAGGAAAATAACAATAAATTTGGAATAAATTATATTTCTGATCCATTGTGTCACTACCAAGAATTCTGCTTATTAATAGATAGAAATGCATTTAATTATGGTTTACAAAATATCAACATATACCTATAAAATGGTCATTTCTCAAGTAAGCCTTATCAGATATACAATTACTTAACAGAACATCCTAAAAAACCTAGCTCAAAATGGACAGCATCATATTGAAACTTTATGCAAATATTGGTCACTCCTTCTGTACAGGTATCCACAAATTTTCTTCACTATTTAATAAAATGAACCTAAACATTCATTTCCCCAATAGCTGCTTCTCTATCAAGTCACTAAAAGTTGCCAACAGGATGTTACCTTGATCTGAATAGAAGTCTAGACTGCTGATACTGTATGTCGTTTAAGGTTAGACTCTTTACATTTAAGATTACTGATCTCACACTTATTTCTACTAAAGTTAGGATTTGCTATCAAACAGTTTTATTACTATCATAAATTAAACACTCATAAAACCAGAGGTGCTCTAAAGTTACGGGAATAGGTGGATGACCCGATGATGTTGGAGTATTTCAGTTTTCTTAAGATTTTAAAAATGAGGACTACATATCAATTTTAGTTAGTAAAATCGTGCAGCAATTATGTTTGCAACGCAAATTAATCTACCCTAATAGCTACCGTATTTATCACAAGATGTTCCCTTTTGAATATCACTTAATCTAAAAATGCCTATGGGTAAGAATTGTACAGATGTTACACCATGTTATACAAGAACTAAAATGGTCTTTACAGAGTTGGCCACAATTCAATTAATGCCAGGAATGGGAAAGGGAACACGATAAAATATCATAGTCATTAGTGGATTAAAGCCTTAAATGTTAGATCTGAAAGTGTTAAAACTCCTAAAAGACAACATTGGGAAAATCCTTGTGGATGTTGGCCTTGGCAGTGATTTATTGGACATGACACAAAAATCATAGGCAATAAAAGCAAAAATAGACAAATGTGATTATACCCAATTAAAAACCTGCATAGCAAAGGGAACAATCAACCCAATGAAAATGAAACCTACAGAGGGTGAGAAAATATCTGCAAATCATATATGCAGTAAAATAATACACAAACTATATAAAGAACTGTTACAACTCAATAGCAAACAACAGCAAATAACCTAATTTTTATTATGTCACAGACACAAATCTCAGATCCCGCGCTGCTGTGGTTGTGGTGTAGGCTGACAGTTGTAGCTCCTATTCATCCCCTAGCCTAGAAGCTTCCATATGCCCCAGGCGTGGCCCTAAAAAAAAAAAAAGAGAGAGAGAGAGAGAGAGCAGAGCAGTAATTTTCAGGGAACTGCAAATCAAAACTGCAATGAGATATCACTTCACATCTGTTAGGATGACTTTGGTTTAAAAAATGATAATAAACATGGATGAGGATATGGAGAGAGTACCCTTATACACTGATGGTGGAAATCTAAACTGACACAACCATCATGGAAAAGAGTACTGAGGTTCCTCAGGAAAAACACACACACAGATACACACACAAACAAACCAACAAACAACAAAACCCTCCAAAAATAGAGCTACCACATGATCCAGCAATTCCTGGGTATATCTTCAAAAGAACTGAAAATGGTACCTCCAAGAGTTTTCTGTGTTCCCATCTCACTGCAACATTACTCACAACAGCCAAGACATGGAAGCAACTTACCTATCAATCACTGCATGAACGGGAATCTGTATACACAAGATGGAATAGTATTCAGCCATAAAAACGGAGGAAATCGTACTGTTTGTGACAATAGGGATGATATGGAGGGAGATTGTGCTAAAAGAAATAAATTAGACACAGAATGGCAAAACCTGCATGATATCCCGCATATGAGGAATCTAAAATAGTCAAATTCATAAAAGCGCAGCAGACAGAGGTGGTGGCACTCACGTCCTATAAGATACTATGTCCGAAGATGCCAGCAAGGGATGGTATCTGTGATGCGTCATTGCCTTTTTTTTAAGGACACTCATTGACAGTTTCTTTATTTCGGGTGAAATGTTATTGCACAATTGCTGATGGAAACCTAATTACAGGCAGTGTTGCAGCATATCGGCTCCTCTTGATATGAAGAAATGAGATATAATTTGTTATCAAGCTGGTACATTTTGGCTGCCTTCCACCTATTTCCAGAAGTTGAGATGTGCCTAGTGAGCAAGTACTAATACCAATTATTGTCCTAAATGTATTAGGGAATGGGACATCACTTCTTTCTGCCTGGGTATATACCCAGGGAATTCCAAGGGAATCCTCATTGTAGATTTATAAAAATGCTGGGGGATAGGTCATAGGAAAAAACTCTCTCGGTGTGATAGCGAGTTTATATATTGAATTGTCTATGATCCTGTTGGTTCTTTTCACCTGACAGAATATCTTTATACTCTAATGGAGTAAATTTCACAATATATGTGTCAGATCATGCTCTACACCTTCAAGTGACACAGTGCTGAATGTCATTTTTCTCTCAATAAAACTAGAAAGACATTGAATTGAGATCATCTACACATGGCTATATTTAATGTTTTAAAAATCTCTTGTGCATTAAATTTAAATACATAATGGTTTTATAATGCTTGTTATTAGCTCAGCATCAGGGCATTGACAAAGGGGATATGCAGTAAGGTTTCTCTACACATTCACTCTGTTAGAAAAGAACATTTCCACCAGGAGAAAACAGACAGAGCCCGACTGAACCATTATCTCTGAACATCACTGGGGCACTCAAAGATCCTTGAACTCAGGATCCAGCAGCTTAGAAGAGGGGTCAGAAAGTGGAGATACTACTGACTACTTCTTGGTACTCCCTCATCAGGTTTGCTGGTACCTGGAGAAGTCGAACAACCCCAGGCGAGGATAGCCACGACGTTCAGGTGTTCAGGCTCTCACTGATGAAACTACCCAACAAATCCTGGGTGAATATGCTTCTTATTTAGCTGGGGAAACTATAAAAGGAAAACAGTATAGCCATCCATCACATGAGACTGACAGAATTGCTTAAATAAATTGTTTTTAGCCTTCAGCTTGAAGGGTACCATATAAAATGCAAAACTATTTATGCTTTTGCTTGTCTTTGCATCTAGTATATATGTATTTCTTCTTTTGGCTGCAAATAATCACCAGAATTTAATTAATTTGGTGGCCTTACTTAATAGCAATAACCGTGGTCCATTTAGGTGAAATAGTTTTGACTTTGGCAACATGTTTTTTAGTTGTTAACAGCTGCTTTATACCCCTATAATAAACTAGTATTTTTATAAAGCTTTCAAATTGGCTTGAGAACAATTACTTTAAGAGGTAAAGTTGTGCCCAAAGGTCTCAGGGCCAAGGGGAAAATACTGGTTACCTTGATCCTTAGCTTCCAAAAGAACAGATGTGATGGATAGAAAGGTCAAAGAAAGCAGAGTCAGATCACACCCGTTGCTGCCATTATCTTCCAAGACCTCTTCAGGTTCCATTACCCCCTACAATCTTGCTCATGTCCTCTGCAACTCTCAGACTCGTCTCTTGGTTGCATGTAAGGGCTTTTAAAGGGATGGAAATGTTACAAAATTGGGTTGTGATGATCATTGTACAACCATAAATGTAATAAATTCACTGAGCAATAAAAAATAAAATTAAAAAAAACATGGTGCATTATACTCTTCTCCCATTATAAGTTCTAGAAATTTAATATTTGAGGAAATTTTCCCAAAATAATCAAACAAATGTTTATTATTTATCCCTAATCATCCAATTTAAAAACAGATTTGTTCTAGCAGAAAAATCTCCAAACCTCTTTTTACATGCCTTTACATATTACCTACAAGTAAAAATCAATGTCTTACTTTCCAAGAAGAGTTGTTTAAACTTTGTTTTTCTTATTTAATTTATTCTTGTTTGTGCTACTTATTATCATTGTATATAGATGCTACAAAGTGAAAAACAGTCCATATGGAAAAGTCCTGCAATAAAATAGCTAGTAGAAGTTTTCCACATGATTATATATTTAATACATTATTTGATGGAATGGAGCAATTAGCTTTTATCAGAGTATGTAAATATTGCATGTTTTATGGCTAAACTATAAATTGTTACAACTATATAATGAACCAGGTCAATGATGTTAAAAAGAAATTCATCACATTGGATGTCACTTGAAAGAAAAAAGTCCTCAAATAGACTTTGCTTCATACTCCCAGCTATCTTTGTATTTTTGGCAAGTTCTGAGTTAGAACCCCCTGTAAAGACTATAGCCTATGAATTGTGGTCTGGAGAAAATTTAGCTAATAATTTTACTCTTAACCATAGTAAATTCCACCTGCAATAAAGGAGAAATAAAGAAGACACATTCCTAGGGTAATACGCAATAGTTTGTGACTGTGTAGTGAACTTTGTTTTACTTTTGCTGCTCTGAATAAATCATTCAAGTACTGAAATCAACATCATTTTTGGAAAAAAAAAATCAACCAGCATGAGTAATGAATTGAATGAATCAAATACTTCACCATGAGAAATGATTTTTAGTTTTTCCAATTTTCTATATAGGTTTTATATTCTTTGTTTCATTTGCAGCATGCCTTATAGATCTTCCTGATTCACGGGCTTCCATGATTCATGATCTTCCATGGATAAGATCATCTGAACACATACTTACACTGCTCATGCTTGTCATGACAGGAAGTCCGTTCATCTGATAAAGATAATATGCAATAAAATATGTGAGAGAGTGTTCAGATCACCACTCATTACTCTTCTTCCACTCACAATTTCACATAATCTCAATATATCCTATGGAATCATATACTAGGCAGTTACATGCGTGAGGATTTTTCACAAATCATGAAGCTTTTGGTAAGTATATTAGAACTAATTTTTTAAAATTTTTGTATAGTATTCTGCTGAGTGGGTATACCATGTTTTCTTTATCAACCCACCAGTTGATAAGGATTAGCTGTTTCCCAAGGAAATCCTAGCTTTATTAACTAATGACTCTTCTGTAAAGCTTCCTTGTTGTGGTTTTAACTACGCTAAACATGATAACTGTGCACAAAATACTCTCAATTATTTCATTCTAAATGAACAATCTTTTAACAGGAGCAAATTAGCTATTTCATCAACTATTTCTGAGAGCAATAACACCCCTGAATATCAAGAAAGATTTATACATTAACAATATTAGTTTTGTCCTAGGTTTGTAAGTTCAATTACTGGAGTCCTATAATCTTTTTCAACCTAATCTAGGTTTGTGGCTAAAAAACAATGCCAACAGTGTCTCCCTTAAATAAAATAGCTACAATATTATCCAAAGCTCCTAGAATAAATCACAATCCATAGATAACCTTCCTCAAATTCATCTGCCTCTTTTGAAACACATAAATTATAGAATTTTGTGGTCATTCTGTAGGGATTTTCTGAAACACTAAACCTCCAGCTATTATTAATTGTATCCCTAATGCATCAGAAACTGTATGTTTTCAGGAGCAACACGTAATCTTGTTAGAAAGACTATTTTACAAAGTTGATTTTTCGATCTTAAGAGTGCTGGTTATTGATCCAAATGCCATCAAGATCATGAGTTTAAACTTGTTTCTCGTTTATCTTCTATAGCTTCTCTTTACTGTAGGGGGTGAAAAGTAATGGAGAATATTTGGAATACTGGGTGGTTGTAAGAACGGTTAACATTAAATGCAATGGCACAAGTAACGCTACCTTTTTTTGTTACGATCATTAAATTCCTTGATACTTCTTTTTAAATCAGCTAAATACAATTATTTATTTATACCTTTCGGTTTGAGTACTAAGTAGTAATACCACATCTGCATTTCAATAATGTATTGCTAAGAAGAAATGCAATGCACTCGAAAACTAGCAATGCCTTGCTTCTAAAATATCAATAGCATCTTATTTCACAGCAGAACAGGTAAAAAATGATATTCCCAATTCGGAAAAAACAAAACAGAAAAACACTTTCATTTTACATCTTTGTTGAATCTGTATTAGGTTAGCAATTCTCAAATGTTTTCAACATTGTAAATTTTAATTCACTTCATCATTTTCCAAATGATTTGTAGTTGTGCTAGGAATGCATCTACTTAATGGATTTTTCCCCCTTAATTGACGGCAATAGCTAAAACCAAGAAATGCACTTTCATTTTTTTCCATAGTTTCTAAATATATGCTCTGGGTTTTAAAAACTTATAAACCATTACAAAAGTGATACATCTTGAATCACAATTGTGAATTCTAGGCAATAACTGCATACTGCTAATGCTAGCTGTAAAAAATATCTACATATTTGTTTTACTTTTTTGAAATACTGGAAAATTGTTTAATAGTGGGAAATTCAAAACAACAAAATGATTACAAGGTAGGACCAAAGCAAAATTAACTGATAAAATATATTAAATAAATTAAATTAAGAACTGTAAACGCTATGTTTTCATAAGTTTACAGATTTTCTAAGCAATTTCTTACCTTTTATCTCAAGATGATAAAAATTTGTAACACTGTGTTCCCTTGAGAAAAACAAATTATTTTCCTTGGTTCAGTCCTGTTATTGGAAAAGAAAATATATCCTCTTTTTATAAATATTATTTTATTTAATTTGACATCCTTTGACACACTGTGATGGTTATTTATTTCAATATAACTGGAAAATTTAAATTCTCTATTAATATTTTTGAAAACCATTTCTTCTCTAATGTAAGTGTGCTGTAGTAAAGAGAACATTAAAATGAACTGAATCCTTGCACTCACAATTTATAGATATATAATACTAGGAAATATTAATAAGCCCTTGAAACATATCTAACTTAACTGGACATACCTTCACCAATGTAGGGACACTGTATATGTTCAATGGACATTATAAATGTTCTCTCTCTCTCTCTCTATATATATATATATATATATATAATATATAGTTCATTACTGACTCATATTTATACTAATTAAAATATGTATTAGGATGAAGAAAGCATACTGACAAGTTGATAATGAACTGCAATAGGGGTTTCCTTTATTCTATAAAGTAAAAATATTAGGTTTTGTATAGTAAATATATTACATTTTCTGGGCTACATAGTTTCTGCTGGAACTACTATATTCTGTTGTGGTATAAAAGCAGCCCTGGCCCACCAAGCAATCCATATGACATGTTCCAACAAAACTATTTACAAAAGAGACAGTCAACTGAATTTAGACACAGGCTACAGTTTTCCAAGCACTGATGCCCACATTAAATAGCTTTTTCATTAAAAAGATATTTTTACAAGAATATTTAATTTCTTATTACAAATAATTTTTGGAAAACTCTTGAAGCTCAGAGAAGGTGATTAATAAAACCCAATTAGGTAATGACACCATAGTAACTTACTTATCATCAACTTATCAAGTACTAGATGGGAGTTGTTGTGGCTCGGAAGGTTAGGAACCTGACTAGCATCCATGAGGATGCAGGTTCGATCCCCTGGCCTTGCTCCGTGGGCTAAGGATCCGGAATTGCCATGAGCTGTGGTGTAGGTCATAGACAGAGCTCAGATCCCACATGGCTGTGGCTGTGGTGTAGGCCAGTGGCCGCAGCTTCGATTCAGCCTCTAGCCATATGCCCCAGGTACGGCTCTAAAAAACATAAATAAAACAAAAAAAACCAAAGAACTTATCAAGTACTAGATAGTTGGATTCAAACGTCAAAATATCATGAATTTTATTCTTATTACATACCTAGGCAATAGGTACGAATATTATCTCCATCTTATAGTGAGGAAATTGAGTTAGAAAGTGCTAATACTGCCTTATATTCACATATCACATGTAAAAATACATTTATTAAAGGATATGTGGGCTCCCTTGTCACTTACAAATGTGTTCAGTGTTGGCACAGTGCATACTTAAGCATTTGCTTCAAGACTAACATAGTTCAAGTCTTAATGTAAAGCTCTTTTTTTTTTTTTTTTTTGGTCTTTTTAGGGCCACACCTGGAGCATACGGAGGCTCCCAGGCGAGGGGTGGAATTGGAGTTGTAGCCACTGGCCTACATCACAGGTCACAGCCACAGCCACATCAGATCCGAGCCATGTCTGCAAACTACACCACAGTCTCATGGCAACACCAGATCCTTAACCCACCGAGCAAGGCCAGGGATAGAACCTGCATCCTCATGGATGCTACTCAGATTCGTTTCTGCTGAGCCACGCCAGGAACTCCCAAAGCTCATTTTTCAATCCTATGTCACTGAAACAAACAAAAAGCAAACTGTCTGAATTCCATGAAGATTTGTGCTTTGAGCTGATGCCATCATCTGGGATGTTCATTGTGGTGGAATACAGCACAATACTTTTTTAATAAAATCCAAGGCAATCTTTTATTGAAAAAAAAAGGGGGTTTTCATTTTTTTCCTGCCTGACTTTTGCTGCAAATTCAGATCATGTTTCAAGTCAAATTAATTGAAATCAATTCAATCTATTTTTCCCTCACAGCCATGAATTTAGATGTTTTACGGACACATTAATAAAAACATACAGATGCAGTTTCCATTTTTAAATAGATAAAAATCTTATCAAATGTCAAGAATATATATATATATAAAAGTAAAATGTATACATAAAAAAGAATTTGATTATTTACTGAAGAGAGCCATTTGAAAAGTATGTGTGATAGAGTTTCTTTGGACATAAGGCAGCATACGTAAAAATTGTCAGGGGAAAATATCATATCATGAGAAACTTATGCAACTTTTGTTTCTTTTTTTTTTGTCTTTTTGCTATTTCTTGGGCCGCTCTCACGGCATATGGAGGTTCCCACGCTAGGGGTCCAATCGGAGCTATAGCCACCGGCCTACGCCAGAGCCATAGCAACGTGGGATCCAAGCCGCGTCTGCAACCTACACCACAGCTCACGGCAACGCCGGATCGTTAACCCACTGAGCAAGGGCAGGGACCGAACCCGCAACCTCATGGTTCCTAGTCGGATTCATTAACCACTGCGCCATGATGGGAACTCCAGCTTTTGTTTCTAATAATTCCTTTCCAACACAAGGAAGAAACATTTATCTGAGTTTATTTGGTGAGACTAAAAGCACCCTCAGAGAACAATTTATAATAACTAAATAACTATATTAAAAATAGAGCTCTCATATCACTGACTTTAGTTTCTAATTTTAAAACTAGGAAAGAACAGCAAATGGAAGCAGAAGGAAGGAAATAATAAAGATCAGAGCAGGATGAATTATGTAGAAAAAATTAAAATAATAGATTTGTAAGTAAAACCAAAAGCTAGTTCTTTGAAATAATCAATAAACTCATTACAGTTCCAGGAACACTGAACCAGAAAAGAAGAGGGAATAAGTTCCCGTTGTGGCTCAGCCAAGTTAAGGACCCAATGTCTCTGTGAGGATGTGGGTTAGATCCCTGGCCTCAATCAGTAGGTTAAGGATCCAGCGTTGCTGCAAGCTGTTTCATAGGTCACAGATGTGGCTCAGATCTGGTGCTGCCAGAGCCGTGGTGTAGGCTGCTGCTGCAGTTCTGATTTGACCCCATATGCGGCAGGCACTGCCACAAAAAGAAAAAAGAAAAGAAAAGATGCCATAAAAAGAAAAAAGAAGAGAGAAGACACAAATGTCCAATAAACAAAAGACTGAGGCAGCATCACCACACGGTTTACACATATTCAAATGTTAAGGGACTATTACGAACAACTTCATTCCAATAAAGTCAATAACTCAGATAAATTAGAAAATTCATTGATGGACACTAGGTATTAAACCTTATTTGAGAATAAGTATAAGTAATAAACAACTGGATAGGCCCAAATCTATCAGAGACATCATTGCACAAAGAAACTCTAGGCCCAGATAATTTCACTGGTGAATTCTACCAAACACCTTAAGGAAGAAATAATTCCAGTGCTACACAAAATCCTTCAGAACTTTGAAGAAGTAAGAGTTAAATTTTAAACATTTCAAAAATATTTATCGACTATCTAGCCTGTGTCAGAAGCATGTTAGCTGATGTAAAAGGAAGTGTTTACTCAGTCAATGAAATATATAGATTATATTTAACAGTTGCTTAAGAGAAACAGATACATATTTGAAAAATAATCCTCAATAATTAAGGCCACTACTAAACAGAAAAGATAGAATAGTAAGAAAAAAAAAAAAAAACTGGTAAAAAGTCCAAAGAAGGCGTTTCCTGGTGGCTCAGCAGTTTAAGGATCTGGTATTGTCGCTGCTGTAGCTTGGGTGGGTTCTGTGGAACAAGTTCAGCCCCTGTTTATCTTGGCATGATGGGAAATACGTATACCCTTTAAATTCTCTTACCTCCTACTTGGCCCTGAAACCCAAGGAAATCTATTTTCTCTTTGAGGAATCTGCTGCTCTGTGAATGGGAACTAAAACAAAGCAAACACCTTGAATGACCTTGGCCTTCACTGGAGGATGTGAATGACCCTGAATGTGGTGGCAGATGACTTTATCTTTGATGGGTCCTCTCTTCTTGCTCATATGCATGGATATGCATGTGTAAGATGCTCTAGTTAGGGGAAAAAAAGTATGATAGTTCCCATTCAGTTTATACACCAGCTGAGCAATGGAGTGAAAGACTGATAATCATAAATCATCCTCCTATTACGCTTCCTCTTATAGCATCCTAGGTTGAGTTCTCACTGGGAAGCCTCCACTTCGATACTCCCATTCAGGGTGCCATGTACTCCCCACAGTCAAATCGGGTTTTCAGAGAAAGTGGCTGACGAGGTGAAAGGAATTCTTGCAGATCCCAACTTGTACATCCTAGCTTTGACCTTCTTTGTCACTGCATTTCATCTTCGTTTTGATTTCCTAACATTTAAAAAATGGCAACAGTTTCTGCAAGAAAAATAAGAGCCGTGGTTTCAGCACAGCAAAGGAAAGCCTAAACGAAATGAAAAGACAATCCACAGAATGGGAGAAAATATATGCAAATGAAGCGACTGACAAGGGATTAATCTCCAAAATTTATAAATTTATAAATACCTTCTGCAGCTCAAAACCAAAAAAACAAACAACCCTATCAAAAAATGGGCAGAAGATCTAAACAGACAGTTCTCCAAAGAAGACATTCAGATGGTCAAAAAAACACATGAAAAGATGTTCAACATCACTCATTATTAGAGAAATGCAAATCAAAAGCACTATGAGGTACCACCTTACACCAGCCAGAATGGCCATCATCAAAAAGTCTACAAACAATAAATGCTAGAGAGAGTATAGAGAAAAGTGAACCCTATTACACTGTTGGTGTGAATGTAAATTGGTGCAACCACTGTGGAAAACAATATGGAGATTCCTCAGAAACCAATAATAGAATTACCATTTGATCCAGGAATCCCACTCATGGGCATCTATCCAGAGAAAACCATGACTCAAAAAGATACATGTACTCCACTGTTCATTGCAGCACTATTCACAATAGCCAAGACATGGAAACAGCCTAAATGTCCATCAGTAGAGAAATGGATCAAGAGGATGTGGAATACACATAATATACACAATGGAATATCACTCAGCCATTAAAAGGAACGAAATAACGGCATTTGCAGGAACATGGATGGGCCTAGAAGTTATCATGCTAAGTGAAGTCAGTCAGACAATGAGACACCAACGTCATATGCCATCACATGTGGAATCTAAAAAAAGGGCATAATAAATGTTGCAGAATAGATACTGACTCAGAGACTTTGAAAAACTTATGTTTTCCAAATGAGACAGGATGAGGGTAGGGGAATGCACTGGGGGTTTGTGATGGAAATGCTACAGAATTAGCTGGAAAAAATCTCGGGTTGTCAACTGAGTATTTGAAGAAGCTTTGGTGTAATTTCCTCAGACATTACAACCTTCAGCATTGCCAATATCTCTGAACATTTCTCATCAGTCTCTTGGGTTGCCTCTATGCTTTATTTGAAAAGAACTGTCAGCACTTGCAAAACCTATCCTTCTCAAAATTTAAGCATCTGTCTGGCTCACAATGCTGTTGAGCGTTTGTGGTCACCTTTTACAAATGATAGCTTTCTGTGAGGGAATGTCCAGTTTGGAGCTGTAGGCTGCACCTCTTATAGTAGGGTTCCCCCCCCACCAGGAGATACCTGGAGCACAGGTGGAGCACACCTAACCTATCAAAGGCAGGAAGGATACTGGTTTTCCATTTCAAATCGCTGTTATTTTAACTGTTCCTTATGTGAATTTCAAATGCCTAGCTAATTTCATCCCATATTGATTTCCTGGAATCAGTTGGCTTTTTTTGTATTTTATTTAAATATTGATTGTTTTAAATCTTAATGTTTATATGGTTCTATATTAAGATAAATTTATCTGTCTGTGGAAAACATATTTACATTGGATTTCATCCAAAATTTAAAAGGTTTGTGCTTTAAAAAACACCATCAAGAAAGGGAAAAACCATCCACACAATCAGAGAAAACATTAGCTAATCATGCAACTTATAAAAATCTATTATCTAGGATACATAAACAGCACTTATAACACGGGACCCAATTAAAAAGTAGGCAAAGGGTCGTAATAGACATTTGTCCAAAGGAGATTTACAAGTGGGCAATGTGTCATGAAAAGATGCTCGACACTATTAGCCACCAAAGAAATGCGAATCAGAACCACAGCGAGATACTACCTCAGATCTACGGGGATAGCTAGAATCTAGAAAGTCAGTAACAGTGTTGGAATGAGTAAAATTGGGACTCACTTATACTGGTGGGAATCATGTTCAATTTTCACAACCTCCTTATTAATAATCAGTGTGTATCTCAAGAGACAAATCTTCATACCTCATACCTGCTTTAAAAAAAAAAAAAAGCCAATAGCTTTAATATCCATTGCAAAAGCAAGTCATTTAGGAGAGAACAAGCTATCTTGATTGTTTCAGCCAATGGATTACCTCCTGTTTAAGAGGTGCAGCCATTCTGAACAATCCAAGGTGTGAAACCTGAATATGTAATCAAGTCACTGCGGAGTTTTAAGAATTCTGAGGCACCACCAATGAAAGGAAATAGACTACTAATCCGCATGGAGATATTTGTGCCATCATTATGAGACAGGCTAGAGCTAAAAACTAAACAAGAAGCTTCTGAAGGTTCTGAAGAAAATGGAAAAACTGTTAGAGAGTTTCTTAGATGACTGACAAGTCAGACAAAAGTTTAACAAAAGCTGATGTCACAACAATCTCTTGAACAACAAGTTCTCTTTAGTTTACCACAATCTTCAAGTAATATATGGAATTCTAATGGCAATATTTTATTCCCTTTTCACCAACATGGATCTCCATCCTCTGACAGAGATTTGTCTCTCAAGGGCTCTTAATGTCACTTGTCACTTAGCAGAGTCTATGTTTCTGTGTTGGCTGAACGTCACGTTCAATTTTCACAACCTCTTTATTAATAATCAGTGTGTATCTCAAGAGACAAGCCTTCATACCTCATACCTGCTTTAAAAGAAAAAAAGCTAATAGCTTTTACATCCATTGCAAAAGCAAGTCATTTAGGAGAGAAAAAGCTATCTGATTGTTTCAGCCAATTTAAATTAAATTGAAATGCCTTTATATGGAACTCTGGCTGAGTGTGCTGTGGAAGACGAAGATGCTGCAGCATTAAGGATGGGGTTATTTTGAAGAAATGCCAGCTTACCCTCTGATTTTCATTCATCAGTTAAATCTCTTAAGTTCTTTGCCTTTTTAATCTATGAGCCCATGATTTATAGCTCTACATGATTTCCCTGAATTTCTATATTTTGTTAAAATAATTTTACACCAAGCCATATAAATAACTGAACATATAACTGCAATACAATCAGTTATATGAGAAAGCTATATGTTATGCAATATAAAAAATCAGGGGGGTTGGTAGTCATAAAATATATTTATTTGGAAGGTGGCTACTTAAATCAGAATATAAAAACTTCCTTAGTTGCCCCTTAGATAGTCTCACTGTATTTCTTCCGTCTAAGAAAGAAACCATACATTTTTAATATTCTGAAACATGAGACATAAATTTCATATGAGAATGGCAGTGAAAAACTATTTTTGTTTTTGTTTTAAAGTGCCGAAATAATGAGCCATTTACTTGGTCATATGAAGTGTCATTTGTAATAACTCAGAGTCTTAGAGAGAGCATACATCATGAAAGATTATAATAAAAATAATAGTAACAGTTACAACAATAACAACACTGACTTATTGATCTCTGTGCCAGGAATTGTACCAAGTATTTTATGCACAAAAGTCTCATTTAATACTTTCAGTGGTGCACCCTCTAGATGTTACCCATCATGCTGCTCAGAAAACCAAGAACTAGGAAACCCAAATCCAAACTTAGCCTTCATGCTTAGCGCCCTTGCTCGTAACCATCACGGATCATGTTATCCTACTTCCCAGTAGAAGAGCACTAGTGCAGACCCGAGTTGGAATAATGTCACATGGTTAAGCTCCTGTTTTTATCTCCTACTGAATTTGATTATTATTCAATTTAATCAGCAGTTTGGTTCTACAGAGACATTGTTTTTCCTTGTCATTCATGCTGATCGCCTAGTCTGTTGCTGATGAGACAACTGCAAACTTTTTTTTATATATTTTCAAAAGAATGAATTTACTAAGTTGCTTGAAACTGTCTTTAAAACGACAACCTCAACATTGATTCATTAAATGCAATCAAGCAGATACCTGAATGTTACGTTTTCATTAAAAACATGTATCTTGTATATATCCAGTCGTAAAGATATTTTGAAATAATTTATTTATAACATGACTAAAAGTTCATGGCAAAAATACTGATTTTTATCTACTGGGAACTGCTTCTTTAAAAATATGCTGAAAGATGGAGTTCCCGTTGTGGCTCAGTGGCTAACGAATCTGACTAGGAACCACGAGGGTGCGGGTTCGATCCCTGGCCTTGCTCAGTGGGTCAAGGACCCGGTGTTGCCGTGAGCTGTGGTGTAAGTTGCACAGGTGGCTCGGATCCCATGTTGCTGTGGCTCTGGCGTAGGCCGGCGGCTACAGCTCAGATTCGACCCCTAGCCTGGGAACCTCCATGTGCTGCGGGAGTGGCCCTAGAAAAGGCAAAAAGACAAAGACAAAAAAAAAAAAAAAAGAAAATGCTGAAAGTATAATAATGATCCTTGTTTGTATACAAGCCTGTAGCTCTTTGTTTCTTTGTTGTAAACTTTTAGGACATATCCAGGTCTCTTCTTTTCTTTTTTCCCGTTTGTTTTTGTTTTTAAGAGGAAAATGGTCATTGAGTTTGTGTAGATTTATGTTCTTGATCTTGTCTTTTAAATTTAACATTGTTAAGGGTTTTAAAAAATGTCAGAGTACTTTCTTTTACCTTAAGTAATTATAAAGACCAAAAAGGCAGAAAATTTCAACCTAATGCACTCATTACACCATTTCAATGAATTCAATTCAATTATTTTATTTTGGATCTTCATGACGCCTGGCTACTAAAGCCTTGCCAACAATTTTCCTCAATTTCATTTCAAGCTCACGTGTGTTCATGTATTTTTTTAACCATATTAGTTTTCTATTACTAACCTATTACCACAGACTTAGCAGTTTAAAATATCACCTTCTTATCATCTTACAGTTTCGGGTAAGAGGTCTGAGGTGCTTACCTTTGTCCTCTGCTTGGCGGCTCATGGGTTGCAGTCAAGGTGATGGTCAGGCTGTGTTCTCATGTGGTGGCTCTACTAGGAAAGAAGCCCCTTGTCTGCTCACACAGGTGGCTGGCCAAATTCACGCCATGCAGTTGGGTGAGGGAGAAGCCCAGCGTCCTGCAGCCTGGACTCCAGAGGCCTGTCTCAGCAACTGGAGGTGGCCTGCAGTTCCTCGCCGCGAAAACTTACTTTATCCATCAGCACGGAGAGCCTCAAGAGCAAGGTAGCCGGCAAGATGGAGTCTCAGCTGACGGGACGTAACCCTTTTGCTATATTCTCTTGGTTAGAAGCAAGTCACAGATCCTGCCCCTCTAAGGGTGTGAACTCTGGGAGGCAGAGATCCTGGGCGGCTGCCGTAGAGTCTCTGTGCATTACACGAAACATAAATAAATGGACCTCCCAAAGGTCTCTTTAAATATGTACTCTCAGAAATGTAAGAAGCAATGCTGATTTGTTCAGGATGCAAAAGTGGTTATAACTAAGTGATATCAGATTAGAGCGAACATGTTAAATGTTGAAATACTAGCCATGTTACAATGAAATTAAGCATTCTTGCATTTAACTACATTCTATGCAAGCTTATCTATTATTACAATAAAGTAATACACATTTGTTGATTGATTTGTAAAATCATAGAATTTGAACAATTTAAAACTCTACTAATCTGTAGGTTAGAAACATGTGTCCAGTAAAATCCCTGGCAAGGACCGTTTGTAAATGAATATATCCATGACTCAGCGATTGACGAAATACATTAATTTTTAAAAATGATGCACACACATGCTCCCTCCTATTATACACACAAATTAACACAATTTGTGGACTTTTATGATTATTAAACAAGTATTCCAAAAGGCTCTGTTTTGAGTTTCCTTACTACAAAACCTGTTCAATTTGGATAACTTATTAAACTTGCAGGCAAAGGGGAAAAAAGCCAAAGATTTTGGTCTGAAATATTAATTTGGAATGTGATCAGGGAAAAAAAGAGATAAAAATTATTTGACTTTGAGTACAGGACAGACAAGTCCTGAAGACCTGCCATGATGAAAAGATAAAGAATTGAGGCCCCTTCTACCCTGCTCTCTGAGGAAAGGCTTAGGGGATCATGGTGATTCCCAGAACAAACAAAAACAAAACCAGTACCAGCAAAATAGGCTTAGGAAAAAAAGAGATAGTATGAAAACATGTTCTTCTAATGGGCGATCACGTCTTTCTTACTAAATTTCTTAAAGTTTCACAGTCTTAAAGTGTTTTAAGATCTCAAACTTTCCTTGAACCACCCGCTTCTGTGTTTGGTTTTGGTTTTCTCCTCATTACTACTTCTTCAAGTATTGGGTGATTTGTCATAGGAAAGTTTGCCAATTAACAAAAACAACAACAATAAAAAAAAAACTCCTCAACAATGACTTTGAAAGAGCTTTCTATTGGTTAATGTAGTTAATACAAAGCTATCTTTTTACTAATTTTTGTAATTTTAAATGACTTAAATGACTTTTCATCTTAATATCACATATAGAAAATTTCAGCTATATAAATTCTACTCTTTTGTGGTCTTTTCTAAAAAGCACTAATTCTTTGAATGCTTTGTAGTACTTGGATACTGCATGCTTAAAATATGCTAAATCGATACTGACATAAAAGTCTGTACATAAACATTACAAACAACAAAGTCAAACTTTAGGTAATAAGAAGTGAGTAGCTCATGTTTATATCAAGAAATAATTTTAAGTGTAATCTCTTTATCTAGAGTCTTACTGTAAACAGAGTTTAAAAATTTTTGAATAAAAATAAATTTGTGGAGTTCCCATTGTGGCGCAGTGGTTAACGAATCCGACTGGGAACCATGAGGTCGCGGGTTTGATCCCTGGCCTTGCTCAGTGGGTTAACGATCCGGCGTTGCCGTGAGCTGTGGTGTAGGTTGCAGATGCGGCTTGGATCCCGTGTTGCTGTGGCTGTGGTGTAGGCCGGTGGCTACAGCTCCGATTCGACCCCTAGCCTGGGAACCTCCATATGCCGTGGGAGTGGCCCAAGAAATGGCAAAAAGATAAAAAAAATAAAACAATAAAATAAAATAAAATAAATTAAAAATAAATTTGTGACATCCTAAGTTTAACAAAAATATTATATCTAGGTAAAAGATATTTTAGAACATTTTCAGTTCCTAAGATTTACAGACTTGAACACTTGTTTTTTTTGGATATTACAATCTCAAGTACTATCTTTTAAATTTTCTCTTCAAAAGTCATAATACATATCCTATATTGTATATATAGGCAAAAGTCAACGGCTTTTTTGAGACTATTCTGTGAAAAATTTTAGGCTGTGTCTATGTTTGATATTATATTACATTAAAACTTATCCAGTCAATTTTCATTATTCATGTTCATTGTATTGTACAGATTTGCTACAAATCTGAACCATCTGCTTCTAGAGAAGCTCAGGGCAACGTTTTCATCTACTGACTAATACATAAACTTATGTTGTGTGTGCTTCTGTTTAAAGATACCTGGATTTTAGAGGTATGTATTTTCTCTGTAAGACAGCACAGCTTGTTTGTTTTGAGAAACTCTATCCAATACTTCAGCACTACTACCGAGGGCCATTTTAGACAGTGAAATCACTAACTCAAGCACAAGATGTGAAAAACAGGACACAAAATAAACCACAAAAAGAGACTTTACATGTATGGGAGCTGAAGCAAGAGGACTGAATAGGCTCTCCGTTTGACTTCAGCTGGTAATTTGAGCACAGGGGGACAAAAATTTGTCCCCCCCCAACATGTCCTCGAATGACCACAAAAGTATCAAGCAAGTATTGCATCTGAAGATTCATTAACATCTTGCCACAACTCGATAGTTCTTTCTTTTCATCCCTGAGAATTCCATTGTGAGGATGTGACCCACTTACCCACGAAAGGGCACCTCGGTTGCTTCCAGGTTTCAGCTTTTAGGAATGAAACTGCTTTGAACATTTGTGTGACTAGTCCTCTCTGCACAGAAGTTTTCAACCATTTGAGTAAACGCCGAGGGGCACTGTTGTTGGCATGAGACCGTGGTTACCTACTTAAGAAACTGCGAAACTGCGAAACTGTGAAACCATTCTGGTCGCCACGTTTCACATCTGTTGCTTGGTATCCTCACCCGGCTGCGACTGGTGTGATGTTTCTTCTGTGGGTTTGTTTTTTCAGTCTAGCAGTGTAGCCTTTCTAACAGTGTGTAATACTAACTCATCGACTTAAATTTTCAATTCCCTAGTGAGAAGAGATGTTGAGCAATACGTGTTATGTTTATTTGTGTGTGTGTATTTAAACGCAGTATTTCCTAGAAGAGTGACTAGCATAAAATAGGTACTCACTAAATATTTATAAAATAAATTCTGTGTATATACAACTAAGAACTGTATGTAATTTCATCATAAAAGTAACTCCTTTTGATTGAAAATAAACTCTAAGTCCCCTGAATATCTGTATCTGTATTATCAGCTCATTGCCCAGCATTTAAAGCATATCTCATATCAATAAATTGGTTGAAATTAAATGATATGGGCAGAGAGGGTATTATAAACAAACTTAATATGAAAAATGTTTGTAAACAAATTTGCGTAGCTAGATCTTTGAAAAGATGTTTATAATATTTTTCGATATTTGGAACTGAAAGATAAATGCATGCACAAAAATCATATTCTGCTGAAATACTCAATGCATTAACTGTTATATCTTTTTTATTTTCCATATGGCATCATATCTTGTTATCAGGGTTGTTGTAAAAATAAAAGGTGGTGAAATCTACAGGTCTCTCATCATTGATTCAAGCACAATATTAAGTGTGCAAAATACTGCTGTTGCTACTATAATTAGCATTTTTAACAATTCCTTTTGATCATGTATCAACTTCTTGTCTTAATTAAAATTTTCAGCTATTCTCTAGGTGAATAAATCGCTTCCATGTTTGGTCCATCTTTTACTCTTTTACTATTGTCTTAGTATCTTTTATCCCACTATCTACCATCATTCTTACAATTTTTTTTTAATATTTCTCTTTTTGAATAACCTTTCGTTTACTTTAAAAATATTTTTATAAAGACAGTTCTGTATCAGTATAATCAAGCTACTTTATAAATCTGTATACATTTTCTGCACATTTCTCCTTTAGTTTTGTGGTAACCATCAGCACAGGCACTCTCAATATGTATGTCCTAAGAAACGGTCATGTTAAATATACCACATAATTTAAGGTATAATCTTTTCATGGACTGAGGACATAGGGATACTTATTTAGTTCATGGGTGATTTCCGAAACCAGATATGAAAAGAACCCATGTATTTGTTTTAGTGTATTGGACAGTGTCTGTGACAAATAAATATTATATGTGATATAGTTTAAATAGTCTCTAAGCACAAGACCTTGTAGTTCAATGACTGCCTCCTACTTTTAATACGTGAAATAAACTTCACGAACTATATTTTAAGAATGTATTTATTTGGAGTTCTCTCGTGATGCAGCAGGCTAAAGATCCATGCTGTCGCTGCAGCAGCTTGAGTCACTGCTGCGGTGTGGGTCTGATCCCTGACCCAGGAGCTTCCATATGCTCTGAGCATAGAAAAAAACAAAAAGAATGCATTCGGCTTATATGCAAGAAAAAAAATCTCTTTATATTTTAACACATGCACTGACACATCTAATAGGTAATTCTAATATTACATTCAAATAGCTTACCGACTGTTTATACTTTAAGATTAATCGTATTCATTTAATTTCCTCTAAAATGCAGTGATTAAATGCTTTCTTTTATTTGAAAAATGTCTAGGTCTTTTTGGACAACATTGATGGCTTGGTAATTATATGCAGATATTAAGCAAAATTTTTTTTAGGAGTTTTGCCTAGAATGCCGCGGGGATCCACTCTACCTATATAAAACAATATCCATCTTTAACTACATCAGCATATGGAACGTGTATTAATTATTTATTGCTGGATAATAAACCATTCCAAAATTTAGCATCTTAAAAAAAAAAAGAATCCTTCTTTTTGCTCTTGGTTCTATCAGCAAATTGAGCTGGGCTCCTCTGTACAATGCTGTGTTGACCACTCATGAGTCAACAGTCACCCGGCAGCCAACTGAGATGGGTTGGTTTAAAAATGGCTTCACTCACAGGCTTGGCAGGGTTCTGGCAATTGGCGGGCAGTTTCCCTCAGTAGTCTTTCATCATCCAGAATGCTGAGGATACCTCCTAGGTGAGGGCCATCTTCCCAAAGGGTGAGAGTGACGTTCAAGTCCTTTTTAGGACCATGGACCCAAATCCAGCAACTGTTACATCTGTCACATCCTATTGATCCCAACCCAGAGGCCAGATTTAAGAATACGCGGGGAATGGACTCGACACCATGAGAGACACGTGGTGCAGTCACATCACAAGAGTGTGTATTCTGAGACGGGCGAATTCGTGACCGCATTCCCCGTTCACCAGAGACTGTAGAGCACGGCATTGCTTGAGCATCTGCTCTATAAACTGGGTTCTGCCACCCCCACTTTCATCACCCAGGGAAGATGGCCTAATCACTCTAAGACAAGGTCTACTCGTTTGGAAAACAAACATAGCTGTTTTGAAGATTTAGTGCCGGAGCTTACATAAATGACTTAGTGCAACTTCTACCATAATTACAAAGGCTGATTACTGATCATGACTATTTCCGGTATCTCTTGGCGGTTTATACCATCTTAGATTGTCTTTACATTTTGCTAAATAAAAATGTGGCTTTCTCACTTGAAAGAGGAGCATTTTCTTCCAAAGATGGCAAAATACCCAAGTAGTACAATCATGGCATGAAAAAGTAGTAAATAGCATGAAGCAGAGCTAACCTCGTTGGCAGCAACTGTATTATTTCTGCCACCTATGCCTGCCCGTTGATTACACACTGGAGACTGAATCCACTTTGGTCAGTTAAATTCAGCTGCGTAGAGGAAGGAAACAGATTATGTATCTTTATGACCTTCTTTCTCCTTTCATGGAGACTGCGCACATTTTTAGACCTCACTGCCTCTAACTCAAATGTGTTGCTTTCTCTTCGAATATTTTCAGAATTTAAATGGACACATTATGTGCCCTTCTACATCCGGACTCTTCTGGTTGCTAGGTACATAAACTCAACTCAAACTGGCTTTAAAAGATGTGAATTTATTTTATCACCATCTGTTATATCAAGGCATATACTGACCTAGATGTACTTTCTGACTCACTAATAAGTCAGGACATAGACTCAGCCTTCTTCTGAGTCTTTCTGTATCTTTCTCTTTCTTACCTTTTGCCCTCCTGTTCTCATTGCATTGTCAGGAAGGCACTTCAGAAATGTCATAACTTGTAGTGACAGAAAAAACATTTAGCTTTAGCAAAAGTCATAGCTCCAGACGGGTAACTTGGATCAGGTTTATGCCTCAGCCCATCACTGTGAGCACAGGTGATTATGTCCGTTGAGATTGAGGAATAGAACAGTATTATTTTACGTAAAATCAAGTCACTGTTTCCAGAGAAAAATGAAAACGGATGCTATACAACAAATATAATACAACAAGTATACACTAACCTTTCACCCTTAGCATAGACAAGAGTTTTTCAATTACCATAGATTGAACTTGGACAGTTTTATCAAACTTCATATCCATTTCATTTCTTCTTCCATATCTTCACCAAAGATGGAAAATCACCAGCCTCCTGGAAGAAAATATTGCTTTTTTCCTCCTTAACTTTACCCAATATTTCTCATGTATCTGACTACTATGCATTGACCACCATGTCTTGTTCAAATTCCAGAACTTTTTTCCATTTCCATGAGGCTTGGAAGCAGCATAATCTTTTTTAAAGTTTTACACAATCCATCCAGGTATAAGAATTTGTTTCCCTCAATTAAACCACATCTGTATTTTTTTTTTTTATTATTTAGATAATAGCCCTCACTTAATAACTGAGGAGACAATAAAAATAAATTTGATATGGTTCATTTGGTGAAAAAGGAACACAGTAATTTTGTGACTGCTTCCATTTTTTTAAATCTTCACAAAAATTTACTTCAGTCTAATCTAAGTAGTTTAAAAAGGATAAAAACTTGCAAACAAATTACAAAACATACAGAAACATTCTTTCCCCTAGGATTTTTAGTGATATATGTATGTATATACTAAAGACATATTTTAAGTTTAATGAATAATTATTTATGAATATAATAATTTTTACACTACATTCTCATAGAAGAACATCATTTGAGTATTCTGATGTCATTAAATGTACTTCAAATACCATAATGATTTAACTGTTTTCCCTGAAAAATACACCAATAAAAAACATTATTTTTGTTTTCTGAATTTCCTTATTATTAAAATTATTTTGATACATAGCCTGTCATAATACATTCATGCATTATACACATTTTTTTAAGATGAGTGTTTCCAGCATAAAAGACCATAGTGACTTTCCTGATAGCCTTTATTTTTTTCCTCTCCTGCCCAGTATTACATAAGCACTTGATAAACCAAATACAACTGATGCAAAGAATAACAAGGCCAACAAAAACAAAACAAAATAAAAGAAGACACCAAAACAACACAAAATATCTGAAATTCAGTAAGAATTTCACTGGAGAGTTTTAGGAATTTTCCTTCAGCTAATAAATGACAGAGGACTGACATTCTCAGGGAAGTACTACTATATATCAGGGTCCAAGAAGCTGAAATGAAATTTGGACTGTAACACAACCATCCCATGAATTAATAATTCACTTTTATCTACAAAACCCTCGAGGTGGCTTTCAATGTATTGATTTTCTTTCCTTGATATTTCAGCCAGGTTAGATTTTGGGAGAGTGCCTCCTTTAACTTCTGCAAGGGAAGAACAAAGATTTATGATGTTCCCATTTAATCAATATCTCAGGGGTAAAAGATGGGCATTGTCTTCTAGTTAAGTAAACTAGAGCAGTACCTTTGTGAAAAGAGTTGCTGAATTTATTCTAGATGCCGTTGGTCATTGTCTCCTTGGTTACATAATACTTGCTGAAAGATGACCAGCGTGGGAGAATTCTCTTCTACATAAAGCCAACAAGAATTGCGTGTCTCTGGAACAAGAAATAACATGTAATACCACTGGGTTTTATAATTGTTTACAAGGCTATCTCTTAAAGTTAACTTCCCCTGAGGTCAAAATTTAATGAAAACTTAATCAAGAAGTATGCAGGAACTTCTCATGCAGGAACTTAATCAAGAAGTATGCAGGAACTTCTCATATAGTTTAGGTGTACTGATCTTACATGTTTCTCTCCTTATCCTTGGAATTTTAGAATTTGAAGACATATATAATCACACATGAATACTTGTGTACTTGGATCCATAACATTTTAAAAATATGAAATCAAATACATATATATTTATATATGTATACATACACCTATAAATGATAATTTTAAACAAGTGCTGCTATGCCTATTACTGTTCATTATTACTATTGCTGCTCCTGCTGTTACTACTGATATTATTAACAATACTATTACTACCGATAATGATGCAGATCTACCAGTTGATAGTTTGCTAAAATTAAACACTTATGCTTAGAACTTTATCATTTTTCCCATATTGGTTAAATGAGTATATTATTTTTCTCCATTATTCTATTAACACTTTATATTACATTTCTGGTTTCCAAATTCACCATATTTTTTCTGGAATAAATAATTTTGTTTGTGATTCTATTATCATTTTAAATTACTGCTGAAAATAATTTGCCTAAACTTGGGTTATGATCACTGCACCAATGCTTATGAGACATATTTTTTCTGTAATTTCTCTTACATATAATGTTGCTGTTAGTTTTATTATCAAAGATAAATTGAAAATCAGTTTGTAAAGGAAAACACAGTAGAGTATTTTCATGATCCTGGAGTATGCAAAGATTGCTTAAATTGTGTAAAAATGGCGCTATATACAAAAGAAACAAAAAATGAATTGTACTTAATTAGTAATATCTTACTCAAGATATACCATTAAAACATTAAGATGTTCTATCACATATATCTGAAAAAGAAGTCATATAAAGAAATATTTTAAAATTCATATCAATAATAGAGAATAAAGAACTTGACTTTTTAAACAGCCTTCATCCTTGATCAGGTCTGCCTAAAAAGATATAGTGGTGCCTCAAAAACCCTTCGAAGACTGGCTCCAGGATCCCCAGTAAATTCCACAACGCACAGATGCTCAAATCCCTTACAGAAAATGGTGTTGCATTTGCATATAACCTAGTCACATCCTCCAGTACACCTTAAATCATCTCCAGATTACTTACAATACCTAACACAATGTCAATGTTATGCAAATAATTGGCAGCGCCTGGCAAATTCATGTTGTGCTTTTTGGAACTTTCTGGAATTTTTACCCTTGAATATTCTTGATCTGCGTTGGTCAAATCTGTGGGATGCAGAATCTGCGGGTATGGAGAATTGGCCATATATTCAAATAGCCACCATGTATGTATTAACCATCATGGGCATAAAAATCAAACCTACCATGACGCCAACACACATGCGAGAACAGATACAATTTAAAAGGTTGATAACACCGAGCGAGAATACGACAGAATATAAAGCAGGTGAGAGTCACTTGCATTGCTGGTGAGATTATAAGTCATTTAAGTCACTCTGAAATTTTGCTTAGTGGGGTTTACTGTTGCTAAACATGCCATGCTCATATCCAGCAATTCTGATCCTAAGTGTCTAAGAGAAATGAGGGAATATGTTCACCAAAAGATGTAAAAAATAATTTCAAACAGTTTTATTCTCAATAGTCAAAATCGGATATGGACTATGTGTCTTTCAACAGAATAGATACATTGTGACATGTTATATTACTACAATGGATACAAACAACAAAAACAAAAAACAGACTACTGATATATGCAAAGACATGGATTAATCACAGAGACGTATTAAGCAAAAGAAGGCAGACGAAATGACTAGTAATTGAAGGGTTTTAGTTACATCAATTCAACTAATTGAGGTTTTAAAGTGTTAAAACAGGTATTACGTTAATTGTAAATTAATTTCTTAAGGGGACACTGGAAAATTCTAGACATAGTCTATAACTATAATTTGCATATTTTCATTAGAATATAAATTTTACTGAGCTGTACAGTTAATATTGTTTATTTTATAAGCCACACTGTATGCATTTGCAATCATAAACTAAGGAAAAACAAACATGGCATCCACTGGTAATCTCGTTGATTTTTAAAGAGTGAGGAAGCAGGAAATGCCTAAATCTCCTTGGTATGCTCTTCAGTGGTCACGGGAGGGGAACAGTTCATTTCCCGCACTTTTTGTTTGCCTCACCTGATACTTTCAACTAATGTAACAAGACTGTACACAGGCCACAGTGTTCCTGCCTTACTGATTTTCTCTGTACTATGCGCAGGCATGATGATAGGAGAGTTCAGTTGATTTATTGCCATTAGACATTTTTTCCGCTATAAATATAAATATTTTTCATGTATAGTTTGCTGAGGAAAGGTTAGGAAGCACTCGTGTTTACCATTTTCTCATTTTCTTATTTCTGGCTCTGTCATGTCTTGAATGTTTATTTCATTGGACATCACAGGTGAGTCAGGAAGGAGAGAAGTAAGTTAGATGTAATTTATATAACCTGATTCGTTCTGCAGCAATACTGTTGAAGATATTTAGCAGAACTGTCATTTACGGCTTAGCGAAAACATGTCATTCCAGTAAAACAAAGCCAGACAGAAGACCACAGTAGTGGCTGCATGCAATCAGAGATAAATCACGTTAAGAACACCCAGGGAAAAATCCATGAGGATTTCCAGCTTGATTTGTTGCAAGTTTGAGTGGATATGGGTTTTTCTGCAAGGTGGGTTTGCACTGAGAGATGGTTTTAACGGAATGCTGAATAAACACAAGTGAGATGAGGTAAGAAGCAGAGAATGTCTGGACATACATGAGATATCAGAATTGAAGCAGAAGTAAGGCACAGAAAAATAAAAAGGGAAACAAGTGAAGGAGTGGCAGTTCATTGGCTGGGGAGACAAAGAATAAAATGATTCTTGATTTCAACTCCATTTGATGAAGAATATTTCCTTAAATGTGAGCACATTAATATGTAACACAAAAAAATTAAAGCACGTCTGTGCAGAAATAGAACATATTTCCCTATCTCAGTCATATATCTAAGTTATATATATAATTACTTATTATGAATTGCAATTCATATTTTAGTTAGGATTTAAAACTATATTTAAGCCTTATATTTTAGGCCTTGGATAAATTTTACATTGTTTCATTTATAGAAATTTTTCATTTAAAATGGTAGTTGTGGCATTCTAAACTTTACAGTTTGACAGAGTCTAAAAATAATAGGAAAATTTTTTTTCTAACATCCTTTACTAGAAGTAAAAACAAAAACGATACAAAAAATCTAGCAAGTAGTGCAAGAAAAATTAAAACTGAAGCCCTGAACTCAAAGTTGAATGCACATAAAATAATTTAAAAGTTAATCTGATCCTTTTAAAATGTATACAGAAGCAGTCTATGATACGGAAAGCACAGAACTACACTAAAAAGAAAATGAAAATGAGGGTTAACCTAACAGTGGTAACTGTTACGAAATGCATAGAAGATATGCACATACATTCTTTGATATATCTTTTACATACTTATACAAGTGTACAATTTTACAATATATTTTAACATTTTAACTATCTTAAATAATCCAATAATCTACTATTTTATCTATACAAACTATTGCCTTTTTCTTTTGACAGAATTAGTACATCATATTTAAATAATCTCCAAATTTTAGCCACATGCAGTCTCTGATTTCTGACATTCTAAATCCAAATGTAAAGTGTCTTTGAACACAATATATTTATATAATTTCACGATAATATTCTAAAGATAAATTCCAATTTTAGATATATCTCTCTGACTCACTCAGAATTCATTTACTGTGTGTTAGAAGGGAGAAACTTTGTTTCATACAGGGTGACAATATTCTTAACATTATATAACAAAGACTGATTTTTTTTAAACTTCTGTTTTGAAAGGTCTCCTTTTGCAATGTGTTTGAAAACAAACTATCTTTATATACTAACATGCATTTTCTTGGGTCAAGCTATCACTCCTTCACCTATTTTCACCTCTACCATTCATTCTTTGCATAACTTGCTAGAAAGTACTTATTATCTACATACCCGCTTATAACTTAGGACAATAGCTATTAATATTTCACGGTGGCATGTCAGTACATAGGACCCTAAAGACAAAACAAAGCACTACTTCATCTGTGTTAATTTAGAAGTACGTTTTAATATTGTACACCTCGATGAAACTATTACTAAGACATTAAGTTCTACAGATTCTCCAGCTAGGAAGAAGAAGGAAAACAATAACAACAACAACAAAACAGCAAAGAACACAGAGATTCAAAAGGATTCAGAAATGGCAGAAAATAAAAGCAGTAACTTGCTGGGAACAAGGAGAGAAACAAAATAGTAAACTTAAGATAGAACAGAGGCAGATAAAAAGTTGGGGATGAGAAATAATTTAAAAACCAGGACATTTCTAGGGCTGAATTGTGTTTATTTGACATTTTTTAGAAAAGGTGGGTAGTAAGAAGAAATAATTTTAAAGATAAATGCCAATGTTACCATCTTGAAACATATAAAAATATCCGGAGACAAATTAATTTACCACAGGAATAGGCATTGCTGTAGCTCCTGATATTTCTGGTTCTCTTCCCCTCACAGCTACAGGGCAGATTTCACTTCTCACTCCCCTGAAGTCTGGTGTGATTACATCACTTGTCTTAGTTGGGGAAACCTGTGTTACTTCTATGATGCAAGCACACTTAAGAGCTGTCGGTAGCCCTGATGGCTTTCTCTGCTCAATTAAGGCTGATTATAAAGGGGTTGCGATGTGAAGATGATGGCATCACACAGGTAAAAAGCCTCGGGACTGCAGTGCGACCACCTGAAGGGCAGGTGCCCTGGGGAGTCAGCAGGACCTGGCTCTAAGGAGATTTTGTATGAACAAGAAACAAACTTGTACCACACCAAGCCACTGGGGGTTTTTCCACACTCTAGCAGGCTCGCGTAATGAACAGAGAAAACTGTATTGCCAGTTTTCATATGGAGGCATGTTCTGTTATGGCAATGACATATCATTTTAAACTGTGAGACGACTTCAAATTAAACTATGCCACTGCAGTAATAAGATTTTAGTAAAAAATAAATATTCTTAAGCTAATATAAAGAAAGATTTATTTTCTGCTATACCCTAGCTTCCCTTCATTTTTTTTTAAACCTGGTGTAACTGCTATTAATAGAACTTGTATTGTTATCCATATAATAATGTAATATCTCACTATTAATTTAACAGAAACAAAGTAACACAGAAAATAAATTTGTCCTCAGATGCGTAAGTGTGCAAATTCTATTTTATATGTTCATGGAGACTAATTCAAATATTGAGAAATAGGAGTTCCTGTTGTGGCTCATGAACCCGACTAGCATCCACGAGGACGCATGTTCAATCCCTAGCCTCGCTCAGTGGGTTAAGCATCCAGCATTACCATGAGCTGCATTGTAGGTCAAAGATGTGGCTTGGATCTCGCATTGCTGTGGCTCCAATTCGACCCCTAATCTGGGAAATTTCTTATGCCACAGGTGTGGCCCTAAAAAAAAAAAAAAAAAAAAAAAAAGAAAAGAAAAATTGACAAATAGCATCACTCTTTACATATAATGGAGCAACTGGTGAGTCAGTTTAAGAAATTAATTTATAGTAAGTATTACAAATGATAAACATCCCAGAATACTCAAGAAATCATATCATTTTTTCTTCCTTGCAAGAAGCCAAAATTATCATGTTTTATTAATATCTGTATCATTCAAAAGATATCCAGATTGAGTTAATCATAATGTGATTCTGAAACATCTAACTCAATGAAGGCATGGGATTGTGTCATTTATAAGACTTCCATAATACTTTAGAAAACGTCTAGACTGTGCATACTGCTGAATGATGTAGAACTGATATTGTCAAAACTCGGCTTATTGCTCCTATTTTCCTAAATTCAAAGAAAAATTTTAAAACACCCATCACTATTTTTCTGAACAGGCCATGTGCAGGTGACTCTGGGTGACGCCCCTCAAAGGTCCTGACCTTATTGAGGAACACCTTTCGGAAGGCAGCGTGGTTTCAGGACCACCTGCTCTGCAACGTTTCTTCAACCAAGTTCAGCATGTACGACAGCATGAGCAGCCTGTTACAAGCCCAAGTGCTGAGCACCCCCAGGGAAAGCAAGAGCCAGGAATCTTTCTCATGGTACAATTCAGTTTTTTTTTTTCTCATATCCTATTAGTTGTTTATTCCACAAAACCCGTTTCTTACTTCTTCACTCTCAGAAAGGTCACTGTAGCTCCCAGTCTTCAGAAAAGATCAAGACTCACCGGTACTCAGCCTTTCTGACCACCTACATTCTGTATCTGTCCTTTTTATATCTTCCTTCTGCTTCACTGGAAGAAGCTCATGGTTCACGCTCTCCCTCTGCCATCTTCTCAGATGCCTTGCTGAATGAATGATCAACTTGACCTACAATTATTCAACTACTCCTTCTACACGGGGCTGAACTTTTGTAATATCAGCATGTTTTGATATTTCTTCCTAGAGTTCCTGCTGCAGTGGAATAGGATTGAGGATCCAGCGTTGCTGCAGCTGTGGCACAGGTTGCATCTCTGGCGTGGATTCAACCCCTGGCCTGGGAACTTCCATATGGCACAGGTGTGGCCAAAAAAGAAAAATAAATAAAATTAATGTAAGGAAATAAATACATACACAAATAAAGATTTCTTCCTAAACGTTAAGTTAAAAAAAAAAAAAAAGAAACTCTCAATTCTATCTTGTCCCTATTTTCCAGCAAAAGGCCTTGGCAAAAAAAAAGAAAAAAAAATGTATCTACATTCTGTGCCTCCAATTTCTTCCCTATAATTCATTTATTAAACCAATTGACTTTTCAAAATTTGGATTAACAAGACAGCATAAACACCGCTCTACCTGTAAGCCATATTTGAGAAAACAAGTGGACAATTTCTAATCCTTACCTTATTTCCTCTATCTTTTATATTGACTAGACTGTCCTTAAAATTTCACTCTGCTGTTCCTGCTGTGGCAATGCTTTCAGGCAGTTTTAGTCTTTCATATGTTATAGCCCCCTATTACTCTTATTCATGGTAAACTTTTAATCAGTTCACCCTTTAAATACGATGTATCTCAGACATCCATCTTCAGTTCTCAAATCTTTTTATGCTATTTACTTGTCTGATTCATCAAGTCTTATATTACCTCCAACTCCTTATGTGTAACTGTTAACTGACATTCACTCGTTCACTTTATTCATCTATTGAAGACTTACGAAGTGCAAAGCAATCCTCTGTGGTTGGGCAACATTGCAGAAACCAATACCAAAATACGTCTCTGTCTTCAAAGGTCCACCAGTAAAACGCACACCAACTAAGATGCTAAAGAGTTGAAAAATACATTACTGGCTGCACTTAGACTCACTGTATTTAATTTAAGGGGTAATTTGTCATTTCCTTTGCTATCAATCAGTTGTTCTCATTTTTTAAAAATTGTTATAATACCTTTAGTAAGTTGGTCAAACAACCTCTGCTGTTACTCATTTGGGAATTTCTCATTCTGGTAAAAAATTGTTAGCAACTTATTTAAGTTTAGTGAAATGTCAAATAATCCTTTTTGGCAAGAAAATCACATAAAACTGGAATTTTTCCAGACAATAATTTCAAAAATGCTCTATCCACAGCAGATTTTTTTGGTAAATATTTTATCACCCATTTTTTAATTACATCTTTAAGAGTTCAGGGTGTTTCTCTTTTCAAAAAATCCTTATGAGTTACTGTAATACTGAGCTACTTGCCAATAAAAATGTAAGAGCCAACAAAATTATGATAGTTTATATTTTTTTGAAAGAAGGCATGCACGACTTTTTCAAGCTTCAAAATTCTTTGAAACCTCCAATAACATTAATAAGCCTCAGTGCAGTCAAACTACTTTCATGACTTTCCCATCTCTTCTGTTTTTTAGACTTTAGGCTTTTCCTTTTCTTTTCTATTCTTTTCTTTTCAGAGCTGCACCCCGGGCACATGGAAATTCCTGGACTAGAGATTGAATCAGAGCTACCAGCTGATGGCCTATGCCACAGCCAAGGCAACACCAGATCCAAGCCACGTCTGCCACCTATGCCACAGCTCAAGGCAATGCTGGATCCTTAATCCACTGAGCGAGGCCAGATGATTGAATCTGCATCCCCATGGATGTCCCAGAGGTCCTTAACCTGCTGAGCCACTATGAGAATTCTGTGAATTCTCATTTCTACTCTCAGTCTTAGAGAAAAATGAATCTGCTTTCTGTATTGAAGAAAATTTAGGGCAGTTTTAGGTCCACAGCAAAACTGAGAGGAAGGCACAGAGACTGCCCGTATACCCCCACCTCAACACAAGCATGGTCTCCCAATTTGATTGGTCCATTTATTAAAACTGATGAACTGGCCTTGACACAACATAATCACCCAGATTTCATAGTTCAGTCTTGGTGTGGCACACTCTATAAATTTGGACAAATGTGTGTGACATGTATCTATCGTTTCTTTATTATACAGGATATTTTCACTGTCCTAAAAATTGCCTAAGCTTTGCTTATTCATTTTGCTTCCCAACACCTGGCAAACGCTGAGCTTTTCAAAGTTTTGACTTTTCCAGAAAGTCATATGGAATCACACAGTATGTAGCATTTTCAGACTAGCTTTTTTCTCTTAATAATATACATTTAAGTTCCTTCTCTCTCTTTTCATGGCTTGATAGTTAATTCCTTTTTATCACTGAATAATATTCCACTGTCTCAGTGCGCCACAGTTTATTTATCCATTTGCCTACCAAAGGACCTCTTAGCTGTGTCCATGTTTTGACAATTATGACTAAAGTTACTGTAAATATCAGCGTGCTGGTTTTATAGACACAGGTTTTTAATTCATTTAGATAAAGGCCAAGAAGCTCCTACCTCTTTTTAACTCAAAGGTACTACTGCAAATATTTTTAAATTAAAAATTAACCTACATAAGCCCCATGGGAGAACTGGAATGGACATGATATTAAAAATTATCAAATATTATTTACATTTATTTTTATATAAGTAAACAATAGTGTATTATGTGTTTTCTCTCCCCACTCAGTGGATTTCCTTGCATAACACACTATACTACAACAAATCTTACTCTAAATCCTGTCTGGGTACTAGTAAGACTAAGTGTTATCATATAATTTTCTTTTCCTTAAATAATTTAAGTTTCCAACACTTTTGAGCATAACCTTTCATCTCTTTATCTTAGCAAATAATGGTGTCAACCATAATGAGTTTAAAAAGGTATTTTTATTTTATTTTTTCCTCCGACCTATCTGAAATGTATTCCTTAACTTCCCACATAACAAATTATTTGCAGTTTCTTCAAAACGTCTAATTTTTTTCTACATTTACAGGCCTTTGACTGTGCCAGTAGCTCTTCCTGTCCCAAGAATTTCTTCATCTAGCTATTTCTCAACTAAAAAAATTTGTTCAAGCATCTCCATGTTTCTAAGACATTCTTTTTAACTTGGATGGGCGTTAAGTGCCTGTGGCGTGCCTTCCTGAGCATTTTCCTGTGTTATGCACGTTTATCACACTGAATTTTTTCCCTTGCTTTTTTAGGGCTGCACCTGTGGCATATGGAAGTTCCCAGGCTAGGGTAGAATGTGAGCTACAGCTGCCAGCCTACGCCACAGCCACAGCAATGTGGGATTCGAGCAGTGTCTGTGACCTGCACCAAGGGGCATGGCAACACTGGATACTTAACCCACTGAGTGAGGCCAGGGATGGAACCTGTATCCTCATGGATACTAGTCAGGTTCATTACCACTGAGCCAGGATGGGAACTCCTCACACTGACATTTAATTATGATGTCTTACATTATATCCCCTCCCATGTAGGCATGGTATCTAAATCATCTTTGTTTTGTAGAAAATTAAAATTTCTCTCAGTCCTACGATCATGGACTAGTGTTGAAACAAGATGCTGAGCAGCACATTTATATCCTATCCTATTATATGACGTTTTGGTACCAACAATCCATATTGAGTCTCTCGCTGAGTTTACTCTTGAAAGATGACAATCTTCTCATAATTAGAAACATGGCAATTGCCGAATCTAACTACATGTGGACGGTTGACCATAATCTTACAGTATGCCAAAAAAAAAAGAAAAACAAAGTAAATTATAGAGTCTACAAAGCTGATTTTTTAAATTTTCTTTCCCAAACTACCTAGAAGAACTGTGTTAGGTCACTGGAGTGAGGTTTCCCTTAGTATAAGAGGCATATTTGCTTATTATAACATTACAAAAAAAAGCAGTTTTAGTGTCTTTGCAAATGTATTTAATGTATCTTTATACCTATGCAAATAAACAAGGCTTGATTTTAAATATGTAAGTACTTTTGAATCACTTAAATTGGTTGAAAATATGATTTTTATTTGTTTGGCTATATGTGGTATTTTTCATACACATGGTTACTGCACAGATGTTATCTTTAATCTCTCTTAGTGTAATTATATTTCAATTTATGTCATTAAGGAAAAAACTCATCAGAGTAGTGCTTGGTTTGTATCAGATGCCTTATTGTATTAAACTGAGATTTCTTTGACCTGACTTTAAAAATTCCCTGTCCTTTTCTGAAGATACACAGTGCAAGATATCAGTAAAAATAAGGCTGACTCAATGTTCTTTAGTTTATGTGCTTACTCTGAATTTATAGCTCAAGGCTTTCCTCTTGTCAAAAAAACTAAGCAATCTTGTTTTGTTTTGCTTTTTCCTCTGTGTTCATGTTTCTAAAAATGATCTGAACACTTAGTATCTAACCTAGTAAATTTCAAGTATATAATACATTGTTATTAATTATAGTCACCATGCTGTACATTAGATTGCTAGAACTTACTCGGCTTGAAGTGAAAATCTGTACTCTTCAATTAATCTCCCCCCATGCTCCCCATGCCAGCTCCTGGTCACCACCATCATACTCCCTGTTTTTCTAAAAGTTCAATTTTTTTAGATTTACAGATTCCATTTGGAAATCATGCACTGTATTTTCTGTGTCTAGCTTATTTCACTTACCAAAATGTCCCCCAAATTCATGTACACTCTCATGAAAGGCAAGATTTCCTTATTTCTCATGGCTGACTTGATAGAGCATTAGATAGCAATGGTATATTATATGCGTGTGCATGTGAATATGCATATATATATATATATTATAATATTCTCATTTCTCAATCCACTCACTTAGGACATTAAGTTATAATGACAACTTAGGTTATTTCCACATCTTGGCTATTATGAATAATGCTTCAATTAAAATAGGAGAGCAAGAGATCTCTCTGAGATACTGAATTCATTTCCTTTGGATATATTTCCAGACGGGGGATTGTAGATCAGATGCTAGGCCTATTTTTAGTTATTTGAGAGACCTCTACATTGTTGTCCCTAATGGCTGCACCAATTTTCATTACAACCAGCAGTGCACAACAGTTCTTTTTTTCCCCACAACTCCACCAAAATGAATTGTGTTAATGCTGGCCATCCTAACAGGTGTGAGGTGATACTGCATAGAGATGCTAATTTGCATGTTCCAGATGATGAGTGATAGTCAGCATCTCATATGTTTTCTTGGGAGAAATGTCCATTTGGGTCCACTTCTCATTTTTTAATCAAATGTTTTTGTAATTGAGTTATATAAAATTTGCTAAGATTTTAAGGGTTCTCACCACATGCACAAAAATATTAACTATATGTGAGATTATGGATATGTTAATTAGCCTGATTGTGGTAGTCACTGTACAAGGTATTCTTATATCAGAACATCTTATCATATTCCTTATACACAATTTTTACTCTTTGTCCATCATTAACTCAGTAAAACTGGAAAAAAAAAGAATAATGTGAAAAGGACTATAACTTTACTGATGTGAATATATGCACATGTGTATATATAGTTGGTTTTTATGAGGTACATATTTGTAAAATTGTGGGAACAAAAGTACATTATTAGAGTGATTTTAATATATTTTTTTGATATATAAGTCATAGAACCCTGTACAAAATTTCAAGAACCATTTTCTAAACGGAATAGTTATTTTACTTAGGTATCATTTGACCACTGTTGGAAAAATTATTTATATTTAAGTGTTTTTCTTTGATATATTGTAGTTGACAAATTAGTCACATCATTGGTAACTAACTTCTTGTGCAAAAGTTACAACAACTTAAAAATGTTAGTTTAATCATATAAACGCTTTCATGTCTAATTTTTCAGCACTGTGTTATCTTTCATAGGTTCTGGGATCTTAACTCAGAGAGAAAACGTTGTTGTTGCAATTTTTTGTGTCAAAAAAGTGCCAGGTACGAGGAGTTTTTCCTGACAAATGGGATTCTCTGTTTCTACGATTCGATGCATCATGCTATTTTTTCACCTCTTCTTGACATAGTTTGTGATAGATATTCTATTTTTTATTGTGCTTTTTTTTTCCTCTTTTCTTTTCCTCCCTTAATATCTTTAAGACAGTTTTCCAAGCCAATGACTCATGAAACTAAAGTGTCTACTTCTCATCTAACATATGATTTGCCTGTTGCAGTCTGGCCAATTTAGTAATCATCTCTTACAAAACCCCTCATGAAGAAGTCATTCTGCACACTTGAATAATAGGCATCTTGGCTTTTTTGCTAGGCTACCTTCATTCTTACTTTTGCTGTGGAGTGTAATTTGTTCCTAAGCATTAGCTCTTGGATTTTCTTTTCATTATACTGTCCTACTTTCAACACCAGAGCTACGGTTCTCCCCTGCCCCCTCCCCCAAAGCAAGCACATAAATCGCATCCGGGATAAAAAGAGAAATTCAGCATAGTTAGAACCTATTTCATATCATTTAATTCTGTAGTTTGTGTAGTATTTGTTTCTGACAATGGTACTAGAAAATAATACTACTAAGAAGCAACTGGCACAAGAGAACGTTACATGCCTAATATAATACTGAGCTCAGACTAACAGGGCATATTCTAAATAAACTAATTTTTAAATAACCTCTAATTGACCAGTCAGTCATTAAGGAACATAATTCAGAAATTTTTAAACGTATTTATTGGTCTGCTACATTATGTGGATTAATTTAATCATATATTTTATTTTTGTAACACATTTGTAATGTGTTTTAGCAGTGAGTTAAATGCTTTTACTTAAATTGAGTATTTTCACAATAACTGAATGAATTGGTAACGTCATAGTGGCAATAAAACCACCATTTTAACATCTGCAGGAAGTCCACAAGTCACCTCGGAAGAACTGAATGGCTGATGCTGAACCCCCATGATTAGACGATCCACTTTAAAGATATATCCTTCTATCAAGCACCTTCCAACCCAGCTGAGAGGACTGAAAAAAGTCAGCTCAGCTAGGACTCTAGACTGTAGGTCACATGCACATGCGTCAAAGATAAACATGTACATCTGTGATCTGCATCTGTGATCTGCAACATTTGAAAGCTAGGTGCTAGAGTCCTATTTATTTTCAGATGGTGCCCAGAGATTTTAAAGAACTTAGCTAAGACTGTTGGACAAGTAAAGCCAACAGCCTCCACATTATGGTAGATTCAGCTCCAAAGCCTATTTTCTCTCTGAAACATAAGGTTCAAAGAAATGAAATACATTGTCAGAAATTGCAGATGGTATTAGAGCCCAGGACTGTGCTCATTCCATGACACGGACACACTTTCGAGACAAAACAGGGTCTTGAACTCTACAGGCAAATACACATGTAAGACACGGGGAGAGTCATTTTCAGGTTCTAGGCTGAATGTACCAGAGTCATTTCTTAGTTAAGCATCATGTACGGCTTGCACAACTGATCTTATTACTTTTATTTCTATGATAAATTACAATGGCTCACAGCGGCTAACTACCAGAGATGCAGCACGTCCACTAATAGCCTCTTGAAGATCTTCTCTCCTCCGTAGAGTTAATAAAACATTGATTTTGAATGCTTCAAAATGACACCTTATGTTTACTTCCAAAGGTAGCTCTACTTAAGGTTGCCGCTCACTGCTGTGCACCTGCCAAGACTTGATACTTCCACCTGAATCTAGTCCATCACATTTGTCTGGTCAGGCCGCTCTAGACGACTGTTCTCTTGTTCTTTACACCTGCTGCCTGACCAGTGCCTGCAGCACCTACAACTTATGTACACCACTGGCCTTCCTCCATACCTGCCCTAGGCCCCAGCTAGTGATTGCTCATCAGAGGGGCAGTAAGGAGCATGCTCCTCGCTGGTTTCCCTGGTCACTGATGAGTTAATCTAATGTAATTCCCCCTGTAAGTGGCAATCTCCTCTTCCACCCGGGAGAAAAGACTTCCGTTGTGTCTTGCCTGCTGTCCACCACACATGGTGGGTTGTCACTCCAGGATCTAAGCTCCCCCATCCACTAACCCATTCATTCTGCGTTGCTGAGTCTGGGCTCTTTTCTCTGTCTTGAAGCTGGGCAAGCACAGGGCCTTGTAAGCCTACAGGTGCATCCCAACAAAATCCATCCTGGAATGTGTCTCCATAAGTACTGCTACCGGCTCATCCAATTACAGCTCAACATGGCAACTTGAAGGCAGGGTCTGCAGGGCTCATTTCTTCAGTTCAAATGAAAGTGCATCTAGCTTTGGACACTTGGTTGCAGATTTTGGTCCATAGATCTTTTAGGTGACTTTCTCTAACTTAAATTGCTATATTTTCTGTTTTATTAACTCTACTTATTTCAAAAATCAAATACTCAATTTAAAATAATTGAAAAGGAATCAAATAATAATCTAGTGTGTGCTGTGGAACCGTATCAGGACCCTTTGGTAGAACAAGAAGATAACTATCAATCAGCAGTCAATGACTAATTTATGGATGGGGATTTTAATATAACAAACACTCCCCAGTGATCAGTAGGTTTCAAGTAATCGAACACAATTCTAATTTCCGAAATCTATGAGCCAAGGGAGGTATAATTAAAGAGATAAAGGTGAATTTTGAATTGAATTTTGAAAATTTCCTTGGGTTCCCTTTTATTATTCGTTATAGTTTTTAATGGAAGTGTTGCTAAAGACAGTGAATATGGTCCCCGGGGCTGTAGAGTAGGTCCTTGTTGTTCATCTATTTTATATATAGTGTGCGTATATGTTAATCCCAAACTCTTAGTTTAGCCCTATTCATCTCCCTCAAGACCGTGACACCTCACACATGACACAGAACCCTGGTCAGTGACATTTGAATACGATTTCAATATTGAGCTTCACCTCCTTGACTCTCACCTCAAGAAAAGACTTTCTTACCTAGTGCACTACCTAGGAGTTTAAGGATACTCTCCATTGGGTTTAGGATTTATAGTTTGGCACGCAGTTGGTATATTTAATACACTCCATTATTTCTTCTCCTTTCATTCCTATCCGATCATCAAAATTAGAATGTCTACAAATCCACCATGGAAAAATTAAGAATTCTTTATGTGATCAAAAATAAGAAGGTGTGCCATTTATTTGTTTGTTTGCTTGCTTGTTTGTTGAAGAAATACTTGGGAATTTATTCTCTTAATATCTGTAAAACATGTCTAGAGGACTTTGAAAAAGTTAGCATTCAGAGTGCACAGTCATCAGCAACTATAAAAACTAGAGTTTATATTGAGCAGAAATTTAAAAAATGAGAATGATACATTGAGGAACAAAATTCAGTATTTTATTCTACTCTGTAAATGTTATTTTTTTCCAAAGATCTTATAGAATCTAGTAACTGGCACTAAGAGGATAAAAATATTAAAAATAGTATTCTAATCTCAGCATAAACAGATTTTACCTTAGTCTATAAAACATATACATATATAAAAATAATTTTATATCATTAAAACAGAGTGTGAAGTTTGCTTAAACTCAGAGATATTTTAAAAACAATATGGTGAGGATAAAGTAAAAAAAAAAACACATTTTAATTGAAATGTATGATTCCCTTGGCATTAACTACTCATTTTCTCAATTTCTTTCAGTAGAATACAAATAAAAACTTAAAAATTTAGTCAACCTTTACCATTGTAATATCATCTCTACTATGTTATCAAATCAAGTAATCTACATATTACCTGGAACTCAATGTACTTGAAAGTATATTACAATACACCGAATCTCCTTTATCTCGGAAAACATGTTAAAAGTAACTTTTTCCCTTTATTTGGTTTTGAACCAAGCACCTAATACAAAACGGAAACTATCAAGAAGCCATGACAGTACAAGTTTTTATATATACATGTGCAGGTGGATAATCCCCTTATGTGTGAACAATCAAAATTTTTTTGACATAGTTGGCTCTTCACTCTGTTGAGTCTAAAAGACCTGCTGTAATGTGCCATTTTTTAAAAAAATCACATCTCCGAATTTTGTAGACATGCAGAGGAATTAAGTAATGTTGTTAAGAATTCATTTATTTAAACTTGGGACACTACATAGTTTGATCATACAGTGAAGGCCAGTTCTGCCATATGCAGACGATTAGAAATGCTTTGTGGAAAGCAGGAAGCTGGCACATTTAAAATCACTGATCTCTGGAATGAAGGTTTAAAGCAATCCACAACGAATCGGTGTGCCTGTATTCAATAAAACATGACCGTTTAAAGTCATGCATAAAGTCACTGGTCTACGCCCAGAGGGACCAGGATAGGTATTAGTGATCTGTCGTAGCTAGCAGACTGCTGTATACCGAGTGGGCCTCAAAATCACAAATCCCATTACAAAATCAGCTTTAGAAATATGCATGATCAAGCAGTTACTAAATTCTGCTCTGGTTCAAAACAGGAGTAAAACAGCCCTTTTTCTGCTCCTATCAAGGGTCCTGTAATATGATGCAGTACTTAGCTGCCCTTCCTGAATCTATAAAGTGTTATCTTTCTATTATATCCATTATTAGCTCTGTTATGTTTGAAGTACAAAGCAATAAGCTCTAGTCAATGATCACCACCTAGCATACAAAATTGCCTCCCTCCTTCCTGGGCATTGAATGTTAGGATTTGTGGCAAAGTAACTAAAAGTGTTCTCTCCAAAAATCCCATACCCCACACACTTAATTAACCCCAATCTAGGTGCTCATGTGAAAGGACTTTGCAGGTGGAATTCAGGTTACTTATCAGGTGAATTTAAAATAGAAGATTATGAGTTCCCACTGTGGCACAGTGGGTTAATGATCCAGCTTTTCTCTGTGGAAGTGTTGGTTTGATCCCTGGCCTGGCACAGTGGGTTAAGGACCCAGGATTGCTGCAGCTGTGGTATAGGTTGCAGTTCAGGCTTGGATTCAATGTCTGGCCTAGGAATTTCCATATGCTGCGGGTGTGTCTGAAAAGAAAAAATAAAAAATAAAAAATAAATAAAATATAAAATAAAATAATGAGTGAGGATGACCTAAGTGGGCCCAATATAAGTACTGGCACCCTTAAAAGCAGACAAGTGAGTCTGAGAGTTGCAGATGAAGAAGAAAGCAAAGGAAAGATGAAGCACATGCCGAGATTAGTGAGATCTGAAATATAAGGACTTGACACATTGTTGCTGGTTTTAAAGTGGAAAAAGGATGACAAGTGGAGGAACATAGGCAGCCTTGAGAAAATGAGAATGACCCCTGGCTGACAGCCAGCAAGAAAATGGGACCTCACTTCTACAGCCCCAGGGACCGAATGCAGCCCAGTGCCTGATGAGCTTGGGAGCAGATTCTTCCCTGGAGTTTCCAGCGACAAGCACAGCCTTGCTCTGAGAACCCAGCTGCTAAATTTGCTAAGGTAGGATTGGCGTACAAATACACAGATATGTATAGCATTAAATGAATACACAAAGATGCTTATACATACTGGCTTGAACAGTAAAATAGTTTACATAAGAAAATAAATCACTGAATGTGCAGTAGCCCTTCATGAAAAATACATGTTACATATTTTAAAAATGATGAATAGAGAGATGAATAAACAAAAATATAGAAAACATATTATCAAGGCAAAAATTGCAGTACACATAGTTTATCCAGCGAGGAAGACTATTCAAGACTATTTCAATAGAAGATACAGACTGAACTTCCCACCTAAACTAAGGGCAAGGGGGGGTTTTGAGCATCGGATGGATTAGTGGAAAACTTCTGAAGGATGTTTTGGGGAGAAGTTGATCAATGAGATGTGTCAAGTAAATACAGTGAATTATTTCCTTGTTGATAATTTTTCCCCGTTATTATTAGGTCACCTGTGTTTGCTAATTGGCATTCATCAAGTTAGGCTCCTACCTTCCCACAGAAACCAAGCAAAAGTGGTGGTATCCCCTAAACGTGTGCACAGATCAAAGAGATGGTTCCCAGGTCCCTGAAAAAGACATTTCCTTGGTTGTAAATTTGGAAAGAGGCTAGGAGAAGATATCCACATTTTTCAAAAGAGCAGGTAAGGAATTCATAATGACCAGTTTTCTAAACACTCGAAGAAAAGGCATGTCAGTATTCCAGAGTCAGGGAAAAAACCTATTTAAAATTTAATCAAGATGATAGGAACCATCTTGATCAGTATTCTCAAGGTCTCAGTTGCACTGGACACTTAAATTATAACTACATGTATATGTAACATGCTATGCTTTAATACACAGCAACTATGACCTACGAAATATTTTCAGGTCTGAGGCTGAAAATGCAACAAATGAAAAAAAAATGAAATTTGGAAAATATGTTAATGCTGTTAACTTTATACCATTTTTTGATAGAACTCCAATCTATGACTAAATATAGCAAATTAGAATTAGATTAAAAAATGCCATCTCTAGGTAACATTCAAGTACTACCAGAGCATATCAGTAAGTGTAGTCCTGGGCAACCAGTGGCACAAGCAGTCCTACCACATCCCTAACCAAGGAGAAAAAGTATTTCCTCTAAGGATATGCAAGATTTTAATCATTGTTAGCCATTTGGGTTTTTTTGTTTGTTTGTTTGTTTTTCTTTTTGTCTTTTTCAGTTTTTCATTAATCATTATTTCTCAATTGTTATTCTATTTACAAAGATCTGTCATAGGAGTTCCTGTCGTGGCTCAGCAGTTAACAAACCAGACTACCATCCGTGAGGATGTGGGTTTGATCCCTGGCCACGTGCAGTGAGTTAAGGATCTGGCATTGCCATGAGCTGTGGTATAGGTCACAGACTCTGCTTGGATCTGGCGTTGCTGTGGCTGTGGCGTAGGCTGGCAGCTATAGCTCCGATTGGACCCTAGCCTGGGAACATCCGTATGCTGTGGGCGTGGCCCTCAAAAGACAAAAAGACAAAAAAAAAAGATCTGTCATAAAATTTTTTAGTGAAAATGCCAGAAATAGTTTAGGTACTATCAAACATAATTAAATGGACTCATGCTATAAATCTGTCGTGTGATCAGTACTTGGAATGACAATATAATTTGTCAAATGTGAAGACAGAATGAAGTATTTTAAAATAAAGCATGTGGGTGTTTGTGAGGACATTGACATAGGACTAGTTTAATGCATTAATTTAAACCTTAGCAGAAAACAGAGTATCTGCTTAAGTACAGGGGACAGATTAATATTTTCTTTTCCATGTTAATGTACATGCATGCCTTTATTATATTTGGAATGACTATCATTCCAACACCATGAAATGCATAATGCATGAAAGAGGGAAAAGGATATATTTTTAAAACAGTAAATATACTTATTAAAAATGATGCAGATGGCATTTTATTACACTGGTAGCAAGCACCATGGATTCAATTACTATTGCTGGTTATATGTTGCTATTATAACATATAACTTAATGACATTACGTTTTCTTTAGCTTTAGAAAACATGGTGCATAATGAAATGCATAACATAATCCTGTTCTCATTCATGTTATTCTGATAGTTTTCCCCATGATATCTAGATCATTGCTAGTCTTTCACGTGCATTTCCAATACATTGGTAGTTAGGCATTCTTTAGTGTATGCTACCTGGCATGCATTTCAAACATCTCCTCTTCAGTCTAAGGCTATGCTGGTTCAATATGGTAGCCACTAGACCTTCATGGCACTTTTTATTTAAAAACTTAATTTAAAAACATAAACATCTATCCTCAGTTGCACTGACCACTTTGGAAGTGCTCAGTGGCGGAGGGGCTGGTGGCTGCTCTACCGGGAAGCACACATCTGTCAACATTTTCTTCATTAATAATAGTTCCATTAGATGGTGTCAGTTTATGAAATATACATGCCAAATCAGTTTGACAGACTCTAGGCACGCAAAATATAGTCTAACATTTCTTTTTGTTAAATATAATGTAAAACTTAAGACAAAAATACAGTGGCATTTATCCATGCCATTAAACTGTTTTTTAGACTAGTTACTTTTCATATAAGTAAAAAATGTTCAATAACTTATACAACCAGTTGATATACGTATTATTCTCTAAACCACAATTTTATCCAAACAACAATCCTAAGTACCAGTCACTGAACTCCCAAGAAGTTTATCATAATGGAACCTCCGACACGCATTTGGCAAAGAGGACCAGATTATCATGTCAGCTTAAATTATTGTAACCAACATTTCATACTGTTTATTGTTTTAACATGGCCTATTCTGGAATGCTTGAACTGAGAAGGACATTGCCATAAAAGTAATAATTATCCTATCCAAAATGAGAATGAAGCCATATCATTTCCCCTTAAAAGATTTATTTCAGAAGCTACTGTGTCTAGAATAGTAAAAAAAAAAAAAAAAATCCGTACTTATGTCAAAGTTATAAAACCAATATTTGTTGTGAAACATATTGGTTCTCTCTAATGTGGAAAAAAACGCAAATATATATGCCCATGCTGAATGTGAAGAGCAGTCTGAGAAATCTTATGTTGCAAATTGAAGCTTATTTTTCTCCCTTTGTACTGCTGATCACCGTGTAGAAGCATCATACTTACTGAGGCATAATAATGTCTCTTAGGAAAATAAACATCTATGGTCATGAATTCCAATACATTGTGAAAACAACACTTCCTTAAAAGAAACATGCCCAGTTCTTTGATGTCTATCAGTCTGATAGACAGTTCCTTGGCTTAAACACTGTCAGCCAACTACAAATTAATGGATACCTGAACCTGTCTCTTATTCTGCATATGGCCTTGAAGAAGAGTTGAACAAGTGTTTTCCTCATACATAAAAAAAAAAAGGAAGCTTATGTGAAATACACCCTACTTAATTTTAACATCTCTTCCATTAATCAAACTGGAGGTCTGCATTATTAGGTTTAGTCAATGTATAGCCACAGGCTCCGAGGTCAGTTTCACTCACTCTGCATATCACTGTGTTGTTTTTCCAAGTCCAATTTATAATTATACCCGCATTGTAATATTCTATCTTCTCTTTCACCTATTTTTCCCCCGACTCGATTCTTGCCCAGAAAGGTCTTATAATTTGTGTCCCTGCAGTTTCATTACAGTGGCTAAAAATATACTTTTCAATATCCTTCTATAGTAAATAATCTTTTTTTCTCTGAGGAGAAATCCACACAGCAGTCAATTGAGTCTAGATCTGAGTGTTTCCAAGCAAGTTTTTCAATGATGAATAACTCAGTAGTCTAACTACATTTGTAATTTGAATGTAATTTTTTTAAAATATTCCAATTATTCTTGTGCAGAACTACAGGACACACAGCATCTAGTATAAGTACAATGCACTTATGCAATATTCTATGTAGCAGAAGAGTTTAGAATAGTAAGGAGAAATTTAAAGATAATTATTAATATTTCCCTACTTTTTCTAATCATTTATTTATATATATATATGTATTTTCTTACTGTACAGCATGGAGACCCAGTTACACATACATTCTTTTTTCTCACATTACGTGTTCCATCATAAGTGGCTGGACAGAGTTCCCAGTGCTACACAGCAGGATCCCATTTCTAATCCATTCCTGAAGGCTACATTCTACATCTATTTACCCCATGCTCCCAGTCCCTCCCACTCCTTCCCCTGCCCCCTTGGCAACCACAAGTCTATTCTCCAAGTCCATGATTTTCTTTTCTGTGGAAAGGTTTCTTTGTGCTGTATATCAGATTCCAGATATAAATGATATCATATGGTATTTGTCTTTCTCTCTCTGACTTACTTCACTTAGTATGAGAGTTTCTAGTTCCATCCATGTTGCTATAAATGGCATTCTTTTGTTCTTTTTTATGGCCAAGTAGTATTCCACTGTGTATATATACCACTTCTTCCTAATCCAATCATCTATCAGTGGACATTTGGGTTCATTCCATGTCTTGGTTATTGAGAAAAGTGCTGCAATGAACATGCAGGTGCATGTGTCTTTTTCAAGGAACGTTTTCTCCAGATGTATGCCCAAGAGTGGGTTGCTGGGTTGCATAGTAGTTCTATGTATAGTTTTCTAAAATGCCTCCATACTGTTTTCCAGAGTGGTTTTACCAGCTACCATTCCCACCAACAGTGCAGGAGGGTTCCCTTCTCTCCACACTGTCTCCAGCATTTGTCATTTGTGGACTTATTAATGATGGCGATTCTGACTGGTGTGAGGTGAGATACTCATGGTGTGAGATTCTCATAGTAGTTTTGATTGGCATTTCTCTAATAATCAGTGATGTTGAGCATTGTTTCAAGTGCTTGTTGGCCATCTGTATATCTTCCTTGGAGAAATGTCTGTTCAGGTCCTTTGCCCATTTTTCAATTGTGTTGTTGGCTTTTTTGCTGTTGAGTTGTGTGAGTTGTTTATATATTTTAGAGATTAGGCCTTTGTCAGTTGCATCATTTGAAACTATTTTCTCCTACTCCATAAGCTGTCTTTTTGTTTTCTGTTTGGTTTCCTTTGCTGTGCAAAAGCTTGTGAGTTGATTAGGTCCCGTTGGTTTATTTTTGCTTTTATTTCTGTTACTTTGAGTGGCTGATCCGAGAAAGCCTTTGTAAGGTTGATGTCAGAGAATGTTTTGCCTATGTTCTCTTTCAGCAGTTTGATAGTGTCTTGTCTTACATTTAAGTCTTTCAGTTCATTTTTGTGCATGGTGTGAGGGTGTGTTCTAGTTTCATTGATGTGCATGCAGCTGTCCAGGTTTCCCAGCAATGCTTGCTGAAAAAACTGTCTTTTTCCCATTTTATGTTCTTGCCTCCTTTGTCAAAGATTAATTGACCACAGACGTCTGGGTTTATTTCTGGGTTCTCTATTCTATTCCATTGGTCTGTCTGTCTGTTTTGGTACCAGTACCACACTGTCTTGATGACTGTGGCTTTGTAATATTGCCCAAAGCCTGGGAGAGATATGCCTCCTGCTGGGTTTTTGTTCCTCAGAATTGCTTTGGCAATTCTGGGTCTTTTGTGGTTCCATATAAATTTTTGGACTGTTTCTTCTAGTTCTGTGAAAAATGACATGGGCAATTGGATAGGGATTGCACTGAATCTGTAGATTGCTTTGGGTAGCATGGCCATTTTTACAATATTAATTTTTCCAGCCCAGGAGCATGGAATATCTTTCCATTTCTTTACATCTTCTTTAATTTCCTTGATTAACTTTTTATAGTTCTCAGCATATAAGTCCTTTACCTCCTTGGTCAGGTATATCCCCAGATATTTGATTTTTTGGGGTGCAATTTTAAAGGGTACTGTATTTCTGCATTCCTTTTCTAATATTTCATTGTTAGTATACAGAAAATGCGACTGATTTCTGAATGTTAATCTTATATCCTGCTACTTTGCTGAAACTGATCAGTTCGAGTAGTTTTTGGGTTGAGTCCTTAGGGTTTTCTATGTATAGTGTCATGTCATCTGCATACAGTGGCAGTTTTACCTCTTCTCTTGCTATTTGGATGCCTTTTATTTCGTTTGTTTGTCTGATTGCTGTGGCGAGGACTTCCAGTACTGTGTTGAATAACAGTGGTGAGAGTGGGCATCCTTCTCTTGTTTCAGATTTGAGTGGGAAGGCTTTCAGCTCTTCTCCATTGAGTATTACATTTGCTGTGGGTTTGTCATAAATGGCTTTGATTATGTTAAGGTATGTTCCCTCTATACCCACTTTGGTAAGAGTTTTGATCATGAATGGATGTTGGACTTTGTCAAATGCTTTTTCTGCATCTATTGAGATGATCATGTGGTTTTTGATTGTTCTTTTATTAATGTGGTGTATGACCTTGATAGATTTACATATATTGAACCATTGTGCACCTGGGATGAATCCCACCTGGTCGTGGTGTCTGATCTTTTTGATATGTTGTTGGATTCAGTTGGCTACATTTTTGTTGAGAATTTTTTGCATCTAAATTCATCAAAGATATTGGTCGATAGTTTTCTTTTCTGGTGGTATCTTTGTCTGGTTTTGGAATTTAGGTGATGGTGGCGTCATAGAATGTCTTTGGGAGTGTTCCTCCTTCTTTAACGTTTTGAAAAAGTTTAAGGAGGATGGGTATAAGTTCATCTTTTATGTTTGGTAGAATTCACCTGTGAAGCCATCTGGTCCTGGACTTTTACTTGTAGGGAGTGTTTTTATGACATATTCAATTTCATTTCTAGTGATTGGTCTGTTCAGTTGATCTATTTCTTCTTGATTCACTTTTGGCAGGCTGTAAGTCTCTAGAAAGTTGTCCATTTCTTCCAGATTGTCAAATTTGTTGGCATACAATAGTTCATAGTATTCTTTCCTGGTTTTTTGTATTTCTATAGTGTCCATTGTGACTTCTCCTTTTTCATTTCTGATTTTATTTATTTGGGTTTTTTCTCTCTTCTTCTTGGTGAGTCTAGCCAAAGGTTTGTCAATTTTGTTTACCTTTTCAAAGAACAAGCTCTTGGTTTTATTGATTTTTTCAATTATTGTTTGTATCTCTATTTTATTGATTTCCTCTTTGATCTTTATGATTTCCTTGCTTCTGCTGACTTTAGGTTTTATTTGTTGTTCTTTTTCTAATTCATTTAGGTGTTGGGTTAAGTTGTCAATTTGAGGTTTTTCTTCTTTTCTGAGGAAGGCCTGTATTGCTATGAACTTCCCTCTGAGCACTGCCTTTGTGACATCCCATAGATTTTGAGTGGTTGTGTCTTCATTATTTTTTGTCTCAAGGTATTTTTAAATTTCCTTCTTGATTTCTTCATTGACCCATTGGTTTTTTAGTAGCATGTTGTTGAGTCTCCATGTAGTAGGTTTTTTCCTTACTTCTTTTCCTGTGGTTGATCTGTAGTTTCATGCCATTGTGGCCAAAGAATATACTTCAAATAATTTCTATACTCTTAAATTTGTTGAGGCTAGCTTTGTGCCCCAGTATGTGATCAATTCTTGAGACTGTTCCATGTGCACTTGAGAAGAAGGTATATTCTGAACTTTTTTGGATGTAATGACCTGAAAATGTCAATCAAGTCTTAACTTTTCTATTATGTCCTTTAGGAGCTCTGTTGCCTTACTGATTTTCTGTCTAGAGGATCTGTCCATTGATGTGATAAAATAAAATCTTTTGTCTCAATTTTTGATAAATCAATTTGCATGAATGCTGAATTTTATCTTTGATCAGACATGTGATAAATTGGTAATAACTTGTAAGGAAATATTGAAGTACAATATACATTAATAAAAGTCTTCACCATCCACTAAAACATCACTGATGATTTTCACTAACAAGTATAGGCAACTCTAAGTGTACTGAATTCAGTAGCAACTGCTTAAGAAATTTGAGTATACCTTATATTTCAATGCATATTATTTAGTTTTAATGATTATAAGATTATTAAAATATATTGAGAAATTATTAAAACATTTTGAGAAAATTCAAAACAATAAAACAGTGATGCACATACTCATTATTCATAATTACTTAATAATAATGAACAGTCATTAACATTACTCAAAATTATAATTTAAATACAGTAAACTTTTAGTCACCTTTAAGTACTATTAGAAAAACTTTCATTCCAATGTAAACAACATTTAAATGGTCAGCATAAGATTTAAAAGCATGAATAATACTAATATGACTTTAAAAGAACTGGAGAAATAAAACAAAATGAAGATAACATCTGGAGTTCCCGTTGTGGCTCAGTGGTTAACGAACCCGACTAACATCCATGAGGACGCGGGTTTGGTCCCTGGCCTTGCTCAGTGGGTTAAGGATCTGGCGTTGTCCCCTGACCTGTGGTGTAGGTCAGAGATGTGGCTTAGATCCTGCATTGCTATGGCTGTGGTAGCTGTAACTCCGATTCGACTCCTCTCCTGGGAACCTCCATATGCCACCGGTATGGCCCTAAAAGTCAAAAAAAGACAAAAAAAAAGAAAAGTCAAGATAACATGGTATATGACGTAGATAAAATTAATTTTCTCTTTTTTAAATGGAAGTGTAATTTACAATGTTGTGTTAATTTCTGCTATACAACAACATGATTAAGTTATACACATAAAACATTTCTTTTTTATATTATTTTCCACTATGGTTTATCTCAGAACATTGAACACAGTAAGACCTTATTATTTATCCATTGTATATGTAATATTGATTTTCTCTTGAGTACACTTTTCTTAGAGAAAATCTTAAAGGATTCTGTACCTAAGCTGTTCAGGTACTGATGACAAACCATGGGTACTTGGCAAAGGAGTTCATGTCCCCTTGTCATTATAACATAAAGCTTTCATTCCTCCTTTGATTTAGAACACTGAAAATTTATTTGAATATTTTAACTGTAACATATTTTATCTGACACGCAACTGGATCTTGATCACAGATGTAGAGGCAATGTAATCATTTGTTCAAACAAGACTACTACTGAACTAGTTGTCTTGTTTGACACACTGTATCATTATTAGAGAAACTTTTTTTTTTCTTTTTTTTTTTTTGTCTTTTGTTGTTGTTGTTGTTGTTGTTGCTATTTCTTAGGCCGCTCCGGCGGCATATGGAGGTTCCCAGGCTAGGGGTTGAATCGGAGCTGTAGCCACCGGCCTAGGCCAGAGCCACAGCAACGCGGGATCCGAGCCGCGTCTGCAACCTACACCACAGCTCACGGCAACGCCGGATCGTTAACCCACTGAGCAAGGGCAGGGATCGAACCTGCTTCCTCATGGTTCCTAGTCGGATTCGTCAACCACTGCGCCACGACGGGAACTCCCTAGAGAAACATTTTTATCACCATAGGTACTTATTTCCTCTGAGTTTAAAAGGGCTATTTTCCCAGCTAGAGCTCCATTCTCCATATAAGATTTCTTGATTTAATAAGGTTTCATGGAGAAACACCATTTTACTAGTTTTCAAATGCAAATTATTAAATTCCAAGGGATTTTTTTTTCTTACCTTTAAAATAGTTGTCCAAGGTTCTATGATGAATTGCAGCTTCAGATTTAAGAACTGCTTAAGTCAGGTTGAAAACATCTAATTAATAAAAAAAAAAACTGGTTTGGTTTAATTAGGAGCAGAAGCATACTGTTAAAAACATTGTTTGAGATGTTATGTGACTATTAGAATCCTTCAGTTGAAAGGTGAGTTAATGATTTTATATTGCTGAGACACTTACACATATATAGTTCTGATATGATTTATCCAAAATGATTTAGTCTACTGAAAATGACTAAAATATGCAAATTTTTATTAAATTGTCCATTTAGTTTGAATTACATTGAACTACATCTTGAAGGAATGTAGCAATTAAAAGATCTGAAGCCAATATATGTTAACACAATCATTGAATTTTATGAACAGACAAAGGCCTACTGCATTTTGTATTTTTTAGTATTTTCATCACCATATTTAGGATTATTTATTGATTTATTTTCTTTTTTGTCCCACTTTGTGGGGCATACTAAGTTCCAGGGCCAGATATCAGACCTATGCCACAGTTGTGTCAATGCTGGATCCTTAACCCATGGTGTGCTGGCTGGGGATGAAACCTGCATCCCAGAGCTGCAGAGATGACACCAATCCTTTTTGACCACGGTGGGAGTTCCAGGGTTTTTTTTTTTAAATGTATCCTATCAATTTCATCAAGAGTAAAAATACACTTTTTTCTTGAGAATATTATTTTTCATCAAAATAGGCTGTTTCATTGGCCATAAGTTTGCTTTTGCAAATTCATCTTGGTGGGTTTTGTTTGTTTTACAAATATACTTAATTTTTGGCTTTCATTGGAGGGGTCTATATCTCTCTACTCAAATCAGTTTATTTTGTGGTTTTAGAGATGCTTTTACTCAAGACCATAATCCCTACAGATAACACCAATTTTTTTTTTTTTTTTGGTCTTTTTGCTATTTCTTTGGGCCGCTCCCGCGGCATATGGAGGTTTCCAGGCTAGGGGTCGAATCGGAGCTGTAGCCACCGGCCTACGCCAGAGCCACAGCAACGCGGGATTCGAGCCGCGTCTGCAACCTACACCACAGCTCACGGCAATGCCGGATCGTTAACCCACTGAGCAAGGGCAGGGACCGAACCCGAAACCTCATGGTTCCTAGTCGGATTCGTTAACCACTGCGCCACGACGGGAACTCCACAACAAAATTTTTTTTATGACTTAGTGTTTGGGAAAACAGTCTTTTATCAAGTATTTGTTTTGTAAGAATTTTCAACCAATTTGTGGCTTGTCTTTTCATTCACTTAAAGCACAGTGATTTTTTAATTTATATTTATTTATTCCTAATAGAATCTTTCCATACTAATTTCCCTGGTGGTGAAGACATATGTTTTATAATGATCGTGACTACAGGGTTGTTCCTCACTTTTTCACTTCATTTTGTTAAAGCTAAAGGTACTTAACACAGATGAGGTCCCATCATCTCCATAGCAACCATTCACAGTACAGTTATCCTGGTAGCAGGTGATATCTTTGGATTCTATCTACTTTATTTCTTACGGTATTTTGATATCCACATAGAAGCTAAGGACAGAAAATAAGCGTTAACTGCTACTTAAGTAAATACATCTTTGAGAGATTTTTTTTCTTTATTGTAGGGTTATTGTCTATTTATACTTTTTCTCAAGTTATGTTAATTGAGCTTTCAGTAACACATTAACTGAGCAATTTCTGTGTGTGTGCTTTTTAGGGCCACACCCACAGCATATGGAGGTTCCCAGACTAGGGGTCTAATCGGAGCTACAGCAGCAGGCCTACACCACAGCCACAGCAATGCCACATCGGAGCCGTGTCTGTGACCTACACCACAGCTCATGACAATGCCAGATCCTTAATACACTGAGTGAGGCCAGGAATTGAACCCTGGAGTCCTAGTTGGATTTGTTTCTGCTGTGCCATGATGGGAACTCCTAAGCAATTTTTAAATTTTAATACAAGTAATATGCTGATTCATGAAGCAATTAAATGTTTCAGCTACATTTAGTTTGAACATTAACTAATTTGAAAATTAACTAGACAGGCATATAAAGAAAACATTTTGGACTCTTTCATTTCTTCTTTGTATCATTGGCTGTAATATAATTTTTCATGTCTACGTCTGATTCAACATTTCTTTCACAAAACTGCCTAAACTTTTAATGGTGCTAATCATATAAATGTTACAAACTATAGACCAATATCAAAGAAAAATCGGGCTGAAATACATTTAAGTACATAAGTATGGTTTCCCTTAGTAATCAAAGAAAGACTAAGTAACTCTTATCTCACAATTATAACAACTCTATCCTATGTGCTTTTCCTAAATTTAATAATACATTTAATAATATATCCTTAAAATCATCTTAGCCTTAAAAATATTTCAGTAAGAATTTTAATCCATACTTAGTTTTATTCATACTAGAGAGCTGTATTACTTGGGGCTTTAAATATCAGAGGTCTAAAAAGAGTAAACAAATTTCACGAGACAGTAACAAATAATGATATATTTCAGGAAACAAACTCTACATGCTGTAAGTATATGTATGTTTATATACATAGATATAAGGTGACAATTAAAATGGAATCAAATGTTTCACATTTTTCCACATAGTCACATAGGATCAAACGTTACCTCATTATGATTCTACACTTTTTTTCTATTTAAGCAATATTTTTGTATGAAATCAACGTTGTCTTTGGATAAGACAACTCGTGAAGATATAAGCTTCTATAAAGAGGAAGTCACAAAATTTGGCAGGTGTTTTTGATGCCAGATCAAATGACATCTAAGTTGGATAATACCGATGAGGCAAGTATGCCCCGGAAAAGTATAGTACATGCAATGGAGAGACATTAAAGTGGCACACGTGTCCCCATGGCCTGGAGTTCACTGACCGTGTCATCCGCTCTCATTGTGAAGGGCACTTATGACTTTCTTTTAACCAATATAATTATGTAAAGATGATGGGACAGATGAGATCATACATATGTGATTACATATACTTTGTTTTTCTCCTTTGCTGGCTTTGAAGAAACTGTTGTGAATTTTATAGCTACAAGAAAATGTACCTAAGACATTCCAAACTCTGGAGTTCCTGTTATGGCTCAGTGGAAACAAACCTGACTGGTACCCATGAGGACACAGGTTCGATCCCTGGCCCCACTCAGTGGGTTAAGAATCCTGCATTGCCACCATCTGCGCCATCCAACATGGATGTGACTCTATTCTGGCATTGCTGTGGCTGTGGTGTAGGCTGGTGGCTATAGCTCCGATTCGACCCCTAGCCTGGGAACTTCCATATGCCATGGGCGTGGCCCTTAAAAAAAAAAAAGGCATTCCAAATTCAAAGAAATTCAAAGTAAAGAAATCTAAAACAGTGATAGCCCCAAATAATTCCATACTAATAATTCCAAATAATTCCAAAAACTCATTATTTCTGTTTTTTTCCCTCTGGAATAGTCTAAAACATACAACGAACATCGACATTTTGGGTTCTTAATGCTGGCATCTCAATGTATTATTGAACAGTGCATTTAATGATGTGCATATGGCTGTAAAATTTAGTAAACCTGTGAAATGAGACTGCAAGCAATTACCAACTTTGTTTTATCTGGAAAAATCAACTTTAGCCAATTTCTAAATTGACAGTAATAACAGATTTTGAAGTTAGGGTTCTAAAATCTAGCAGGGACTCTTCCTTTTGCCAAGGACTTCTATTACCTCTTTTCTCAGCTTGCGGAAGCCTGCAGTAGCATGTTTATCAGTTATATCTGATTTTTTCTAGTTTGGTGGGGTTTTTTTTTTAGTAACAGCCTACACCCTGATACACAGTTTTCCTGTGGTGTTTTATTACAAACTTTCAAGATAGTTGAGGTCTGTCTACTGATTAACTTGGTTTCCTTCCAATGTACTTTAGCATAAGCAGCATCTTCTAAAATTAATTCAAAAGTCACTTTATCATCTTTCTCTGGCCAAGACATTTTTTTTTATTGCATATTACCTTTAAATTAAGAAACCCTATGAATTTTGACGTTTTCATCATGTTCCTATTGCAGAAACTCAATTTACAGCCAGGAGTCTAAGGTCCTGGCCAGAGCCTTCTGAGACAAGTGCTGTGGGGAGTGACACCGAAATCCTGTATTAAAAACACAAGCATCAAGAAATTCTCCTACTTGGCTTTGAATATACCTCAGAATAACGTACAAAAAGAACAGATTTGGAGGCAGCTGATTTGGTGCCTGTCAACTGTTACTAACGGCTGAAAGTGAGAACATCACACATTAGCTTTCTCATCACAGCTGTACTCTAAAGAATCTGAATGCAGACTTATCTTAGAAAATAATCTACACATATACAAATGCATACAAAGATCTTTTCTCACCTTAGAAATTTCTGCATATCAAGTTAAGTTGTCTTCTGAAGTTTAAGGTCAAAATACACCGACCTAGAGTTTCAAGGCCTCTGGGCCCACGGTTCACTGCTGGAGCCCATGTGGTCAGTGTTTTACTAAATTTCATGACTAGAAAATTTCACGACTAATGCCCTCTGTGTGCAACCTTGTTTTTAAATTTGTTTCCCTGACTACCTATAACTAGCTGCTTGTCCTCTAGTAACACCTTGGATAATGCCTCTTGACATTTTTTCTGCAATATCCCACCTACTCTAATTGAGCGATCTTACCTGATTTGACAAATTCAACATTTATTTAGACCTAAAACAGCATCCTGTGGAGTCCACCTGAGTCTTTTACAGGTAACCTACATTCAGCATGACTGTTGCTAAATTTATTGTTTTTATTCCCGAACCACTTATCCGTATCGTTCTTATATGAGTTATTCTGCTCCTAGTTTCTTTCTCGAGGATTTTAGCCAATGAATCCAGATCCTAATACCCATCTGATTCCAACCTACCACTCCAAATGCCACGGGATCTCCCTCCAGATAAGTTTGTGCCCACGTGAATCTATAGCATAAAGGCAGCAAAGAAGAAATATGCTTTCTGTTCAGAAAGGAAGAAGAAAGGGATTGGACTACTTCTGCTGTGTCCCTCAATCTAAACTCATCAATCTGCCTCCCCCCCCCAAAAAAAAGATGTGAGAAAGTTGGGGAGAAGTGAGAAAGGAAAAAGGGAGAGACTCCTTTTGTAGTAAAGGTTTTATAATCTCCCCACCTTTTACAGAAATTGAGACTGATTTTTATGAATTGTAATAACATAATATTCATATACTAAATATTTTATTTAATAAGCTATATTTAATAAAAATTAAAATATGAATACATAACTACACAAGGAGAATACTGCTATAAAAATTATGACAGTTTTATGTTTATTTTTCTCTATGCTTTGAAACTTTTTTCACTGAAGAGCTGACTTATAATGTTATATTAATTTGAGATATGTTTGGATTACTCACTATTAAAGTTACTATAAAATCTTGGTTCTATTCCCCGTGATATACAATAGAGCCTTAGATATTATTTATTTGATATCTAGTAGTTCATACATCTTAATCCCATTCCCCTTTCTGGCCCCTCCTTCCACCCCTCCTCCTCTGGTCCACTCGTTTGTTCTCTGTAACTATGAGTCTGCTTCTGTTATGTTGAATTCATTCCTTCATTTTACTTTTTGAATTCCACATATAAGTGATAGCATACAGTATTTTTCTTTTTCTTTCTGACTTACTTCACTAAGCATAAAATCCTCCAGGTCCATTCATATTGTTGCAAATGACAAAATGTATTCCTTTATGGCTGAGTAATTTCCACTGTGTGTGCCTGTGTTTGTATCTCACATCTTCTTTATCCATTCATCTGATAGACACTTAAGTTACTGCCATATCTTGGCTATTATAAATAGTGCTGCTACGAACATTCAGATGCATATATCCTTTGAATTAGTGTTTTCATTTTCTTTAGATATATACCCAAGAGTGGAATGGCTGGGACATATGGTAGTTCTATTTTTACTTTCTTAATACAGTTTTCCATAGTGGCTGCAGCAGTTTATATTCTCACCAACATTGTACAAGGGTTTCCTTTTCTGCACATCCTCTCCAACATTTGTTATTTGTGGTCTTTTTGATGACAGCTATTCTGACAGGTGTCAGGTGATATATCATTGTAGTTTTTGATTTACATTTCTCTGATTAGCAATGTTGAGCATCTTTTCATGTGCCTTTTGGCCATCTGTATGTCTTCTTTGGAAAACTGTCTATTCAAGTCCTCTGTTCGTATTTTAATCAGGTCGTTTGGATTTTTTGGATAGTAAGTTGTCTGAATTGTTTATATATTTTGGACATTAAACCCCTTGTCACTCAAATCACTTGCAAATATTTTCTCCTATTTAGTAAATTGTCGTTTCATTTTGTCAATGGTCTCCTTTGCTGTGAAAAATCTTTTTTTTTTTAATTAGGTACCATTTGATTGCATTTTTTATTTCCCTTGCCTGGGGAGACAGATCCAAGAAAATACTGCTAAGACTTATGTCAAAGGGTGTAACTATTTCAGGGAGAATCAGCAGAATATAGACGACGAGAATAATACAATCAGCTAACAGGATCAACCTGACATTTGCAGAACAATCCACTCAAAGGGCAGAATAAGATTGTTCTAAATGCTCATGGATCATCCACTAAAATGGACTACATCCTGGGCCACAGCACAAACCTCAACACATGAAAAAGAACTGGAATAATGTGGTTCTCTGACCACATTATGATTGTAAGTAGAAATCAGTAAGAGAAAGGCCACATGAAATCTCTAAAAGTCAGGAAAGAGATCCAAACTTATTTTATGAGAACAGTATTTCTCTGATAGACAAAAACAGTATGAAAAGAGAAAATTACAGAATAATATCTATCATGAACTTATGCACGCACACACACAAAAATCATGGTATAATTTTAGCAAACCAAAGTCCAGCATTGGAGATAATAATTATATGACCAACAAGGATATATTTAAAATATGCAGGGCTGGCTCAACATTAGAAAACCAATCAATTTAATCCAATGTATTTATTTTCTTTATGCTGTGGCAAAATACTAAAATTTAATGCCAAGACAAAAAAATTAAACAAAATGAACAAATTCATTACTGTATGGTGCCACAGGTCAGAAGTTTGACACGGGTCTTATGAGGTTAAAATTCAGTTTCAGCAGGGCAGCACTTGTTTCCAGAAGTTCCAGGAAAGAATCCGTTTCCTTGCCATTTCCCGCTTATAGAACTTCCCCACCTTCCCTGACTCATGGCTTCTTTCCTCCATCTTTGAAGCCATCAATGGAAGTCTGAATCATTCCTGCATCTGTCTGACTCTCCTCCTGTGTCCCTCTTTCACATCTAAAGAACCCTGTGATTCTACGGATCCAACATCCATAATCCAATATAATCTCACTAAGATCAACTAACTGTCCACTTTAATTCCACCTGCAAACTTAATCACCTTTGGTCATGTAATAATATGTCACGAACTCCATGGATTAGGACATGGAGGAGAGGGGCATTATTTTGCCTATCACAGCCATCACATCAACAGGCTGAAAGAGAAAAATCACTGGATCATGTCAATTGAGGTGAAGTATTTGACAAACAAGCTAACAGCATTCATGATTAAAACCCTCAGCAGAATAGAAATAGTGGGAAATAAACCTACAACTAACATTATCCTTGATGGTAAAAGACACTATGCTTTCTCCTTTCACCACTATTACTCAACACATTACTATAAGTTCTATTCACTGCAATAAGGCAACAAAAACAAATGAAACCCATAGATCAGAGAGAAAGAAAGAAAATGGTCCTTCTTTGTAAGTGACACGATGGTTTATGTAGAAAATCATAAATATCTACAAAAAAGCTCTTAGAACTAAATACTGAATTCAGTAATATTGCAAGTTATGAGATCAAGGCAAACAGTTTATTGCACATCTAATCTATATACTAACAGTGAACATACAGAAAACCAAGTTTCAAAAAATATTGTTCCAAAGAAAATTCTTAGGTATACACTTAAAATGAGTATAGTATCTGTATACCAATAATTACAAAATAAATCTGTGTTCATGGATTTACAGACAACATATTAAAGATATTATCTCCATATATTTATCTTTATATTCAATGTAATTCTTCGCAAAATTCCAGCAAGGTTTTTTGAATATGGACATGCATATTCTAATATTTATACAGACTATCATAGGCTATAGCATAACTAGAACAATCTTGAAAAAGAATAAAATGAGATAAATAACTTTCACAGTTATTAAGGCTTACATATTTATATAGTAATCAAAACAACATAGTATTGACAGAGCAACAGATATATATACGCATATATGTGTAAAATAATATAGAACCCAGAAACAGGCTGATGCAAATATGCTCAAGTGATTTGTGACAAATATACAGTCATTGGAGTAACAATAACCTTTTTAATAAATGGTGCTAGAACGACTGGACATCCACTGGGGGGAGGAAGACTCTTGGCCTAAATTTCACACCTTATACAAAAATCAACTCAAAATGAATGATGAAATTACTGTGAAACACAAAACTATAACATTTTTGGGAAAAAAATAGGAAAACATCTTTGGCATTGAGAATTAGGCAAAAAAACTGCCTGGACTCACACCAAAAGCATGATCAAGAAAAGAAAAATTTGATAAGTTGGATCTCAACAAAATTCAAAATTTTTGTTTTGTGAGGGATCCTATGATATTAAAAGAAAAAGAACATAATGGGAAAATATTTGCAAACCATGTATCTGAGAAAGAACTTGTGCTTATAATTCTAAAAGAACTCTTAAACCTCCACACCTAGAAAAAAACAATTCAATTTCAACAAAGAGGATATACGACTGGCAAATAAGCTCACAAAAAAAGATGTTAAATATCATTAGTCATCAGGAAAGTGGAAATTATATCCACAATAAAAGAACACTACAAACCTATCAGAATTACTAAAAGTAAAAAACAGTACTAACACCAAACACAGGCAAGGATGCAGAGAAACTGGATCATTCATACACTGCTTATAAGATTGTAAAATGAGGAGTTTGTGTTGTGGCTCAGTGATAAAAACATGACTGGTGTCCATGAGGATGCAGGTTTGATCCCTCACCTTGCTCAATGGGTTAAGTATCCAGCACGGCTGTGAGCTGTTGTGACACAGCTTGGATCCTGCATTTCTGTTGCTGTGGTATGGGCCAGCAGCTGTGGCTCTGATGTGACCCCTGGCCTGGAAACTTTCTGTGAAGTGTGTAATTTTGATAACTAAACATTTATATGCTGTTTTGTACATATACAAATATTAAACTATATTTAATTTTGGTTTTATGAGCACATGTTATTTTTCTATTGTACCAACTTGGCTAGCTGTCACTAAAAATGGTGATGTTTTAGAAATGTTTTACTATTTTAATAACTGAAACTGCAAAAAAGGTCTGAGCATATAAAACAAATCAATAATAGATTGTTGTCGGATCACTGGGTCTTAAGGCAAAATATATAACAGCTTTCTGCATCAGTTTTCTCATTCCAAATGTCAAAATAATAACCCATGTTACACAAATACAATACCAGATTTAACAGCAAGCATCAAGATAACAACGTGCCTTTAGGAAGGAGTTTATTTTCTATGGCTTAATTTGTATTATAAGATACTACTAAAGCAAAATTGTTGAATTTTAGCTACTGAATCAATCACTGGTTGTTTCCACATCTTAAATGATTTCATGTAAGAGCTATAAGAGAAAAGATTTGTGAATACAGAATTATGTTGTAAGGTCTTTAAAATTATAATGAATCTGATTTTTTACCCAATGCTAAAAAACAAAAATTACAGTTCAACACATCAATAACATATAATTTAAGAAAGGTCAGTCTCCCAAAGCAACAGAAATAAAAGCAAAAATAAACCAATGGGACCTAATCAAACTGACAAGCTTTTACACAGCAAAAGAAACCAAAAAGAAAACAAAAAGACAACTTTCAGAATGGGAGAAAATAGTTTCAAATAATGCAACTGACAAGGGCTTAATCTCTAAAATATACAAACAACTTATACAACTCAACAGCAAAAATGCCAACAACCCAACTGAAAAATGGGCAAGAGACCTGAATAGACATTTCTCCAAGGAAGATACACAGATGGCCAACAAGCATATGAAAAAATGCTCAATATCCCTGAATATTAGAGAAACGCAAATCAAAACTACCACAAGATACCACCTCACACCAATCAGAATGGCCATCATTAATAAGTCCACAAATAACAAGCACCGAAGGGGGTGTGGAGAAAAGAGAACCCTCCTGCACTGTTGGTGGGAATGTAAGCTGGTACAACCACTATGGAGAACACTATGGAGGTACCTTAGGAAACTATACATACAACTACCATATGACCCAGCAATCCCACTCTTGGGCCTATATCTGGACAAAACTTTCCTTGAAAAAGACACATGTACCCACATGTTCTTTGCACTATTCACAATAGCCAAGACACGGAAACAACCCAAATGTCCATCAACAGATGACTGGATTAGGAAGATTGGGTATATATACACAGTGGAATATTACTCAGCATAAAAAAGAACAAAAGAATGCCATTTGCAGCAACATGGATGGAACTAGAGACTCTCATACTAAGTGAAGTAAGTCAGAAAGAGAAAGACAAATACCATATGATATCACTTATACCTGGAATCTAATATGCGGCACAAATGAACCTTTCCACAGAAAAGAAAATAATGGACTTGGAGAAAAGACATGTGGTTGCCAAGGGGCGGGGGAGGGAGTGGGATGGATGGGGAGCTTGGGATTAACAGATGCAGACTGTTGCCTCTGGATGGATTAGCAATGAGATCCTGCTGTGCAGCACTGGGAACTATGTCTGGTCACTTAGGATGGAGCATGATAATGTAAGAAGAAAGAATGTATACATGTATGTGTAACTGGGTCACCATGCTGTACGGTAGAAAATTGACAAAACACTGCAAACCAGCTATAATGAAAAAAATAAAAAACATTATAAATAAAAGTTACAAGCTTCTTAAGCTCAGAAACCATATCTAACATACAGGTTATTTAGCTACAGGAAAGTGGAAATTGCTACTGAAAGAATCAAAAATTTTCCATAAGAAGTGTGAGGTGGTTGATGTACTGAACCAGTAACAATAAATGCACAGGAAACAAAGAACTGTATAAAAGTTTATGAACAACTGCTAAACTGTATAATATGAATTAGTGATGCTAAGATGAGGAACAGCATTTGGGCTCAAGTTTGGGAAAGCCTCATAGTGACAGAAGAATTTGAGATTTGTACAGATGTAAAGGAGGAAGGAAACTGCCATAATATTTGTTGGCAAAAATAAAAAAAGAAATAAAGAATATAATGTAATTACTTGGGAACATTGAGGATAGATATTGACCTAACTGAACCAGAGGACTGACTCATTCTGTTTCCTAGCAAGGTGCTATGTTCACTGAAGTTGCTCAACGTTTAGGCTAATAATTTCAAATGACTAGGAATGACACAAAAATAATATTGGGTCATAAACATCAGGAAAAAATCTTAATGTATCGCAGTGCACAGTCATAAGGCTTAAAGCAGAGTTTTTGAGCAAAAGAATTACATGAAAAAATGAGGAAATACATTTAGGTGGTTGATTGGAAGCAAGTGCAATACATATTTGTTGACCATTGTAGTTCAATTTCATCCTTAATGCAAAAGAATGTAAACGAATGGTGAGGATATGGAAATAAAATGAAATTGGGGCACTACTATGAATAAAAGAATAATTTATCAGCACAGCTGTCATGAAAACCCATTGTAATAATGGTTTGTTCATTTGCTTTTCATTTTCTAAACAGCCTATAGTTCTAGGAACAGTATCATATATTTTTAAACAACAAATTATTTACCTTTGGAAATTAAATTAGAATATTCATACTCTGCCTTAGGCAACTATTTTCGTTCTTCATTTATACTGAAATAATAATAAAAGTAAACATATAAACACACACATATATACATATGTATATATATTCATTTCTATCTTGTTCATGGCTCAAAACTTTCCTTTCTTGAAAATAACATCAAATTATAAACATGGAATATATGAAATATATAAATCATTCTCACTGTTTTTTAAAAATTTTAGTAAAAACTGGGGGTTTTCTTTCTTTTCCAATGTAACTTCTAATGATTTTTGAAACTACACTGTTTACATTTCAATCATTGCAGTTCTTGCTTCTATATCTCCTTCTCTTCAGCAAAATTAAGGTTAGTTAATTAATTAATGTTAATCATGTTACTGTTATTTCTGCTGAAAAAGTCTCACACATTTGACATGACCACATGGAGTACGATGACACAAAATGTCACAAAAACTAATCAAGAAATCACACAGTAAAAGGCAATCAATAATATTTTTCAATTTTTAAAAAATTTTTCTTTCAACTTGAAGAAATTGCATTTTCCTATTTTTAAATGATTAGAATGGAAATTGTATTTTACCCTACATTATGGGAAAGCCTAACCTTTAAGTATCATTCCAGTCACAGAAGCAGCACCCCAAAATTTCACTAGGTTTTTTCCCCCACAATTCAGAATTAACAACGTGTCACTTATGCTATTACGTGTACAAGGTCAGGGCTACTTTCAAATTCATAATGCTACAACTAAGGAGAAACTGTAAAACATGTAAATCAGATGTCGTTGTTTGGATGATTTTCAGTCTTGCCCTATTACTTTCGGCTCCTATAATCCTGTAAGGAATGTCTGTACCTTCTTAGATCCAAAAATATATGCCTTGGCAAAGTCACATCTAATGGGATTAAGTTCTAGAAAGTCTGGGAAAAGCTTTTGTTATCAAAGCAGAGCTCTGCCCTTTGCCCTCAGGAAAGTAATTAACAGCTCAGGTCACTCCTTCATCTTTTTAGTTCCTTGTGGAGTTTCAACTATTGGCTGTAGGCACCCTGCTCTGTCAAGCCTGCTCTGTCAATTGTCTCCAAAATGAACATGCAATTCACAATTGAAACACAACTGAAATTTCCCAATGCAGAGAAAGAGCAGAAAGCAAGGTTGTTAATTTTCAGTTATTATTTGAAATTTACCTTTAATAAGGGATAAGTCTCTTTTTTTATATATTATATGTTTTTTATTCTTTTCATTATAGCTGGTTTAGAGTGTTCTGTCAATTTTCTACTGTACAGCATGGTGACCCGAGAAAACATTTGTAACACTGATGTCAGAGAGTGCTTTGCCTATGTTCTCTTCCAGGAGTTTGATGGTGTCTTGTCTCTGTTAACCTAACAGATTGATTTTAATCTTTTTGTTGGTCATAATTTTTTCTTTTTCATCTTATGAGGTGGGATAAATAATAAGCAGTGTGGGTCACAGAAGAGCCTTCCATGAGTTTGTGCAGAGCTTTAAACAAACCAAGGGTGTTACATTTATAATTATTTAGGATAATTCATCAGGCAGGACTCAACCATTACCAGCAGATGCTCCTTATAAGAAGTCATTTTCACCCAAACAGCATTAGCTAGCATAAGCAATCTTAGAATTACCAAATTGCCAGTTTAAACTGCTGAGTGTATCATTTTTCTTGGCATCCAGAAAATTTTTTTAATTGTTTAAGTATAGTTGATTTACAATGCTCTGCTGTACATCTTAGTGACCCAGTCACACATATATATATATATTCTTTTTCTCACATTATCCTCCATCATGTTCCATCACAAGTGATTAGATATAGTTCCTGGGCTGTATAGCAGGACCTCATTGCTTGTCCACCCCAAATGCAACAGCTTAATCTATTTTAACTTCTTAATTTATCTCATCCAATTTCAACCTTTCTACTAATCCACAGCATATTCATCTTTCATGTTTCCAGATAAGTAACATCAGAATAATCAGTAGTGCCACAAATTTGTTCCTATCCATCTTGCATTCAAGCACCTAAGGCAGGAAATAAAATATTTGAGAATACAGAAACATTATCCTTTATATAGCATAGTTACAACTGTGAACTGGAATGTATTAAAATGTGCATTTTTATATCCTTCCAAATAAGGTATATCACTCTTATATACAAATATATATACCCATTATATGTGTCCATGTACACATATCATCTCTTTGTACCCATGTGTGTATATATATGTACCCATATATATATATATACACATATATGTATTTAAATATACCTCTCTGTAATAAATTTACTAATTTTATAGAGCCTTGATAAAATATAGTTTAGATGATAAGCTTTACAGTCGTATTGTTCAGATTCTGACCCTAAATATATCACTCACCAGTAATTGAGTAGGGTAACCCTATATATGCCTGATATATCCTGTTTGCCCTTTAGATCCTTATTTATACTCTGGATACTGTATGCTGCTATGAGGAAAGTGACTTTCAAAATGGATTCTGAGATTGATGGCTTATGTATTGAAGGAATTCAGAAATGGGCTCAAAAGAGAGTTTTTCTCTCACATTGGTTGATATGGCTATAGTCACAACATGGACACACAAACTCTGAACAGCAGCGTTGTTCTGAGGCTCCTACCAGAACTCATAAGTCATCGGCACACGTGTCTTCTCAAATTCATTTTTCATGACATCATATTCCTCACATGGGAATGTTTACACCATGGGAATGAGCAAAGACGACAAATCCGGAATTTCTCCCATCTCAAAGAACCCATTTACCAATGCACACAACGGGTCCTTGGCAAGTTGCCAGCTGACAGATGGCACTGGATTTCCTCCTGCCATGGAAGGAGCAGTGTTTTGTGCTCATGGGGAGAGCCACATTTTCAGTCATGAATGCATCTTCTCTGCCCACAGACCTGCTAGCATTATCATTTTGAACTTAGGCAATGCCTTGTCTATTGATGTGATAACACACATATTTTATTATGAAGAAATGTAACAATGGAGCCAAAGGACTCATGCAAATGGAATCTACTGGTTCTTAAGGAGCCCATTGCCCAGAAGCAGCTAGCCTGATAGAAAGGGTGAGTGGCCTGAGGAAGACTCCTTTACTTCCTTCCTTGGAGACAGCACTCTGAGAATATGCTGGATGCAGCGTCAGCATGTCTAACAACAGCGCTAATATCTGATGCTCTCCGGTACCCCAGGATACTTGGAGGTTCCCAGGCTAGAGGTCCAGTTGGGGCTGCAGCTGCTGGCCTACACTAGAGCCACAGTAACACGGGATCCAAGCTGTGTCTGCGACCTACACCACAGCTCACGGCAACACCAGATCCTTAATCCACTGAGCAAGGCCAAGGAGCAAACCCACGTCCTCATGGCTGCTGGTGGGGTTTGCTAACCGCTGAGCCACAATCGGAACTCCTAGTTGAAGAATTTTGATTATTTTCTTCAAGCTTTTGGGCTCAGTGGATTTGGAACACTGAGTCCTATTAGGAAATAGGACTGGAATATTTGACCCAGAGAACCAATGAATTAGGCAATAGGACTGCTTCTTGGCCATTTGGGGGACATCTCATGTGCCAAACCAGTGTTATGGGAAAAGAAAAAAAGAAAAGGAAAAAAAAATTGACATAGACTAGGAGGACAAAAGAAAAAGTAACGTGTTCTAAAGCACTGTTTCCTTTCTCACACTACTTAAAATGTATACAGAAACTGAATGTTTAACTTGCAGAGAAATTAAAACTTGGATTAGTTAAATAATTCGTCCTCTCTTACACAGTTAATATTTGATTTTATGGCAAATCAGTGTGGACAATATGGTATTTATTTATGCGTGTCAATTTAATTCCCTGATACAATTGGCACAAAGTAACTTGTCAATAAATTCCTATTGAATTAAAAACATATTGCCACAAGCTGCAGCATAAGTTGCAGATATAGCTCAGATCTGCTGTTTCTGTGGCTGTGGTGTAGGCCACAGATACAGTTCCAATTCAACCCCTGGCCTGGGAACTTCCATGTGTTGCAGGTGCAACTGTACAAACAAAAATAAAATAAAAACAGATTCTTGTACTTTTTCCAAATCCTCAAGTTTTATTCATTTTATCAATTAATTGTAACTGAATGACAACACATTTTAATAAAAGGAAAGAAATTATTTTATTATTATTATTTTTGGCCAGGGCATGCAGCGATTTGACGTGGGAGCAGTTCACAGACCAGGTACTGAACCCAGACCACTGCAGTGAAAGCACCAAGTCCTAACCTCTAGACCACCAGGGAACACTCAAGACATGATTATTTTTTCATATGTTATCAAAAAACTCTACCCATGGCCCCTCTTTATGCTCGCCAGTGGCATGACTTTGGGATAGCTAAAGGATACGAAATGGCATTTGCCGTCATCACTATGTTAGAAGCATGACGTAGGACAATTATAATAAAAATGAATGCTGCCACATTTTCACTCACCTGTTTCTGCATGTATAAGGATTTATGGTGAGATACATAATTGTGCCAATATAACACCTTTTGTTAACCTACGTGAATGCATTGCAAGCTAAAAAAAAAAAAGTCAACCTTGCAATAGTGTCAATTGTATAATGAAGCTGGACATAAAATGAAGCTTTTCTCAGACCCTTATCACCTATCACTTTCTAGCTCAGCATAAGTTTTCCTCTTACCATGCAGGCTTTAATAACCTGATCCTGTAATTATTGCTTATCATAATTATGGGAGAGGCATGCTATTTTGTGAGCTATTTCACTGAGACATTAACATGAGGTCTCCACCACTTCATTATCAGAGGTCTCATGTCACAACATGTCAATGCGAGAGTGTTGCTCTTTTGGGCCAGCCCTGAAGTTACTTTGAGAATTGAAAATTCATTCCCTAAACCATCCCTTCTCCTTCGCCACTGGTGCAAATTCTCCATTCATCTAAAGATTTCTGGCCTTTTTAGGTACAGCAAGGTTTGTAGGAAGGGTTTATGTTAGTATGAAAATGAGCTACATTTGACTTAGTCTACGTAAGTTCTTGATACGTTATTTGGTTTCCTATTGATAATATAAAATTTTCCCAAATTAGGTTTTCTTATCTAGGTTGACAAAGTTACATTAATTATATGTAGTACTTTGATGCAAAGAATTTTCAGTGTGGCTAAGACAGAGTTTTTGTCTCATAGACCCCCAAAGCAGGAAAATCTCTGTGGGAATGAGATGATTTTCTCTGCCCTACAGCTTTCCCAAACACTATTATTTAATCTTAAAATTAGGCTGGCAAAAGATGATAAACATCACATAAAGTGTCCTCTTACTGAAAAAGTTAAGATAAACCTACAGTCAAAACAGAAAGACTGAACAGAAAAGTAATGGGACAAAAAAGGGACCATTTGGATGGAATGCTGATGAACTTGTTACTGACTGAAAACTTACGTTGGATCAGGCACCCTAATAAGTGATTCAGGTAAGTAATCTCATTGAACCCAATGCCAACACTATCATATCAGCCCTATTATCCCCTTTCTATGATAGGAAATGTCTTTGGAAAGATTAAGTTACATGAAGTTAAAAAAAAAAAAAAGTGTCAAAGACAGCATTTGAACTCAAATCTTTCTCAAGCACCCAGAGATAACTCAGCTGAAAGAACAGATAAAGAGCTACCAGGATGTGCTGCTCTGACTTCCTGCATTGTTCTTAGGGTTAGTAAACATTTACATGAGGAGACATATTAAAGCCTTAGAGGGCTTTGGCCTTTTCTTGCTCATACATTTGGGAGTAATAGCTTGAGGAATAAAACTCTCAGGAATTCAATAAAAGCGGCAGCAAATCTCCCTGAACAGGCTGACTCAGGAGATGTTTCACTTTGTGATAAATATTTCTCTTTCCTGAAGCCTTAGAAGTTGGTTCCTTGTGGCATAAGAGCTTCATAAGAACGGAGGTTATGAAATTTCCACCGATTTATCCCCAAGGTAAGGGTATAGAAGTGGGAAACTTTTATAACTGCTGAATTATAAATTAGGAAAAGGAAATAGAGAACTGTCTGGGATGTATTCTCTAATACATTTACAGCATGTCTCAAAATCATATTCTATTTGTATTTATGAAAATAAGAATCTTTGAGGAATATTATGCAGTTCCCATTTATAAAAATGGAATAAAGGATTATATAATTTACTGCTTTAAAATAAATATAAAATTATAATATTGATGTGCCCTAACCCAAGTTTATAATGTTGAGATTAAACTAGGGAAGGAAGCACTCTTTAAAAATATGTGTGTGTGTTTGTATATGTGCAGGACCTAAACATGATGAACAGTCACTCCAGGACGTGGTCTGGGGCTGCTGATCCCACAGACGGTGGAAAGAGAAAATTGACAAATCAAGAAGAAGCCAAGTTATTATGATTTATATTATTCAGGACATCACATGAATAATTATACATTTTGTTTAATGATGCTATATAAATTTCAAAACATGACTTTTATAAAATTGAGACTACTTATTTTACATAATCTGAAATGTTATGTAGTTCTACTTCTTAAGATTGAACAGGATGCTCCATTTAAAGTCAAAGGTTGTTTTGTAATCTGAGATGCCCACGTCAAGTTGATCGGTATCAATGACAGAGCACTTATCAACGCCACGCATTGTACCTTCCCGTCAAACTTCTGATGTAGGTGACTTCATCTATTGTAGACAGAATAATGCTACCCTCCCCCAATATACCAACTTTTAATCCCTGAATATTTTGCCTTTTATGGCAAAAAGAAAGTAAGTCTGAAGATGGAAATAAACTTGCTAATGAGATGATATTATGATAAGGACATTTTTGGATTATTCACCTGGGCTCAAAGTAATTACAGAGGTCCTTAAAAGTGGAAGATAAAGGCAAAAGACAGAGTCAGAATGACTCAGAGGGAGAAAGACTTGATTGGTCATTTCTGGCTTTGAAGGAGGAGGGTGGACACAGAATCCAAGGAACAGAGGCAGCCTCCAGAAACCAGAAAAGGCAACCAGACTCTCCCCTACAAGCTCCATAAAGGAAGATGCCCACCCTCTAGACACCTTGACACGCTCAGTGAGACATGTCGGACGACAGAACTGTAAGACAGCCGATGTGCATTCTTAAACCACGAAGTTTGCTGAAATTTGTTACATCAGTGATAAAAAATGAATACATGCGACAGGTGGTAAGGTAGACAGTCCAACGTGGGCAAATTGAACTTGGGCTTTTGTCAGGAGACATGTTTTCACAATATTTTCTCAGCCTCTTTGCTTCTATTTTCTATGCTGAAAAGTCCACCTTGTCCTGCTTTACTTTACCCCATATTCCTGCTTGAAAAACAGTCGCAACGCTGGTAAATGCCTTAAGCTTAAGAATAAAGACCTAAAGGCATAAGTTATTCATAGGGTCAGCCGAATATGAGGCCATAATATCGGCCTGGGCATGTGGGACCTGTGCAGAAGGCACGGCATTTGCACAGCATGATATGTCCTGTTAAAATAAGAGAAAGAGGAACCTCATGGCCGCAAGGGGTTTATGAGGGGTCATTAGCAGAATATGCATCAGCAGGGAGAACCCAGGTGCAAACCTAGGCACCCCGGGTTGCTGCAGATAGGCATGCTGTCTGCAGAAGCACAATGGTGATTCTCTAGATGCTATGCATGGACAGCTGACGCCAAGCTTCCTCAATGCTAATGACTGTTAAATGCCTAAAGATCAGAGTAAAAGCGTAACCAGTGACCAGCTATATGACTTTTAAAATAATTAAAACACCATATCCTGCACCTACAGGCTCCTCCTCACTTGACATAATCCTAAAGAGCACAATAAAAGCAATGCGGTTTCTTGAGGCAGTGCTCTTGGTCCCTGAGACCCTGAGTCCCCTGGTTCCCACCTTTAATTAAGACAAATGTCTCTGCGTCTTGTTTTATGTTAACTTTTTCTTAAGTTTCACAGCACCTGTTCTTCAGCCCTCACCTGCTGAGCTGGTCTTGGAAGGCTTTGTGTGCTTAATTATTTCATGGTAATATTGCACAAATATATGCATCATCATACATGAATAAATGAGTCATACTCTATATTTATATAGAAATACAGAATATGTGTTTGTGGCTATTTTATGTTTTGCATTGCTTTCTTTGTGCACTATTTATAACTACTTCCGCCACAGCAACTGTTATACAACACAACTTTGAATACACATAAATGACAGGTAATTTTTCACTAGGTGGACACTAAGATAAAGGGAAAAGAAAAAGTAGAAGTGATCCTGCATTATAACGTAAAATATTTTATATGACTCTAACACAGAATCATTAAAAACAAAACTATTGCCTATTTTATTACAGATACTTTATCATGGATCCTTAGCAACAAGAAACATAATTATCAAATTTCAAAATGTTCGACTTGCAATAAATGCACTAACATTCAATTCTCAAAATAGTAATTATAGAATAATACTAAGAACATGGACTTGGTTTTAGAAAACTTAGGTTCTCATTTCAGTCTTGCCAATAAACTCAATGTAAACTTCAAGTACATTTCTTAAATTCTAACATATCAAATCAGGGCTCAGAATATTTTCTAGACTCCTTTAAATTTATTTCCTTTGATCCTATAGGTGAGGCAAATGTTACAACTGCCAAAAAAAAAAAGAGGTTAAATTTTAAGGCTCACGTTATCCTGGTGCTTCAAGACATCACATGAATGGCAATGACCATATTAGCACTAAAGATAAAAATGATGTGCCTAAATTTTCAAAACTATAGGATATTTTAGACACTCTAAAGAGACTGTCTTTCTCACCAAACTTCTAACTTTTAACAATCTTTTTTTTTCTATTATTGCATCTAATAGAGCATAGAAACATTAATATAACCCAAGTTAGCTATGCCTGTCTTTTAAAGGCAAACTCACATTGAAGATGACATAAGCAGTGCTTTCTATTAAAAAGAGAGATCACTGAAGTATTTTCCCATCAGAATGAAGAAATTTGCAAGGATTCATATTTCAGTACTTAAACAGGAACTCTTTCAATGACCACTCTCATAAAATGCTCATCTGATTGTTATGTATCTAATCTTTTTCATTTCCACTTTAAAGCTTACCTTTGTCAGTTTTCTTGGTGAAAATACAATGGTAATCTTCGCTATTATGAAATATGCAACTTCACACTTGTGTGTCCTCTGTGTGTGTTTTGTAAAGCATTAAGATAACGTGGTATTATTCACAATGGTTCATCTTGCATTCCAAATTCACTTTATTCCTAGCATATAGAGTGATTTTAAAACATAAATGTATTCCTTCTTTAAACAATGCAACGTCATCTTATTGGTCTAAACAAAATATCCAAATGTCTTTAGCATGGCCAAAAAAGTAAAAATTAAAAAAAAAAAGTAATTTAGTTTCACCTTCCTTCCCAGCCATATCTTATATTACACTCACTTGTGGAAATATCTTATATTAATCATTTGCTGAAAAAAGCGAAAGTTCCTGAAAAGAAGTAATCTTCTTCCAACATGGGGGTTTCATGAATTGACTGTCTTTCTGAAAATTTCTTCTATGATGTCTACCTACCACTAACGCCTGACTTTCCTAAAACCTCTTTTTGACATATGTTTCAGTTTCCTACACCTGCTGTAAAAATATACCGCAGACTCAGTGGTATTACTGTTTTAGAAGACTGAAATTAGGGCCACTGGGCTTATAAAGGTATTTCTGGACTCTGGGAGATAATCTGCTTTTTTGTTTTTGTTTTAATCATTTCTGGATGGATGCTGTCCTCATTCATTGGTCCTGGTGCCACATCACATGGCCTCTTCTCACTTTGCTCCCATGGACCCATCACCTTCTCTCTTATAACCCTCGTATTGAATGGGATCCACTAGAGTAATCCAGGATAATCTTCCGATTTCAAGATTCTTAACCATATTGACAAAGTCACTTTTGTCACACAGAATTATATAATCACGGGTTTCTGGGATTGGCACGTGGCTTGCTGGAGGCCTTTATTCAGCCTGCCACAACCTCTCAAAGTCAGATCCTTTGTTACTTATATTCCAATTAAATTGCAAACAATATGAGGAGTTACTCCTATATCTTGACTAGCCAGTGCAGTGCCTAGAATATATTATATACTTACTTGTTACATGAAAGAATAAAAAAATTGGAGTGACTGAATTAGAATGGCTAATAGTTGAGTGGTGGAATCTAATAAAAGAGAAATTGAGTCATTTTTGATTTTCACATATTTTTCTCAAGTCTACAAGGTAAATGTATCTAAATTGTAAATAGCAAAATCAACTGAGTTGTCATTTGCTGTGGTGATTACTCAAGTTAAATATTTTTAGTAGAAAAAGAATGAGATGATCTAATTTAAAGATGTGATTCAAATATTTCATAAATTTTATGAACTTGTGAAAATATTTAATTTTCACTCAGTTTTTCTCAGGGTTATTATATTTGTAAAGCAGAAAGAGTATGTATACTCCTCAGAGATTAATGATATAATGTATGTAAAAGTCCTTTGTAAATTGTATAGTGAATGAAAGGAGACATGACAACATTTCTCTTGGACTTACTTGTGTGTGTGTATTTGCATGTGTTTGTGTGTATTTGCATGTGTGTGTATTTGCATGTTTCTGTGTGGGAGTATTGATAAAGTACACATTTAATTTTTCTTCATGTTTAGTGTGTGTGCACCTGTGTGTATGTGTTGTATTTCGAATGCATGCGCAATGTCTATATGGCATGTTTTTCATTGGCATGAATCCTAGCTTGGTTATAGAAAATGTTTCATCTTCCAAACAAACAAAAAAACAAAAAACCTGTATTTTCTGCTGAATTCAGTCATTTTCGTACATCTGGATATGTATTATGTACAGGGGCTGCATCTCACCAGGCCACAACTATGTTTGTTAATGGCCAAAAACAAACTACAAACTACACCGAGTATCTAAGTACAGAAAAAACTACATGCCTGACTGTGAGTTTGAGCTACTTATTTATCCATCCAGTTATCCTGGATATATCCTAGATCCTGCATCATCTACCACGATTCCATGGGGGCACATTATGAGACTAAAGTATTGCACTCACTGGATTTTTCATGATTCTCATTTTGGGGGGGATGATGGAAGTATGATTTGGGATGAAGCTGTCTTGTCTTTAGAAAGTCTTAGTCAAAAGCGTACATGCATTTTTTAATATGGCTCCTAAAGAACACTTCTAATGGATGCTCAACCATCTCAATGAAGCTTACTATGATTTATTTATTTGTATGGACATCTATTTCCTTGTATTTCAATTGGCTGTACTACTCTGATACTGCAGAGTTGTGCACCACCTGACCGGGTATTTTCATCAGTGATATTGACCTTTGTGTGGGTTTCTGTGTGGGGGTATTGATAAAGTACACATTTCATTTTTCTTCATGTTTAGTATTTCTCAAAATTTTATCATGATGCACTATTGTGCAACTTTACAGAATATTAAATGCCAATAATTTCCCTGATTTTATATTTGTGCCATTACTTTTAAAGTGTTTTGGGTTAGACTTTGGATCACTGATCAAACTTCCATATTTCAAATGTATGTGACTCTGATTCATTATACATTTGTGTTTACACATTTAAGGTGGTCATATCAATGATTAAAATATGTATGTGGATGACACTCAAATATATTATCAATGAGTCCTTTTGAATGAATAAAATCAAACCATATACTGACATACTGGCATATTGGCCAAGGTTAGGTGAGTGAGTTAGGTATGAAGAACATGAACCTGGAAGAGATAAAGAAAGTACCTTCATATTTCTAACGAAGGAGGAAATATCAAACACAACGATTAGAGCAAATGCAAGAGACACTGTAGTTCGACGGAAGTGTTTGCAGATTAAGAAAAAGGACTATCTAGTCATTTATGTTGACCTATATGATGCTGGAAAAGGAAACATTTAGAAATCATGGTATAAGGTAACTGACCTGTGGTTTACATTCTAATAAATGTTAAACCAACACGACAACACAATCTTAACAGGGAATAGAGCTTGACTCCATTCACCCTATTTCTACTACCAATTGTGCTGAAAATACTACAAGGGTGTATTGCTGAAACAATTTTGATGAAATACCTTCATCTTACCAATATTCACTATAAAGTGTTTAAGCTACTTAATACAATAATGAGTCTGTTTCAAAAGGCAGAATCTGATCAAGCAGTCATTTTTGTCTGAAAAATGACTTATTTGATATATTACCCACTAGTTATATTTGATAACATGTGGCTTTAAATTATTATACTGAATTTCAAAAAGAGAATATCACCCCTAGCATGAACACTCCCATAGGAATGATGAAATTAGCTGATAATATAGTAGTCACACAGATTTCTTTTTTTTTTCTTTTTTTTTTTGTATCATTTTAGGACTGCATGCATGGCGGATGGAAGTTCCAAAGCTAAGGGTCAAATCTGAGCTAAAGCTGCCAGCCCACACCACAGTCATGCAACACCAGATCCAAGCCTTGTCTGAGACCTACACCATAGCTCATGGCAATGAAGGATCCTTCTGAGTGAGGCCAGGGATGGAACCTACATCCTCATGGATACTACTTGGGTTTGTAACCTGCTCAGCCATAACAGGAACTCCCAAATAATATTTTTCTAATTAAGAATTAAAATGCTCTTGTTTACCCTTTAAATGTTTGGGACGTGCGTAAAAGAGCTGAAAGAAGACAAAGCAAGGGCTGAAGCATTAAAGGATCAACAATTGTCTTTCTTGTGGGACAAAAATGTTCCTTATTTCCCTCCAACTCCCCTCAAAATCTGACAGTTATTTTAATTCCATGACTTTCAGAATGAGGTCTTGAAAACTTCTGATGATCTACTTAGGCACAGCCCTTGTATCAGCTATGTATTTCAATAGTATTATTCCTTTCTTCCTGTATGACATGAAAGGTGCTGAATAAATAATGATCATTAGCAACAAGCTACCCTTTAATCTACATATTTCAAGTCTTTCCCTGAAACAGTGAGCATTAATTCATACCCAACTGCAATTATGTAACTAAGGTCTTCCTCGAAATTAGACCTCCACTAATTTAGACTGTATTTGCATGCACGATGCAGAATGTGTCTGGGAAGAGTTCCAACCATAATAATTTGTCAGAAGCATCAAAGCTGTCGACATGACAGTGTGTCTGATACTTCTGATATTTATAGATTTCTGCAAAGATGCTGTGATTCCTAAATTTATTCTTACCGAATGTGATTCTTTAGAAGTTCCTAAACATTCTGAGTTGATTCTTATTTTATGTTTTTACTGGTACATAATGAATCATCCTAAATAAATATTATTTAAGTTACTATAGTATTGCATAGATGGCCATATATTGAGAAAAATTTTTATTAAAAATCTATTTATTTAGCAATTAAGTCAGTTAATGACAAAATTTGAAATAAAACAGAAATGGTATGCAGAAATGGGTTGATTCTAATTTTTCACTATTTGTCACTATTTTCTTGAGCAAACTCCCCTGACTGAATTCCTGACTCAATTCCATGATCAGCCAGTATGATTCCCTTGCATATTTCCTTAGCACAATTGCCCTGCCTTTCTCTCCACCCTATTATTCCATTAGCTAAATGGCAACCTAAATTCACGGCTCTAACTGAAATCTACCTGCTTCCTACAGTTGAAAATAATGGGAAAAAAAAAACAAAAAACAAAAAACCATGAAACCTAACTATGATCATCAGCCTCTGAAAAACACCTACTGTAGACAGAAGTCTTAAAATACTTCCCTAATCCATTCACTGCCCTTAATTTTGAGATAACTATGTAATACTGTTTCTTCTCAAATCCTTAGCACCTTTCATGCCTTTCCCCCTACTTTACTGAGGAAATCTACCCATCACATGGATCTATCACGCTAAATGGATCTGCAGTCATCTATTTTGCTATGGAAAACTGCCAGGGAATATAGAAAAGGCACCTGTTCAATTTTGCATGATATAATATTCCTTTCACCTTACCAGAATGTTTCTGGCAACTTTCCCCTCCTCTACCTCATTATTTGTCCATTCTTTTGGATTTTATCATCTTAAAAACAAGCTATTATTACTCTAAAATCCAACAAAATAGTTCTGATCTATCGTAGTCATGCTAAACACAATGGTAATTTCTTCTCATTTTACTGAGTTTATCAGCAGAATTTGGTAATCAATCTCTTTTTTAAAAAACATGAAGTTGCTTCTACTAATGCCACTATGTTCTGGTTTTTCATTCACCATACTCTAATAATGTCTTCTTTGCTTATTTTTCTCTTTCTGACCTCTACATATGCTCTAGGGCTTAATTTTTTTCTTAATCTCTTTTATCTATATGCTCATCCCATCAGTCATTACACCTGGCCTCAGTCTCACAGCTTAATAAGCATTTCAAAAGGTAAATGACTCCAATTAACTGCCTGATCTTCCTGCCCCAAACAAAACAACAATAACAAAACACTTTGGTTTTTTCTCCTTGACAGAAATAACTAATTGAGATCTTCTAACTGCTCAAGCTAAAAATCCTGAAGTCACCAGTGACAACCTTTTTAACAGCACACATGCAATCAATTAGCCCTTCCCACTGGGTCAAACCTTTCATCCAGAATCTAGGTAATTTCATTTTTATTTTTTAAAATTTTTTGGGGGTATATTTGATGTACAATGCTGTATTAACTTCATGTTTACAGCAAAGTGAATCAGTCCTACAGTTCTTTTTTCCCATATGGGCTGTTACATAACATTGGCTGAAAGGTAATTTTTTTTTACATTTTCAATCCTTTAATCATTGTGAGATATCTTAATATACTTATTTCAATAACTGATATATAAAACAGACAAAATATTAATAATGTTACAAAAGAATTTAATTGGGCAAAGAGAAGTATATGTTGAAATTGCTCATATTTAAAAAATTTATTATTAAAGTATAGTTGATATATAATGTTTTGTTGAGTTGTGCTGTACAACAAAGTGACCCAATTACACACATTTCCCTGTGCTGTACAGTAGGTTCCATTGCTCATCCATTCCAAATATAACAGTTTGCATCAAAAAACCCCCCCACATGCCCATCCATCCCATTCCCTCCCCTTTTCCTCTTGGAAACCCCAAGTCTGCTCTTCCTGACACTGACCTGTTTCAGTTATCTGTTTGTTTACTTATTTTTAGATAGGATCATCTGTTCCATATTTTAAATTTCACAAGTGATATCATATGATATCTTTTTCTTTCTGGCTTACTTAGTATGAGAGTCTCTAGATTCACCTATGTTGCTGAAAATGGCGTTAGTTTGTCTTTTTCTATGGCTGAGTAATATTCCATTGTGTGTATGTGCATATATATATATATATTCCATTGTATGTGTGTGTATGTATATATATATTCCAATGTGTGTATATATATATATATATGTATATATATATATATATATATTCCATTTTGTGTGTGTGTGTGTGTGTGTGTGTATACATACCATATTTTCTTAATCTATTCATCTGTTGATGGAAATTTAGGTTGTTTCCATGTCTTGGTTATTGAGAATAGTGGTGCTATGAACATAGGGGTGCATGTATCTTTTTTAAAGAATGTTTTTTCCAGATATATGCCCAGGAGTGGAATTGCTGGATCATATGGTTGTTCTATATTTAGTTTCCTGAGGTACCTCCATACTGTTTTCCATAGGACTTGTACCAATTTACATTCCCACCAACAGTGGAGGAGGGTACTATTTCTCCACACCCTCTCCAGGATTTGTTATTTGTTGACTTGTTAATGATGGCCATTCTGACTGGTGTGAGGTGGTACCTCATTGTAGTTTTGATTTGCATTTGTCTAATAAGTAGTGATATTGAGCATTTTTTCATATGCCTGTTGGCCACCCGAATGTCTTCTTTGGAGAAATGTCTATTTAGGTCTTCTGACCATTTTTTAGTTGGGTTATTTGTTTTTTTGGTGTTGAGTTGCATGAGTTGTTTGTATGTTTTGGAGAATTGACCCTTGTCTGGTGCATTGTTGGCAAAGATTTTCTCCCATTCTGTAGGTTGTCTTTTCATTTTTTAATGGTTTCCTTTGCTGTGCAAAAGCTTTTGAGTTTGATTAGGTCCCATTGGTTTATTTGTGTCTTTATTGTCATTCTAGGAGGTGGATCAAACAAGATGTGGCTCTGATTTATGTCAGAGTGTTCTGCCTATGTTTTCCTCTAGGAGTTTTATAGCGTCTGGCCTTATAGTTAGGTCTTTAATCCATTTTGACTTTGTTTTTGCATATGATGTTAGATAGTGTTCTATTTTCATTCTTTTATAAGTAGCAACTTTCAAGTTTTCCCAGTACCATTTATCAAAGAGGCTATCTTTTTTCCACTGAATGTTCTGTCCTTCTTTGTCACAGATTAGTTGACGATAGGTACTTGGGTTTATAAATAGCTTAATTATTACTATGTAATAGTTGGTCAAAGGCAGAATCACAGAAATCTTTGGAAAGACTATTTTAGTAGTCTGGGATTGGTACCTACTTCCATGCCAATTTCTTTTACATAGATTATTAAAATAGTCTCTTCAAAGTTTTCACTGATTCTGCCTTTAACCTACTATTATCTAATAGTAATTAGTCTATTACTTTTGTTTTATTAAAAGTTTTGAATTTAAAATAAAACTACAGATACAGAAAAAAAATCACATTTAATTTCGGAAATTATTACAACTTAAACATTCTTATAATCCACAGCCTAGTAAAGACATAGAATTTTGTGTGCCAATCGAGATAAAAATTAATTATCTCTCTAACTCAGTGAGAAGGCCATGAAACAACAGATCTATTATTCTTAAGGATGGGATAACAACTTAGGAGTATGGATATAATGATGGCCAGTTGTTCAAGGAATAATTCATAGCAAACCACAGTTTAAATTAAAATTGATTATAGCTAGCCATAGAAAATACTTTCAACCAATTCAGTCACTTGGTAAATCAATCCATTTTGGTTGTCAGAACACGAATAGAAGAATAGTAGCCAAAACACGACATCATAACCTTCACGCACAATTAAGAGGAAAGATGAAGAAGAGCAATGCATAAGCCTGAAGGGAGCAAAGAATCACAGGGACAGAAATTGGGAACTGGCAATCTGGTTTCCAGGCGGAACTCTGTAAAAGCAGTAAAAAGCTCTGAATAAACAGCAACAACATTGAATAAGAGGAAAGAAATATATTAAGAAACTCCTACATGGGCTTGTGCAGATAAGTGTCAGAGAGGACAAGTAAAATTCAAAATTTCCAGAACCTGATGAAAACACAGATGCACAGGACTCCCTCCTTCTTTGTCGGTTTCAATGAACTGTGGTGATGACCCAACTCCGTGCTTTTTAGGATTCCACATGAAATTCACATGCACAATTACTACCGAGACCCACTCAGTAATGAGCACAGACGTTTGGGTCAGAACTCATTTTGATTCCTCGAGTGTGGTTCTCAATTTCCTTTTCTACAAAATGGAATCATGAGAGAGAGACTCATAACAGAGGCATAAGAGAACTCTCAGTGTTGTGAAACTTCACACAGAATGTGTGAAAAACGCCCAGCAAACTCTGACATTTGCCTTCATGTTATATACATTTCTGTGTGAAAGGTCATCTCCTGCTAAAGTAATTCTCAGTAGTAATTAATTATATTGGCTGTTTCCAAGAAAATTTCAAGATATAGCTTAATTGGTGGGATATATTTATTTAAATAAATCCAAAACAAACTGCACAATTAAGGTGTTTTTTTCTATTTAGTTAATTAGGTTTTTTTATTGTTATTTCCCCAATACATTTTTTTCTACTGTACAGCATGGTGACCCAGTTACACATATATGCATCCGTTCTCTTTTCTCATATTATCATGCTCCAGCGTAAGTGACTAGACAAGGGGGAGGGAGTGGGATGGATTGGGAGCTTGGGGTTAATAGATGCAAACTATTAGCTTTTTTTTACAACTTTCATTTATGTTCAATGATACGCCCTAATGAAAACATTTTTGAGTGAATTAAAAATATGGTTAGATTAACTCCGGCACTCTGATTATGTGAAATACCATCAAATTATTCTGTACTTGTATTTTATCATGAGAATGTCATTAACCTCACTGCAACCAGCACAATGCATGCAAATTGTTATCTTTTGCTATCATCACCATTAAATATATTATTCATTTATCATTAACTGAATATAACCCTTTAGCAATTTGCTATGAATTGTTTAATGGTTATTCTCTAATATAACATATTCTTATGTTTCATTTACTTGTTTATTTTTCCTTTTTACCTCTGCATCTGTGGCATATGTAAGTTCCCAGGCCAGGATTTGAATCAGAGCTACAGCTGAAGCCTACACCGCATCCAGGGCAACACTGGATCCAAGCCATATCTGCAACCTATGCTGCAGCTTAAGGCAACACTGGATCCTTATCCCTTTTTGTTTTGTTTTGTTTTTGTTTTCTTCCCTTTTCTAGGGCCACTTCCCGCAGCATATGGAGGTTCCCAGGCTAGGGGTCTAATCAGAGCTGTAGCCGCCAGCCTATGACGCCACAGCCACAGCAATGCCGGATCCGAGTCGAGTCTGTGACCTACACCACAACTCACAGCAACGCCGGATCCTTAACCCACTGAGCAAGGCCAGGGATCAAACCCGCAACATCATGGTTCCTAGTTGGATTCGTTAACCACTGTGCCACGACAGGAACTCCCATGGACCCTAACCCATTGAATGAAGCCAGGGATCAAACCCACATCTTCACAGAGACAATGTCAGGTCCTTAACCTTCTGAGGAAATACCCATTCCCAGAGGATCTCAGTAAAGTCTACCATATGACCCCACAATCCCACTCTTGGGCATCTATCCGGACAAAACTCTACTTAAAAGAGACACATGCACCCGCATGTTCATTGCAGCACTATTCACAATAGCCAAGACATGGAAACAACCCAAATGTCCATCGACAGAGGATTGGATTCGGAAGAGGTGGTATATATACACAATGGAATACTCCTCAGCCATAAAAAAGCATGACATAATGCCATATGCAGCAACATGGATGGAACTAGAGACTCTCATACTGAGTGAAATGAGCCAGAAAGACAAAGACAAATACCATATGATATCACTTGTAACTGGAATCTAATATCCAGCACAAATGAACATCTCCTCAGAAAAGAAACTCATGGACTTGGAGAAGAGACTTGTGGCTGCCTGATAGGAGGGGGAGGGAGTGGGAGGGATCGGGAGCTTGGGCTTATCAGACACAACTTAGAATAGATTGACAAGGAGATCCTGCTGAATAGCATTGAGAACTTTGTCTAGATACTCATGTTGCAACAGAACAAAGGGTGGGGGGAAAAAATGTAATTGTAATGTACACATGTAAGGATAACCTGACCCCCTTGCTGTACAGTGGGGAAATAAAAAAATTTAAAAAAAAAAGTTTAATACAACAATTATTTGTATTCTCGGAAAAGAACATATAACATACTTAAACTAAATAATGTATCTGAAGATACAAGATTTTTAATGTAGTATTTGGGAAAACAGTCCAACTCTTAAGTGCTGGTGAAGTTTGAACGGGTAAATTCCTGAATTGGCAGTACTGTCTTTTTACCACATGATGTTGGAAAATGAGCTCAGCACAGCAACCAGACAAGAATGTGAGGGAAGCAGCAAAATTTTAATAATACTATTTGCTCTTGCATCTAAGTTAACCTATCTTTAGAATTTTCTTAGTAGACTCAGTATATTCTGTTTTATTTTGAATAATTTGAGTTCTATCATTTTCAACAGACTATGTCCTAATGTATTTACTTATTTATTTTATTTTTTCACGGCCACACCTGTGGCATATGGGAGTTCCCGGGCTAGGGGTCGAATCGGAGCTACAGCTGCTGGCCTACATCACAGCCACAACAACGCGGGATCCGAGCCGCGTCTGTGACCTGTGCCACAGCTCACGGCAACACTGGATCCCCCACTCACTGAGGGAGGCCAGGAATCCGAGCAGCATCCTCATGGATACTAGTTGGGTTCGTTTCTGCTACGTGGGAACTCCCTGTCCTAATTTATTAATCAGTGTAGCTACGAAGATTTTTTTTTTTTCAAATTTAAGGCACTATTATTTGCTCCTATTTTAACAGTTTTCTCCATGAAAGTAAATATTATTTTTAGATTGAATTTTCTAGAGTCATTATTTTTGCTAATATTGATTTAATTAAAATTCTATAAAGTTATACAATTTTTTCACCAGCGTTAAAAATAACACACAAGTAAGAAAACATGATTCTTGCCACTTCTGTGATGATCCCTACAGATTAAGCATAAAAGTCAGAGCATTGCTCTGTAAACTCATATAACTTAAATAACATGGTATCGTTTCATTATATATCCTTGAAGAAGCAATGTGCCCATTCTGAGATTAACATGTATTCACATTTGACTGTCGGAAGCCATGTGTTACGGAGGTACTAATTAGTTGGGCATATCTTTCTAAAGACAAGCTACTCCCTCCAGTGATACTATTTTTACAACTACTTATACATTTAGATTGTTATCTGTACACACACACAGTCTCCATAATGAGGTTCTTTGCAGTAATTTTAAAATAATTTGAAGATGCTCTAAATAATGAGGATAACCCCCCAGTATTTTAAGGAACATCATTGACTATTAAAAGCATTGAAAAGATAAGGATATCGTGAATGCAAAGATTGAGGAACAATGTATATCTTTATAAACTCTGACAATCCAAAAATCTCCATAATTTTAAGTTGACAAACAGCATCATTAAAGTCCCTGAAAAAAAAATCATATTAAATATGTTTGATAAACACGAAATGTTACAGTGTCTGAAAGTCATATTAAAGTCTATTGAATATCAGATCTGGAATCTAATATACAGCACAAACAAACCTTTTCACAGAAAAGAAACTCATGGACTTGGAGAATGGACTTGTGGTTGCCAAAGGGGAGGGGGAGGGAGTGGGATGGACTGGGAGTCTGGGGTTAATAGATAAAAACTATTGCCTTTGGAGTGAATGAGCCATGGGATCCTGCTGTATAGCACTGGGAACTGTGTCCAGTCACTTGGGGTGGAGCCTGATGGAGGATAATGTGAGAACAAGAAGGTATGAATGTATGTGTGACTGGGTCACTTTGCTGTACGGTAAGAAACTGGCAGAACACTATAATGGAAAAAATAAAAATCATTTTAAAAAAAAAGTCTATTGAGTCCACACAGTAAGGTCCCAGTGCTTTATTAAGTAGAAAACTACTTCAGAACAAGTTTAATCTTACTTTTCACAAAAAAAAAAAAAAGACAAGAAAATGATGTCTGATGACTGTCTGTAACTTTCTCCCACCTCCACTCTGTGCTGGAAGGCTGGGACCGATGTCTTCAAATGAGTCAATCCAATCCGAGGCCATCCGTCGGGTTCACGGAGGACCTTTTTAAGTGTGTCCACAGGGGTATACATTTTTAAATTTCAAAAATAGATTCTAAAGTGCATGCTGCGTGTAGTATCGATGATTAAGTCTTTGATCACTGAGGTTGAGGTTCCAAATGGTATGTTGTATGCTTCAATTTTTTTTGTCTTTTTTTTTTGCTATTTCTTGGGCCGCTCCCGCGGCATATGGAGGTTCCCAGGCTAGGGGTCTAATCGGAGCCGTAGCCACCGGCCTACGCCAGAGCCACAGCAGCGTGGGATCCGAACTGCGTCTGCAACCCACACCACAGCTCACGGCAACGCCGGATGGTTAACCCACTGAGCAAGGGCAGGGACCGAACCCGCAACCTCATGGTTCCTAGTCGGATTCGTTAACCACTGCGCCATGACGGGAACTCCGTACGCTTCAATTACTAAAAAAAAAAAATATATATATAGAATCAAGAATCATCTTTTCAAACATCTGGCAAGATATCTCTCCACTTTTACTCACATTTCCCTTGATTCTCTGCCCTGACCTCCATGGCAGGAAGTGTCTGTGGTCTTATGGTTCAGAATGCGGAGTAGAAAGAGGTGGCCTAGATTTTTCCCAGTCCTACTGCGTCATAACTATAAAATTCCGTGTGAATGACCAGAGCCTTTTTGTCCCTCAGTTTCTGTCTCTGAAACCCAGGCTAATATATAACTCCTACCTAATAGGGATGTTGTAATGACTCGATAAATTAAAAAGTGATTAGAACAGTGCCTGCCACACAAAGGCACAATAAATGTCCACGACTGAGATGTCTTCGCTTCAGAATTACAGACTTCACCTTCCCCCACTTACATTTTAATCTACTGAGACCCTGACATTACCATTTCTCAAGATATTTATTTGAAGAACTTGCATCAGTTAATAGCTCCAGCCCTCCAAGATACCATTTTCATTAGACCCTCGTAATATAAATTCCTCTCTAATTAGTAAAGAAAGTAGGTTTTAGCAAGTCTTCTCTTACACTGCACCTATCCCAGACAGTAGTTTTCTTTCCCCAAAATTACTTTTCAGGGAAGTAATTTAGGCAGAAATACACAGTATCATAGCTTGCAGATACTATTAACCCTCTCGATAACTGGTATAGACTCTGCAACTATTAGAAGCTCAAAAAGAAACAGGACATTCAAGGGCTACGGTCGGAGGTGGGAGGGAGGAAGGCTCAGGGCAAGTTAAGCCTGTGCTGAATGCCTACCATGAGCTCAAACACTGAAATAAATGGTAAAAACTAAAACCAAAACCAGATACCCAGCAAAACAAAGCACATTAATCTAGGCAATTTCCAGAAATGACACTGTGCCAAAAGCGTGTAAACATGTGTGAAGGGATAAGGCCAACTCAGAACTAGACCTTGGTAGCTCTGTGCTTGCTTCCAGGGGTGGCTGGAGCCCTGGTGTCAACCCCTGGCTGGGAGGACGAAAAGGACCAGCCAGTGACTTGTAATGTGCTGTTTACATCCAAATCATTCCCCCAAAGTACTCTGAACAAACTGTCTACATTGGTGTTGTAACTGTAGGGATCAATGGCTTGTATCTGGCTCAGCTGGTGACACAGCCTGGCTTTGATCATGTGGCCGGTCAAAGGCTACCAAGTCACCTTACACTCTGGCTCCCAGATTAAAGTATCTTATATGGCTTGATGGTATCTCCAAAGATAAAGTGCGTATTACTTTACTAAGGAAGATGCCTGTAAGGTGCGCCTAGAGTTCTTGGACCTGAGTTTGTGCTTGCTTTCATCTCCTTTACAATATTCTTAACTTTGTAAATACGCCCCATGGAAACTCATGGGTTCTTTCAATATGTAATTGCTACAGTTAGTTGACTAGGAAAACTGAAATGACTCTTGGCTCCCTAATCTAAATGCTGGTTAAAGATGTTTTTGAGAGAAAGATGGATGAGTAAACGGGAGCTGAAGAATCTCAGGCGGCAGGCAATTATCCTGGCCATCGTAATTTCCAGGCATTCAAGCAATGGGAACACTAATGGAAGAAAACGTATATCATGGAAATGCGATGACCATCCAGAGCCAAGAAAATAGCTGGATGAATTGCTAGAGAAGCAAAAGCCAGTCGAGTATTTGATAACTTGGCTCCTTTGGTGTCTTAAGGAAAAACTTAAAAGTAACCGAAAGCCTAAGGCTTCCAGGTCCACCAAATTATACCAGCGATCCTATTAGTAAAGATTATAGGAATGGAAGGCAGATATCATTAAGATACAACCAAAATAAGGATATATTCAGTCAAAGGTACTTCAAGTTAATATGTGAATGATAAGAGCTATTTCTTGATGAGACACTACTGAAGTAGTGTTGGTGAGAAGTGTGCTTTTTCTCTTTCATTCAGTACTGCTAAATAGAAGGGGCGGTTTGACTCAGATTCCTTAATGAACTTCAGACATGTGAGTAAATGGACAAAATGCCAATCTGTTGAGCTGGAAAAAGGTGGGGAAACATAACACGTACCTTGGATACTAAATTGAGTATTTCTTCAGTATTTGGTGTGTGTGTGTGTGTAATTACTGCATCCCAAAGTAGGTCAGGAATTAGAAAGAGAGTGAGAGCTAGAACAAGCGATGTATGTCACTACAGAATGTTTAGAAATTAAAGTGTCTTAGAATGTCTTATGTTTTGAACATGCCACGTATCCCATATAACTTAGGAAACAGTATGAGTGGTGGCAGAGAGAAGCTTTTATGACCTGAGATTACGGAAACAAAATAACTTTTTACATTACGCTAATGAGATTGGACTTTCTCAAAAACACGGAGTGAAGTTATAAAAGGACTTCAGGAACGTAGTGATGAAGTCAAATTTACCCTTTAGGAAAAAATGCATGTGGAATTGAAAATTACAAAGCAGAGAAAGGCTGACAGAAAGAGCATCCATTATGAATCCACTGTAATATTCCTGACCAAAGAAGGAGAGAAACGATAAGAAATCATTAAGACAGTAGCCATCCGCATGGAAAAGTTAGACAGTTTAGACAGACACTGAGATATACAGACAAGGGGCGCTGGTGTTAACAGGGAAAGAGAGAAAGAAATTGAAGATGATTTCCAGGTGCTCAGTTTGGACAGCAGAGAAGAAGAGAGAGTAAGCACCTGTTCAGACAAGTACAATTATTTGCGGCCCCTGGATCCCCAATTGAAGATGAACACGTGACTGCCACAATCAATCCGTAAGACTTTTCAGGCAAATATTCAACTTTCTTTGAGTCATCAATAAAATAAAAACAGTGTGTCCTAGCTGTTTACACACAAATAAGAGTTGTGAAGTTCTTTAAATAACTGTCATTGAAGTAACTTGAAACACGCTACAAGTTGAGAGAAAAATGAATCTTTTCTAATCTTTTGAAAATATTAAATTAATTAACTGGAAAACTGCCTTTTGCAGTGTAAAAGTCTAGGATTAACTCAATTACAGGTAAATAGGTGTACCCATTGTAGCTCAGTGGGTTAAGAACCCAGCGTAGTCTCCCTAAGGATGTGGGTTCCATTCCTGGCCTTGCTCAGTGAGTTAAAGATCTGGCATTGCTGCAAGCTATGGAGCAGGTCTCAGGTACGGCTCAGATCTGGTGTTGCTGTGGCTGTGGCATGGGCCTGGAGCTGAAGCTCTGATTCAGCCCCCTGCACGGGAACATTCGTATGCCACAGGGGTGGCCCTTAAAAAAAAAAAGGAAAATAGTGTGTTTTAAATTTATGTTCTCTAGTTCTTAAATAAACTGTCTCATTTAGGTCAATAACATTTGTAAATACACTTCCAGACCATCCCGGAAGAGAGGGGAAGATATATCATATTATAAATGCACAAATAAGAATCAATGTCATAGTGAACCTTATTCAGATGACCTGTATTTAATCATTCAGATGTGTCAAAATTATTTTCCTTTTTTTTGCAGTAATAACAACACTGCTTCTTATTCTCACTCCATAGGTACTATTATTATTTCCAATTGGTAAAAAATCCATACCTCTTGTTCGATTATCCTAACTGTATCAGACATCCCCTGCCACAGTTAGAGTTAATTCAATTTCATTTCTAAAAGAGTTATCAAAGATCTTGACAAATAGCACATAAGCAGAAAAAATAATTAGATGAGGGACATGTCTAAGATACTTTTCTTAGGACAATAAAAATAAAATCAATATGCATAGATACATTTACATCTTAAATAAGTAATAACTAATAAAACCGAGGTGCTTTTTGAATAAAACATCTGTCTTTACCAGTAGAACAAACAATCCAAACATTTATATGGAACCACAAAAGACCCAGAATCGCCAAAGCAATCCTGAGAAACAAAAACCAAGCAGGAGGCATAACTCTCCCAGACTTCAAGAAATACTACAAAGCCACAGTCATCAAAACAGTGTGGTACTGGTATCAAAACAGACACACAGACCAATGGAACAGAATAGAGAACCCAGACATAAACCCTGACACCTATGGTCAATGAATCTTTGACAAGGGAGGCAAGAACATCAAATGGGAACAAGAAAGTCTATTCAGCAAGAATTTCTGGGAAACCTGGACAGCTGCATGCAAAGCAATGAAACTAGAACACACCCTCACACCATGCACAAAAATAAACTCCAAATGGCTGAAAGACTTAAATATACGACAGGACACCATCAAACTCCTAGAAGAAAACATAGGTAAAACACTCTCTGACATCAACATCATGAATATTTTCTCAGGTCAGTCTGCCAAAGCAATCGAAATTAGAGCAAAAATAAACCCATGGGACCTCATCAAACTGAAAAGCTTTTGCACAGCAAAGGAAACCCAAAAGAAAACAAAAAGACAACTTTCAGAATGGGAGAAAATAGTTTCAAATGATGCAACCGACAAGGGCTTAATCTCTAGAATATATAAACAACTTATACAACCCAACAGCAAAAAAGCCAATCAGTCAATGGAAAAATGGGCAAAAGACCTGAATAGACATTTCTCCAAAGAAGATATACAGATGGCCAACAAACACATGAAAAAATGCTCAACATCCCTGGTTATAAGAGAAATGCAAATCAAAACTACCATGAGACACCACCTCACACCAGTCAGAATGGCCATCATTCATAAATCCACAAATAACAAGTGCTGGAGGGGCTGTGGAGAAAAGGGAACCCTCCTACACTGTTGGTGGGAATGTAAACTGGTACAGCCACTATGGAGAACAGTTTGGAGATACCTTAGAAATCTATACATAGAACTTCCATATGACCCCACAGTCCCACTCTTGGGCATCTATCCGGACAAAACTCTACTTAAAAGAGACACGTGCACCCGCATGTTCATTGCAGCACTATTCACAATAGCCAGGACATGGAAACAACCCAAATGTCCATCGACAGAGGATTGGATTTGGAAGAGGTGGTATATATACACAATGGAATACTCCTCAGCCATAAAAAAGCATGACATAATGCCATATGCAGCAACATGGATGGAACTAGAGACTCTCATACTGAGTGAAATGAGCCAGAAAGACAAAGACAAATACCATATGATATCACTTATAACTGGAATCTAATATCCAGCACAAATGAACATCTCCTTAGAAAAGAAAATCATGGACTTGGAGAAGAGACTTGTGGCTGCCTGATGGGAGGGGGAGGGAGTGGGAGGGATCGGGAGCTTGGGCTTATCAGACACAACTTAGAATAGATTGACAAGGAGATCCTGCTGAATAGCATTGAGAACTTTGTCTAGATACTCATGTTGCAACAGAACAAAGGGTGGGGGGAAAAATGTAATTGTAATGTATACATGTAAGGATAACCTGACCCCCTTGCTGTACAGTGGGGAAAAAAAAAAAAAAATCTGTCCTTACCTAACATTTATCTCACAGTTTTAAATTTGTCTTTTTTGGACATGATAATATCATCATTCTCAGAATCCTTATGTGGTTCAAAGTCTCAGGTACAGAAAAAGGCATCAGTAAATCACTAAAATTCCCACATCTGATTGATAATTTTATATTTTGGACTTATTTTATTTTATTTATTTTATTTTTTCCTGCTGTACAGCATGGGGATCAAGTTATTCTTACATATATACATTTTTTCCCCCACCCTTTGTTCTGTTACAATATGAATATCTATTTGGACTTTTATTGAATTAAAGCTTGATTAAAACAAAATATTAAATGGGTTATACCACAAAATATACACAGCAGATTATTTGCTTTTTTTCTTACCAAGAGATGTATGCTAAAATGTTTCATGTTCATTGAAAGGTCTGCATTTCCAACATATATTAATGGCCTTACTTCCACTGAAATGCACAGAGCAAATGCAAATTAGAGAATGTTACAAGTTAACTGTGGACTATCTAATATCATAGATACAGTGTTTCCCTCAAGGAAATATACATCTTCAGGGAATAAAAAACAAACATATGCACATTCAAAGGTAGTTCACTGTGTCCTAAGTGTATTTCCAACAACGGCAGTCTCTTCTGCTTTACTTTCCTAATAATTATTTGAAAAGAGGTGATATGCTTTTAGTAAACATACAAGATAAAACACAAGCTACACAATCTCTCACAAAAACCCTACTATAATTACAAAGCAATATTTAATGAACACATACATAAAACCAATGTAAATGGAAGAGAGAAAGCCAGGGCAAAATTTGAAAGATAAAGAAAGTGGACAACTCTCTCCTGGGTTAGGATGAAGCAGAGATGAAGCAGAGGAATTTACACTGCAGAGCCCCAGACAGCTCAGCCCTCAAGACACAAACTACCTCTGAAAACGGAAGGTAAGCATAAGGATACCGACCACAATCATACTTGAAGGTGATTTCTCCATGTTCTTAGATTTTCCGATTTCTCTCCCCACAGCACAAATTAAAGCGCGTGCCTTTATTCTGCCACACGTTAGCCTTGACTTACCCTTTTAGCCTCGATTCTTCGGAGGCCATGGGAATATGTGCTCTATCAAAGGAAAATTAATCTAGAAAAAGGGAGACAGATAGTTCAAGTAAAAGGGCATCCTTCACGGGACAAGCGATGTTTGACTTTGTACCAAACATGATTTATGAACCGGGATGGGGCACGAGGGAGCCTTTCGAAGGGCACGCAATATTCTGCATCAAGAACATCACAGCTACGCAGGACCCACGGGGAAACCTCTTGACGACACATTAAGACGGAAGCATTTTACTGTATGTTTAGTTACGTTTCAGTAAAAAGTAAAACAAAATCGAGAAATGAAGAAAGTAAAAAAATGACTGATTACGGTGGAGTATCCAAAAGGACCTCGCTAGCGTGCTGCTGTCTCAGAGGCTGGATGGGATCTGTGGGCTGGGCTGGCCTTCCCTTTCTCCCTTTTTGGTTTCCTGACGTCAAAGGCTTCTCTTTTTCCATGTGATTGCTCCCTTTATCTGTGTAGTCAGATGGCTGCTTCCCAAAAATGTGGAATGGAAGCAGTGAGGCCTGGCCTAAAGGTCACACAGTGACAGCTGCACTGCACGTTTTTGATAAATCCATCCCAGGGCCAGCCCAGACTCAAAGGGAGAGGAAACAGACTCTGATCTTAATGGGAGAAATGATACAGAAATAAATGTAAAATCAATACCAGCAAATTGGATGTATTTTCATATGTTTAATGACTATTTTGCAGTGTTTTCATGAAGAGAGTCTTCATGCCCAATTTTATTTCCACACGGATGACCAATTTTTAGATTCCATCTGTTGAATCATGTAGCCTTTCCTACTAATCTAATATGACAATTCAGTCAGTTTTTAAATGTTCACCTATGAATTTACATAGAACAATGAAAATTTTTTTATTTAAAAATACAAGGAGAAATACAAATTTAAATCATAAGGCTTAATTCTTCCTCTTGAAAATAAGTGAAGAAATATCTCTGCCCTTTTTGTCTCAGAACATTTACCTTTTTTGCAGTAAATTATTTTTTTTCCATTTTTTTATTACTCAAAAAATTTTTATCACATCTGTAGTTGTATGATGATCATAACAATCTGATTTCACAGGATTCCCATCCCACAGCCCAAGCACATCCCCCCACCCCCCAAACTGTCTCCTCCAGACACCATAAGTTTTTCAATGTCTGTGAGTCAGCATCTGCTCTGCAAAGAAGTTCTGTCTGTCCTTTTTTCAGATGCCACATGTCAATGAAAGCATTTGATGTTGGTGTCTCATTGTATGGCTGACTTCACTTAGCATGATAGTTTCTAGGTCCATCCATGTTGTTAAAAATGCTGGTTTTTCATTCTTTTTGATGACTGAGTAATATTCCATTGTGTATATGTACCACATCTTCTGGATCCACTCCTCTGTCAATGGACATTTAGGTTGTTTCCATGTCTTGGCTATTGTAAATAGTGCTGCAATGAACACTGGAGTACACGTGTCTTTGTGAGTTGTGGTTTTCTCTGGAAAGATGCCGAGAAGTGGGATTGCTAGATCAGTTGGTAATTCTATATTTAGTTTTCTGAGGAATCTCCATACTGCTTTCCACAGTGGTTGCACCCATTTACAATCCCACCAACAGTGTACTAGGGTTCGTTTTTCTCCACACCCTCTGCAGCACTTATTGTTTGTAGACTTTTGGATGATGGCCATTCTGGCTGATATAACGTGGTAACTCATAGTGGTTATGATGTGCATTTCTCTAATAATGAGTGATGTTGAACATCTTTTCATATGTTTTTTGGCCATCTGTATGTCTTCTTTGGAGAATTGTCTGTTTAGATCTTGTGCCCATTTTTGGATGGGGTTGTTTGTTTTTTTTGGTATGGAGCTGCAGAAGGTGTTTATAAATTTTGGAGATTAACCCCTTGTCAGTCAATTCACTTGCAAAGATTTTCTCCCATTCTGTGGGTAGTCTTTTTGTGTTGTTTGAGGTTTCCTCTGCCATGCAAAAACTTTTAAGTTTGAGTAGGTCCCATTTGTTTATTTTTGTTTTTGTTGTCAATACTCTGATAGGTGGATCTGAGAAGATGTTGCTGTCATTTATGTCAGAGAGGGTTTGGCCTATGTTTTCCTCTAGGAGTTTGATAATGTCTGGTCTCATATATAGGTCTTTAATCCATTTGGAGTTTATTTTTGTGTATGGTGTTAGGGAGTGTTCTCATCTCATTCTTTTCCATGTGGCTGTCCAGTTTTCCCAACACCACTTATTGAACAAGCTGTCCTTTATCCATTGGATATTCTTGCCTTTTTTGTCATAGATTAGTTGGCTGTAAGGTACGTGGGTTTAATTCTGGGCTTTCTATCCTGTTCCACTGATGTATAGTTCTGTCTTTGTGCCAGTACCATGCAGTTTTGATGACTCTTGCTTTGTAGTATAGTCTGAAGTCTGGGAGCCTGATTCCTCCAGCTCCATTTTTCTTTTTTAGGATGTCTTTGGCTATTCTGGGTCATTTGTGCTTCCAAACAAACTTTAAAATATTTTGTTCAAGTTCTGTGAAAAATGTCCTTGGTAATTTGATAGGGATTGCATTGAATCTGTAGATGGCCTTAGGTAGTATAGTCATTTCGATAATATTAACTCTTCCAATCCAAGAGTGTGGTATATCTTTCCATCTATTTGTGTCATCTTTGATTTCTTTCATCAGTGGCTTGTAGTTTTCAGAGTATAGGTCTTTTGCTTCTTTAGGTAGGTTTACTCCTAGGTATTTTATTCTTTTGGATGCGATGGTAAACAGGATTGCTTCCCTAATTTACTTTTCTGCTTTTTCATTGTTAGTATATAGAAACGCTATCAATTTCTGTGTATTGATTTTGTATTCTGCGACTTTGCCAGATTCGTGGATGAGCTCTAACAGTTTTCTGGTAGAATCTTTAGGATTCTCTAGGAATAGTATCATGTCATTTGCAAATAGCGATAGTTTTACTTCTTCCTTTCCAATTTGGATTCTTCTTATTTCTTTTACTTTCCTGATTGCTATGGCTAGGACTTCCAGAACCTTGTTGAAGAGCAGTGGCGAGAGTGGACATCCTTGTCTTGTTCCTGATCTCAGCGGGAACTCTTCCAGCTTTTCACCATTGAGAATGATGATTGCTGTGGGTTTGTCATGTATGGCCTTTATCATGTTGAGGTAGGTTCCCGTTATACCCACTTTCTGAAGGGTTTTTATCAGAAACGGGTGTTGGATTTTGTCAAATGCTTTTTCAGCATCTATTGAGAGGATTATATGGTTTTCATCCTTCAGTTTGTTAATGTGGTGTATCACACTGATGGATTTGCGGATATTGAAGAACCCTTGCATCCCTGGGATAAATCCCACTGGGTCATGATGTACAATCCTTTTAATGTATTGTTGGATGCGGTTTGCTATTATTTTGTTGAGGATTTTTGCATCAATGTTCATCAGTGAAATTGATAGTTTTCTTTTTGTGTGGAGTCTTTGGTTTTGGTACCAGGGTGATGGTGGCCTCATAGAATGAGTTTGGGAGTATCCCTTCCTCCACAACTTTTTGAAATAGTTTCAGAAGGAGAGGTGTTAGCTCTTCTCTAAATGTTTGATAGACTTCACCTGTGAAGCCATCTGGTCCTGGACTTTTGTTTGTTGGAAGTTTTTAAATCACAATTTCAATTTCAGTTCTTGTGATGGGTCTGTTCATCTTTTCTATTTCATCTTGGTTGAGACTTGGAAGATTGTACTTTTCTAACAATTTGTCTATTTCTTCTAGGTTTTCCGTTTTATGGGCATATAGTTGCATATTGTAGTCTCTTGTGATCCTTTGTGTTTCTGTGATGTCTGTTGTTACTTCTCCTTTTTCATTTCTAATTTTATGGATGTGAGTCTTTTTTTTTCTTGATAAGTCTGGCTAGGGGTTTATCAATTTTGTTGATCTTTTCAAAGAACCAGCTTTTTGTTTCATTGATCTTTTCTATGGTTTTCTTTGTTTCTATTTCATTGATTTCTGCTCTGATCTTTATGATTTCTTTCCTTCTACTAACTTTAGGTCTTGTCTGTTCTTCTCTCTCAAGCTGCTTTAGATGTACAGTTAGCTTGTTTATTTGGGCTTTTTCTTGTTTCCTGAGGTGGGCTTGTATTGCTATAAACTTTCCTCTTAGAACGGCTTTTGCTGCATCCCATAGGTTTTGGAGTGTCGTATCTTCATTGTCATTTGTTGCTAGGTATTTTTTAATTTCCTCTTTGATTTCTTCAGTGATCCATTGGTTGTTTAGTAGCATGTTGTTTAGTCTCCACGTGTTTGTGTTTTTTGCAGTTTTTTTCTTGTTGTTGATTTCCAGTTGTACAGCATTGTGGTCTGAAAAGATGCTTAATATGATTTCAATTTTCTTAAAGTTACCGAGGTTGGATTTGTAGCCCAGGATATGATCAATCTTAGAGAATGTTCCATGTGCACTTGAGAAGAATGTGTATTCTGTTGCTTTGGGATGGAATGTCCTATACATATCTATTAAGTCCATCTGGTCTAATGCTTCATTCAGGGCCTGTGTTTCCTTATTGATTTTCTGTCTGGATGATCTATCCATTGCTGTAAGTGGGGGATGATCTATCCATTGCTGTAAGTGGGGTGTTAAAGTCCCCCACTATTATTGTGTTATTGTCGATTTGTCCTTTTAAGGTTGTTAGCAGTTGTCTTATATATTGTAGTGAACCTGTGTTGGGTGCGTAGATATTTAAAATTGTTATGTCATCTTCTTGGGTTGAACCTTTGATCACTATATAACGTCCTTTTTTGTCCCTTAAAATATTCTTCATTTTAAAGTCTATTTTGTCTGATATGAGTATTGCTACTCCAGCTTTCTTTTGATCCCTGTTTGCGTGAAATATTTTCTTCCATCCTCTCACTTTCAATTTGTATGTGTCCCTAGAAGTGAAGTGGGTTTCTTGAAGACAGCATATATATGGGTCTTGTTTTTGTATCCATTCAGCAAGTCTATGTCTTTTGGTTGGGGTGTTTAGTCCATTAACATTTAAGGTAATTGTTGATATGTGTGTTCTTATTGCCATTTTATTAATTGCTTTGGATTTGTTTTTGCTGCTCTTTTTCCTTTCCTTCTTCTCTAATTCTTTTCTGCCTATAGAAGTTCCTTTAGTATTTGTTGTAAGGCTGTTTTATTAGTGTTGCTGAATTCTCTCAGCTTTTGCTTATCTGTGAAGATTTTGATTTTTCCTTCAAATCTAAATGAGAGCCTTGCTGGGTAGAGTAATCTTGGTTGGAGGTTTTTTCCTTTCATCACATTAAGTATATCATGCCACTCCCTTCTGGCCTGCAGAGTTTTAGCTGAAAAATCTGCTGATAACCTTATTGGGGTTCCCTTGTATGTTACTTGTTTCTTTTCCCTAGCTGCTTTCAAGATTTTCGCTTTGTCTTTAATTTTGGTCAGTTTCATTAGTATGTGTGTTGGGGTGTTCCTCCTTGGGTTTATTTTGTATGGTACTCGTTGTGCTTCCTGGATTTGAGTGAGTGATTCCTTCCCCATCTTAGGGAAGTTTTCAGCTATTATCTCTTGGAATATTTTTTTCTGTCTCCTTCTCTCTCTCTTCTCCTTCTAACACCCCTATAATACGGATGTTGGTGCACTTAACGTTGTCCCAGAGTTCTCTGAGACTCTCTTCATTTGTTTTCAATCTTTTTTCTCTTTTCTGTTCTGCATCCGTAATTTCCACTAATCTGTCCTCCACCTCACTTATTCGTTCTTCTGCCTCCTGTTTTCTGCTGTTAGCTGCTTCTAGTGAATTTTTTATTTCAATTATTGTATTCTGCATCTCTTCTTGTTTAAGTTTTATATCTTGTATCTCTTTGGTCTGTGTTTCCTGTAAGTTATCCATCTTTGCCTCCAGTTTATTCCCAATGTCTTGCATCATCTTCAGCACCAACAATCTAAAGTCTTTTTCCTGGAGCCTGAGAATCTCCTCATGGCTTAGCTGATTTTCTGGGGTTTTTCCTTTCTCCCTCATCTGAGTTATAGTCCTCTGTCTTTTCATTTTTATAGGTTTTTGGTGTGGTGACCTTTTTATAGATAATAGAGTTGTAGCCTCTCTTACTTCTGATGTCTGCCCCCTGTGGCTGAAGTCAGTATGGGGGCTTGGTGTCGGCTTCCTGATGGGAGGGGCTGATGCCTGCCACCTGGTAGGAGGAGCCTATTCTAATCCCTCTGGTGGGTGGGGCTTAGTCTCTGGATGGGATTAGAGGCAGCTGTGTGCCTGAGGGGTCTTTAGGTAGCCTGTTTACTGTGGGTGGGGCTGTGACCCCACCTGGGTTGTTGTTTGACCTGGGGATTCTTGGCACCTGGCTGACAGGTGGGGCCAGATTTTCCCAAAATGGCCACCTCCAGAGAAAGGCACTGCTGCTGAATATTCCCGAGAGTTTCATTTTCAATGTCCTTCCCTCACAACAAGCCACATTCACCCCTGTTTTCCCAGGATGTCCTCCAAGAACTGCGGTCAGGTTTGAACCAGATTCCCTTGGAGACTTTGCTTTGCCCTGGGACTCAGTGCACGTGAAAGTCTGTGTGCGCCTTTTAAGAATCGGGTCTCCATATCCCCCAGTCCTGTGGAGCTCCTGTGCACAAGCCCCACTGGCCTTCAATGCCAGATGCTGTGGGGCTCTTTCTCCCTGTGCCAGATCCCCACACGTGAGAGTTTGATGTGTGGCTCAGAACTCTCACTCCTGTAGATGAGTCTCTGTGAACCAGTTAGTTTCCAGTCTGTGGAGCTTCCCACCTGGGAGGTATGGGGTTGTTTATATTGTGACATCGCCCCTCCTACCTCTTGATGTGGCCTCCTCTTTTTCTTCTGGAGTAGGGCATCTTTTTTAAGGTTTCCGGTCCATTTTGGTGAAAAGTGCTCAGCCTTTAGTTGTGAATTTTGTTGTTTTTAGGAGAGAAGTTGAGCTCCAGTCCTTCTATTCCGCCATCTTAATCCCATCTCTGAAGTAAATTCTTTTGCAAAGTGAATTTGTATTAAAAAAAAAAAGTTAAACAATCTCTTTGAAGCAAACAGTATCAAAATCCTTTTGAAAACTATACAGAACATTGGTTAGCTTTATGGCCAAGGACCACCTTTCTTAAGGACCCTGAGAGCCATCTCTTTGAAATGTAAACATCTAGGGAGCTGGCATCCCACCTCCCAGTTCCTCTGGGAAGAGAGAAGCCTAAATTTCTGGATGCTTTTCTCCAAGTTGCAAAATGACCTCTTGTCATTTGCTTCTCCTTGGATAAAGCCAGTTGGCTAACATAGATGGTCACCCCAATTACTGGCTAAATTGAGGATAAACAAATGCTGTTGTCAGGTCTTATTACTTGAGGACTAGTTATTGTTTATCTTAATGACAAGTATATATAGGTTATGGTGCTTAGCTATATAAAATATATAAATATTTTAAAGACACACACACACACACACACACAGGAATGAGGGCGGCAAAACAAAATGAGAAGAAAACAGGGAGAAATAACCAGTAGAAACAGGTCCAATGATGACAGAGATGCTGGAAATTCCTAAGCAAGAATGTTAAATTGTCTACTATATATATGTTTAAGGATTTGGAGGAAAATACATAACGAGTGAATTTATAGATGGTCTTACAAGAGAAATGGAAGCAACAATAAAGAAAATTTTAAAAGAGCAATTATAGTATCTCAAATAAATCATTTAATGGATAGGTTTAACATCAGGTTGGATGTTGTTGCAGGAAGAGAAAAAGACCAGTAATAGAATGCAGAGCAATAGATTCTAAAGAACAAAAAAGAAAAATAACTAAAAGTTAGAAAGAAAAAATGATCTAAGCATTAGTGACCTATTGTGTAACTGTAATGGTCTAATATGCGTGTAACCCCCCAACAAAATAAGAGAATGACTGCACTGCAAAGAAAGTTATAATGGCTGATAATTTTCCATCTTCATACCACACTAAAAATTCACAGATCCGTGAAAATGTCTATAAATCATCCGCTGGCATTTCACAGTTAAATTTAGAAAAATGAAACCATGTTCTATAAAAGATAAAATACTTGATGTAGTTTTGTGGGTTTTTTTATTTTTATTTTTATTTTTATTTTCTTGTCTTTTTAGAGCCACACCCATTCCCAGGCTAGGGGGTCAAATTAGAGCTACAATTGCTGGCCTACACCACGGCCAAAGCAATGCCAGGTCTGACATAGGTCTGCAACCTACATCACAACTCATGGCAATGCCAGACCCCCGACCCACTGCGTGAGGCCAGGGATTGAACCTGCATCCTCATGGATCTTAGTCAGATTTGTTTCTGCTGAGCCATGACAGGAACTCCTGGTTTTGTGTTTTAACAAGCAGCTTCATTCCCTCTAGAGAAATACTCATATTTAAACAAAACCAGGTTTGGCTGGAAAAACAGACTGCCCATATTTTAATATTTTGTATTTTAAACATTTCCCATGATCACCATAATCTCATAAACCTGTGAAAGCAGTCAGGTAGCTAGATATAAGCAGACGAAGGGGGGCGCAAGTCAGGCGAAGTAAACAGTGACGGTCCTTGGTCGGACAAAGAACAGGAACCTCCAGACCGACAGCAAGCCACACGTTTTGGGATAAGGGTCCTAGAGTCAGACAAAGAAAGGGGGGAAAAGATGGGACCCTCCGCCCTGGTCTGCAACCTTTTGCTCATTATTCTCTCATTACAACAAAATTAGCTTTGCAGGTAAGTTCCTAGGAGGTGCCCATGACACTCCTGCCCAATGCTAAATAAGGACAAAAATCCCTCTGGCCCTCGTGAAGATGGAACTGGGCTGAAAATCATGGAACATGACCTCCTTCACTCCTCGCCTTTTCATTTCTATATCTCACATAACCTACTTGTCAAATGAACTCCCGGCAGCCACTCACCGGAGACTGCCCCATCTCCACTGGAGAGCATGATAGCACTTAACTAAACCTTGGGTTTACTTTCGTGACCTCCCTGTCTCATCTCTGAATTCTTTCTGTGCAAGAACCTACCCTCTGGAAACAACACTCTTAATGAAATGATGGCTTGAGCTTCTTTACATAAATTACTTTAAAGAAAATTAAGCGTAAATGAAATATTTCATGATATTTAATACTCAAAAATAAATTTCAAACATCGAAGAAGTAAGTTCATGAGCAAAATAAATGTTACGCTGACCCAATTTGAGGCCATAACATTTTTGGCTAAGTGTGGCCAAGACAGCATCTTTGTGAAGAGTTGATTAAAAACTACCTGAAAGTTATCACTAGGGAAGTTATTTCTAGGTCAGTGCAGAGCTAAACTTAGAGGAGTGGAACACACATAATTGACGGGAGGAAATACCGATATAAAAATGTATTCCTAAAACACATTTTATGCTACCCTTGTCCCAAGTGAAATCCTCTGATAATATAGTTCAGTGTTGGTTTCTATTAGAGATGGACAATGCTATTTTTAAAATATCAGAGTTTGTACAGTAAAGATATTTTTAAACCTTACATAAGTCAATGTTTCCAAATTTTTGGAAGTTTCAGACATTTTTGCCCATAAAATGTTTTAAAATGAGTCAAGTTATTTAAAAAATATAGTATATGGAATCTAAAAAACATAACAAACTAGTGCATATAACAAAAAAGAAGCAGACCCACAGGTATAGAGAATAACCTCGTGGTTACAGTGGGGAGGGGAAAGGAGCAATGCAGGAGGAGGGTAGTGAGAGGTACCAACTACTAGGTATTAGGCAGGCTTAAGGAGGTACTGCACAACACAGGAAGTATAGCCAGTATTTTGTAATATCTGTAAATGTAACATAACCTTGAAAATTGCATAAAATCTGGAAATAAACTTCAAATTGAATCAATAAATGATAAAAAAATAAAGAAAAGGGAAGCAAAAATACAGTAATTAGTAAAGTAGATATTTTGGAATTTTCTGAAATATGAGGCTCTGTATGTAAAACAGCACTCTGAGATGGTCGGCAGCTCTAAATCTAAGCCTAGCAAAGAAAGAAAGATTTGCTTATATATATAAAATAAAGGCTTACTTTTGTTTAAAAAAATCCAATGAGGGTCAGTCTACCTTTCCCGTTTTGTAGCAATGGCATCTTGAACCAATGGCATTTCGGATAACATGGCAAAGGAACAGAGAGCATGAAGGGCTTTCACATTCTTTATACCACACCTAGAAATAAGGAGCATCAGCTCAGACCATAAGTGGATTGTCTTGACCCAGAAACAGAGCTCTAAGCTGCAAGGGAAACTGGGAAAACACATTCCTGTGTGCTTAGGAAGAAGAGACTAAACTTTTCTTTACTAGAACCATCTTTCTTTACCAGTGATAAGAATATGGTCCTACATTTAACAACTAAAAGGAGAACATACTCTACTTATCAGTGGAGAGCAATACTAAAATTATTAAGCCTAAATTATAAAAATGGTAATAATAAAGGTGGGAACACTTCACATTCTTAAATATTTTGAGCCAAGGGAGAAACGAGAGCATTATCACTAGTATTAAAAATTCAGGGCATTTTAGGGTAAGGTTTCCATTGACACTGGGACAATTTGGGGAGTGTAACAGGAAAAGGAGGTAGAACCAAAATGAATGTCAGCCTTTGGAAACAATTACACATTACTGGATAAAAATGATGTTTCAGAGGAGAAAAAATGTTTTCAAGGAAAGCCTGGAATCATTGGAGAGGATTCAGTAAAAGACAACGAACATCTGAACTAAGAAAACAACAGTGATGGAAGGAGGGCAGATTTAAAAGATAATAAGACTGGAATTGTTTAGAAGAATTATTGCTGAAAGCTGATGCTAAAAAATGAATCAGAGATATAAGCAATTTTTAATGTTCTGTCTGATAACATAAAATGCTAATGATTCTGTTATCAAATAACCAGGAGACCAAAAAATACCTATTTATAAGGAATCAAGTTGAGTCCTCTTTGGAATATGAAAAGGGACACATTTGAAGGCCATGCAGGTGGTAACACAGTTGAGGAATTTTTGATAAACACCCACAGAACCACTGAGAGTTCAAACCTAGAAACAAGCAGTAAATATATGTCCCTTACTCTTACATTTGACACATAGAGTTGGAGAATATATAAGGAGTGAGTTGAAAGGAATGCAACTTTGAATATGGGAAAGGAAGGAAAAATCAAGAAAGATATTTTTTGGAGAGTACTGAGAGTCAGTATAATTAAAATCAAGGATTCTAATACTTTATACCTACAGTATTAGAAATTAATTCAGTATTAGAAATCTACCCAGTTAATTTATATATAAAACACAATTGCAGTTGACACACTGTTTTTAATTACTGAAATTTTTAAAATCATTTAGAAGATGATTTAAAAATTTTTTAATTTTAAAAAATTTCATTTAACATGTAAATGACCTACATAATAGCCCATACGATTTTTCCCCATCAGACAGCAGCATTTTGTTACAATAAAAGTCATTGAATAATATTACCAGCAAAATGGAAATATGCGGAGTCTTGGTTCTCTGCCCACATGGAAGGCACAGAGGCAGACTGCCCACCCAGTTCAGGAATTTCTTCCAATCTTTCTGCACAGCTCACAGGAGCATATACTTAAAATGATACCATTTCCCCAACAGAGGAGGCCTTCATGTTCTTGGTTCAGTTGTATTAATCCCAACAAAGACTCTAATGAAAAACAAATTTACTCTTGGTCTGCCATTAACATTACTCTCTGGGTTCCTTCTAAACCTCAGAGTTTGCATCTCCAATTGTTCTGCAGAGAGTTTTTACAAATGAATGTGTGCCACAGAGGAAATTTAAAGGAGACCTAAATAAACATAGTGTGTTCCTGAACAATATTTGAAAGATAAACATTTTACCCAACTGGGAGGCACCACTGTGGGGCAGTGGATTAAGACTCTGCCTGCAGAGGCTCAGGTCACTGTGGCGGCTTGGGCTCCATCCCCAGCCCGGTGCAATGGGAGCTGGGGCACAGGCAGCAGCTGTGACTTGGATTTAATCCCTGGCTTGGGGACTTTCATATGTCACAGGTGTGGGGAAAAAAAAATTCTAGCCAATTAATTTATATACTAAACCCAATTTCAGTTGACATACAGTTTTCAATTACTAAAATTTTTAAAATCATTTAGAAGGTTAAAGGAGTACATATAGCCCAGCAAAAATTAAATGTCAAGGCAAACTTTTCCTAACAATATTAAAGGCTATTAAGTAAGCATGGTGCTAAACATAGTTAGTGTGCATCTGACATAGAAACTGATGGATATATAGAATACATAAAAATTTAATGAAGTCAAATCCATTATGAAAGAAAATTTTTTATGTAGAAATATGGTATTTCAAAGTAGAGGACAGATGAATCATTCAATAATTGTAATGTGATAAGTGGCTAATTATTTGGAAAAATGACAACCATATAGTTACTTAAGTGGATGAATCATTCAATGAATGATATTGAAACAAGTGACTAATTGTTTGGAAAAGATAATGATAACCTCATTTTTAATTAAACTCATTATTAACTTCACTAACTGCTATCATAAACATACAATAAAAGTATAAATGACCTATGTAATAGCCCATACAATTTTTCCCCATCAAAGAGCAGCTTTCTTCCTGGCTCTATCCTCAACTCCTTTAGACATAAGGACTTTGAAATGCTTTCTACCAGCAAATAAATAGAGAAGTGAGAGAAAAAGCAAAACCCCCAATACTGTAACTTGCAAGAATAATGCAGTATTTTGACTCATAATCCATTGATGAGACGTAGTCACATAATTCAATCCAGACAGAAAAGAGAAAATGTGTCTCTAGTTCAAATCCTGTTGGGAAACAGAGGATGGTAGACAAAGATTGTGGATTGACAGTTGGCTTCATTGATCTCATCCATTGTGCACCAAAAAGGAATAATATAAATTACATATTTAAATACGTCAAGTTACTAGAATAAAATTTTATTTGTATTTACTTAAAGATTTAAAGTAGCCTTTTAAAAATTTTTGAGGCATTCCCTGGTGGCCTAGTGGGTTCAGGATCTGGCATTGTCACTGCTATGGCTCTGGTCACAGTTGTGGGCATGTGCCTCCTCCCGTTGTTTTTTGTTTTTGAAAGGTTATCCACAAGTGAAAGACTTATGAATTTGCATAAACATTTTTAAAGGTATGCATGTGAAACAAACCAACAGTCCTCAGAGATCAGCAGGCATAATTAGTGAGGACATTAGAGATGAATTATACACCCAGTGAAAGTTTCTCTAGGACCAAATTATCAAAGCTTAAGAAGAGGCCTCAAAAAGATGAAATAGATGAGGACGTAATGTAAATTTCTGCCTAAACAAAACTCTCCACATTCTAAAGGAAGACAAAAAGAATTCCAGAAATGTTAACAAGACAATATCACAATGTTGAACATATTGGATTACGTTACGTGAAGTGAAATACGCCAGACAAACCAAGTGATCTTCCACATGGTCCTACTTGGATAAGGACTTTACAACAGGAAACAGGTAGAAGCTAAGAGTTGACCGGTGGCTGCCAGGGGCTGGGCAGACAGGGAAATGGGGAGGTGTTAGTCATGGATACAAAGTTTCATTTAGGCAAGGTGAATAAGTCCTGGAGAGGAACTGTGTATCACCGTGTCTACAGTTACTAATACTGTATTGCCCACTTAACATTTTTGCTAAGATAATATATGTTTATTGTATTCTATGATATTATAATAAGATGTTATAAGTCATATTACTATAGAAGCCACCTCTCTTATGTCATAAAATCCACCTGTTCTTCTTTTCCTTTCTACTTCAGTACTCCATGACTTGGACACACGCTGCAGAATCTCCCAGTTTACCTACATGGTCTCTGCTGTTCCAGCGATATTTGGACTGAGACGTGATAACTTCAGGGTTTCAAAAATCAGCATCAAAATGCCTTCTTTTCAGGATGGCTCCAATTTTTTTTTTCTTTTTTTGTCTTTTTTTAAATTACTACTTGAGAGGCACAGTAGAACCAGCTGGTGAGGTATAGACAGCTAGAGCACAACACAAAGGGTTTTGTAAAATGAACTATTTTTATCATGTGCTCTAAAAAAGTTCATTTATTACTCACACATTGTTTGAAAAAAAAGTGCATGGATAGTGCCTTACATTGTTAAATCCATATATCCCTATTTCAAAATCTTTAAAAATTAACATATAAATTGGTCTGTTTTTCACATTTAAATCCAAATACTATACACTGTATTATAGGTTTTTTTTTAGCACTCAGGTGTATGCAGATTACAGATCAAATTAATTTTTTGACTGACTAGCTTAATTGATTTTATTAGAATGTTTCTCAATTTTGATTTGATATTTCTGTGTATACTGAACATTTGACTGACTGGACTTGAAGTGAGAAAAATCTCATTCATATATATTTTTTGATTTTAAGTTTATTGACTATTCAAGGCATTTTAAATAACATGTAACTCAAATTCGAGGCCATCATACTTTATTTTAATTATCTTGATATCTGGGTGGTATTTTTTTCTTGACATTTAATTGAATTTATTTCCATATCTGATCACTGACTTAATGACGATATACTCTTAATCATTTTCAGATAAAATTAACACTTGGTGAGAACTGTAAAGTCCAACAGTTTAAATGCCATTTAGAATTATGCTAATGCAAAATGAATTTTTAAAATAACTATGCTGTGATGAGAAAGGCCATTTGAAATCATGCGGCATGCAGTTATTGTTAGGTGACTCTTAAATGTGTGAGTGGGATCCAGCTATTGAATGGCAATAAGGTATATAGAACTGGACTAAAAACTTTCTTCAATATTCTCCTAATCTTTAGAAATTAATTTCTCTAAATATCAGTTATATTGTTAGCATTTACACAAACAAAACATCTTATTTCTTTAATTTCCAATCATTATCTTTTTAAACACTGAGCATACAAGGAAATCCAACAAGAAATCAGGAATGACAAGTGCCTGAATCTACACATACACAATTTTAAATCCCATTTCTAAACCCAGCCATCTTGTCTGATTTTCTCATCTTTATCTCCACATATACCTATGGTCACATTCTTACTTTTCTTAAAAAACAGTTCCCCTTACCAATTCTGCCATTTGCCACTTAGGTTTGAAAATCCTATTAGATTTTGCACTGCTGCTTCTCTCTACTTCACTCCAATATCCTAGTTTCATTATCCCAGGATAAATTTCATTTCTCATCTCAGTCCAGAGTCTCATCAGCGACTGGAGGATTATTGGCACAATCGTCAGCAGGCTGAATGTATCATCTAGTCTTCACAATCTTCAAATCATTTAATCAAAATACTCCTTTCTCAACTGAAACACACCTTAATTCTGATATTGCTTTTCTAGACGTTAAATTCAAACTATTCTACCAGTGCACCTATCACCAATATTTGTGTCAGAAAACAAATATTCTGATATTGTCAATGTGTTTGCCTGCTGAAATACTGTTCTGCTCAAATGGTTTACTCCCATGAAACATAAAGGTAAAGATTAAAGAGGAAAAAAAAAAAAAAAAGCTGGAACCTTGACCATTCAAAGTTTATCTCTAGTAACTACAAGTTAATTTTTTACAAAGAACCAGTCTCAAATATAGGAATGTTAGAATTCCAAGAAAATAGAGAAAATTTAATAAAAATGCCTTTAATTAAAAGATGAAGAACCAGAGCTCAGGAATGGTTACTCGGTATTCACTTAGGGAGCTTGGAGTTAAGAGCATAGCGAGACCCTTTGACACTTGGTTCCAGTTAGAGCCCTTAATTTGAAGAAAACAAAACAGAAAGAAACCATCCAAGGCATATTCCTTACTCCAATAGAGAGAAAAATAGAAAGCTAGGTAGGTTAATGGATAAGTATGATTGTGGGTTTTAGGGTAGTGTTACATGTCCAGGGTGCTGCAGAAACTGTTGGTAGGGTTGTCAGTGGAGCCTACTAGAAGACCCTAGTTCATAGCATCCTTAAACTGTGCATTTAAGCCAAATGGGGCAAAAATCAAAGGAAGGCATTTACCTCTTAGGGCTCTATCTCTCTCTCTCTAAAGGAGAAGGGGGGACTTAGATTAAACAATGATCTAAGTTAGTACTTCCGGGCAGCATATTAAAATATATACCATATGTCCAAGTAGGTTATGAATTTTTTTGTGAAAACTTGTATCAGAAAACCAAAGAGGGAGCAATTTGTGAACTAGGAACATGTTTCAAGCTTCAGGGAGAAACCATTAAGATTTTTTTTCCTGAAAACCAATGAGAAAATTTGAAATTAAAATAAAGTAAGTTGTTGGAGTTTCCTGGTAGCCTAGTGAGATAAGGATCTGTTGTCACTGCTTTGGTGTGGGTTTAATCCCTAGCGTGGGCACCTCTGCATGCTGCAGATACAATGAAATAAAATAAAATAAAATAAAGTAGAAAAATTGCCAAAACTGTTATATTTCCAAATGTTTGTATTTTAAAATATTATTTCTAAGTGAATAATAATTATTTATATTTGACCTTTATGAAATTTTTCAGGTTTTTCCCAATCAGAGAAAGTGAGTGGTATGACCACGTACCCTTTTCTGCCCTTTTTTTTTTTTTTTTGGTCTTTTGTCTTTTTAGGGCCACACCCGTGGCATACGGAGATTCCCAGGCTAGGGGTCTAATCAGAGCTATAGCCATTGGCCTACACCACAGCCACAGCAATGCCAGATCTGAGCCATGTCTATGACCTACACCATAGCTTACAACAATGCAGGATCCTTAACCCACTGAGCAAGGCCAGGGATTGAACCCTCAACCTCATGGTTCCTAGTCGGATTTGTTTCCACTGCGCCATGACGGCAACTTCCCTTTTTCAGCTTTTTTAAAAAAGATGTTGGTTACTAACTGGTTAAGCTACTGGAGCATACGTTTTTAGAAATTTTTTTTCATCTGAAGTAAAATAAGGGATGTTTTTGATGAATTTTCCCTAAATAGCAATTGCTCACTCATAAACTTTGTGATTCCATCTAAAAATCAAGATCAAAGAGAAGAATGCAAATTGAATTCTGTCAGCGGTGAATAGTATTTTAGAGACTTTATGCAAAGTTAAATTAATCTAAGTGTAAACTTTTTTGAGATGAAATTTAGCTAGTTGACTCACATGTTTTAGACAACTCATTCTCATCTGAAGTAGGAAGGTAACTTTTTCATCTGAAAATTCAATGGGAAATATAGAGAACAAAGTACCTTGATTAATAATTGGTTGATTGATTAACTAATTTTGGCCACAACCTATTAACTCACTGGTTTTAAAAAATCTTTGTGACTTCAAAAGAGAAATAAATTCATAGTTGCTGTGACAATTTATCACGGTTAGGTCTGAGTTACAGAAAGTTCAGTTAGACTCTAAATTACTGCTCAGATACTTAATTTGCTAATTTGTATGAGACTGATTAAACAGAATTTTTGTCCATAATCACAAAGCATGAGTGCAATCATCAAAGATAAGAAATATGGAAAATTCTTCTTCACCCTCCAACTGTTTCTACTGGTATTTATCTGAAGCCACATTATTGGAGAAAATATATGCTGGAATTTATTTGCATTCTAACAAGAGTTGTCTGAACATTTATTTCTCTGAAAATTACTCGTTCAACAAAGCATGAAAGAGCAGGACCAGTCTTTAGCCACTGTTTTTGAGAGATCAAAAACCCCCACTCATGTGACTTGCTATCTAGACTTTACAGTCCCAGCACTGGGTACCTTGACAAATACTTTAGAGAAAAATATCTCAAAATTTTCTGTTCTTTTCTTAAACCAAGTGGTGAGATGGACAAACATTTATTCGTTTTATATATACTATGACTTGTGGATTTCTTTTCCTTTGCAAATTTCTGTTTCTTACATGTCTTTATTATATATACACCGCCCCTAACGGAACATCCTAACTCTCATTGCATTCTCACTGTATTTTTTGCACGTGTTCATTTTCTTTTATTTTGTCTTCCTGCACATATTATGCAGTGATGCACTTAATATGTCCCTAATGCTAATCAGTATCTTCATAAATCATTTGTCTTATAAGGCAGAATATTAATTTATAATAATTTAAAACAAACATATATTCAAGACTGAGCAACAGTCAGATGAAAAGTGCCTCCTCAGGCCATTTTTTTTCTTTTGTATTTATTGATCGTTTAAAATCCATTATAGTATTTAGGTAATAGGGGCTAAATAAAATCTTTTCTTCTGCTTTAATTCTTACTTAGCATTAAAAAGTATTTGACTTTAATAAATCAAGTTTTTGATTAAACATGGTTTTAGTCATGATTCAGTAAGGAAAGCAGAAACTGCATCATTAATTTTTACAAAAAGAAATGAATACAAAGAACTCATTAACGGTTTTTAGCCAACAACTGCCAAGCACAATCAGGATCTGGCTAACACATAGATAGTGATTCTAAAAATTATTTGGCCCACAAAGAGAACTGGATTTCTAAGACCTAGAAGCTTGGAGGAGAGTTTCTGTGGAGCTGAAACTGCAAAATCTGAAGTAAAGAGGCTGCCAGCAGGTGCTGGTACCCAGCAGGGAGGTGGGGCTGCACTACTGGGACCCTTGAGAGGAAGGCATCATGGGCTGGTGCTTCTATCCCTAAGGGAGCACCTTAATGCTGGTTATGGAACACAAAAGAATCCTGTACCTAGATGCCTAAATGCCAAGACAACAGACTTGCTAAATCCATGTGGGTAGGACCAGCATGACATCAAAGAAAGGACAAGACTTTTTTCTTTCTCCCAGATTCCCAGAAAAATTCTGTCTCTCTTTTTATGGCCACATCTACAGCATGTGGAAATTCCCAGGCTAGGGGTCGAATATGCGCTGCAGCTGCCAGGCTACACTACAGCCACAGCAACACCAGATGTGAACCAAGACCTACACAGCAGCTTGCTCCAACACTGGATCCTTAACCCACTAGGCAGGCCGGGGATGCACCCGCGTCCTCAGAGAACGAGTGCCAGGTTCTTAATCCGAGCAGTTACGATGGGAACTCCTCCAGAACACTTCTCCAGATGGACCCTTGCACATCCGCCTCACCGACAAATGGGAAACGCAGGGGCGCAGAGCCTGAACCCCAATACCACAAGGCAACGTTTAGACAGGTAGATTTTGAACCCGCCATACTGCAACACTAATGGAACAAGAGAGCTAATTCATTAATAGCTTTTCCAAAAAATATGCCCTAAGATTTTGGTTAACTTTTCAACACATGAGCAAGGGAAAAAAATGCATCGTGTGTTTGTGAAATATGTCAAAAGGGCCTGAGTTTCTTTGAGGACACTCCCTGATGAATTCTCTGCAACTGGTAACTACATACATCATGGTTCCACCGACTCATGACAATTTAAAAGCAGGTACTGAGTGTTGCCTCAATTCTAATATATTCCTCCCTCTGTTTGATGTAAGAATACAGGCAATCATACAGAACTTCCTATGGGTTTATGACATTATGAAATAGTTTGACTCCAGGGGAAATATCAATAGAGAAGTATATTTGGAATGAGTTCACCTTAAAAGTACCTATTTATACTAAAATACGATTGAAATTAATCTTGCCTAAATCTGAAATATTTATATCTTAACAATGTTTCACAATTCTTTTGAGAAGAAACTGTAAATAGCAAACGTGACTACGTACTTTTATGTGTAAAACTTTCAGAGTTGCCATGTGCATAACGCCCTCAGAACTAATTCAAGTGACATAGTTTGGGAAACTGATGCCAACAAGCTAACAGTAACTCACTCTTTGAAAGCTCATTTGTCACAATAATTTTAAGAGAAAATGATCTAAAAGCCAATTGCCATTTGACATCACCCGGGGAAATAAAGCAGCTTATAAAGCTAAATACTCATCATGATGAGCACTGCCGAAGATAAGAACATTAACAAACAGTCTGTTGGATTTACTGCCTGTATTGTTAAAATAATCTTCTAACATTTTCCGAAAACGGGGTCTGTCCCTTGAAAGAGTTAAAGCTATCTTCCTTTGGACCAGTGATAATCAATATAGAGCTCTTAGATAATCTATGTATAATTTTTATGAGTGCCCCAGAACATAACGAACACTCAGCAGATATTGTTGTGTGTATGTTGTTGTAACTGCTGCATCCGTCGGTATTCTTAGTGTTCATGGGGCCAGATCATCATAAGCGAAACTATCCCAAGAGGAGTCTGCATGTAAACTCTCAGGTTACTGGTTTCTACTTTGCAAATAATTCAGGTTAAAGAATTCATTTCAAAGAATTTGTTTCCCAATAATTTAGATATCAGTAATAAGTGTATGATAATTGTGGTAACAAACATTAATACAAGAGTTAATATTAACGCTACCTTCTATTTTTTCTTATTATAAAGTTATATACACCAATTGTTTTAATTGAACCTAAGCATCAACATCAACTTCAATGTTTTCTAAGCGACAATGTATAAAATTATGATCCTTGTTTAAGAACCCTTGGTGATGAGCAGCTACTATGATTCTTCGATTCCTTGGATCCCTTTTTGCCTGTTTCACCCAAGTCTGACTTCCACTCTTCACAGCTCTCATTGAGACTTCCTCAGCTTGGTGAGGTGCTTTTAACCTATGTTCTCTAATCCAAGCTCAAACTGACAATTCTCTCCTATTGTGACTAAAAAACAAAAATAATGACATTTAAACATAGTCAAGAAGTTAAGATTCCCTATCTCCACACTTAAAAAAGGAAAATGAATTATACAATCTTATGTATAAAAAGCATTTCATAAATTTAAAAAATAATATAATTATAATTAAAATATACATCATATATGAGAGATCTGCAAATCTTTTTGTAAAGAGTTAGTAAATATTTTAGGCTTTTAGCCTGTATATGGTCTTTCTCACTGCTGCTTCTACTTTGCTGATTTTTATTCTTTTTTTAAAAATACTCATTTGAAAATATCCTGTAATTCGGTCTTTGAGCTATGTAGTTTAAGAATACTTGGCCGGATATAACTGACTCTCTTACTGTTTATTACATTTTTGGAAGTCTAAAAAAAAAGCAAATAAAGACAATAATTTGCTTTTCTTAATTTATTTAGTAACAATAATTCTAAAGCTCTATTAACATATTCTGATAAATTATGTTATAAGAGATAATTTCTTTTTTGCCCTATTTCTGGCCTCCAATTCACCCATTTTTTTTAAAATTATGGAATATTTTTGGGGGGACATGGGACAGTCCTCCAGTTTTATGGTCAAGAACAAGCCACCATCGTATTAAGTACAATCAGTACTATGCAACGCCATTGCAAACATTCACTCACTCAGCATGGTACCGGTAGGTCCTTCTGACTCCAACCTTTGTGCTAAGTACGTGGAAGGAGGTATTTTGATTTCATCTTCAAAGATCCACTGATATTTAGTGGAATATGACCTTACTGGGTGGTAAACTGTAATAGATCAACTACAATACAGATAAATTGTGACAATTCCAGTAGAGTACGCTGATATACAATGATGTGATTCAACGTCAAGACCTTCAGATAGTCTTTTTTTAAATCTGGAAGATGTACTTGAACAACTGCTTTCAAGATTGTAAAATGACGAATGCCTACTAAAATATGTCATTGACCAAGAATGGGCATTTGGCAAATTTTTTATGGCTAAGGTATAGAAATAGGGATCCTACATGGGCAAAGATATTGGAGAGATTGTGACTTTGTGTGTCAGGTCACCACAATGAAGAGAATACTTCAACAAAACAGGCCACATGAAGTGTTTGGTTTCTCAGTGCATACAGATGTTAACACTCTCCTGTTAGTTGATGAAATCTGCAATTGCATCATGTCTAAAAAAAAAAAAAAAGGTACCTATCTTATTTAAAAACATATTGCTGCAGAAAAACGATAACCATCATCTGAAACTTCAACAAGTTATAACCGTTTTGTGGGTGAAGAGTCTAGCCATGATGCTGATGGCTGCTGACTGTTCAGAGTGGCAGTTGCTAAAAGCTGGGGTGGCTCTGGCAATTTCTTAAACTAGGACAGCAATGAGCTCCGTCCAGTCTTTTCATGGATGAGATCTCTCTGTGGCACAGAGAGTCCTTTGACAGCAGTTATCCACAACAAAACTCCTTTCAGAATTGGTGTCGCTTATCTCAGACCCTCCCTCCGCCTCTATCAGCACAGCTGGTTCTCCCTGCAGGTGGATGCCCTGTCTCACTCCAGCTGCAGTCCACCATGCCTGCTTGATCCCTCTTTGAGCTGCCTCTCCAGCCCATGGGTTCTGACACATGCCAGGCAATCTCTGCTTCTGGAAGCCCTTTATACTACAGTCAGGATATGACAAGCAGTGTCAGGCTTCCCTCCTGAGGTCAACCCCCGCCCCAATACACACATTAGGGTTCTGGCATCCTCTAGTGTGCACATCCTGCCCCACTCACATGAACCACTGTCTGTTACTCCAAAATCCTCCTTCCAGGGCTGTCCTGTCCAAGTCACCTAAACTCTGACATAGGTGCCGGGCTGCTTCACGCCATCATCCCACAGGTCCTGATTAGGCTCTGATGCAACAAACCAGGGAACCTTGCTTCCCCTCCACCTCTCATCATAGAATGCCCTTCTTATTTCTGCTTGGACTTAAACTTCCCTACCCACAGCTTCACCACCTGGACAGTCACCCTCCCACACTCACACTCTGTTACTGCTCAGGCTCTGGTTCTCCAGGCCAGTCTGTCTCACTCACCCTGCTTCCCTCTCCTTCCCCTGAGATGCTTACTCATTCTCCCTACTTAATAGATTGAATGTTTCAGGCAGAGGAGAGAAAGGAAAGAAGACAAAAAGCTTGGCACAGTTTTAAATGTATGAGATTCTCAAAAGTTGTCTTTCAATCTCTTAAAGTTTTCCCTTTTCCTTTACATGCTGCCCAGAGAGAAGTAGGTTGAAGGATTCTTATCTATTTTCAGTGTCTCAAGAATCTCTTAATTCACTAATTTTTCTTCAGCTAAATTGTTAGGTAAGGCTTCACCCCGTAATCTTCAGATTTTGAATCCGAATGGTATTTTCATATACATTCGCTGGATAGCCCAGGCAAATTTCCAAATGTTAAAGCCTGCGATTCTGTGAATCACGGCTGACACCTGCCACTGACACGGGTGGCATCACCTGTCCCCACCCGGAGAGCACAAGGTACCTCCTGTTTTACATGCCTTCCATCCACATCCTTCTTCTTTTCCTACAGGGTGCCTTCCATGGCTGGGAAGTTACTCAAAGTGACAAAACTTTGATTTATAGCCAGATGTTTAGGAGTTCTTAAAAAGTACACACACCATCGCTAATTTGCTTTGAACATCGAAGACTCTCCTATCTCCTGGTGCTTTCTTCACCACTTTTCAGGATTAGAGATATTTCATTGCTTATAGGGACATGCACCCATGCAATCGACACTTTACTCCTGGTCTCCTGATGCGTGGGATATGTTTTCTTTATTCTTCTCTTTCTCATTCATTTCTGTTCATTTTTAAGACTAAGTCAGAGATCACTTCCTCTAGAAGTTACCCTTGTAATTTGAGAATAATGCCATTTCAATTTCTATTTTATTATACTGCTTTATAGTGATTGTTTAGGTTTCTTTTCTCTAAGACTACATCATGAATTCCCTGAAACCAGGACTTTGCCTCCTCTAACCAGAGTAAAAACTTTGGTTTGTGGTAGATTCCGGATGAATACTTTGCAAATAAACTGTTCTTTTCCACTATCTCTGCCGAGCAGTATTGCTGTATACTTTTTTGACACTTACTACTTGACCTGACTGACAGTTCAGTACTTGATGACCAATTTAATCTTGGCTCAGGTTGGTCTGTTTTGCTACAGTGTATTTTCACGCTATCTCTTAGTTTCCAAATTCTGACTTGCAATTTTGCAAGCTCATATCTGACCTCCTCACTTCCTCTTTAAGTGATAGATAAACATCACATATAAACAAGCTAATGAATAGCCTCATGTTATACCTAAACAATTTGAAACAAATGAGTGTATTTTTAAGAGAGAGAAGGTTTTTATTCTCGGTGGAATTTTAAACAATTTTATTTCATTTAATTACATTTTAAAAACAAGCATCTGACAAATAAGAACAATTTTTGCCAGCTACTTTACGTATAATGCCATTTAATTTCCATAACAAGCCAAGCTTCTGAAGCTTTTACTATTATTACTGTTGTTTTTTAAATAAGTAAAATAAGCCTGAAGAGGTAAAGTGATTCCATCAGAATCATACAAATATGACTGAAACTGAGGACTACCTGGATTTTACACCTCATGTTTCTAATTTTCACTGTTTCAGAAAATTCAGATGTCTGGGGACAAAAAGCATGTGACTAGACTTGTCCATTTTTATTAACTATTATTATTATTTCACAAGACATTAATAGACCTCTGGGACTCTGTTTTTAGATGACAGCATTAACATTTTTGAAGTAATTGGTTCTACATTTTATTCCCATCTCAATTTTGTGATTTTTAAAGTTAAAACTTTACATTTTACACATGTTTGTTTAAATATAATACTAATAATTTGGGAGCTATGAATTTACCTAGGATATCTTGAAACAAGGCAAGCTACATTTAATAGGGAGCAAAGAGATCTCGGAGAAACTCTTATTACTTCCTCAACTCTCAGTTTCCTTATCTCTAAGTAACTTTAGTTGTGGTGGAGTTAGACATTCAAGATCCCTTCTTGAACCATAAACAAAATAGACAAAATATGTAGTTGCCAAGCCACCACTTTATTTGGTGATGTATAGACTCGGTCATTAAACAAGCACAGCACAAAAGAAATGATCCCCAGTGAGCTGATGCAGGCCACCTTACAACTGAGGAAACTGCATTTTCAGCAATGACATCTAATAAGCTTGACGTTCATAAAATAACTGGAGGAAAGACATGCCTATGAGCAGCCTAGCAATTTAGACATAGAAAACTATGGATGCTGAAGCATTTGCACACTGGCCAAACAAAGAAAATCATTAGTTAGTATCATAAAATTTCCCCAGTCCATAAAATACCACCATTTTATTCTTGCAAACAGCAATTTCACTCCCTTTTTTTTTTCCTGTGTATTTTATGGCATGAGATTCTTTTATAGTGCTATCTATAGTTAAATCTTTCTTTAAAGATTTTTTTTCTTGTCCCTTATCTTTTGAAAATACTACAGTTCACAATGGAAAAATCAGTATTTCTAAAGCAAAAAATTCTCTATTATACAATGTGAAGCATTTCAAAATAAAAAAAAATTTTCTGTTCAGTATATCATTCTGATATTTGGGATCTAATAATGAGATTGATATTTTAACATCTATTTATTTGTTTATTCAATAATCGTCACTATTTGCCTTGCTTTCTTTAGGGTGCATTTTCCTTATCTGCTTTTGAAAGGGTCTGCAGAAGTCCTCTCCACTGATGTTTATACACCAGATGGAAAACTGCTTACAAGATAGAAACAAGCATGCTCTCTTTTATCTTAAACAAGTATTGAAAATATGTAGCTTCTGATCAATTAACTTATGAATCAAAGTAGTCGTCCATACTTTTAGATTATAATTCTGAACATTCTGAAAGTGTATCGGTAAATGTTAGCAATAAAATAAAAGGAATATTTGAACTGAATTTCTAATTATTAGCTTATTGATTACCATTACTAAATAACAAATCACCAAAATATTTGGCTGTTTAAAAAGAGAATTTTTATATCATAGTTTTTGGTGGGTCAGGAATCCAGGAGCAACTTAGCTGAGTGGCTCAGGCCCAAGGTTTCACTCATAAATCTGAGCCAGCTGTATGTTTACCTTCTCTGGGACTGAATGATCCACTTTCAAGCTCACGCACATGGTGACTGGCAGGTCTTACCTTAGCTCCTTGTCACCTATGTGTTTCCACAGACTGATGAGTGAACCCACAATCTGGCACTTGGCATCTCCCAGTGTCCTCCCAAGACACCGGCATTAGTTCGCAATATTTTCTGGATTAAGGTTAAACTCTTAGAAATGATGGTGGCAGAAAAATTATCTCAGTGACTCGTGCAGCTTATCTTCAGTGTCTAGGGACCTCGTCCACACAAAACTTCATAAGAGAGAAACAAGCATGCTCTTTTATCTTAAACAAGTATTGAAAACTTACATTAAAGTAAGTTTTAATGTTAACTCCTTAAGATCTTCTGTCATGTTAGTTAAAACGAACACCAAAAAACTCTACAAATACTCCAGATCTATCTTGACATAGTTGCCCAACAGACGGATGGTTTCTTTATAAATATTCTCTTAGGTGAACATTTTTATCATGATAAATTCCTCACATACTTTCTTGGATATTTATTTCATCCTATTCAATGTTTCATGTCTACCAGGTTTAAAAATAAATAAATAGGATTTACATTTTTAAATCTCGATAATTTAAAAAAAAAATCAGTTTCTCCAAATACTTATTCTGAAGATTTTTTTTTTCTTTTTAGGGTTGCACCTGCAGCATATGGAGGTTCCCAGGCTAGGGGTCCAATCGGAGCTGTAGCTGCTGGCCTACACCACAGTCACAGCAACACGGGATCTTTAACCCACTGAACAAGGCCAGGGATTGAACCTGCATCCTCGAGCACACTAGTCACGTTCATTAACTGCTGAGCCATGACGGGAACTCCCTGAAGATTTTTTTAGTGTCAACATGCAAACAATAGTGTCCTCATTAAGGGTGCTGGGAGCATTGGATATATGCATATAGAAAAACGAATCCAGAGACTTTAAACCTTTTATAAAAATTAACTCAAAATTTCTCCTGTGTCATTCTACATTTATCAAAACCCACAGAATATACAAAACCAAGAGTGAACCCTAATGTAAACCATGGACTTTAGGTAGCAATGAAGTTTCAAAGTAGGCTCATTGATAATGACACATACACCACTCTGGGGCTCTGGGAGGTTGATGGCAGGGAGGCAGCACAGACGTGGGAGCTGAGGACATATGGCGCCTCTCTGTACGTTTTGCAAAACAACTATAAAAATTCAGGTCTACATTAGAAAAGAAGCCCTCAAAACTCAGTAGAGTACAACAATAAGCATTTCTTTTCATGCATTTGTGGATTTTGTGCAGTGGCTCTGCCGATCACAGGCATGAGTGCTTCAGCCTACGTTAGGACTTGGAAGCTGAGCTGGGACCATGCTGTGCCACAGGCCTCAAAACTTCCTCTAAGAACACCTGGCTCGTCTGGGCGTGTGCCTCTTTTGAAGATGAACAAAGGATGAAAAGGAAAACAGAAACAATGCCTGTTCTTGGTCCTGGTACAGGACTGACAAGCCGCCATTTCCATCTTACTCTATGGGCCAAATCAAATCAAATCACATCACTCAGTCCAAAGTCAAAACAGGGACATACTCAAAAGCATAGCAAAGTATTTAAGAAATGAGGCCATGAAAGGCACCTACCACTCAGTATTAACCAGGTTAAAGAAATTCACTGCACAATAAAATAAAATGGATTTGATCCAAATCTTCCTAATATTGGTTATCTTAGCTCCATTAAATAAAAAGTGGTTATCTTTGGTAAAACTGTATTAGATTACAATTTTAAATAATAAGAAAACAAAGTCATAATCCAAAATATTAGACGCAGTCAAACCTCACTAAATTTAAGATGTTAAATTATAATTTAAAGATAAATCTGTAGACATCCCATGGGGATGCCTTTTCTTTTTCTTTTTTTTTTTTTTTTTTTTAGGGCCACACTCCTGCCATATGGAAGTTCCTAGGCTAAGGGTCGAATTGGAGATGTAGCTGCTAGCCTACACCACAGCCACAGCAACACCAGATCTGAGCCCTGTCTGTAACCTACACCACAGCTCATAGCAACACCTGATTCTCAACCCACTGGGCAAAGCCAGGGATCGAACCTGCATCCTCACGTATGCTAATCAGATTCATTTCCACTGAGCCACAATAGGAACTGGCCTTTTCATTTTTTTAAGGGAAAAAAAAATCTGTTAATTAGTAGACACAAAAGGTAGGAATCTCTCAGTTACATGCATAGGATATATAGAATGAATTATATTTTCTAATGAAGTTATCTTATATGACCATGAATGTAACTGGAATTCTTTGTAAAGAAATATTTCTGCTAAAGGTCAGAGCACATATTAAAATGTCTGAAAACAAAATGTATTAACAATACCTGATATTTAAATTAATGTTAATAAAATACAAGTATTTTTTCACTTAGATTTTCACATTAGACAAGAAATATCCTCAATATCAGGAAATATCTTTATGAATATATACAAATATAAAAATATACTTTTATTAGTCATCAAGTTGTTTAATGAAACTATTTTCAGTATAATTATGAATTGTGTTATTATAGAAAATGCTTAAGGAAAATTTTCTCTTAAATTTATTTTTTTTTTATTTGACCAATATCTTTTAACAGGTGTTATTACGTCACTGTCAATTTCTAATTAAAAAAGTAAATTTTGCCAAATCATAGTTATATTTTATTTCTGCAATAATCATGTAAACATTTCTTTAGCTTTATCTTATTATTGTCTTACTTAGGTTTTTTTTTTAGTACAAGAAAGTAAAAATAATCAAAAAATTCAAGAATATTCAGTGAAAAATAAGCCCCCTTGAAACTTGATGCCCTTGTCTACAAAGCAATTACTTCTATATTATTCTACAGGTTTATAAATATATAAATATGTATACATATAAACAGTCACATACATAAAATTATAAAATTATTTAAGAGCAGCCCAGCATTCTTAGTTACCGTCCATGAAAAAAATGTATCCGGGAAAACAGTTCAGGTCTATGCACGGACATTCACCTACAGTCCTACTGACCATGCACTGGCCATTTCTCTATATGTAACTTTTCAAATATATTCTATAAATCAAAGGTTACATACACAGAGAAAAAATACAACACATTAAATTCAATAACAGGAAATGGAAGAAAATGTACATTTAACTGTCAGAATTCTCCAGGTCTGCCTCAGAATTTGGCGAGCTCTGTGATCAGAGTGGCTAGGAAAGCTCATGTACTGGGATTATGGAACAGAATTCTGCTACCAGTTCGGTAAATCAAGCCAGGGATATTGAAATGACCAAAAAAGTGTCCAACTGTGAATTTTAGATTCCAAACAGTTCTCATCATTTCTCTTAAAACATCGATACTCTAGGTTAGAAACAACCTCTTTCTTGAGATGGATGTAAAACTCTGGCCAAAAAAAAAAAAAAAAAAATTCATCTAATGGCTAAAGACCTAAAAACCAACTTTTTTACCTTCACTAATAACGGACACTTTTCCCAGGGGAGAGCAGATCACCTAATGGTTTACGAAGTTTATGCTACTTATTTTCTTTGTGTTTTAAGCTACTCCTATTGTTGGCCAGTAGATTTAGGTATAATGTGTTGTTACTTAAAATTCATCTATACGCACAATGTTAGTTCAAGTAATTCTTTGAAAAGTGCACATTTGTTGATGTTTATGGTGTGGTGGACAACCTGAAAAATTGCTCACAATGACCCAGCCTCCTCTTACTCCTGAACTTGTGTGACTGCCTCTTCCTGAATGGTCGCTTACTTCTAATCAAGAGAATATGGCAAAAGCAGTGAAATGTCACTTTTGAAATTAGATTTTAAAAGATCATGCCTCCTCCTCTGGACCTTCCTCTCTCTGCCTCTCCTTTTCTCCTTCTCCCTCCCCTCACTCCTGGGGAACAAACAATAGCATGATAGAATTAAAGAAAGACAATTAGGGCACAGAGCCGACAGCTCATCTAAAAGCAAGAACTGACCTGGGGTCTGTCAGTTGCCATTTCAATGAAGTTGGAAGCAGATCCTTCCTTGATGGAGCCTTCCAATGACTGCAGCCTCTTGTGAGCCCCAAGCCAGAGACACTCAGCCTGACGCAGGGAAACTATGAGATAATAAATACATCCTCTGTTAAGCCACTAATGTTTCAGGAAATGTTTTATAGCAAGAGAGAACTAACAGACATGATAAGTGTTCTGGCATTCTTGAGAAACAGTATATGAAAACTTCTCAAGTGACCACGTGATCATGAGGGAAAAAGTAAAATATAAAACAAATAAAATCTTGTGCGATAAATCTAAATTAAAAACGTATGGTAATTTGAAAAAAAAAGGCAGTCATACAAAACTACAATTTTCAGGTCATTTAACTATTATAGGGTGAAGTGAAACAATTATTACAGTCTAACAGAGCTAGAAGGTCTCTCTGAAGCTTGTTTAATATCATCCTAGTTTAATATCTATGAAATCCAGAAAAATCCAAAGCCAACAGCTAAAACTGCAGAAATAGTTGCATTAAAAGGATTCCAAATAGGACTCAACTTATAATAGGAGAGTTCTTTATTTTATTTTTTGGTCTTTTCTAGAGCCGCACCTGTGGCATATGGAGGTTCCCAGGATAGGAGCCTAATCGGAGCTGCAGCCACTGGCCTATGCCACAGCCACAGCAATGCGGGATCTGAGTCTCATCTGAAACCTACACCACAGCTCACGGCAACACCAGATCCTTAACCCACTGAGCAAGACCAGGGATTGACCCTGCATCCTCATGGTTCCTAGTCGGATTCATTAACCACTGACCCACGACGGGAACTCCCGGAGAGTTCTTTAAGAAAAACAAACAAACCAAAACCCCCCAAAACTAGGAGAGTACTTGAGTACTTCTCATTTACCAACTATGTTTTTCCTTTCTTTTTTTTTTTTTGGCCCCAGCCAAGCAGTAGCTTGATGCTGGATCTCAATTTCCAGACCAGGGATTGAACTCAGGCTGAAATGGTGAAAGCACTGAATTCTAACCATTAGCCCATCAGGGAACTAAATTTTTAAATGTCCTAAAAAGACAAAATGACATCAGAACACTCTAATAAAGGGAAGTTTTTCATTAGTGACACCCAGTAATCTTTTTTTGCTTTTTGCAAATTTTCTTTAACAGGTTCTTAGAATGCAATGAAAAGTAAACACAATCTCTACGATATTTTTTAAGATAAATACAGAGAGGGGTAGCCCTCTCTGTATATATCTTCTATGTGGGGCCTTTGAAGCCATCTTTTATTTGTTTTGGATTTACCCATCAGACTAGCAATAGTTTGGAAGAAAATTATAGATGATCAAATGTATTTGTTAACTATTTGGTGTATAAATTAGCAAGCACACACACTCCTATTAAGGTTTATCTTTCTTTTTCTGCCTCATTGTTTAAGTGGATCTGAAAAGCTCATATGCTCTAAAGTATTTTTTTAAAAAATACCCATCGTATATTTGGCTCATAATTAAATTTTTTTTCAAATTATTTTTGTCTTTGTACTATGTTGATGTTTAAATGAGCATGTGACAGCTATTATATTTAAGTGTTTTTAACTGATTTTCACGTTGGCACAGTTTGTCTATAATACATTGTGATTTTAAAAGGAAAAACCCCAAATTTTATACTTTGATTGCCCTCACATCTTATAACACAGATCATTAAACAGTGAGTTTGAATGTAGTAAATGTTCCATAAAAGAGAGTAGATACACGGCCATCTATCACGGAGATGATCTCATCCCAAAATTTCTTTTAGTGGTATTATTCATAAGTCTTCTATCAAAGTAAAAGCACGCAAACTAATACTTCTGATTGGAAACAATCTAGTATCTAATCTTTAATTATGAAGACACTTTTACTACATTTTTTTTTATATCTTCCCGTGATGGAACACCCTCTCCCAGTACCAAATGCATTGCTCTCCACACAATGAACAGTAAGTGCTTGTAAACCAGTGAACCCTAAGATACTACATCAAAAAAAAAAAAAAATTGCATTTTTGCCAACATACTGTTGCCATTAAGAGTGTTGAGAACAAAATGAGTGTAGCCTTAAGAAAAAGAAACATTCTATAATTACCTGATAAACATGAACAAAATAGATTTCCAATTCTTTTTTTTCTGTTCTAAATTAGATTTTAGTTCCTAATCTAATTTAGCATTCTATTTCAATAGACATTTTCCAGATAACGTTTTAACTCTCCACTTTGCTTCGCCTATCAAGTCTCAATCTTATCTGTGTAAGGACGACCAGACCTACTCAGGCACATCAGAATTGGATAGGGCAGAATAATCTTTTCATTGTGTTACTTGTGTACATGACAGCACCACTCAGTAGGGACCTAGTAATTCTAGTCATGCAGTTCATCCTCTTGCAATATGAAGTGAAAATTCAAAGTCAGGCAATGCCTTGCTATAGCTAATCTGGCTCCAAAACTGGCTGTCCAGAAAGCTCCAAAATTATTAACCTACCAAGAATATTGTAACTGTATTTTTCTTCCAAATATTATTATTCCTTTCTTCCATTTTATTGAAGAAAACTATTCTACTTGAGTAATACCTGAAAGCAAATTTAATGTTTACACATGCACTGCTTTGAATAATATACACTTACTCCTCTTATTGAATGACATATATATTGAATAATACATATTGACCTTCAATAATTTGCATGTATATATGGCTTATATACTTAAAGTAACATTCAACATTATATATTCATATACTCATTTCTCTAAAAAACTACATATTTGTAAATGTGACCGAATTTTATTCAACTACTTGAATTTCTAATTGTGGCATAATTAGTTTCTATATTGTAAGTTGCCAATCTCCTTTTGGGGCATTTTCTCTACTCTACTGGGGGATTTTTCTTACTGTATTAGCAATAAAATGGCTCTGGCTCATGGGGTCAATTTCTCCTCCCCCCAGCCTCCCCATCACAGGCAAGCTGTACTGACCCATACCTACTTGACCAGGGAGACTCTTTCTCCCAGGACTTCACATCTTGTGAAAGTAGCACAAGGACATGAATGAGAAATGCAGGTTGTTCATCACAGTAAAACAGAAATGACTAGACTGTATTATTACAAACTTACCTATTCTATTTCCTGTTTCTTACACATGCGGAATGTCCTGCCTAATCCTAAAATTAAAACTCCAAATCCTCATCTAGTCATAGTTCTTTAACATAACTGCTACTAATACCCACTTTTTCATAGGCAATATTGAATTTAACCAAGAAACATAAGTGACCAAGAATAGGGTTGTGTTCAACACATTTGAATACAACAAATTTCCTATTTCTCTTCACTGTGAAGTCAATTTGAAATTGCGTGTCACATGTTGATAAAACCATGACATATGCAAAATAAACCAAAAGTTTTGTCAAATTTAGTGACAAAACTTGCAATATATATTTAAAGTAGTTGAAGTTTTAAAATTTATTCTGTTTTTTTCATTTTAAGCCATTTCCGTGTCACATACAATTATTCTCCTTAATTTACCTTCATGTGAAATCTTCTGGTAATCATATAACAATTATACATTCAAAATAAAGAGAACTATGCTTGCAATTAAAACGGGAAGACAGAAATACAAAAATTAGATAAAAGTATTAATATTTAAAAAACAAACTCAGCTTAATGAAGAACTTCCATTACCTTTCTTCCTTCTACTCATAATTTTTGCTTCCTGACCTTAACAGAAATGTGCATATATATATATATATACACACACACACACATACACAATTCATAGAAGAGTAATTATTTAAACTGAGGTTTATGCTTTATTTACAATAAATAAATAGAACTATTTACGATATATTTGCATTTGCCCATATTTACAACATACACTTTTAAAAATCTTAACTTCACAAAACCTAGTTTTCTTTATATCTACTGTGCTGTTCATGACTGTTTCCCTATTCATTGTACATAAAAAACACTTAAATATGGCCTATTAGCAATTTAAATTATACATACTGTAAAATATACTATGAATACGTTTTCTTGGATATTGATATTTTTAATTTGCTTAAACCTCAAATATTTTTCCTCATATATTGTGCTATCCTATCGCTTTAACAACAAGGGTAATTAAAAAGAATAATTACCTAAGAATATAATTGTTTCAAATCATTGTTTTCAGTTCTTTGTGCTGAGTGCAAAAGATGTTAGACTGAGCTGCATTTTTTTCTACAACTTTTTCTGGTATCAGGGAGAAATCTTTGAAGAAACAAGCTTTTAACAGAGTGATTTGCAAATCATCTGCAGCTCACATTACACCATATGATTAGTCAATGTGGCAGAAAACGTGGTTTTTCTTCAATTTATTGTTCAACTTACAGTAATTATTTAGATTTACATCTGGAATGTTTTAAATATCACAACCTTTCCCGCTTAAAAAATGAATGTAAAAACTAGAATTTCTTAAGCAGTGGGAAATATATGTATTGAAAATTGGATTGAGAAGGAGAACAGTGTTCAAACTGTTCCATTATGTCAAAGTTGGCTTACTCAGCAGTAAACTTCTTCCATGAAAATTGACTGTGTGATGGAAGCTGGCTATGAATTAGAAAAAAAGGAAAACAAGTGTTTCTTCATACCAATAACTAATGGTTTATTTTAAAAATATTTCTAGACAGTTTGAAGAATTATAGTGGTGTAGAAAAACACAAACAAGACCATAGTATTTCTGTCTTTGAAATGCTACAGACACTATAGCACCCATTAAAAAAAAAAGGGTGATTTTCTGTTGTTTATTATACCAAATAAATCAAAAGTAAATAATGTATTTTCCTATTGAAATAATTTTCTGGAGAATTAAGTATATCAAAGTCCATTTATATTAGTACTTAAAACCATTTTTTTTTTCACTTTGTATTTTTCAATAATACATAGTCATCTATTTAGGATTATATAGAATTGGAGTACATTTGAAAGACTTATCATTGTGATTTATATGAAGTTAACTATTTTCAAGTATGATATGATCACTTATAAGAGCTCTTTAAAATACTGGATATTAACTCATTATATATATATATAGATAGATAGATAGATAGATAGATAGATAGATGCATATAATTTGCAAATATTGTCTTCCTTTTGTGGTGCACAAGTGTGCATAAAATAAGGGTATTAAGATCATGGTCCAATGTCATTCTTTTAGCTGTGGCTATCCAGTCTTCCCAACACCATCTCTTGAAGAGAGTATCCTTTCCCTATTGTGTATTCTTGGGGTCTTCATCAAAAAAATAGTTGACTGTAGGTGCGTAGGTTCATTTTTGGCCCCTCTATTTTGTTCCATTGGTCTATGTGTCTGTTATGCTAGTACCACACTTTAGCTTTGGTAGAGCTTTGTAACTAGGTAAAGTTGTAACTTTGGTAAAGTTTGTCACTAGGAAGTGTGATACATCCAGATGTATTCTTCTTGCCTGAGAGTATCTTAGCTACTCAAGATCTTTTGTGATTCCATACAAATTTTAGGATAGTTTTTTTTTTTTCTATTTTGGAGAAAAAAATGTAATTGGAATTTAGATAGATATTTGCATTTAATATGTAGATAACTTTGAGTAGTATGAGATGTTCACTAAGGTTAATCGTGCACCTCATATTATATACAAAACTGTAGAAGTTATCATATAGGTAAGAATAAAATTAAAACTATCAAAATGTTAGAAGGAAATGTAAGGGAAATTTTTGCAATCTCAGGGTAAGCAAAGATTGTATATAGAACACAAGAACTAGTAAATATAAAGAAATAATTTGGACATCATTAAAAAAACAAACATTTTTTATAGGAAAAAATCACACAAGATGGCTAAAATATTATGGATATATCAGTGACATACCATATATATTATATATAATATCTACTTCATATACTGGTGTGTGAGACAAAGCACTACATGCACAATAATAAAATGATACTTGCACCTCAATAAAAAGGTGATAAACAACCCAATAAAGAAAATGGTAAAAGGCTTAAATAGACCATTCATTTGAAAATTTAATAGTATGGCTAATAAACATTTGAAAAGATCTTTAACATGATTAGTCATCATGGAAATAGAAATTAAATTCACAATGATATGCCACTTTATACCAAACAGAATAGTTCATTTTTGTAAAAGACAACAGAAAATACTGACAAAGATGTGGAACACTTGAAAATATCGCATGTATTTCAGGAGAGAGTTCAAATTAGCCCAACCACTTTGCAAAATAGCTGAGCCCTTTCTTAGAAAGTTGTATATACACATCTACATATTCTGAGACAGCAGTGCTCCTTGAGTAGGCTTCTAACAGGTGCCCTAGCAAATAAGACAATATGTATTATGTAGATAAACCTCAAACAGAAGGTGCTTCCATGTGAGAAAAATACTTCTTTCCTAATATTACGTATTTCATATGTACAGATAACATAGTGACTAAGAGCATGGAGCCAGCCTGCCTAGTTCCAACCCCAGATCCACCTCCCACAAGTTACATGACATTGAGTAAATTCCTTTATCCATCTTTGCCTCATTACCTAATTTACTCGAAGAGTTCTTGTGAAGAGTGAATGAGTTGACATAGGTAAAGCAGTAGCCAAGTGTCTGGTATACAGGAAACATATTTAAACCTTAGCTATTATTATTTTATCCATCACTTCACTGAATAATGAGGCTAGGCTCTGCCGCAGGCTTTGTTCTATGTGAAGCGACTAAAGATACAAAGTCTCTTCTCTCAGGAAGCATCCATTCCAGTGTGAGGAAACAGACAAGGAACAAAATGTCAGAGAAGAATGAACAGAAGGCAGGGGGGGGGGGGGGGGGTTGTCTTCATCTATAGGAGAAAAAATTAAGAGATTATAGGAAAATGTTTTTGAGAAAGAACAGCAATGAGACTAGATCTGAGCATTTTTCACATGAGTTTTATGGGGGGAAATAAACACTGCTGGGGGGGGGTAATCGTTTCCCTTACAGGTTTGGATGTGTCATGTGTCACAGAGATCTAAAAAGGTATCACTTTACTTGGGGGACGGTGTTTTCGCTGAGGGAATTAACCACTTCTGCACGAATGAAGCTTGCCTTGTATTTGTAGGATCGTCTAAAACTGGGAAGAGGAAGTTTTCACAACACTAACAATTTTACACTGAGGGTGAAGCAGGTGGGTCAGATGCTCTGGAACAGAGTTATTTGAGAACTTAAAAGGGCACTGGCTCATGGTGATGACCTTGGTTTACGAGGTCACTGAAGGGAGTTAGTTTTGTTAATCTTCACTTCTTCATGAATAAAAGAAGCTATAGGTGAAAAAAAGTAAAGAGAATGGACTTCTTTTTTTTAAAGCAAGCAGAGATGGCGTTTTTGCTGTTGAAAAAATAAAGTAAAAGAGGAGCATGTTTGGAAAGACTATCCTTTATACACAACTTTCTAATACAAAATTTCATTTTAATAACAACTGTTATTTTATATGCTATTGTCCCTTTTTTATGCATGTGGTTTTATAACACAGTAACATCTTATTGTACGCTTGTTTCCCTTCAGAAGAGTTTGCCTAATTCATTAGTTTACTAAAAACAAAACAAAACAAACAAATAATGTTAAATAAGCAAGCCAGAACTCCATTTGAAGAGCGATTTATCACACAGAAAAACTTAATTTCTTTTATTGGTATAGCTTTCAAAACCTCTATCTTCCTGCCTTATTTTCTGTTTGTCACTGGAACTATGAGATGCATAACCAACTTCTTACTGAATAAAGAATGTAGTTAAGAACTTTTTCTGGGCTTTGTTCTAACTTCCTGCTGAGATTATTCTCTAAAAAGTGATAAAACACATGTGACCGAGGCCATTAAGTCCTGCGGGGTTCCCAGCACATTAGGAAAGATGGAAATTTTATCTTGTTCTTCAGACAATGGGTATCTTGAAAATATCTGATTCTCTGAATTAACCACTTACCACACTACATCCACAAGAAGACATACTTCCGTTATGTCCGAAGATAACCCTAACAAACAAGACTGTTTCCACTTTTGACTAGTAGTGAAAACATCAAGAGCTTATGAATGAAGCAATCCTGTGTCTTCCTTATAATACTGTTGTCATTTACGAATATCAACGGAAGCAAAAAGGAGTTTTGATATTTCTTTCATCTCCTATTTCTACAGTTTTGTTCTAAAGAAACAGAAAAAGTGAAATTTTGACAAATGAAATAATCACTAAAAACAGGACATCTTAGAAAATAGTTACCTATAACTATAGTTTGAGTTATAATAATTATTGTAGACATTTTCATTAAGCTGTGCTTTTCGTTAGTGTGCAATATGGCAATAATATTTCAATACTACTTTGAGTGATTTTTCTAGATCACACTAATTCCATTAATGTTTTCAAATTTCAGTTAAGACAATTCACTCATTATGCATCTTTTTCATTAGCACCTGGTAAATATGACTCTGAAGCCCTAAATTTACCAAAAAAAAAAAAAAAACCCATAGAAATCTTGTCTATTTGTAATACTACAAATTGATCTTTTTATTTATAATGGTTTTTATTTATTTATTTATTTTATTTTTTAGCCAAAGAAATATTTCCAGGATGAGTGTCCATCTTTGGTCGGTCAGTCTGTGATGTTTAGCAAGGATAAAGTTTCTCAGTTTCAGCACTATTGATATTTTGGGTTAAATAACTTCCTTCTGGGAGCTGTCCTTCTCATCGTAGGGTATTTAGCGCCTTCCCTTCCTGCCTTTTCCCCATTAGATGCCAGGAGGACATTCTACAAGAGTTGTGACCACCAAAACTATCTCCAGACATTTCCAAAGGTTCCCTGGGAAGCAAGACTGCTCCTAATATTTGAAAACTACTGAGCTACAAGGAATACATTACGACATAGTTCTCGAAAAGCCTCCATTTATAGATCTGTGATTAGTATGCACACATTCGTTTCTTCGCTCTGGCAGCTGGGAGGTTCTAGAAGAACTGGCATCCCACCGAATACACTTAGCACCCAGATCTCTGTTTCCAATGCCACTGTGCCAATAAGAGGAACCAAGTCCCTTCGGAGACACAGCAGATTCTAGCACTGGGGCTGAAAACACACACCATCAGCCTGCAGCAACTGACAGGACCAGAAAGTGATGAAGTACTTCCAAACAACAACAACCAAATCTGGCAATGGCTTTCAGAGGGCCCAGTGGCCAGAGCTGGAATGATCTGAACAACAACATAAAGTGGTAGTGTTCATAAGCATTTTTAAAATTAACATCTATGGTATACTTTCTAAAAATAAGTAAATGGCAGAGAACAGACAAATCTCACATTCGGCAGAATTACAAATAATCTGTGTAGCTATTCTGCCCTCAAGGAAGGGAGCCTAATTCCCCATTCTTAAGAGTGGGTTGCATAGAGTAGCTTCCTTCCAAAGTTAACAGTATGCACAGAAGGAAACACAGCAATTTTAAAGTGGAAAAACTTGAACATTATCTCAGACAGGTAAGCAATATGAGCACTAACAATGATAAATCAGGTTAGTAATATTACCCTTGATATGATAAGAATAACATTTTACCTCCGTGAGTGCATTACCCCAAAACTCAACCCAATTTAATCATGAAAAAAAAAAAAAAAGACAAGAAAAACATTAGGCAAATCTCAACTGTAACAAGTAACCCTAACCAATTAGGACTATTCAAAAACCTGTCCAGGTTATCAAAAATAAGGAAAGTCTGAGAAACTGTCACAGTCAGAGAGGCTTAAGGAGACATCACAACTGAATGTGATGTGGTATCTTGGATGGGATCCTGAGAGGAAAACAATAGGTAAAAACTAACGGGAAATTTTTAACAGCAATAACATGATAGCTGGAAAGATGAATATAAGGACACAAAATGACGCCTGGAGTTACAAATAAATGATCTGTTCGGTACCTCAGGAAAGAGGCAGATACAATCAAAAAGATAAGTAACGGAAGGATGAAAAAGAGCAAACAACAGTGTTTCCAGGTATCTAGGAAAAATCTTTTTCTGAGGTCCTTACATGAAAATGACCTACTTTATTAAGCCATGTGCTCTCCCATGGCTGTTGGAACTTCCATGTAGCTGCTTCTGGAGGTTTTCTATTTAAGATACTTAATGATGATATCTTATTAATTCTTGTTGTTCGAGGGTGGCTGATGTCTTTTCAGTTCCTAAGAGTACAAACACAAATAAATGTTCACTTTAACTGTGAATTAAGAGAGCCCACAAGGTATTTTCCAGTGAAGATCAAGAACAATCCATCTCTGATCAGGCCACGTCACAAGTCACAGAGCGCTGATTACACGGCTGGACCTGTGCCTACTCAGGATTGTAAGAATGAGAGGAATGATTATATTTCTTACATTTTTCAAAATACTTCAGATTAAAATTTAAAAGACTGAAATCCATGATGATCTGGGATACTTCTGCTGCACGAACCTGCGAGGAACCGGTTCTGAGAGAGGCAAACTATGACTTCACCTGTGCTAAGAACACAGCGCCCTGACTGCTACGGAGACTCCTCTAAAACATGAGATTTCAAGGCTGTTTGGTAGTTCGACTTATTTACGTTTTAATATTTCATTTGTTCTTTTTTCTTTTCCATATTCTTGGGCATAATCCATAGTCAGGTTGTGTGTCATTTACACCTAACTTTCCTGGTGAAATGTATTTCTTCCTTACTTAATAAATAATCCAGAATGGTCCAGGCATTATAGGTTTTTATGGCACTGCCAGTGCTATGACTTTTTAAATAAGACAATTGTTTCTACTTAGGAAATAAGTGTATATTCATTGATGTGCTTTCCTAACTCGTGGTGGGGGACACTGATATTAACTTCTTTTAGGGAGGCTCAAATCTTCCCTCAGGCTGGATTTCCCACCCATGTGCCTCTTTTCCAGCTTTTTCAGAATCATACCTGCTACAGGTGAGTCAGGAATTGCTGTTTTAGAAACCCGGCAGTGTCACATCTCTTACAAAAAAGGCTGCCTCACAGGAGATGTGAGCAAGGATCCACCTGAGGCCGTCGGGTCCCGAGGCACAGTCCCCTCACTTTGCCAGACTCTTTCCTCTTTGACAACTTTATTTTTCCAACGCCTTTTCTTTTTTCGGATTCAGGAGCCAGAGACCACATATCTACAGTGAAATCGTAAATATCTCCATGTATTGATCTTTGCCAAGACTTTAGGCAGAATAATTTATGTAACCTAATGATTTGCTGCAGCATTTTCTCCAACTCCTACGCTACCTCTTTTATAGTGAGCTAGTATCATTATTTTTGTGGATGCAATATTTTTGTAAGCATCATCAAGACATTACATAATTTTGACATTTTGTTTTCCACCTTTTTAACTTGAGGAGGTTAACGAACAATTTTGTTTCTCAAGCATTCCAAAATCACGCACTTCATCAAAAGCATAATAAATATCGTATTGATTTTTAGCCTTGCCTTTTTAGCAATTTGCCATGACCTAGGGATGGCCACATGTTTGGTCATTTGGGTCAATTTGGAATTATACTAGATTAGCTTTGAAGAAAATTGGATTAGTTATTGAAAAAAGTCTAAAACTGTCCATCATTTTTAAGATAAGCTCATCAAGAAATGAGACTAAGTCAGGATTTACTTAACGACAACAGTATCCAAAAGATCTATTCTTAACAATACCATGTGAGTTTTTTGCCTCATTAGGTAAGTGTAACAGTGATTCCTGGAATGAGAGTGTTTCAGTGATTGATAGAAATATGGGGAAAATGTAATTGTGATTAATTAACTAATTCTTAGAAAGATATCAGGGACCTTCCACCGGCAACAGGGATTGAACCTCATTTGTTAACGTCAGATGTAAGGGTGCTCCCAGTTTGAAACCGGAGGATGCCTTGATTAATTTAGCTGAGACAACAGTTGTTCTGAGGCCAAGATACGTCCTGGCTACCTGACTGAGGGACAGGCTGTGAATGCCAATAGCTCCTTGATATACAGAAAAAAAAAAAAAAAAAGAAAAAGAAAAGAAAAGAAAACCATTGTTGAGCTGCTACCCACAGGACATGTCCTAAAATTTCATCTACATAAAAATACGGATAGGAAGTTGTTGAAGGCTGCTTTTGAGTTTCATTTGAGGGCATCCTGGGTTTTCACAGTCCATGGGGTTATTTTCAAGATCTCAGTTGAGCCACACACTTAGAAGAATTGCTGTTTTTGAAAAATTTCATGCTAATGGCCTAAAAATATGTTAATATCAGAAACTCTCTTAGGATTTTTTTGTGCTTGGTCTTGAGTAATTATGAATTATTTATTATCTATTCTTAGTTTTTCGTTGCCTCACAGATCATGGTTAAGATAATATAATTATTGCTTTACACAAAAGCTATGTGTCGCTTTTTCAGACTGATCAGGAAATAAATGTACAGAATTTTAGTCTACAGAATAATCTCACCCAAAGATGTCCACATCCTAATCTCCAGAACCCACAAATGTGTTATCTTATGTAGCAAAAGAGATTTTGCAAGTGTGATTAAGGATCTTGACATGGGGACATCACTGTGGACTATCCAGGTGGTCTGAATAAAATCACAAGGCTTCTTGGGAGAGGGAGACAAGAGGTTCACACAATTACAGAGAGGAGACAATGGAAGCCTAGGTGGGAGTAATGGCCTATAAAGAGAGAGGAAGTAATTTAGAGCCAAGAAATATACAAGGATCAAGATGCTGCAAAAGGGAAGAGAATGCGTCCTACCTAAGACTCCCTGAAAGGCACCAGCCTTGCTGACACCCTGACTGTAGCCCATGGAGACTTATTCTGGACTCCTGACCTCCCAAACTCTGTGATACTAAATGTGTGCTTTTACTAACCACTAAGATTGTTTGTCATCATTGTTTTAGCAGCAACAGGAAACTGATACAGGAATCAGTCTCAAGTGTATCCATATTAACACAACACTAAAAAGGTCTTCTGTTTTTACATGGGTGTCCTCATAAGGGAATTTCAATTCTACTTTTAGGTTTGTGATAAATACCACTGAATTTCAGTAAATCTTTGGAGCATATTTCCATATATTTATTGCTTTTCTTTCCTTTTTTTTTTTTGGTCTTTTTTTGGGGGGGGGCACACCCGCCGCATATGGAGGTTCCCAGGCGAGGGGTTGAATCGGAGCTGCAGCTGCTGGCCTAAGCCACAGCCACAGCAACGCAGGGTCTGAGCCGCGTCTGCGACCTACACCACAGCTCACGGCAATGCCGGATCCCCAACCCACTGAGTGAGGCCAAGGATCGAACCCACAACCTTGTGGTTCCTAGTCGGATTTGTTAACCACTGCGCCAAGACGGGAACTCCCTTTATTGCTTTTCTTGAGCTGTGAAGATTATTTTTAAAAATTGAGCTTGCCTGGGTTATACTAATCATCTCCTAGTAGCCTCCTCTTTTTTTTATTTAAATACTTTCCTCTCTGAGGTAATAATAATAAATTTAACTATCTGGTAATTGTCTTACAGTCAAATATAAAAAGTCCCCAACAAAATTCTGAAGCAAGATTTTCATCTGTCTTTTTCCTTTTTTTCGCATTAGGAAAATATTTGAATTTAAGATTCAACTTTGTTTCAGACCAGGGTTTAAATTAACAGATTTTGGGAGTTCCCGTCGTGGCGCAGTGGTTAACGAATCCGACTAGGAACCATGAGGTTGCCGGTTCGATCCCTGCCCTTGCTCAGTGGGTTAACGATCCGGCATAGGTTGCAGATGCTGCTCAGATCCCACAATGCTGTGGCTGTGGCCCCTAGCCTGGGAACCTCCACATGCCGAGGGTGTGGCCCTAAAAAGACCAAAAAAAAAAAAAAATTAACAGATTTTCTTTCTGTACTAATAATTCTAAGAGGTTATTTTGCCATGATGTGATTTTTCTTTTTCCTAAGAAAAACCTCAAGATGTATTTATTACCTCTTTGGCTAATTTCTCTCAGGGAAATATCAAAAGAAATAGAATCTTCCTAAGTAGATATAAGTAGATGGGGAACTTAAAGATGGAGGAAATGTATAAAGCTGGAGAACTTAAATGTAGTCAGCCTTCCACATCCTGGGATTCCATATTTGCATTTTCAACAAACAGTAGATAAAAAAAAATAAGATTTTAAATTAAAGGTCCTGTAGGCTTGCTCAGTATGTTAAAAAAAAAAAAGATTGTAATAACTTCAGTGAACGCGTTAGAAAGAGTAAACGAAGATGCTCTTGTTCGTGCACTTTTTTTTTTTTTTTCTGACTAAGCACAGAAACACTAAGTATGAATAAGACATGATGTGTTTCCCTGGCTTTAATGTCAATTTCACTTTGCTTAATATGTGAGAAAAATTGAGGCTGGAACCTTAGGGGGAAGATGAAGTAGAATTGAGGTGTTCAAAAATATAAGAAATGAAGATCAAAAAGTATTTTACTGCAGGCTCATATTTAATAAAATGTGAAAGAAGAAATGCATTAGAAAGGAATTGCAATAAAAGGGAAGATATTCTTGTAAGCTTATCTTCAATGATATCTCCTTTTCTTAAATTCAAGTTAATGCAATTCATCCTAAAAAAAAAATATTTTTCCATATCCCAGGTGCCATTTTAAAGCATTATACAGATAAAGGGATTTTTTTTAAAGGCATCCGACGGGCTCTACCTCTGAAAGCTCTCCTCTGCTGCCAGTAGAAGCTTTCTTAGGCACTCTAGGGTCAGTCCATCCTGTAGGCTCTGAGAGGCTGTCCCGACTCAAGGCCGACTTAAGTCAGAAGGAATTAGGAAGCTCTAGGTTGCTACCTCCGGTGAAATACTAAGTCATGCTTGGAGATGCTTAGGATGTCTCTGTATCCTCATTCCGGTGTTTGGTCTCAGGCTTTGTTTGGCCATTTAGTTGCGCAAGAGAAGACCTCATTTAGGTTATCGTCTTGTTCATATTCTTTCTTTCTTTCTTTCCTTCTTTCTTTGGTCACACACATGGCATGTCGAAGTTCCCGGGCAGGGGTCGAACTGTGCCATGGCAGTGGCAACACTAGATGCTTAAGCTACTGCGCCACAAAGAGTCTGCCACAGGGGGATTCCTAAGTTACTAGTCTTCATATTTGCTCAGGGATACTGAGCAAACCTGTTCTAACCAAACTGTGTTCCTATCTCTTGGAAACTGAACTCTGAACTAATGCCATGTGATTTAAGTTCTCCCATCGAGGGATCAACGTCCCTCAAGTTAAGCTTGAACCTCTCTATCTGGCTGTCCCTGCACCATCTATTGTATTATATCAAGTAACATCCTACCTGCCTCAGTGACACGCATGTATGTGACTCTTCCAGAACCTCCCCATGCTACCCACACAGAGTAAAACCGTTCTTCTGTCACTACGCACTCTTGAAATCATGATTTACCTTCAGGCAAGAGGAGATCTGTGCCTGCTTTAATTTTCTATTTGCCATGTCTGCTCCTTTCTTGGTGCGAAATTTGTAATTATGACTAAACTCCCAAGGGCACGTTTTAGAGTTACTGACCCAAGGGAACTAATTATGTTTCATGTACGTATGTTAAAGAGGTGGAAATATTATGATGGTGCCAAGAATGTGAAGGATGAAAGAAATTTAAAAAGTAATATATCAAGTGTGACAAGAGAGATAAAAATTTTATGGGTGTTCAAAGGAAGCAGCAGCTAAGTCTAATTAAGGGAATGCAGGGTGACAAAAGTTCTGAGGTATAAATTCAAAACCAGGTCATATAAAATTATGTCTCTAAAGTTGAATTTAGGGTTTTATTTGGTAGCAGTACAGATGGTGACGCTGTACAATGGCTGATTCTAAATGTGCTCTCCTGTGTGACTTCTGCCACGTAACTTAATACCACGTTTCTTAATTTACCTCATCTATAAAATGGGTGTTTACCATAGAGCGCCGAAGGGTCAAATCAGTTACTTTATTCATACAACTTAAAATCTAGGTATGAGTAATTACTACTGTCATCGGCATCATGATATTATCATCATTTTTATCACCAGCATTTTATTAAACAAAATAGTGAATTTTTTTATTAAACAAAATAGTGAATTTTTTTATTAAACAAAATAGTGAATTTTTTTATTAAACAAAATGGTGAAATTGGAGGCAAGAGGGGTGTTGTTTATAAAACAAGAGTTAAATTGTGTTTAGAAAGAGAAATAAAGATAAAATAAACGATAGACCACGCGGTATTAAAAATAATTTTTAACAGAAATGATGAAAGTTGATATCAAATTACCTGAGTCTGGTTAATACGTTAGTTTTCCGCATGTATTTGCTGGGAATGAAGAAGCACATACGTGTTTGAGGAGAACGGAGGCAGGTGGTAGTGTTCTGCGGAATTTTGGTGTTAATTCACTTGGAAATTTCATCAGTCAGACTTGAAATACTGAATTTTGTGGATGGAATCCAATGCCCCCAAGATTAAGCTCTGTATTCCAAATTACATCATAATAAACATATTAATAAATCTATCCAAGAGTTTCCCCATGAATGAGCAAAGACAGTAAGCAAACAATTTTTTAAAATTAAAAATGTGGAGAAACTTAAATATGATGGACGGAAAAAAATTATATAAAAACATCATTTATAACTTCGATCAAGGATCAAAAACAGCTAAGAATTGTCGTTTACGAAAGTCTGCATTGACTTAAACCATTTTGGCTTTTCAGCAACTGTCACCTTCCTTTTGGTGTCTCAGATAATTATAGGTAAGTTAAATTTCAGATCTTCTTACTGACACATTAAGTAAAAGTTAAGTATTTAATTCTGCCACGAAAAAGTCACACAGCCTGCCTGTTTCAGATCAGGTGATAAAATCCTCCAGAGTCTGAAGGAGGATCTAACCCAAAGTTCAGTCTGAAGACTGTATCTTCTACTCGCCCAAGTGCAGAGAGGTGTGAGAAAAATGTTTAATCAACTGGAAAACACGAACACAACTATCCAGTCCAATGACAAACCAATTTTAACATGCCTTACGGTAAGTAAAAGTCCCTTTAGTCAAGATTTAGAGAACAGTATCAAGATCCAGAGTTAGGGCTTCTGAATATATGGTTTATAGTTAATCTGCAAATACAAAAATACGCACCCACATCACTGTGAATATTGGGGTATTCTTTTTTTTTTTGTCTTTTGTTTTTTTAAGGCCACACCCATAGCATACGGAGGTTCCCTGGCTAAGGGTCGAACTGGAGCTGCAGTTGCTGGCCTATACCACCTGCACGACAGCTCACAATCATGCCGGATCCTTAACCCACTGAGTGAGGCCAGGGATCGAACCCTCATCTCATGGATACCAGTCAGGTTTGTTAACCACTGAGCCTCGACAGGAACTCCAAAGGGAGTGTGATTTTTTTTTTTTTTTTTTGGTATCGGGGTATTTCAATAGGATTTCTAGACACTGCACTATTATAGAAATAGAATGATAAGGAGAATATTACAATTATTAGTTTAGAAATAATAAGATCTCCAAGTATGGGAGTGTTGGAGGAAATATTGGTACAGAAGTCAGTGTAGGTGAGGGCTTACCTGGTGAGGGAAGTCTTCTTTGTGTCAAAGGATATCCTGAAATGTGGAGCCAGGGTGCTAGAAACAGAAGGCAAAGCAAATGAATAAGCAACAGCAGTTTGGAGAGTTAATGAGCTTAGCATGAGTCTGGACAATGAGTTTGTTTAGTCCAGGAGTAATGCAGTGGTATCACCTGTTTGCATTACAATGCATCCCACAATAGATTTTTATCCAAATGGATCTCCAGATTTTCTCACAGTATGGCAACACTCCTAAAATATCTGCCCCATATTGTTGGTGGATTTTGATCCAATTTTATCATCATTTCCTCTATTTCCAGAAGCTATGCATTCACACCGGAGTCGTAATACCTGGATCTGGATATACCCTTCTCTCAAACTGATTCTATTCTTTATTCTGTAGGTTGGTTCATAATGTCCTTGGGTAAACTTTAACTTCATCATAAGGGCACAGTGATACTTTGAACAGATTCAACTCCACCTCAAATAAAAAATGCACCTTCTCTGGAGTCCCCCTGTGGTGTCAAGAATCCCACTGCCACAGTTCTGGTAGCTGCGAAGGCCTAGGTTAGATCCCAGGGCTGATCAGTGGGTTATGGATCCAGCATTGCTGCAGCTGTAGCCCAGATTCAATCCCTGGCCTGGGTACTTCCATTTGCCATAAATCCAGCCATAAATTAAAAAAAAAAATTTTAATGTACCTACTTTAAAATACCAAACCTCAGATATTATTAAAAGAACATAGTGTATAGGAGCAGGTTATTTTTCTAGATACAACTAGAACATTCAGACAAAAACGCAAATGAAAGAAAGCTAAGTATTTATTAGATAATTATTTTCCCAGGCATTGGGCTAGATATCTTAACCGTATCTTGCTTAATCGTCACAATAGGAATTAATATCATCTTAAAAATGTGGCAGGAGAGTCTTAGAAATGATATTCTGCCCAAGTTTACATTTCTAAAAGTCACACTTAGATTTTGAAAAAAAGTCTAGTTAATTCTGGGAAAATAAGTAAACTGACTGAACAATATTTACTTTAGAAAGAAGAATATTCAGGTTAGTAATGTTATACATAAATATTGGGAATAAAAGAAGAAGAGTCTACCTCTTGGTACCTGGTAGCCTCAGAAACTGGTATACATAGAATTTCATGGATATGTGAGATTTTTCTAATTTAATAAGAAGATAATATATTATCCTCAAATTCTAACAAAATGGATACAAGGTTTCTCTCTCTCTCACACACACACACAATACCAGATGAGATAAATACCAGATAGTATATTTTATTATACATGCATGAATCCACTTTATAAGGAAAGTCAACTAAATTTCAAACTATACTGAAATGTCTTTAACATAATTCTTTTGCCGACAGATTCATTTCCTTTTATTATAGTTGAATGTAATTTGGAGAATTTTGAAAATAGTGAATGAAGTTAAGGGAAAGTAAACTTTTAAGGATTGGGATTCGAAGTTTTGCTATTTTCTTTGAAACTTTTAGTTCATTAAATCTGACACATGGGGATGACAGAGCAAACAAGAGACACCATGGAGTGGAAGATACCTGTAATGTTAGTATTTTCTATGGGAGATTCAAGCTATTTTGTATTAAGTCTGTAAAGTCCCCTTTGAGCAAATGAAAACAACAAACAAACAAACCAAAAAACAAACAAACAAACAAAAAAAACAACTCCAAACTTCTTTCTTCAATAATACTCAGAAGATTGTCCGTGGTGATTTTCCTATTTTGGATTATTTGCTTCCTAAAATCTAGAGCTATAGAGTACTGAAACACTGCAAAATTAACTTTTAACAATTTTTAGGTTCACCTGACATGGTATAAAATTCACCCACTGTAAACATATAATCCACCCCAATCCGGTATTAGAGATTCTCATTCTAAATGATGCTCTGTAACCTACTGTATTTGAATCATGACCTGCGCCCACCCACGTTCCTACCTCAGTGAGATGGAAACTCCACCCCAGACAACCTGCTGTACCAGAGAGGTATTCTTTTGTATGATTATTAGAAATATTATTAAAATTCAAAGAGGCTTCTGCAGTAAGTCGGGCTATACTTCACTAATTAGTAACAGACAGGGTTACAAAATCTGGACCAAACACTAACAGAATAGACTAGAGCTGTCCTTAGTACCCCCAGCAAGATCAGTCCCCAAACCCCACCTCCACCCCAGATAGTAAAGTCCATACATGCTCAGTCCCTTCCATAAAATGGTGTCATATCTGCATATATTATACCCACCTTCTCCCAAATACTTTGCTTAAATCTCTACATTATATACACTTCTTACAAAAATGTAAATGATTTAAATACTATCTAAATAGTTGTAAACACAAAATAAAGGCTATGTAAATAGGAGCCTGCCTAAAGCACATTTAAGTTTTACTTTTTGGAACCCTCTGGAATTTTTTAAAAATATTTTCAATCCCCAGTTGCTTGAATTATTAGATGCAAAGCCATGAATATGGAGAGTCAACTGTAAAATAAAATATGAAACAAAATATTTTTAACTTGTTGTCCCTTTATACAACTGATATTTTAAACATAAGAGTTTTACTTCTTCCTAGTTAAGAATCAGTTCCCTGAAGTCTCAGATAGTTTAGTTCCTTAAAATAAAATAACTCCTTCTGTGTCCTTTAGACAATTTATAATTTCAAAAAAGGTACTTAATATTTTCCTTCTATTGCTAAATTTTTTTAGACAGAGGCATGGATTTTTGCACGGATAAATTTTGAGCTATTTATTTAGTACCTATATCCAGTATTTACTCTGTATAATGACAATTTCTTATTTTTTATTTTCTTAATTGTTCCTTAATCCTAACATCTCCATGATACATGTAACATGATTTTTCACTTGGTTGAAGGTCTCTCCCGTCTTTTGTGAGTAAACTATTCAACATTTCTGATTATTTATTGCTGGTTCCCCTAAAACAATGAGTTACTGCGGTTCCTTTTAACTTATAAGCTTGCTACAAATTCCTTTTGCAGTCAAGAGACAGAGTTTAGATGTTTTTTCCTAGAACATAAAACTTCACCAAAAAGCCCAAATACATACAATTTCCAGTGATTTCTTCAAAGCTTATTATGACTTTTATGACATAATTGTCTGTGTAAAGTTCTGATATGCTGTCCTATCCTTGTACAGCATGTTCTGTGTCTACATATTTCATTTGATTTAGAAAATGTACAGTGAAATCTACCATTGTGTGTGTTTTAAACTGTATCTGCCTTGCTCATTATAGAGATAGCTCTACTCTTGATATGAAAAGAAATTCCCTTGCAGTACTACAGATTTCTGGAACAGCAACCAGGGTGAAAACTGGTCAATTTTTTTAACTGATAACAATTCTACCTTTTGCAAAGTTTCCATCTCCTGATCTTCCCTCATTAATTCTCAAAATTCAGAAGCATTTAAAAGATTTCCTTGCCAAGGCGCTGCTTCTCAACTCTGTACCTTCAGTTTCCCACTGTAAAGACGTGTGTCCTCTGCTTTGTGTTCTGACATCAATGTTTTATATCCCAGCTTCTGAATTTCCCTGGTCATATTCACCCTTCATTATAGCAAAGGTGGCACATGGTTACCATGTACACCAGATACTGAAAAAGAAATTCCACAGCAGAACTGGACTCTACGCCACGCCCCTCGCAATCATTACAGCCAATGCACAGATATATACAAACTCTAGTTTTGTTCACTTAGAAATAAGAAGCTGTGTTTTCCCCTTTGTTATTATATCCAAATATCTTTTGTATATACCCACATTTTGCTGAAAGTATACTAGGTAAAAGTTGATTTAGAATTAACAAATTTCATTTAAAATAGGAATCTAAATTTTAAAATTTGTTCCACCATAGCACAGCATTTCAACTCCCAATTATATACAGCACAACAAAACTCTAGTTTATATTTCTTATGCAAAGAATGGTCCCCTAAACCTAATGGGACTCCTCTGGTGAGTCAGAAAACATCTTTTCTTGTTTGCAGGTAGCATCATTTACAGAGGGGAAAACTGCCCTAAAGCCTAACTTTATAAAGCAAAGGTGAGACAAACTTAGGGACACTGAAAATGAAAAGATTTGTTAATTTATATGTTACTAAACCTAAGCAAGGGAAACAGAACAAAATATCTAGAATTAATTCTTAGAAATCACACCATTGGGTTTTTACATTAATGAATAAGAAAAAGAAAATTTTTGAAGCTTCCAGGTTTAGAGATATTTTATTGGCCAATTCTAAAATGTCTCTTTCTTAAGTATGCATGGTATAAATAAATCTATAACATAAAGCTTTTTTCAAAATCTGAGGAAAAATAACATATTTTACATTAAATTTTACACATAAATCCTTGCATTTTTGCTATTCATTTATTTTAAAACGTTTACTTTTTTTATAACATTATCCGAGAGAATTGTGATGATTGTCTGTCAGGCAAGCGTAACATTTTAAAACTCTACCAGACACTTAAAATCTGAAACCATAAATACGTGTTGTTTAAGTAGTCACGGATAGTTAACATAGACCTATGCTTTTCAAATGGTCTAATAATAAAAATGAAGAGAATTAAATGCATCTCCATATTTAGCATATTAAAATTACACACAACAAAAGAAAAGGCAAAACCTAAAATGCATCTCTGACCATCCTTACATATAATGAGCTACATTATATACCCCATTTAGCTCTTTCTCATTAAGGCCAAAGAAATACGTTGAAAGTATCTACACCATCTAGGAGTCTCCCCAGCCAGTGTGCTTGACAAACTGATCCAGTGATATGTGGGGAAGAAATACTATGGTATCTACTTTTTTCACTCATAATTTTCAACGTATGTTTTTAATGGTTTTACGATGTACTTGATACCTAAATATGATCTTAAAATAGAGGAATATGCAAATGATATATAAATAACATCTCTCTAAAATTCTATGATTCTCAATAATATATTGACATGAATATATAAAAACTTCAGCTACAAGGGATAATTCTCTCCTAGCAGTTATATTATAAAAAAGAGTATAATCAGGCATTCCCATTGTGGCTCAGCGGTAGGGAACCCAACTAGTATGCATGAGGATGCGGTTTCCATCCCTGGCCTTGCTCAGTGGGTTAAGGATCCAATGTTGCCATGAGCTGTGGTGCAGGTCAGAGACACGGCTCGGATCCAGCATTGCTGTGGCTGTGGTGTAGGACAGCAGCCACAGCTCCGATTCGACCCCTAGCCTGGGAACTTCCATACACCGCAGGTGCAGCCCTAAAAAAAAGAAAGCAAAAAGATTATAATGACAAGGGCATTTAGGCAAAGACGACACATAGTGTCCTTTGCAATTCTAAGGTTCCATGATTCTTTACTCCACGAATATTCTCATTTGATGAGTATCACTGAATCTCTTTTAACTTGCAAACCTAAAGGCCCTTGGCAAGCCAAATTAAATTTCTTTCCATAAAAACAAAATCCAGGATTACACACTGTGCTTAAATATATATTTTCTTTATGTATATTCCACACTTTCCTAGATGTTATTTTAAATGGTGTTACACTTTGTGATCCTCACAGATACCTTATGAGGGGGAAAAAAAAGTCTATAATTTAGAGACCAGGAAATGGCCTTGCAGGAGGCTGAAGAGTTTTCCAAGGTTACCCTGAGAGCAAATATAGGTATCAGGATTTAAAACTATTAAGGGTTTCTTAAATAGCCTTACATTGTGCTACATTACCTTTAATGAAAAAAAAATGTCGTCACTTTTATTTTTCACTGAAATAGAGGTTTTTAAAATAGAGTACCTGCTTAGTAATGTTTGTGACAGAAGCTATCACTTTGTCATCCTCATCAATCTTGGGGGAAAAAAAAGTGTAAAAAAAAAAATACCCGCACTACTTCCAATCACCGCAACACTTACTGTTATCTAATATTAACTGTGCCCTCCACATTTCCATTTTGAAAATTACAGTATTTATAAGACTCTTTGTCTTCAGCTCTTTTATTTCAGGAGATTTGGGGAGATACAAACTATTTATTTTCATCCATTTACAGTAGACAATTTACTTTCAGGATCATTTCTGGGAAGACGATTGTAATTCTAATTAAATAGCTTGTCAGGAAAGCATTTGCCTTAACAAATCTGTTGCCATCATAATATCAGCCATCATAATATCAGCCAGATGTGAAACTAACATGCTGAAATATTTGTCCTGCATTTTTACCACTGCCATACTTTTTGCTGTCTTTGTTTCATCCCCACCAGAACTGTAATTTTAAGAGAACACAAGTTTACCACAGAAACACCTTTATTTGGAAAAATGATTATACTATATTTGAATTATTAAAAACCTAGAAAAAGTAAGTAATGATATTTAAAGATGTATACAAGTTAAACCAAGATCTGATGTAAAGGCCAAGCTTTTATAGATGATAATCAACATTTATGTTAATATTTTTAACTAAAGGAATCTGATTTATTCCACATAGCCTTATCATCATTCAAAGAGGTACCTTACAGAATGTTTGCTTCCTGTAAGAAGACTGACTTATTGTGTTAATATCTTCTCTCTCTTACTGTAAAGTTTGAAGGATCCAATGACTATTACGGAGGGCCAGTGTAAAACTTTATTGTTTTGCACCTCAATCCTGAAGCAGTCACAAGCAATACAAAACAAACCAACCCAAAAACTCATTCGGACAATAGAAATATCAACTGTAATATTCTTAAATCTGAACTGGAAATCACGGCCAAGAGTTGCTGAACCTCAGGCCTCAGAATGCGCATGCAATGACAAAGTGTCCTAAAATACCAAATTACCTCAAAAATCACAGCCTGCCCCTCACACCCGCACATGAAGGAACCAAGTGGAATATGTGTTTGCTGCAAACAGCATGGTTCCAAGGAGAAAAAGGAAAGAGGTAAACTGAAAATATCCCCCATGTGTCCCCCAAATGTACCTATCAGAGCAGGTACTTCATTATGAAATTTCTTCTCAAACAAAGGAAACATCAGGAATGCGGTCAGAGCACTACTCCCAAAAGATTCTAAGTGCGGTTTTCTAATTCCAAATTCTAACCAGCATCAACTTTCTCTTTCCTTTCTATCAACCTCCAGGGATAATGCTATCAGGTTTTTAGTCCATTTCTTTATTTACGAAACTTGTTTGGAAATCAACTCACAGTCAGAATAACCTAAACTTGCCTTAAAAACAACAGGTACACATTTATTAATTTACTCTTTCTTTTAATCTCCATTTATTAAACACCTACTAAGTATTATACCCAATGATATATGTTGTGGATTTTTGAGGATATGAAGGAACAGCTTAACTATCTGACAGTTTCTTAAAACATTAAACAGAACAGCTGACATCTGATCTAATCGTTCATATCCCAGAGAAATGAAAATTCATTAATATAAAGACATTTGCACTTCTGTTCCGAGTAGCTTTATTTGTAATAAAAGTGAAAGCTAAAAACAACACATATACCTTTTAACAGGTGCATGGGTAAACAAATGGGGGCATATCCATACAATGTAATTTCATCCAGGAGTAAAAAAAAAAAGAATGAACAACATCAGGGATGCAGCTCAAAATATTTTCATTGAAGGACAAGATGGCAGAGGAGTAGGGGGACACGCTCGCCCTCTCCCACAAACACAACAAAAAAAAAATGCACATCTGCAGAATAAATGACTACTCGCACAGAGCAGCAACCAATCGCTGGCAGAAGAACCTAAACTCCAATAACGGCAAGAAGTTCGTGACATTACGGGGCAGAACGGGAGAAAGGAGGAGAGTGAGAGAAGGTGAATCCGAGCGGGACGGGCGCTCCCGAAAGGGAACTGCGGAGGAGAAAGGGACCCCGCGCCCTGGAAAGTCACCTACTCGGGGGAAAGATCAAACGAGCCGGAGGAATCTCCAGATGCAGAGAAGAGTGTAGCAGTAAGTTGGAGTACGGAAAAGCCGATCAAGAACCCAACGGACCATCTGAACTACGGGCACAGTCACCAAGAATTGAGACGCCTGGGTGGGGGCTGGGCACTGAGACCTCCAGAGGTTAGTCCCTGGGAAAGGGCCGGGGGACGCCTAGGTGGGGGCTGGGCACCGAGACCTCGGCTGCAGAGGAAAGTCCCCGGGCTGGGGGGGCGGGGGGATGCCTGGATGGGGGCTGGGCACTGAGACCTCGGCTCCAGAGGAAAGTCCCCGGGCTGGGAGGGGGGGGGGGCGGAGCGGAAACTGCCTGGGAGGTCTAGAAACCATTTGACGGGGCAGAGACTGCCTGGGAGACTAGAAAACAAAGCTGTCGCAGAGGAAGGGAGCAATACTCTAGGGGCGGTGAAGTGGAAAGCCACATCGGAGGGAACCTGGGAAAAGAGCCTGGTCTGTGCCCGTGCTGGGGAGGGGAGAGAAGAAGGGGTGGGTCCCCATAGAATACCCCCCACGCCACAGCAAGCTTACAGGCCCACTAGCTAGCTGAAAGCTGTGCTTCCCAGTGCATCCCCTCCCCCCACCCCCGCCACCCCCGCCACCCCCTACGCTCTCGCCGAACCTGGGGCTGCCTGCCATCCAGGAGGGCTGGCCTCAACAATTGCCTGAAGCCTACCACCGCAGGGGCTGTCCCTGCACAGGCCTGCTTGCCCTTTGGAGGGGCTACACTTCCGCAGAGTAGCACCAAACACCACCAGCCCCCGAGAAAAGGCCTGCAGCCCAGAAAAGCTAGAACAAGCCTAGCCAGGCTGTGAATAGATCTGCCTAATTCCCGGATGGTTTTTCTGAGTCGGGCTGCCCCAGGGAGGAGCCTCTTCGGTTTCCAGTGGCCCTGCTACCCGCCCAAGCCCCTAGGGGGTGCCCCACTCCCACGGAATAGCTGCTCAGCACCACCAGCCCCCTGGAGGACCCCCTGCAGCCCAGAAAAGCTGCAACAAGCTTGGCCAGACTGTGAAAAGATCCGCCTACATTCTCAGGCCATCCTTCTGAGTTGGGCTGCCCTAGGGAAGAGCCTCTTAGGTTCTCAGTGACTCAGATAGCTGCTCCAGCCGCCAGGGGGTGCTGCACTCCTGAGAAACAGCTTCCCAACACCACCAACCCCCTGCAAGAACCCCACAGCCTAAAAACACCAGAGCAAGCTCTGCATGACCAAGTGAAATCTGCTACCATCGTGGTGTGGACCTCCCAGTCCTGTCTGCCCTCAGGAAGTCCTCCTTTGCTTCAAGGAAACACTGTTAGCCCCATCAACACTCCAGAAAAGCCACACTGCCTCAAAAAAGATTGACCAACAACGCCAGCCCTCAGGAAATATTCCACGGCAGTGACAAGGCAAACACTGCCCGATAACGGAGAGTACAACTCCCTCAGGAGAAAGAAAACAAGCAAGATGAAGAAGCTGAGAAACCACCCCCAGTCAAACCAACAGGAGAACTCACCTAAAGCAGTCAACAATGACACAGATCTCTGCAGTCTGACAGACCTGGAGTTCAAAAGAGAAATAGTGAAAATACTGAAGGAATTAAGAGAAGATATGAACAGTAATGCAGATACCCTCAGAAAGGAACGAGAAAATATAAGGAGGAGCCAAGAAAAACTAGAACATTCATTTGCAGAGATACAAACTGAACTAAGGGCAGTAAAAACCAGAATGAATAATGCAGAAGAACGAATCAGTGATATGGAAGATAGAATAATGGAAATCACCCAATCCGGTCAGCAGACAGAAAACCAAATCAAAAAACTGGAAAGCAATATAAGAGACCTATGGGATAATATAAAGCGGGCCAATCTATGCATAATAGGAATTCCAGAAGGAGTACAAAAAGATAAGGGGATGGAAAATATATTTGAAGAAATTATCGCTGGAAACTTCCCAAATCTAAAGGATACTGAGTTCAAGATACAGGAAGCAGAGAGGGCCCCAAACAAGTTGAACCCAAATAGACCCACAGCAAGACACATCATAATAAAAATGGCAAAAGTTAGTGATAAAGAGAGGATCCTAAAGGCAGCAAGAGAAAAGCAGAATGTTACCTACAAGGGAACCTCCATAAGGTTGTCAGCTGATTTCTCTACAGAAACACTACAGGCCAGGAGGGAATGACAAGAGATATTTAAAGTGCTAAAAGGAAAAAATATGCAACCTAGAATACTCTATCCAGCAAGAATATCATTTTAAATTGAAGGGGAAATAAAAATTTTTTCCAACAAACAAAAACTTAAAGAATACTGCAACACAAAACCCAGGTTAAAGGAAATATTGAAAGGGCTTCTCTAAACCAAAAAGAAAGGAAGGAAAGGGAAGAAAAAAGAAAAGAAAAAAAAAAAGAGGAAGAACTACGACTGAGGAAACCGCAATCAGAGAGCAGTCACTCAAATAAGCCTGCATACAGATTTAATCATGAACATGCTTCAAACAAAATAAAATTAAAAAGAAAAAAATAAAAAAGAGTCATCAAAATCATAAAATGTGGGCAAGGGATGTTAGGAAGTAAATAACCCTTTTCGTTTGTTTGTATGTTTCTCTTCTTAATTTTAATATAGTAATGAAGTGTTTCAACTTACAGGACCATCAGGCTAAAACACACAATTATGGGAAGGGGTTAGCATACTTAAAAAACAGGGCAACCACAAGCCAAAACCAAATATTGCATTTGAAAAAATGAAAAAAAAATACACTCAAGCAGATAATAACAGGAGACCATCCAACCAAAAAAAAAAAAAAAAAAGAAAGGAAGAATGGACAACCACAGAATCAACTGGAACACGAGGTTTAAAATGGCAATAAATAATCATCTATCAATTATCACCTTAAATGTCAATGGACTGAATGCTCCGATCAAAAGACACAGAGTGGCTGAGTGGATAAAAACGCAAAAACCTTCAATATGCTGCCTACAAGAAACTCACCTTAGGACAAAGGATACAAATAGATTGAAAGTGAAAGGGTGGGGAAAAATATTTCACGCCAATAGACATGACAGAAAAGCAGGAGTCGCAACGTTCATATCAGACAAAATAGACTTTAAAACAAAAGACATAAAGAAAGACAAAGCAGGACACTACTTAATGATTAAGGGATCCATCCAAGGAGAGGATGTTACTATCATCAACATATATGCCCCAAATTCAGGAGCACCCAGATACATACAACAAATATTAACAGACATAAAGGGAGATATTGATGAGAATACAATCATAGTAGGAGACCTTAATACCCCCCTCACATCAATGGACAGATCCTCTAGACAGAAAACCAATAAAGCAACAGAGATCCTAAAGGAAACAATAGAAAAGTTAGACTTCATTGATATCTTCAGGACACTACATCCAAAAAAAGCAGAATACACATTCTTCTCAAATGCTCATGGAACATTCTCAAGAATCGACCACATCTTGGGACACAAAGCTAATCTCAATAAATTCAGGAGCATAAAATTATCTCGAGTATCTTCTCTGACCACGATGTCATGAAATTAATAATCAACCATGGGAAAAGGAAAGAGAAAAAACCTACTGCATGGAGACTAAATAACATGCTAGTAAAAAACCAATGGGTCAATGAGGAAATCAAGAAGGAAATTAAAAACTACCTTGAAACAAATGATAATGAAGACACAACCGCTCAAAATCTATGGGATGCTGCGAAGGCAGTGCTCAGAGGGAAATTTATAGCGATACAGGCCTTTCTCAAAAAAGAAGAAAGATCCCAAATGGACAACTTAACCGTCCACCTAAATGAATTAGAAAAAGAAGAACAAAAAAGTCCTAAAGTCAGCAGAAGGAAGGAAATTATAAAGATCAAAGAAGACATCAATAAAATAGAGACTCAAAAAACAATACAGAAAATTAATAAAACCAAGAGCTGGTTCTTTGAAAAGGTAAACAAAATTGACAAACCCCTGGCCAGACTCACTAAAAAGAGGAGAGAAAGAACCCAAATAACCAAAATTAGAAATGAAAAAGGAGAAATCACAACGGATACTGCAGAAATACAAAAAACCATAAGAGAACACTATCAACAATTATATGCCAACAAACTTCACAATCTGGAAGAAATGGACAATTTTCTAGAATCTTACAGCCTGCCAAAACTGAATCAAGTAGAAACAGACCAACTGAACAGACCGATCACTAGAAATAAAATTGAAGAGGTCATAAAATCACTCCCTACAAATAAAAGTCCAGGACCAGATGGCTTCACAGGTGAATTTTATCAAACATATAAAGAGGAATTGGTGCCCATCCTCCTGAAACTCTTTCAAAAGGTTGAAGAAAAAGGAATACTCCCAAAGACATTCTATGATGCCACCATCACCCTCATTCCAAAACCAGACAGAGATACCACCAAAAAAGAAAACTATCGCCCAATATCATTGATGAATATAGATGCAAAAATTCTCAACAAAATCTTAGCCAACCGAATCCAACAACATACCAAAAAAATTATACACCATGACCAGGTAGGGTTCATCCCAGGTTCACAAGGATGGTTCAACATATGCAAATCAATCAGCATCATACACCACATTAACAAAAAAAAAGTCAAAAATCATATGATCATCTCAATAGACGCAGAAAAAGCATTTGACAAAGCCCAACATCCATTCATGATCAAGACCCTCGCCAAACTGGGTATAGAGGGAACATTCTTGAATATAATCAAAGCCATTTATGATAAACCCACAGCAAATATAATCCTCAATGGGGAAAAACTGAAAGCCTTCTCACTCAAATCTGGAACAAGACAGGGATGCCCACTCTCACCACTGCTCTTCAACATAGTTTTGGAAGTCCTAGCCACAGCAATTCGACAAACAAAAGAAATAAAAGGCATCCATATAGGAAGAGAAGAGATCAAACTGTCACTGTATGCAGATGACATGATACTATACATAGAAAACCCTAAGGACTCAACTGAAAAACTACTTGAACTGATTAATAAATTCAGCAAAGTAGCAGGATATAAGATTAACATTCAGAAGTCAGTTGCATTTCTGTATACCGGCAATGAAATATTAGAAAAGGAATACAAAAATATGATACCTTTTAAAATTGCACCTCACAAAATCAAATACCTCGGAATACACCTGACCAAGGAGGTAAAGGACCTATATGCTGAGAACTATAAAACTTTAATCAAAGAAATCAAAGAAGATGTAAAGAAATGGAAAGATATTCCATGTTTCTGGATTGGGAAAATCAATATTGTAAAAATGGTCATACTACCCAAAGCAATCTACAGATTCAATGCAATCCCTATCAAATTACCCATGACATTTTTCACAGAACTAGAACAAACAATCCAAACATTTATATGGAACAACAAAAGACCCAGAATCACCAAAGCAATCCTGAGAAACAAAAACCAAGCAGGAGGCATCACTCTCCCAGACTTCAAGAAATACTACAAAGCCACAGTCATCAAAATAGTGTGGTACTGGTATCAAAACAGACAGACAGACCAATGGAACAGAATAGAGAACCCAGACATAAACCCTGACACCTATGGTCAATGAATCTTTGACAAAGGAGGCAAGAACATAAAATGGGAAAAAGAAAGTCTATTCAGCAAGCATTGCTGGGAAACCTGGACAGCTGCATGCAAAGCAATGAAACTAGAACACACCCTCACACCATGCACAAAAATAACCTCCAAATGGCTGAAAGACTTAAATATACGACAGGACACCATCAAACTCCTAAAATAAAACATAGGCAAAACACTCTCTGACATCAACATCATGAATATTTTCTCAGGTCAGTCTGCCAAAGCAATAGAAATTAGAGCAAAAATAAACCCATGGGACCTCATCAAACTGAAAAGCTTTTGCACAGCAAAGGAAACCCAAAAGAAAACAAAAAGACAACTTTCAGAATGGGAGAAAATAGTTTCAAATGATGCAACCGACAAGGGCTTAATCTCTAGAATATAGAAACAACTGATACAATCCAACAGCAAAAAAGCCAATCAATCCATGGAAAAATGGGCAAAAGACCTGAATAGACATTTCTCCAAAGAAGATACACAGATGGCCAACAAACACATGAAAAAATGCTCAACATCGCTGGTTATAAGAGAAATGCAAAACAAAACTACCATGAGACACCACCTCACACCAGTCAGAATGGCCATCATTAATAAATCCACAAATAACAAGTGCTGGAGGGGCTGTGGAGAAAAGGGAACCCTCCTACACTGTTGGTGGGAATGTAAACTGGTATAGTCACTATGGAGAACAGTTTGGAGGTACCGTAGAAATCTATACAGAGAACTTCCACATGACCCCGCAATCCCACTCTTGGGCATCTATCCGGACAAAACTCTACTTAAAAGAGACACATGCACCCGCATGTTCATTGCAGCACTATTCACAATAGCCAGGACATGGAAACAACCCAAATGTCCATCGACAGAGGATTGGATTCGGAAGAAGTGGTAAATATACACAATGAAATACTACTCAGCCATGGAAAAGAATGACATAATGCCATTTGCAGCAACATGGATGGAACGAGAGAATCTCATCCTGAGTGAAATGAGCCAGAAAGACAAAGACAAATACATATGATATCACTTATAACTGGAATCTAATATCCAGCACAAATGAACATCTCCTCAGAAAAGAAAATCATGGACTTGGAGAAGAGACTTGTGGCTGCCTGATGGGAGGGGGAGGGAGTGGGAGGGATCGGGAGCTTGGGCTTATCAGACACAACTTAGAATAGATTGACAAGGAGATCCTGCTGAGTAGCATTGAGAACTTTGTCTAGATACTCATGTTGCAACAGAACAAAGGGTGGGTAAAAAAATGTAATTGTAATGTATACATGTAAGGATAACTTGATCCCCTTGGTGTACAGTGGGAAAATAAAAAAAAATAAATAACTAAATAAAAAAAAAAGAATACAAAATCAACTATATGTGAGGCAGACAACGGGAGATTTAAGTCTTTTAAAAGAATGTTAATAATACCCAATACAAAATTTTCCATGAAAATAGTGTAAATAAATACCAATCTACTAACACTTTTACCAGTAAAAAAAAAAAAAAAGAGCTACTGAGGAATGAATAAAATACATTAACAGGTCATAGACAGGTGTGTGTGTTTCTGAATATATGTGCATTAAATTTCACAGGGATAATTTATAATAGGCATCTACTTACTTTGTTTCTTTTCTTAACAAACATTGTGAATGACAGCCTGTTAATAAATGTGTTTAATCCCAAATTGCACAGAGGATTGTGAATAATAGTAGAGATGTGCTTTTCAGTTCTGAAACACAAATATAAATTCACATTATACTTTCATGCAGACACAAACACACACCGGTACAGTCGTACATCACATGGTAAGAGAGAAGGCAACAAATAAACAAATATTTGAAATTCTCAAAATAGTTCAGAACATACACCTAAATAATAAATACAATAAAAGCATTAGAAATTTTCAGGTTAGGAGTTCCCATCATGGCGCAGAGGAAATGAATCTGACTAGGAATCATGAGGTTGCGGGTTCAATCCCTGGCCTCGCTCAATGGGTTAAGGATCTGGCATTGCCACGAGCTGTGGTGTAGGTCGCAGACGCGGATCAGATCCCCCGTTGCTGTGGCTGTGTCGTAGGCCCGTGGCTACAGCTCCAATTTGACCCATAGCCTGGGAACCTCCATATGCCCTGGGAGCGGCCCTAAAAAGGCGAAAGACAAAAAGACAAAAAAAAAATTCAGGTTAGAAGGAAGAGACAACTGTCTTTATTTAAATACACTGGAATATGACCCTTGCCTTCAGTTACTCAACAATTGTTTGTGAGGGTTTACAGTGTGCCAGACATTCTTTTAGGCAATTGGCATACCTGAGTGAGTAAACCAAAATATTCTAATATTTCACTTTGCTGTCCGATGTGGCAGGTGCCAGCCACATGTGATTTTATAGATTTAAACTGGATTAAGTTATATTAAAAATTCATTCCTCAGTCAAAATAGCAACACTCCCAGTGCTCTGCAGCCACCCGTGGCTAGTGGCTACCACACTGAACAGTACAGATTACAGTATATTTTCATCGTCATAGAAACTTCTGTTGTATTGGATGGTGGCTGTCTAAGTGATGAGGTGGCAGCCTTTTACATACTTGTCAGTATGCCATTGGCTTTAACTAGGATCCATCTCTAGTCGATCACACAGTAAAAGTATCAGAGTTACCACAACCATACAAATTTAGACAGAAAGCACACAGGACAAAAGTCCCTCAGAAGGAAGAGGGCTGTGAGTCTTAGAAATTAAAAAGATTATACACTGCAAATGTTTTCAACATAGTATTTTTAAACTTTTTTTTAATCAATCTCTTGAAAACCATCATTTTTCTCATTAACTCTGGAACGCGGATGACTAATATCCAGAATAAAGTCACCTATTGTCTGAGGACAGATGTATTTGTAATGTCTTGAGCATCAGAGAGGCTACTTTCCCAAATCTATTTCAATTAAGAAGCAAAATGCCAGACTAAATAGCGTACTCTACAGCAGGTAAACCAAGGACATCTACGGCCACCAAAACAGACCACTCCGGAGAGCTTTAGTCCAATGTTCCTTTTTACTACTACTTGAAAACGCCCAATAAATGTTCTATTTTGTAACTGTATAATAATATGGTGGTAATTTTTTCAAAATTTTTCAAAATAAAAATTTAAATATCTCTTTAAATCCATGAAGTATTCTACCAGGCATCCTTACTAAAATAAAATATCTTTTTTTTTTTTCCCAAGAAAAGTTGTTTCAATGAGTACAAGGATGATTAAGCAAAAATTATTTGTAGAAACTTTATGCTAGAATGACTATTTTGCTTTATTTGTTTTTTGTCTATAAAGATATGAAATATTTAGTTTAGATTATAAATTGTAGCAATACAGTGAACTTCCACGCTTCCAAAGAGGATGGACTCATATCGACAGTTGGCTGCCTTAACACTTTGAGGCATCCTTGGGAAAAATGAAGGTGGTTTGTTCTTGTAGGTAGGGCAGAACTCTTCAGAATAAGAATGAAAAGTCATGTAAGGATAACCTGACCCCCTTGCTGTACAGTGGGAAAATAAAAAAATTATTAAAAAAAATAATAAAATAAAATAATGCTTATAAGTAAAAAAAAATAAAAAATAAAAAATAAAAATAATGAAAAGTCAGTAGGTAACTAGTGAGCATGCTAATCTATTGAGCTGCATAGCACGATGATCACAATGAAAGCATAAAGCTTTTTTAAAAAATACCATTTCTTTTTATATATGTATACAATACCATGTATACATCTTCCCCCCTTGCCTTGAAGGTGCCCCTTCAGATCTTCTAGAAGGCACAGCCTGAGACAGAGCACCACCAACTACTCCTCTCTATACAATTCGAGAAAAATTTTATCATTCTAACTGGAACACATAGAACAAAATATGAAAAACCAGATGAGGCAGATGAAATAAGCAAAAAGTAATTTTTTTTAATGTATCATGTAACAGTTTTATTTTTTAATTTTTTTTTTTTTGTCTTTTTGCCTTTTCTAGGGCCTCTCCTGTGGCATATGGAGGTTCCCAGGTAAGGGTCTAATTGGAGCTGTAGCCACTGGTTACAGCCACAGCAACACGGGATCCAAGCCACATCTGCGACCTACACCACAGCTCATGGCAATGCCGGATCCTTAACCCACTGAGCAAGGCCAGGGATCGAACCCGCAACCTCATGGTTCCTAGTCAGATTCGTTAACCATGGCACCATGTAACAGTTTTAAAAAGTGACCATGAAGTAGTTACAAACCAAAATTCTGTTAAGATTAAAAGAACTCAGACCATGAATTCTGATCACATTATGATAATTTCAAAATAAGTAACAGAGGATAATTATAAATCTTCATTATGTCTTAAAAGACAACATTTTGTACAGCCTTCAGGATGAAGAGAAAATAAAAGGTAACTAGGAAGCATTTGTATACATGCACCTTTGTGTTCGCAGCAGCATTATCCATAATAACCAAGACATGGAAACAACCTAAGTGTCCACAGACAGATGGATGGATAAAAAATATGTGTATATACAATGGAATACTACTCACCTATAAAAAAGAATGAAATAATACTATTTTGCAGCATCATGGATGGACCCAGAGATTATCATACAGGTGAAGTCAGTCAGAAAGAGAATGACAAATAATGTATGATATTACTCATATGTGGAATCTAAAGTATGACACAAATGAACCTATCTACAAAACAGAAACGATTCACAGACATAAAGAACAGACTTGTGGTTGCCAAAGGGGAGGAGAGGAGGGAAGGATTGGGAGTCTGGGGTCAGCAGATGCAAACTAGTGTATACAGAATGGATAAACGGCAAGGTCCTACTGTACAGCACAGGGAACTACATTCAATATCCTATGATAAACCACAATGGAAATGAATATGAAAAAGAATACATGCATACGTATAACGGAGTCTCTTTGCTGTACAGCAGAAATTAACACAACACTGTTAATCAACTATAATTCAGTAAAATAAATTTAAAAAATAAAAGTCTTTGAAAATACGACACACTAGAAAGCACTAGGTGATGGCTGGAGAAGGATTTGGAAGAACTTTGGGAAATTATGCATATTTATCAATGTGTCAGTTTTCTACTGAGCCACAGCCAATCACTGAAGTCACTGCTTAGTGACGTAAAACAGCATGAATTTATTACTTTACAGCTCTGTAGATGAGAAGTCTGACACAAGCATCTCCGTGCTAAAACTGTGTCAGCAGGGCTATGTTCCTTCAGGGAAGCTTTAGGGGAGAATCTGTTGCCTTCCCTTTTCTCGCTTCTAGGGGCTGACTACACACCTTGGCTTGAACCCTCCACTTTCCATTTTCGAAATTGGCAACAGCAGGTCAACACCTCAGGTCACATCTCTCTGACTCTCTCTTCTGCTTTTCTCTTTAACTCTTAAGGCTTCATATGATTATGTTGTAGTTGCCTGTGTAATCCAGGATAATCTCCCCATCGCAAGGTTTTTACCTTCGGTCATGTCTACAAATTCCTCTGCCTAGTAAGGGAACATTTCAGAGACACCAAAGATAAGGATGACGATATCTCTGGGAAGATCATTCTTCTTTCCACCACAACTAGTACACGTAAAAAATAAAATTAACCAATGAGAAACACAGTCTCCTAAAGTAGAAAGGAACAAGAAACAGAATGAGTAACTTTGAAATATAAGTGCAAAAATAAGTAAAATGAAGATAATAATGGAGATTTGATGAATGTGACTCCAGGTAATACGACAGATCACATTTTATTATGAAAAAACAGAAGGTACAAATAAACTAAAATGCAGAACAAAATACAGAAAAAAGCTGACCCAACAGTCTAAAGAAAATGATAACATCATTTTAAAAGTGGATCAATAAACCTCAAGGTATTAGACAACACAGAGATACACCCAGAAAAATGAGAAAATTCAAAATTACTACAAAGTGGAATTAAAAAAAACTGGATAGAAAGCAATGTAAATGCACGTCTAAACCACGGTACGTCCCCAAACCCCAGGCACTGATGGCCTCACGTGAACGCCATGGTATTCTCCTGGGAAAAAACCGCCCCGACTATAAGCACGTTTTCTAAGCACAGGGAGATAGAGAATCCTAAAGCACTCACTTTGCCTGGTTTCTGTAACTAACTAAAAGGGAAGCTAATGTGAGTTCATTCCAGCCACGCCAGGGTATTCAGCCAAAAAGGAAAGAAAACAAAAAGAAAAATAAACAAACCAACCAACTGAAACACCCACTTTTCATATGACTGACCACACCCCTAACCTTAAAGAGAAACCTTATATGGTTAGCTTCAAAAAAGAGAGAAAGAAAAATAAATAAGCCGTTGGAAAAGTCTGACATATATGTTTTATAAAAACTCTTTGGAAACCAACACTAAAAATAAACTTTCTTAACTTGATAAAATTGGCACAGAAAAAATCTACAATTATTTCTCCTCGGTGAGAAAATCTGGGCTATGTCTGCCTCCTCACCGTGACCACATTAAGATTTTCCCAGACACCACCACCATCATAATTACCATGGCATCAGAGCCAATGCCAGCTATCATAATTTTAGGGCAGAAGCTCACATGATGATGAGACAGTCCTTATAAAACACATTTCTATTTCCTTTCATTAAAACATAATTCCTGCAAAATTGTAGAATTACCAAATTAGAATTTATTTTTCGGCTGTACACACCTTTCTTCCCTATATAGGCAATCTCACCGTGCACATTTCAATTACCTGCTGGTAAATCTGTTGTGCCTTTTTCGTTGAAATAAAAAAGTGCCTTCATGCAACCTTTACAATGAAATTTTAGGAAGGTTTGATGATCCTTGTTTCAAGAGCCACAACTTAATTTATGTTCCCAATCAAGACATAGTTTAAACTTGTTTGCTTTCAACCCCTGCATCTATTACACAACTTCATGTGCAGAGGGAACAACTTTTCTTCAAGTTAGACTCTGAATTAAAGGGAAGGGCGTTTTTAAAATAGGTTTTCTAAATGCTTTCTCCTACAAATATCTTAATTGATCAAATTAATTATTGTTACTACTAGATTTCTAACAAGGAGTAAATTGACTCTTTTATTTGGTTTTTGGAACAACAACGAAAAAGAAATAGATCTGTGACTTGCCCGCCCTCACCGGCATCTCCAATTTTGTTGCTACAGAACGGACATTCCCATAATTCATGCATTTTTCCCTTAAAATGAATGTGGGTATTAATTGATGAAAAAAGTAGCAATTACCACTGTTCCAACAGGGCTTGAATGCAGACAGAAAATGGAAAAGGCTGTTTACCTTCACAGGGGGGCAGTCAGTGAATTAGTTTGTTACCACACGCTCTAAACTAGAAGGACAAATACATAAAGAAGACACAGTTCTTTTTTAACGATTTCTCTGGGCCCCATTATTAGAAGAGTGGATTGCTTCATGTTGAAGCCAAGGGTACACACTGTTAACAGCCTGCATTCTTTCCTTTTATTTGGTGGCACAGTCTATGTCTTTGAGGGCAACAATAACCCAAGTTAAAATGAAACAAAACAAAATAACAGGCAGAAAGTGCGTAATGTATTTTATTCTCTCTTCTAGTGTTTTATGGGCTGGTAATGAGATTTGAGCTGCCTTTCAGTGAAACTTCTAAGAAAGCCTTTTAAGTGGAGTTGCCTGGGCAAGTCCCCTTTAATCCCTTCCTTGACTCTAACAACAGAGCTACTGGAAAGGGTGTGGGAGGAGAGATTAAGAAGAGTTGGATCTACGGAACTTCTGACAACTTGGGCTGCCTAATTTTGCATTTTTTTTTTCCTGAAAAAGCATATTTGTAAACTTTTGTTACCTTTTCCGTATAAATTGGATATACTTACCTGAAGCTGAGTAGATTCCTACATGATACTGTCTAAAGAAGATAATTTCAGAAATATAACATGAACTTTTTAGAAATTGTGTTTGATGGAGTTCCCATCGCGGCTCAGTGGTTCACAAATCTGACTAGGAACCATGAGGTTGCAGGTTCTATCCCTGGCCTCGCACGCAGTGGGTTAAGGATCTGGCGTTGCTGTGAGCTGTGGTGTAGGTTGCAGACGTGGCTCCGGATCTGGCGTTGCAGTGGCTGTGGCATAGGCCGGCAGCTACAGCTCGGATTAGTCCCCTAACCTGGGAACCCCCATTTGCGGCGGCCCCAGAATAGACCAAAAAAAAAAAAATTGTGTTTGATAACAGACATCACACCATGATGGTTAAAAAAACTTTTTGAAGACATACATATTTTTAAATGCCCATTATTAGATGAAGCTACAGATGGGTAGTAACAGAATACAGGAGGAAATAAAAACAAATAAAAGGAACTTAGCTTTTTCTTTGTCAGGATGTTAATAGCTTTGGTATCAAGACATGGCACAACCTCTACAGTTGCCAGGACTCCAAGCATAGGGTATGGAATCCAGAGACAAATTTGGGCCCAGTGATGGCCAGTAAGAACCATTAAGGCTACTCTATTGGATGTAAAAATTCACAACAGATTAAGGAATAGAGGTAAATAATAGATCCCTTGCTAATCTGGACAAATGGGGTTTGGAATTGCTACACTTTATTCATGCAGAATAAAATTGAACAAAAAAGAAAACTAAATATATAGATTAATTTTTTATCCATGCCTACAGTTAAGGGAACTGCCAAGAAACAGGAGATGAAAAAGTAAGAAATACTTCAGAAAAAACTTCTCCTACCTTCACAAACACTCAAATACTAAAGCACTTAAAACATATAGACTTATCGCTTTATTTTAATAATTGAAGCATACAGTATCTCATTAACTCAGCTAGTTTGCATCTTCTACTAATGAGGTCTAGATTAGGAATTTTCCCTTTATATGAAACAATTAGTTTTTATGTCTAACATGGCCAATTTCACTGAAATTGTATTTGGGAATTTTGAAAATTCTTAAAATCACATATGCATATCAAATTATCATGCTGTATACTTCATACAAAATTTTACTGTCAATTACATCTCAATAAATTTGGGAAAAATGAGTCACTCTATTGGTAGCTACACATAATGAACTATTATTATGTATTATAATGATAAAAAGATATACAAACATTTGAATTATGTCCAAAACCATGTCTCCTTTAATTTGGAGCAAATGCATCCAAATTTCTGTATATATTATTAACTAATAAAATTTGTGCAAGTTATCTTGGAAAATGTCATATTCTTCAGTGTTCTATTTGCTTACTTGTACTGTCATTTAATTAGTTCTTACTCTCTCTTTGGTAAATGAAAACTACTTTAGAAACTTGATTAGGCTCAGATGGTATTAGCTGCTCCATGTGACATCGTATCAGTGACACATATTGTCTACTTATTGGACATTTAATGAAGTTAAGATTGACCTGTATCTCATATGGTGACATTCTATTTCTCCTCTATTAGAAAGATCTCCTAAAGTATTTCTATATTGGCTTTATACACTGGTAATTTTCCCCTGAATCACAGAGTCCACTAAAGGATTATTTCTTTCAAAATTGTTAGGTAAACCTCTATTTATAAAGAAAAAAATTTTCTCATCAACTAGGGCAACTGCCCTAAAATTGATTTCATACAAGGAAGACTGAATAAATCATTAATTCTTTTATTTTACTTGACAATATTCAGGGCAAGGAGATTTTGCCTCATATTTTCAATAGTGTTCACTCTTACCTTTTATGTTTGAGAAGGGGCAGTGAGGATATAGTAGATTGCTTTATTGATCTCATTAATTTCTCTTTCTCCTACAAGAAAAGTGTAAACATACATTTGCTAAGTGATTTACTGTGCCTCCCAATATACAACATACATTTTCCCTCAATCTCAGACCCAACTATGTGACTTATTTTGGCCAATGAACATATGAAATGTTTACTATCCAAACAGAAATTTTATCATGATATGAATTAGCTGAGTTTCTTGTGTTACTATCTTCTGCAGTGAGATAAGCATGTCTCATACAAGGAGCTACACCCTCATCTTCAGCTGTGAAATGTGAAGATGCGAGGCACAGACCAGCAAAGCCCACCTGAGCTATACTGAGCTCAGAGGCTCCCCTCGACCTCTGCCAATCCACAAGCACACAGCCAGACAAATCAACTGCTAGTTTGGGAGTGTGTCTCACTCATTTGGGGTTAGTTTATAGACCCACCACGATACGGGGAAACCTGTTTATGTCCATCCCTGTGATAGTACTGGCCTGGGACATGACTTCAAGAGGCTAATTTCATAGACATCGTGTGTTTGGTCTTCCAAATCTGCACTCTTTTCTTAGGTCTGGGCCACATTATTGGGTCTTGCTATTTGTTTGCCAATAGATTTGTTCTGTTTTGTCCTTAATTATTATCAGATTCCTCAACGATCAGAGCCACGTCATAACAATGCAATCCAATAATGTTTATTAGTCACTGAGTGTTTGATAGGCCAGTGTATTATTTGGGAGTCTGTACGTGTTTGATCAATAACATAAAACAAGTTCAGGTTGCGTTATTTCAGACGAGAGTCTTCAGGACAATGTATTGGCATTTTGCCATTATGAAATTTAATAAATAAGTTTAACTTTGAAGTATACTGCAATGCTCACAGTCACTCTCTCTTCGCCTTTGGCCTCTCAGAGATGAATGCAAGCTATGATGCCAGTGCTCAGAAGTGCACAGGATGAGTGAGTGATAGCACAGGAGTGAAACGGGGCAAGAGGGCATCCATTACTCTGACTGCCTTTTATAATTACTAAGAAGTTAATTCTGGAAGAAACCCTGCCGGAATGCTAAATAATAAAATACTACTAGAAATTTGAATATCATGTTAACGGACTTGTTGCTGATGTTGGTATTTGAACATCTTTAATTATGTAAAACACTGCCATTAACAATTTTCGAGATATTTTTGCATCTCTAAAGATACTAGTTAATATATTAAATGTTTTAATTTCCTTAACAACTTTCTTGAAGGAAACTGTTCCTTTTCCTAATTGAAACTTAAACTGATTTCAAGGGATAATGGTTATATTGAGTATATAACTGATTTAATTAATTAGCAATTTTGTGTAGGATTACAGTTCTGCTTTACACTATACATCATGATATTATCATATCCTTCTGCTTTAAAATAATCATCAAAAAATTGTAAACAATCTAAATCCAATTATTATGAATTCAGTAATACATATATTTTGAATCATTTTACATACATTTTAATTAAATGTATAAGGTGTAATTAATAGAGGTGTAAAGGATATATATTTTTTTAAATTCTATGGCCACATCCATGGCATATGGAAGTTGCCAGGCCATGGACTGAATGCCAGCCACAGCTGCAACCTATAACACAGCTGCAGCAACTCTGGATCCTTTTACCCACTCTGCTGGGCCGGGGATTGAACTCACACCAAGCCACTGCAGTCAGATTCCTAACCCACTGCACCATGGCAGGGACTCCTCAAAGGGTAATTTTTGACATAAGGGAGTACGTTTTTCAACAATTCATGTAGCTACTGGAAATAATTTTTTTTTTTTTTTTTGCTTCAAAGGTGGATACATTTAATGAGTAAACTATACAAATTTGCTGAAAGAGTTTGGAAGTGTGTGCTTTCATCTGTATGGACAAAAAAATGTAATACGAAAAGACAAGAGAGGAGAAAACAAAATGGTATAGAAAATTGGTTATGAAAAGTATATTTTTTGGGGGGTTTTTTGTTTGCTGCATTTTTTTGTGTGTGGGAAGGAATGGATGCAATAGGATTGGCTCAAAAATCTGAGGGATGTTCATCACAAGTGAACTTAGTAGAACATACTTAAGCAAAAGTTATGAATACCAATACTGAGAAATTAACTTAGTATTAAACAGAATGGCAGATGATCCTGGGGAAGCATGAGACTAAATTTCACAGTATTTCTAATAAACTTGTCTTATATTACCTACCTCTCTAAAATAGAAGATATTATGCAATGAAGAATCTAAGTGTCTACAAGGGTTACCCAATCTGAGAATATATATACAGTTAAAGTATGTGAAGCCGTCTCATCTGAGGTAAATTTTTATGCCTTTTTCACTATCATTTTCAATATTTGTAGGTTTTTAGAACAACTTATAAGGATAAATACATTTTGTACAAGTAGAATTAATAATAAACTACTTTTTTTCATTTACTGTGAGGATTTACACAAAAATATATTTACTCAACTTATTTTGTACAAGTAGAATTAATAACAAGAAAACTACTTTCTTCATTTACTGTGAGGATTTATACAAAAATATATTTATTTACTCTGAACTTATGAAATTATGACAACTATGCAGTGTTATTATTTTATGAAAATAAGATTATGGCCATACCAAATGTTTAACTTGCTAGAATATATTTTAATCAATCACCTTTAAGGATGAAATAGTCTAGAAACAGTTTAAATTATGGATTTTTAAGGTTATGTTAAGCATTGCAATGTGGCGCTAACCTTTTATGCAGATGGAATTAAGTCTCAATCTGCCATTTCAGCACCTGCCCTTCAGGGTGTTTATAGCTGATATTTTAAGCAGACAGTGAACACAGAAAGGAAATTTCATACAGCATAACCAACAAATATGTGTAAAAATTCAACTCTATAACTAAAATTCCATTACATATCTATTTAATCTTATTTTGAAGGCAAAGCTATTTTTTTTTCTTTCAATAGCAATAAAATGCTACATTTAAAATCAATCTGTGCATAACTCACCGACATGGATTAAAACTCTAGCTGGTGTGGCATTTTTAGCAGACTGTACAAAATGGAAATGTCACCTTTTCTTTTGGGTGAATTCTTTTAGCTTTCCCTAGAATAAAATATACAGAGTTTAACATGAGCTTTAAAAAGAAAAATTCTCTGTTAACCTATAAGTTCACCAAAATGTTGTCTGCAAAACTATTACTAAATAACTAAACCACAAACTATTACTAAATATAAAGACAATAATTCTATTTCTTCTTACTCTTTTTTTTTATTTGAGGATAATACATATAAACAAGAAACAATTTTCCAAAGACTAGGTTTGAACATCTTCATAAACTACACTGCGTATCCATTCACTAATTTCCTTTAGAGTGACATTTTGAAAGTTAAAGATCCATGATTCCTGAGTACACCTACTCTACCGATCTGACCAAAGTGAGCTAGGAGAGGAATGGTACAGAGAGCCTGATGTCTTGGCATCTCCTTTATGAATTCGTATATGCTGATGAGACGATGTCTCTTGGTCCTGAAGCCTTGAACTGGTTTTACTAAATATTTAGGTCAAAAGAGTATTTTATCATGGGATAAACAGGAGGGTACTTTTAGTAAAATTGATAAACAATGCATCACGGCAAGAGTTTACTTTTTAAAACTGTATAAATCAAGCATCATAGTTATGTACAACAATTTTATAGTTTTTTAAACATCATAAAGAATGTGATTTTGAGATTACTCAATAAAGTGTTTTATTGACAAGGGAAAATATTCTCCAGGATGCAGGACTTAAACCAAGTGGCTGAAATAAAAAAATCATAAAAACAGATGAATGACACATGTTCTTATAACACTGTATTCACCAAATTTAATGAGGAAAATGGTCCAATTATGATAGTTTAAAACAATGCCTTCTTTCTGTAGATGATTAGAAATGAATACTCAAACTATCTATATCTGTGTTGAGTTGAGAAGCATTGTCATCTAAAATTGCTTTTACACGTATATTCTTCATTCAAATATTTAATAAAACTAGGAAGTGTCATATAGTCTTAACTTAAAAATATTGTATGTGTAATAAGGATATTATAGCTTTAAATCTATTTCTTTTGTCCAATGTAATCACCTTAAATTTTGGCTTTCGCAGTCATGCGTAGTTAAAAAATAATCACCCTTCCAGGCTTCTACAGCTTGACTAATTCTGATACTAACAGTTATAAAACTTCAATGGCATATGTGTAAAGTATATCTGAAAGATTTCAATAAAGCAAAAACCATAATTAAACTTGCCTCCACTTGGTGTTGATATTTCCACTAGCAATTTTAATAACAAATAAAAATAAACTTCCTGAATTAGAATACACAGCAGTCCTTACACCAGCCAGAATGGCCATCATCCAAAAGTCTACAAACAATAAGTGCTGGAGAGGGTGTGGAGAGAAAAGGAACCCTAGTACACTGTTGGTGGGATTGTAAATGGGTGCAACCACTGTGCAAAGCAGTATGGAGATTCCTCAGAAAACTAAAAATAGAACTACCATTTGATCCAACAATCCCACTCCTGGGCATCTATCCAGAGAAAACTACGACTCGAAAAGACACGTGTACTCCAATGTTCATTGCAGCACTATAGCCAAGACATGGAAACAACCTAAATGTCCATTGACAGAGGAGTGGATCAAGAAGATGTGGTACATATACACAATGGAATATTACTCAGTCATCAAAAGAACAAAATACCAGCATTTTTAGCAACATGGATGGACCTAGAAACTATCATGCTAAGTGAAGTCAGCCATGCAATGAGACACCAATATCAAATGCTTTCACTGACATGTGGCATCTGAAAAAAGGACAGACGGAACTTCTTTGCAGAACAGATACTGACTCACAGACATTGAAAAACTTATGGTCTCCGGAGGAGACAGTTTGAGGGGTGGGGGGATGTGCTTGGGCTGTGGGATGGAAATCCTGTGAAATCAGATTGTTATGATCATTATACAACTACAGATGTGATAAATTCATTTGAGTAATAAAAAAAAAAGAATACACAGCATTGCACAAAAAAAGCAAAAGGAAAAGCATGTAGTATACTGGGTCCAGTTAATAGGAAAAGCTTCATTTTCCAACAGTGATTATTAAAGCTTATTCCATTGTTGGATATATTTGAGTACACGTACAAAGTGTATATTTTATGCTCATACTAAGACAGCTTAGCAAAAATATGTGACAAATTAAATGTTAAAATCTAAGGGAAAACCGAAAAGTCAAAAAAGAATGTTATACAAATACAGAGAAAATAAGTGCTATAAGACTGTGAGAGCGCTATGTGACAGCTTCTAGAACAGCTCTCAGTGATTGCTGCTGCCTGGGCTGGGTGTGTGGACTCTAGGATGGGGACTATACTTCACATTGCTCCTAAACAGAATAATGAACAGACGTGATGAGAGATCAAGTCCCCAAAACACTGTGACTCAGTATCACTTGCCATCCATCTCTTGCTCACTCTGTCCTCCGCCTGCTTCCTCCAATGACAGCATCTGACCTTCTTGAAGCTGTCCTATGGGAGCGCTCCAGACAGTGAGAAACTGAGGAGCTCAGTCAAACAACAGGAGGAACTGCCAACAGTCACCTGGACGACCTTGCAAGAAGATCTTCTCCCAGTTGACCGGGAGAGGGCTGCCATCTTGGCTGGCACCTTAACCTCAGCTTTGTGAGACTCAGAGCCAGAAGACCCAGCTAAGCCACATCCAGGTTCCTGACAAAAGGAAGTATTACATAAAAAATGTTTGTTTTAATAAGACACTAAAAGTGGGGGAAAATCTGTGAGGCAGTCACAGGGAGATAAAGACCATATATAAAACATTAAATTACATATATATTAAAAATGACAAAATCAATACAACACATGGGAAAATAGACTCTTCGTAAACATGGAAAATATTAATATCCTTATATAACGGTCTCTTAAAATCTTAAAATATACAATACCTTAGGATAACAGTAAAAATGTGTGAATAGATTACTTACATGCAACTGTCCGATAAAAACACGAAGTTGTACCTTAACGATAAATCAATTAACAACTTTCATAGCCTTATTAAGATTTTACGTCTTCTAACAGTTTCAGTTTCACAGCAAAATTGTGAGGAGTGTACAAGGTTGTCCCATTAACTCCTGCCCCCACACGTGCACAGCCTCCGCTCTGTCAACAGACTCCACCAGAGTGGTGTATTTTTTTCTAACTGATTAATAGACATCATAATCACTCCAGCTCTACTGTTTGCCTTAGGATTTTTTCTTGGTGTTGTACATTTTATAGGTGTGGACAATGAACGAGAGTTCCGACGGCTCCACACCCTTGCTAGCATTTGATGTCGTTCTGGATGTGGCCATTCTAATGGCCAGAGAGTTAGAACTCACTGCTGTTCCAATTTGGGTTTCCCTAAGGATGTGTGATACGGAGCATCTTTTCACATGCTTATTTGCCATCTGTGCATCTTCTTTGGTGAGGCATCTGTTAAGGTCTTTGGCTCGTATTCATTGTTTTCTTCTTTTCATACTGAGTTGTAAGGATTCTCTGTATATTTTGGATAATAGGCCTTTATCAGAGGTGCCTTTTCAAGTGCATTCCAATAGGGGTCGCTAGAGCAGATGATTCGGGTTTCTCTTACTGAACCGCCTCTGAGTTTGAGGCCACACTTTGCATCCTCCACCGCTTCTGTCAGAGGTGTTGCCCACATGCCCTCTTTATGGCTTCTTTTGCCTCCAGGGGTTTTTGGTGTCTTCCTGCTGCCCCCGTTGCTGACATTGTTGCCTGGGGCACAGGGATGGTGGGCTCTTCCACTGCATCTGGCATTTCTTATGTCAAAGGCTGTGCTGCCATAGGAGAGGGGAAATGTAGGGGAAAGATGGGAGCATGTGAGCATGTCTCCTGTGCCCAACGCTGCAAGGCTCCACCACTGCAGCGAGCGGGGCAGGTAGACAGCCAGCATGGCGGGCAGCTGGGGTGAGGGTCTCAGGCTCCACTGCCAATGCCGCCTGCTGCCCCAGACACTGCTATGGCTAGGAGGCTGGAACTGCTTGCACCACCTCCCCTGCTGGCACCTGTTCTCTGGTACCAGCCACAACAAGAAGGCCAGGATTGCAGGCACTGCCTTCGTTGTTTCCTCAGTTTTGCCTCTTGTGTTCCAGTCTACCCACCTCTTGATGTATAGATGTGTCAAATTCTCTGGTATACTAGTGTGTTGGCAGAGGCATCCTTGTTGAGTTGTGGAGGTTTTACTGGTTAAGACTGAAGGGGAAAGATAAAGGAAGTGTTTCCCTTTGCCATGCTGCTGACATCACTCCCTTAGAAATTTCTTAGCAATAGTTTAAAATTTCTAAATACATGTTCACATATGTAAATTAAATTGGAAAACTTACATGATTGTAGTTTGATTCTTTCAGATAAACTAGATATTAAATTCTAAAGTTCACTTTCGGCACAGGGGAATACGGTATTTTTTTCTGTCATAAATAGAGCCCAGAAAGAGTTTTTGATTCATTGGAAAAGTCCATGAATATGAGTCAAGTATTAAAACCAAGGCTGAGACAAGTGACTGACAACAGTTCAGCAAGTTCAGCAACATTCTTTTGCTTTACATTCAAGATGTGCTGCCTGTAGCATAAATGAGTTTCAAACCTTTGAGTTTTTGTCCTTGTACTTTAAGTAAGTAGTAATTATAATATTTATGCTTTGCCTTATCTGCATAAGTGTAAGCTATGACAATTAAGGAACACTCTTTGAATAACTGGCTCAATTAAGGCTTTTGTTTACTAATCTGAGGATCTTTAAAGGAGAAGGAAAGAGAATAGGAGAAATTAGTTTTTTAAATAAGATGTGTAAAATACACCATTGTACCACTTACTGAAATTTCTAATTGCTTATTTAAGAATACAGTAATAACACCATACAAAGAACATATGATTTTTATCTTAATCATTCTGAATAAGCCATTAAGACCTCCCTCATGGCACTATATTAGAATTTTTTATTTACCTTGTTGTCTCTCTCACTATAATACAAGCTCAGTGAATCCAGGTAATAGGCTACCTTTGTATTTTTACTGTCAGTACATCCACGGCATATATAATGTTTGTAATTAATGTCTGCTGCCTAAAAAACTTAAAATTAAGGAGGTGAGAACATTATACAGATGATGCATAACTAGGAAAGCGAAAAACACTATTTTTTTATACTTTAAAACACAGTGAAAAATTTTAGGGCACTTGCATGCTTTAGCCTCAATGGATCAATCATTTCAGACATGAGTGCTAGAAGTTTATTTTACTTTTCTCTCATTAGTTTTTTATATTTGCCTAAAGCAAAAGATAATGATATTTTTAGTGAGGAAAGAGAAAAAATATACTACATCGAAAGGCTAAATCATTACTATTTCATTTGACAATTTCATAGTAAAAAAATAAACATAAGGCGTTTACATTCATGTAACTTCATTTCAGCCCACCTTACACTGAGAGGTCTAAGCCCAACCCCAGCAAGTCTTTTGTAATTGACCATAAGGGCTTGTTCTCTCTGGATTAACATCAAAGTAGATTCCCAAAGTGAGAATTTCTCTTTTGCAATAGCTTTTTTATACTGATGATGAATCACTGTATAACTATGAGAGAGAATAATCACAGCTGGAGGGAGTGCCTGGCTGAGGAACAGGTGCCATGACATTCTTTTGGCAGTACAGGGATATGTACATTTGACAAGCTCAAGAAAAATGGCACTAATTGAAGTGCTTTCTTCGTTTCTCCATATTTGTCTGTTGTGTAATTAAATGCGTTGATAAATGACCAGCCAATGTCAACAGTGAAGAAAGATCATTAGCATATATATGAATTCAGCCAAAGCTAATTATGCTGAAATCAAAAACTTAGATATTTTGATATTAGTATTTTCAGAGCATGGTTAAAAGTGAAGAAAAGCCTTCAGATAAACATAAACCATTAAAGGCACATCTATTCTGACTCTCTTTCCAGAAGTCAATTTAAGAACAAACAAGGGGTGGAGGGATTCGAGAAGAGAGTTCACTCCTCACTGAAAAGACAGTCAAAACTATACAAATTATTTTATAACATCATCTTAGATAGTGAAATTTGGGCAAAGTTTTGTTGAGATCTGGAATAAACACACATTTCTACAGACACTGACTGCAAGTATGTGTGCAGCACATCCTGAGAGCCCAACTATCAAGGTCTTACATGAATCAACCTATCTTGAACCCAGGGCAATGTAGGAGCATCTCTCTCACCTGCTCACACTGCACAGTTACAAATGAGGACCAGTTTGCAGCAGACAATGTGTGCTGCCTCCGCAACGATTTTCAACTTCTCTCTCCTTATGAGAAACTTTTAAGGATTCTGAAATACGGCCAGACATCTGTACATAATTCCTAACTGGCGACTGTGAAATCCTGTCAGCTAAGGATCAATAAGTCCGAAATCCCTCTAACACTTTTTAACATTTTGGAATTCATTTTGAGCTAAACATTCCGGAGTTAAGAGTCCACGGCAACCGTGATGTGAATGTGTTCTCGGGCAACAGGCTTCACTGTCCAGCTTTAGTAAAGAAAACATACACAGAAACGGGAAACATACAACAAATGGGAAACGCAAATCACTAAGTGAATGAACGAAATGAATGATTAAAACCAAAACAAAAGAGACTACAGGCTAAGACTGATTTAAATTCCCAAAGAGATAACTTCATCAATGTCAAAAACGACTTGGGTTTTGCCAAAGCAGGAGGACTTTCAGCCAGAATTTAAGGACTTTCTAGAATTGATCTCTTCCTCCTTACCTAGACACTTTTTTTCTGGCATTCGATTGCACACTCAGAGATGTGGTTCTGATGGGAGTTCTGATGCATACTGAGTTATTACTGTGGACTCCAATCTTCTTCTATCCTTTTAAGGCAATCTCTAACTCTCTTGTGATACCATATGACTCTTATCCTTTTACATTCATGTTTATATGCATTGCTCACATCAGAGCATCGTTCTTTATGCTCCATAAATGAATAACCATCACACTTTTCTTACACTCTATTTTATAGTTCCTTTGTAGAATGTTTCTGACAATAATTCTACAGATAATTATTGTAAGCTTTATGAGATCAAAGTATTTGTCTTATTTATAGATTATCGCAAGCATTATTTATTTCCCTCCATGGGAAAATTACTGTAAGCAGAAACTAATAAATCTTATTCATTTGTAATAAAAATATATGTGACTATTAAAGAAAGAATCTGATGTAATAAAATAATGATTAAAAAGACCACATCAAATGACTTGCTTAAATTGAACAAATCATATTTCAGTTACTAGGGGGCAGTAAGTGAAGAGTGATTTTCTTTATTACTTTGTTTATAATACAGAAGAACAGAAAGTGATGAAATTTTTACAACAGAATGACTGATTTTTCAAAAGAAGAAACAGTTCTACCGTTAAAGGGAAGAAAATTTCCAAAAGATGCCATCTTTGATGTAGCTTAGCATAAAGACATAGATGAATACTGCGAAGGGTGTGAGAGAATGTACTTCATTCAAAAGAATGAGGGGAGTTCCCGTCGTGGCGCAGTGGTTAACGAATCCGACTAGGAACCATGAGGTTTCGGGTTCGGTCCCTGCCCTTGCTCAGTGGGTTAAAGAATCCAGCGTTGCCGTGAGCTGTGGTGTAGGTTGCAGAGGCGGCTCGGATCCCGCGTTGCTGTGGCTCTGGCGTAGGCCGGTGGCTACAGCTCCGATTCGACCCCTAGCCTGGAAACCTCCATATGCCGCGGGAGCGGCCCAAGAAATAGCTAAAAAAAGACAAAAAAAAAAAGAATGAGGTAAGAGTTTTCCTAATTGATTAAACACATTAACTTGTTATTCTTGAATAAATTGTGAAGTTCACTTAATGTTGTCAGTCAACTCTTGATTTTTCAAATTACTGTAAGAACACCGTCAGCACATAACGGCAAAGTTTAATGTGGTGAGAGTTGTGGTTGTAACTGATGCACAAAGTTAGTGGATGGAAATCAGCTCATGCCAACTAATGGGGCAGAGATTATTGATGACGAAATAGTCGAGAGTGGTGGTTTGGAAACAATCCTTAACCATCAGCATGCATCATTGAGGTTGGATAAATCAGAAGTTGATTAATTTAGATAATCCAATGTCTACACGTTAATTCATACCAAAATATCTGAAAACTTTTCTGTGCCAGGCACAGTCACTGGTAAGGAAACGAGCTATAGGTTGCATTAGAGTCTAAGTGAGTGAAAGAAAACAATTAGGTAATTATTCAAATAAATGTTAGTGTCATTCTGAGATGCTAACCACAAGTGCCTACACCAATGTATTTCAGACTGAAGTTGAGTAAAAGATGCATTCATTTCAATAAATATTTTAAAATCTGTGTCTCATATGCCTAATTTAAATTTTCAAAACACCCAAACTAATCCCCAACTAATGAGTTCATTCTGGGTGAATTTATTATATTAACTTGAGAATAAGACAAAAGAAACCAAAAATCAAATTACCTCAAGAAGAGTGAATTAATTATATAAAGAGAGAAAAACTGTATTCAATTATATGTGCTCTCTCCAACTTATTTATGGAAGTGGTGATAGACACATTATTTTTATTCTCTCTTTGGTTACGTATTAATGTGGGCGTATTGTGAAAAGCTTTTACCTTATTGCTTTTCATTTTCATTTTTAAGCCAACCAGTTTTTTAAAAAGAGCTCTGAGGCAGCCAACTCATTGTATGTATATTTTAAGTTGTTCTAGATTATTTAACATTTATTAAATTATTAGAATATATATTTTTTAATTCAAAACATATTTTCACTATGCAGAATGGAATTAATATATTAAAACAACCACTGACGACCACATCAAACAGAGTGGTTCTGAGTGGGAATAATTTTTTCTGAATCATATTGTGGACACAGGGAACTGATCACCTTTCCAAAGTTATCGGTTGTACCTGTTGTACTTGACTGTCCCAATGAGCATAGAAGCATATCCTAGGGTATTTTATTTTAAAAATAAATAATTGTTCATTAATTTCATGCTCCCTCAAGCACTCATAGCCCTGCCCAATTTCTAGTATTTGGAGAAGGAAGCCTCAGAGCAGAGTCCAAGAAGCCTGCCTAGTTGGTTACTACAGAAATTAATGCAAAAAAATGTTTTCAATGTTGGCTTCAATTGCATAACCCACATAGCTTCTTTTAACATCATTTCAGCTTATTCTTAATAACGATAATTTCAAAATATTATATTAAAAACATAGCTGTGGATGTAGTGATTCTGAATGGTATTTACACAAATGTGTACACTTGGTGGATATTTATGCTTTGTGTATTTTGCAGTGTGCATGCTGCAGCTCATTAAATAGTTCATTTAAAAATGAAGAATCAAAGAGTTTAATTATGCCTAAGAATATGAAGGTAAAACTCAGAATCATCATACAATTAAAGAGAATAAAATCAGGGGATAAATCAAGAGAGAGGAAATATATACATTTAATAAAGAATTAATAGATAATGTCTAAACTCACAGAGACCATTTTTTAATAAAATATAGTTAATTTATAATAAGAATTGCTAATATTAAATTTATAAAATAAATAATCAAGGAAAGAAATACAGTGTACAACATTTAAACAACACACAGAACTAGAAATTATAACATATAATAAAATAATAAGATACAGAATTAGTATTACACATATCTATCATAGTTACATATGGGTGAGGCTGTGGATTAAACTCATATACTTAAAGAAAAATTACTATCTAATTTAATAAAATATGACTTTAATTTATATAAAAGAAACAAATCTAAAATAAGGGGAGAAAATTCATACCAAATAACAAAATGTTTGCCTTATGAGGGATAAGTGAATGCTTGGTAAACTATGAATTAAAATTATATTTTAATATGTCACTAGTAATGAAAGTTTTATCAACAATACAATGTTAACATAAGGTTATATCTGAGGCCTTTAAGTATCTCCCCAAATGACACTGCAATTCAGGAGACAACAGGCAGCTTGATTCATTATAATTTAGTTCTTCCTCATCTATACCTGAAATAGTCTTAGCTTCGAGATCTGAAACAACATAGGGTTAATCTATTCTCCTTCTCACAGGTCATGTCTCTCCCCCTGGCTGTTACTACCACATAACTGATGGATATCTGCAGAAGGAAGGAGGGAGGGAGGGAGGGAGGGAGGGAAGGAAGGAGGGAGGAAGTGGGGAGGCAGGGAAGGATGGCAGCTAAGTATTTAAATGTTTTCACACCTTGTAGTGAACTTTCTTTTCTAAGCATGTAGTTATTTTTGGATGTCTGTGTAACACGGATTTATCATCTCCTATGTTTGCACTGTTATTATTTTCTGTCTTTGCAGGGCCACACCCGCGGCATGTGGAAGTTCCCAGTCTTAGGGGATGAATCAGAGCTGCAGCTGCCGGCCTACACCACACTCAGGGCAACAGTGGATTCTTAACCCACTGAACAAGGACAGGGATGGAACCGCATCCTCATGGATACCAGTCAGGTTCATTTCATTACTGCTGAACCAAGACAGGAACTCCACGCACTATGAGCTTCTAAATGCTCTTCAGGACTGAAGTTCGCAATTGCTGTGGAGTATTTACTATGAATTCTGGTGTGTGTGAAGTTCAGTGCTTAAAAGATCAAAGGCATGTTTCCTATTAATATGCAAAACCCTCTTGGGGTTGTTTTATGCAACATGGATTACTGTTAGGTGATTATTTTCTGTGATGTTGTTTATACTACATTAATGCAAACAAGATTACGTCTGCCATTTTAGCATCTACTTTAAATGATTGACTCATTAAATGTTCCAACAACTGATACAACCAGATCCTGACATCATTTTCCACTGTTCTGTTCTTAAGTATATATATTGCCATCTAATCTTATTTTAAAACATATTAAAGCCCCTTAACAGCCATCACTAAATTTTAAATATTTTATTCTATCCGGTATTATATTTTTGAAACATTTTGAATTCAAATCTATAAATCTAATAACATAGTATTTCTTACCCTTTTAGCTTTGTTACAAAAAAATTATGCATTCATAAAATGCTTTCACCCAAAGCATTAAAAATTTTTAAATTTGCAAAAATATAAATCTGTGCTACTCCATTAAATATCCACATCTCTTTGAGCCATGCACCCCTAGAGCTAACAGCCTACCCGGATGGCTAAAAAATCTCTCCCAGCAGAGAGCTGCCCTTCTCCCACAAACACCATACAATTTAATAGAACTTTTTATGAAAATAAAAATTTTCTATACATGCTTTCCAATATATAGTACAATATATTTGTATGTGTCTGCCAAACACGTAAAATATAGTTAATGAAACTGAGAAAATTAATTTATTTTTATTTGATTATAGCTAATGTAAATATACACTTAGCCATATTTTATAAAGCAGATCCACAACTATTGACATCTAAAAAGTGACAAAATAAAGTGAGTTTTTTTGTTTTTGTCTGGTTTTTGTTTTTTTGTTTGCTTATTTGGTTGGTTTTGCTTTTTAGGGCTGAAGATGGCATATCAAAGTCCCCAGGCTAGGGGTCAAATTGGAGCTATGGCTGCCAGCCTACACCACCGCCAGAGCAACGTGGGATCCAAACCGCATCCATAACCTACAGCACAATTCACAGCAACGCTGGATGCCTGACTGACTGAGCAAGGCCAGGGATCCAACCTGCATCTTCATGGATACTAGTCGGATTTGTTTCTGCTGCACCAAAACGGGAACTCCCAAAATAAAGTGAGTTTTAGGACAAGTTTACAGACACTAGCAAACAAAATGAAAAAGTGGATGTTTTTATGACTTCAAATTAAAATAGCTGTATCTGGACATATTATGATTGGGAATAGTGAATTCTTTCGTGTCAAGTTGAAATACGTTATATATATATTATGGACATATTTGGTCAGGGAATGGTTATGCGTTTCTTTTAATGGAATAAAAGATATGAGAATATTATAAAAGATGACTGTCAATTCTTTGAATGAATGGGTATATGGTTCAAATGAGCACGATAATTGAAATTATAATCCAAAACTCTAATTATATGCAGATCTCAATGACAGAAATTTCAAATCTGTAGGAGGAGTTGGCAGAATAATTTTATAGCGAATGTTTTGAGTTTAAAATGACTCAGCCATGAAGAACGACAAAGTGCTGACTATCCACCCAGATTGATATAATACAGCCATGGCTACAGCAGTGGATTCTGAAGAGTAATACTTACTGATACAGTTGACCCTTGAACAACATAGAGCACCGAACCAATAGATGTTCGAGTCCTACAGTCAGTCCTTCCTATCTGTGGTTTTGCATCCACAGATTCAACCAACCACAGATCATGTAGTACCACCGTACGCTGAAAAAAGAGCTGAGCATGAGTGGACCCAGACAGTTCAAACCCATGTTGTTCAAAGGTCAAGTATATATTGATAATCTACTATTTGCTAGACATTAACCCAAATTCTTTACCTCTCGTGTCCAAGGCAGACATATTACTGCTTTTTTTTAATAGATGAAGAAACCAGGGACATTAATAAACCTGCCAAAGGTTACAGAGATAAAACTGGGATTTAAATGCAGGGAGTTTAACCAACTTAGAGTCCACGCTTCCAAACATGTTGCCAAATAATTTTGCATACACATATATATATAACCTATGTATTTTATATAACCTATATATGCTATATTAAGATCGCATATGAAGGCTCTACGTAGGAAAAAAAGAGCAGTATGGCAAAGGGACATATTTATGGAGGGAAAAAGAAGGAAGCAAAGAAAGATAGTGGAGTTCATACAAGAACTTAAAGCTGAGTATGTTGAATGAGAGTAACAAAGTAGGTGAGTAAAATAGTAGGTGTTAAAATTCTAAGGCCACATACGGAAACTGCTGCGTCTTGGGATGTCAATGAGCCCATAGAAAAAGACTTGTGTTATATTTTAGGATTAACTGGGACTAGTGTATCAATGAGCTAGCATACCCAATGTCTGCATAAGTAGATGAAATTAAATGCAAAAATTACCAGTAGAAATAGCATCTATCCACTGAAACACAGTCAAGGATATGGGTTATGCATCACCAAACAAAACAAGGTATTTCCACACTGTGAGCATCACAGACGCATTTACTTCATCAATTAGTAAATACTTACCAATTAGTGATATCAATACTTACATAAATCTCTCTTGTTTTATTTAAATTAAGTTTTTGCTTTTGAGGTGGTTATTTTGGGGGTTGGGAGCTGCATCCATGGGTCTGCATCAGAGCTGCAGCCACCAGCTCATGCCACAGCCACAGCAACTCCAGATCCAAGCTGCCATCTGTGACCTACACCGCAACTTGCGGCAACTCCAGATCCTCAACCACTGAGGGAGGCCAGGGATCCAACCTGCATCCTCACGGATACTAGCTGGGTTCTTAACATGCTGAGCCACAACGGGAACTCACGACAGATGATTTTTTTTAAGCTGTATCACACACACCTGGTCTATTGTGTTAGGACTCTCTTAGTTACACTGCAACATTTTATATTAGCAGATGGTCACCCTGTTTACGTTCAGCAGTTTGGTGCTGACCTAGTTGGAGGACCGTGGTCCCAATGGCAATTTAATCTTCAGGATCTTTACAGTACTACTCTGGCCTGTTTAGCATATCTGGTGCCACTGTGATTCCCACAGGTCCCTACTGATGGTGCCTTGGGGAGCAACAGAAGTTCCTCGAGTTGGCTGACAAGGTGTCTCGAAGTGGGGAGGTAATGGTGGGATCTCTCTCCAGGTTCCGTCGCCAACACACACACAAGTGTCCTGGTGGTGTATCTTGAGCAGAAGAGGAGAGTCAGAACAGCGAGATTAAAAAGGCTTTCAAGTTCAGGCCATTGGCTGTAGCTGGGCTCCACTGCCTTCTTGGTCTGTCTGCCTTTGCATGTCTCAGTAAGAAGGGATGGAGACTGCTTTTCTGGCTGCTTATCGTTAGCGGGGTTCTCGATTCACTCCTCCTGCCATGGTGTTAGGCAGGCCAGGCACACCTGACGATGTCAGAGGGACTCAGGTTGGAAAGGAATGAACAGAAATGGAATGACTCCACTAAGGTGCCTTCTGTTAGGAGTCAGAAAACACTAGACCCGGCTGCCTTTCCATTTCGAGGAGGGGAAACGATAAGATGCGCTACTGTGGTGCTGTTCCTCTGTTCACCTCTCTTAGCCAGCTGTTCAGACTTCTCTTTCAGTTTTCTACTGCATTTCCAGGGAGGCACAGGGGAAAAACAATCGACACAATTTTGTACAGATTAGAAGTTGCTGGTAATATAAATCACAGACTGTTACATGGCTTTGTAATAGGTGAAGACTATTTTAACAAGATTCAACAAAACATCAAGCATAACTTGATTAATTCACTGAAATTAATTACAATGAAGAACTTCTATTGTTCAAAAGCAGAGGCTAAATAAGGGAAATCACAGAATGGGAGAAAATGTTCACGATATTTGATACAGAATCAACTTCTGACATACAATTCACACCTGGAAGATATGATTACATCAATAAAGGAATGAGAAAGAAAAAAATTGGAAAAAAGGCAAAAGTGAACAAACACTTTGTAAAATGTAACCAAATAGATGAAATGAATAAGAACATTTGCTCTGTATCATCAGGTATCACGGATATGATGCAGATTAAAACCACAGTAAGTTACCACTAGAAGCCTAGAGGAACAGATAAAATTAAAGAAGTAAAAACTCCCAGTTTCACTGAAAGTGAGTGAACTTTAAACATTGTTCATGGGAATGAATAATTGTAAAATCACCTCGGAATGCTTGGCTGTATTAAAGCAGTTTCTCATTACTAATAAAATGGCACATATGGTATGCTACAACCTGGTAATTCTATTTCTGTATAAATTTATATACAAGGCAAAGGAGTGTATATATGCAAAGAAAATTTTAAAAACAGAAACAAAGGAAGAAACAAAGAAAACTACTCATAGTTGCCAAAAGCTAGACCTAACCAAAATGTTCATGAGTAGTAAATAGAATAAATTTAACTGTAGTATATTAAAATAATGGAATCAGAAAATACTAACATAGGCAATCACATAGATGAATTTCAAAGATACAGAAATGGCCAAAGGAAACCATGTAAAAGAAGGATTCTGTGACTCAATATATGTGAAAAGTATAAGAAAACATAAATATCATCTATGCTGATAGAAAACAGAAGAGCAGTTAATTGTGGATGGCTGGTGTTGGCTATAATGTACAACAGTGGCCTCTTGTGTCCTTGAAACAGTCAAGGTTCTGTATCTTTCTTTCCCTGGCAGTCTCTGTTCAAATTTATTTACATTAATTTAAGCTCTTTAAATAATCTGAACTGTCCATTTATTTAAAATAACTTTAAATTAATTAGATTAAAATTTATTATCTGATCAAATAATTATTCTAATTTTGTTTATATTCATAATTAATAACCAAAGTTTTATTTTTGGATACGTCAGAGATAACCTCAGGATGGATGTTAAGCAGACGTTATTATCAAGATAATTATTGCTGCAAAGTAGAGGACAAAACATTCTCAAAATTCTCTTAAGGATCACCAATGGAACTGTTTTGGAATTATTTATCTCCCAAAATTGTTATTTTACATACACTTATTATAAGTACTAAAATTCAACCTGTCACAGTTAATATTTTTCTGAGCTTTTAAACAAGGAAATCATCACAATTTTAATTTGATTAAATAAATACTATTGAGTGCTCAAGTGTTGTTTAACTGCAAAACATTTGATTTCCTCTGGAGTTCTGGACAGTTTGCTGCTCTTGCCTTTCTATGAGTCACAAAATGTTTCCCAGACCCTCCTGCCCATTAATACACGAACTACTTTAAGGTAATTAATTTTTTGACAGGCTAGCTCAATGATGCATTTCCAATATATTAATTACTGTCATGATTAGCTTTGCAATAAAGCTGAATACAGTCATTCTCCATTGGACAAATCAAATCGACCCAGAAATAAATCATCAATCTAGCTTTATATGCTTTTGATGAAAAAATACAGAAGATTACTAAATCTAAGAAGATGTGACGTTATCTAATCATGTTATAAATATTGGAAGTATATTCCACTAGATTCTTCACATTTAAAATACATTCTCCTGTATTTATAAACGTTGGAAGTATATCCCACTAGATTTTTCATATTTAAAATACATTTTCCTATATTTATATGATATGAGCTATACATGTTCATACAACCACACTATTTGTCCTTGGTTTTGGCTTTTTTCCTTGCATAAAAATGGGTTTCCTCCATTTATACAAACATTCATTTTTTGTTGCAATTTTGTAGTTTACTAACATTTCAATGTTTATTCCAAATGGAATATATTTTACTATAAGGCTTGATGTTGGTATTGCTCTCCTCTCAATTGCACTGTGGACACTGGAAAAATCTATATGCCTAATGGTTGGAAATTACACTTTACAGGCACTACATTTCTAGGTATTGCTGAGTATGCTTTGAATGCCTTTGTACTATGATTTGTCATTTAATTTCTGCAAATGTACAGCATGCTGAACATCATGTGTAAATATCCGGTAGGAAAATGTCACTCTGTCACTTTGAAATATTTGCTCAATCTCTTCTTACTTTTCCATTGTCTAGATGAATAGTGGCTATATTTTCCTCAACTTTCAAAGATCCCCTAAAAGTTTTAATTAAAATCTTTCCGAATTTATAGGTTCATTTAGGGAGATGAAATCTTTATGACTGAGTTTTCTTCTCTTTTTCTTTTTAAATGATTTTTATTTTTTCCATTAGAGTTGGTTTACAATATTCTGTTAATTTTCTGCTGTACAGCAAATTGACCCAGTCACACACACATATATACATTCTTTTTCTCAATATGACTGAGTTGTCCAATTCTAGGTGATACTGTTTTTCCTTTATTTAAGTATCTTTAAATCCTGAAATATGGTTTTATAATTGTTCAAACGCAGATCTTGAGAATTTAATTATTTTAAATTTATCCCTAGGTTATTCTCTTTTACTGCCTTCAAAAACTTACTTTCTGATATGGTAGATTGTTCTATTAGGACCTGTAATTAGAATGCTTTAGAGATGTGGTTAAATTTAGTATGGCTTCGTTAGTGAAATCACTGAATCCTGAATGCTCACTGTAACTTTCTTTTCTTAACTTTTCAGACGCAGTACTCTTCGAAGTCCCCAAAATGCTTTCCAAATTCAATTATGACTTTAAATGTTTACATTAAATAATGGTTTTATGGATGCTGCCTTTGAAATCCCTATTTTAATGAAAGTGAATAACACCAATTTTATCACCTATTTATAACCAAATCCTTCATTCTCCTTGCCATTTTCATTGACTTCTTATTGTTTGTTTTCCATTTTAATACTTTTAAGCTATTTTTAGATGGTTTTAAGAAGGGAACAGATAATCTATGAGCTCTTAGCAGTGAAGGGAAATTATATTTAAGATATTATTTGTTCTTACAGAATTATTCCTGTGTTCATATACCAAGATAATTACTCCACAAGTTTTAAAGACACTTTCAAATTTCACAAATTTTTTTAGTTTGCAAAGATGCGGATGCTGAAACTTCTCATGTTGACTAAGACTAAAGTTGGACCAAAATCCAACACACACACACACTACTGAAACCAAGCAGGACCTTAAGGGATCATCCGAGGACAGACCCCCCTCTTCACTCTCCATCATGACCTTAGCCTGCCTTTGTCTATAGAAAAATTCAGTCAAGGAATAAATTTAATCAGAGGAGTGGTAAAATGCAGAGACAGAGGAAAATAGTCAAATAGGACAAAGTAATAATTTAGTCATTTAACAATATCAAGGACCTTTATTTAGTTCCTTCTCAAAGGCTATGGATAATATTCTCAGCCATATCCTCTGAGCTGTCTTGCAGATTCTGAAACCCCTAGGATGCAGCAGAAATTATCTACATGATGACCAAACTGAAGCCATGACATGAGCTGCCAAAATCCAAGAACTGTCCTCAAGGAAATGGGAACAAACTCACCCTGGAACTAAAGATTTACAGTTTTCAAAACAGTCAAGATGATGCTGATCAGACCACGGCCAGACCACTTTCAAGATGACTGTCAGAGCTGACTGAGCTGTGTCTGTATGTAGCCCCTCTTTCCCCCCATACACCCCTGAAATTCCCCTCTAAAAGCTCTTGCTCGCTGCTTGTTAGTGGAGGAGTTGGCCTTTGGACATAAGTCTGCCCTCTCCCTCACTTTCCAGCCTCCAAAATAATGCAAACTTTCATTTCTACCAACCCTGCCTCTCAACTATTGGCTTTTGATCAGTGAGCAGCCAGACCCCACTTTCAGGAACAATACTTCTTAGTTTTCCATTTGCAATATGAGACTGACTGCTGGTATGGGAGGCTGAACACTCCTCTCTTCCTCCACACACCAGTCCCCACAAAGGTCTCCGTCCTAATCCCTGGTCTCATGAACCCGAATGTTCCCTTCTGTGGTAAGACGGACTTATGCATGATGATAGTTCTCTGGATGGGTTACCTAGAATTATCCTGCATTATTGGATGGGCTGATATAATCACAACAATCTTTTATAAGAGGAACTCAGGAGAAGTCAGAGCCAGAAGACATGCCGATGTACTGATGGAAGCGGAAATCAGAGTGACATACTTTGAAGACAAAGGAAGGGGCTGCATGTGGCCTCTAAGAGGTGGAAAAGACAAAAAATAGATAGTTTTCTTATAGAGCTGCAGAAGGAACCAATCTGCCAACACCTTGATTTTAGCCCGGTGGATGATTTTCTAGCTTCTGGCTTACAAAACTATGTAAGTTTTGTTATTTTGAGCCACAAATTTTGGTAAATTGTTAACAGCAGCAATAAGACACTAATAGTTTGATAAGATTAATGTAGTTTCTAATCATGGAAAGAGAACACACACTTTGTTGAAGTTATCAAGTATTTTGGTTCTGGCAATTATAGAATCACAGTCTGAGTTTAGTGTGGCCAACCATCCTATATATTGTGTGTTCCACCTTGACCACCAAACTATCCCTGTTTTTGGATGCATGCAACACAACTATTACATGATACACTTTTTTTTTTCCTCTAGAATCTATTCTTAGGCTTGTTGAAGTCCCCTTTCAATTTCCTAGTCTGCCGTATCATTCTACCCGACCCTTCAAACATTACCATTTAGTAATGCCCCCAAATGCGTTAATATTAGCAAACTTCAATCAGGAAATCTACTTGTGAGCATTAAAGCAAAATAAGTCAAAAATCTATTTATAATAAATGTTTAAACATTAGAAAAAAACAGAGGGGAATAACTGTCAATTAAAATTTATTTTAAAAGGTACCTACTTAAGGTCATGAAAACATTATTTTACATTTCCTGAGCAACACTATTACTTTCCTCTTAACAATTACATTGTTACTGAACCAAACTTGGGTCAGTTTACCTGATACACAAAGCCAGCCTACCGACACTGCGTGATAGTGAATGATAGCACAGCATTTATCGCAGGGCTAAGCAAGGAAAACAGGCCAGGGATCAAACCTGCGTCCTCACTGATGCTAGTGAGATACATTTCTGCTGAGCAGCTAGTGGATGTGTCTCAATATATCATCGACAGCCCCTTCTGAAAGGAACTCAAGTCCTTGACTTTATTTTATGGCTAAATTATTATTATTTTGTCTTGCTTATTGTTTTCCTTTGTGTCTACAGTTTCTCATCTTTCTGATTAAATTTGCTCCTTGGAATTCAGAGACGACCTAGGAGGCTAAAGTTTTTCCACAAACAAGTGGGTGACATGGGGCAGGGGTGTTTTTTCCCCAGGAAGGCTCCTGGGGTTCTGTTTGGTTTCAGTATCAATAATCCTACTGGAATTGGTTTCTGTTTGAATGGAGGTTTGACTTAGAGGACAAGAATTCAGCTCTTAAATATGGCTACCCACTTGATTCAGTAACGTTTATTGAGAACAAAATCAGTATCCTATTGCTGCACAATACTGCAGTGCTATATTTTATCATAAAACACACAATAAGCTTTTAGACAAAAACTTCTCAGTTTAAGAAAAGTAAAATTATCACTAATTTGAGATTTCTTTGGAGCCATTCTTGACTCCAACCTTCTTTTTCCTTTACTCTTTCTTAAGTAATCCTTATATGGAGTTCCCGTCATCATGGCTCAGCAGAAACTAATCTGACTAGTATCCATGAGGATATAGGTTTGATCCCTGGCCTCACTCAGTGGGTTATGGACCCAGCATTGCCATGAGTTGTGGGGTAGGTCAAAGATGCACCTCGGATCCATGCTGCTGTGGCTGTGGTGTAAGCCGGCAGCTATGCTCCCCCACCCCTAGCCTGGGAACCTCCATAAGCCACAGTGTGGCCCTAAATAGACAAAAAAAAAAAAAATTAATACTCATGCTGAATTGCGAGTTTATCATTTCCTTTATTTTCAATAGAGCTTATCATATATGTTTATTCAGGGTTTGTAATCTGATAAATTCTGAGAACAGACTCTCATGAATATTTAAAATACATATTTTTCAGTTAAAAGTTATATAAAATATATACATATATCAACATTAATTAAAATAATAATACAGTGATAATTTTATTCATCTATCCCTTATAAAGCTTTAGTTTCAGAAATATATACTATTATTTCAAGGTCATTAAGTGACTAATAATGACTATTTTATTTTTTAAAAACATTTCATTATAAATATTATTTAAAACATTTAAAAACATTTTATATTTATTATAAATCTACAATGTTACGTCAATTTCTGCTGTACAGCAAAGTGACTCGGTTATACACATACGTACACATGTAAGTTCTTTTTCTCATATTATCTGCCATCATGTTCCATCACGAGTGATTGGACATCGTTCCCTGTGATACACGGCAGGATCTAATACTGACTATTTAATAATTAAAAAGGGTGGCGTAAATGTCACAGGAAGAGCAAAATGACACACATCAATAACAAGGTTATTCTCTTTTTGAGGGATCATTGACACATCAGAAGAACCACTTAGAACTTCCCAGAAGAGCTCGGCTCAAACTACTGACCATGGAAATCTGAGACAGAAAAATGGCCCATTTTTTTTAAGTCACTAAATTAAACTTTTTTTTTCTTACTTTGTGAAACATAGCTGACAAAATTCCCCCAAAGCTTATAGTTTATTTACTGCAAATCTATCTCCTATGAAATGCTTTATAAAATGAAGAAATGCATATGCTTTTAAATAGGTGACTAGATTTGCAAGGAAGAAAGGACAATCATTGGACAAAAAGAGGAAGATAAAGACCAATCTAGAATATGCAAGTGAGCAAAAGCCAACAGCTACTATGAGTGAATTTGAAGATCTCAAGGGATTCTGAGGTTTCCTTTTTGTTTGTATGTTTTAATTTTCCACAGGGAACAACACAGAAACACCTGAGCATGCAGTTTTGGAGACTGCTTAAGTGTAGAGTGACCAAGCATAAAACTGAATTCCCAAAGATATGTCCCTTCAATGAAAGGGTAAACTAAATTATAGTCCTCCCTTGGGAGATGTGCCACCTCTGAGAATTCATAACTCCAGCTGGCTTTACACAGGATTTAAGTTGCATTACATTTTATGGTGCAAGTAATTACGAACTTAGATATGAAATTAAAGTAGCACCATGTGGCTAGTGCTTTCATGTGTTTCACAGAACCAGAAGAAGCTCTCTATCAATCAATCACCCTTAAACCAACTTTTACAGTTTTCAACACGTAAAATAACAATGAATATGACTTCACCAACAGAATCATGAAAAATCAAGAAGGAAACATGACTGAGAGTCTGAAGAAAAATCAAACAACAGAATCAGACTCATGAAGAATCCCTACATTGGAACCATTAGTTACAGTGTATATTTATACTGCTCATAATTAATGAGTTTAAAAATAAAGAAGGCAATAAAAACACATATCTGGCATTAAAAAAAACTATTAGATACAGGCATGGCTATTTGGAAAAAATACAATTTTAGAAATGAAATATTAAAGTTAAAATGAATAAAAATAAAAGTAAATCTTGTGATCTTGTGACCTTGTGTTAAAGGCTGGGGCTCCTGAGCAGAGGATCAAGCTGAGGACCCCTAACCCATTTGTCCATCTTTATCTTGATTAATCTGCATAAGATCTCCAAGAGATAGTAGGTTAATTTCGTCATTCAAATCTCTGCCTCTTGGGTTTTTAAATTTCTCCAAACTCGGGGGAAGTGAAAAAAACCAGTTTCTTTAATGTTGGGGAATGACTAGGAGGCCCTTTGGTAGTGCTGGAGGAAAAGCTTAGAGTAATCCTACCAATGTGTGTTTTACTCACCCCTCCTGAACGAGCATCCAAAGATTTCCCCGCTTCTGAGACAAGTCCTGTAACTCTCCTTTTCTGTTTCCTCTTTGTTTCACTCCTATCAGTATTTATTCACTCTAATTTTCAGTAATCATTTAAATGTTTCCATCCTGCTAAGACCAGCCTCTTGACTATCCCCTTGGCCATTCTGCATCATCTTGTCAATTAACTTGATGTTTTTATTACCATCTGCAATAACCAGGAGAGGAGAGATTCCTTTCCTGGGTATTACAGAGAGAAGACAGCAAACTCCATCAGGCTCAGAGCTGTCCCTCGGTTTTGCAGTGGTAAGATTATGTGGGAGGCCCACATAAAAAGGACCTCCTTAACCACAGTATTTACCATCATCTGGGTAACAGGTATATTCAGTGGGTGAATATCCTGGTCATCGTAAAGCCAGTCCCACAAGGTTTGCATACAGAGCATATCAGCAGCTTTGTATGGTGGTTTGTATCCATTCTAACAGACTGATGTTCCCTCTGGAATAACCTTCTGTAGGTGTGAATCACATGCAGCTATCTGTAATTGTTCACTTGTGAGTGGGGCATCCTATATCAACCCGAACACGCTCTTTCATTCTGTAGAATTCAAAGCAAAAGGCACTGACCCTAAGGTATTTACTCTCATAATCCATTTGTAAAGTTTCTGCAGGAAACAGATCATCTATAAATCATCTATAAAATGAAAAAACTCCCTCACACTCTCCTCCTTGGTTTCAATAATTTCCTGGTTTTTCCCTTCCCCTGCAACGACTACCTTCTTGGTGATCAGAGAACTTAGAGGTAGTTTATAATATCCAGGCATATTTTTCCTTTTACGGATGTCTTTGAGGCTAATCACTGAAACTCAGACTGACTGAAGTCTGAGCTTGTTCCAGCATCAAGGCCACCCAGCACTTTCTTTTATTTTCATTTTAGCTCTTACGGGTAACAATAACCAAAAGACTGTATGTTTAGCATGCTTCTTCTTATTTTGTATTTCTGTATGTATCTTATGAGCCATCGTCTCAGGAATAGGGCCTACTGCTATTTTCTAAATTCCATTGGTAATGTCAACCTTTAGTAACTGATCATGGTATAGTTTTCTACCTTCCGAGTAGAAAACTATAGGTCATGTCCACTGGAAAAAAATCCATGATGTAAGAGTAGTGAGTTTCGGTTTTACTGGGGGACCTTGCTAAGTAATATAGTCTAGAATACCACCTCTCAGCAGCTCTGAGGAACTGCTCTGAAGAGGGAGGGGAGGAGTTAGCACACATATGAACTTTTTCGTGGGAAATACATTTACTCAAGCATACATCTTGGCAAAAGATGACTTAATCACAACAAACAAATAATGTCAAGTTAATAATTTTGGTGCTTTTCTATGTACAGGAATATGCAAGAATACGGGATCACTGAAATTCTTCCTTAAATATGTATCTTAACTATCTAGGGTCCTTATGTCTAAAATACAAAACAGGGAGTTCCTCCCTCCTGCATTGATGGTGGGAACATAAATTGGTATAACCACTACGGAAAACAGTATGGAGGTACCTCGGGAAACTAAATATAGAACCACCATATGATCTAGTAATCCCACTCTCGGGCATATATCCAGACGAAACTCTCCTTGAAAAAGACACATGCACCCGCATGTTCATTGCAGCACTAGTCACAATAGCCAAGACATGGAAACACCCTAAATGTCCATCGACAGATGAATGGATTAGTAAGATGTGGTACATATACACAATGGAATACTACTCAGCCATAAAAAGAACAAAAGAATGCCATTTGCAGCAACATGGATGGAACTAGAGACTCTCATACTGAGTGAAGTAAGTCAGAAAGAGAAAGACAAACACCATATGATCTCCCTGATATCTGGAATATGATATAGGGCACAAATGAAGTTTCCACAGAAAAGAAAATCGTGGACATGGAGAACAGACTTGTGGTTGCCATGAGGGAGGGGGAGGAAGTAGGAGGGACTGAGAATTTGGGGTTAATAGATGCAGACTATTGCCTTTGGAAGGGATAAGCAATGAGATCCTGCTGTGTAGCACTGGGAACTCTATCTAGTCACTTATGAAGGGGCATGATAATGTGAGAAAAAGGAAGGTATACGTGTATGTGTGATTGGGTCACCTTGCTGTACAGTAGAAAATTGAGAGAACACTGGAAACCAGCTATAATGGAAAAAAATCATTAAATATAAAAAACAAACGAAAACAAAATAGGGAGTTACCATTGTGGCACAGTGGAAATGAATCTGACTAGTATCCATGAAGACACAGGTTTGATCCCCAGCCTCACTCAGTGGGTTAAGGATCTGGCATTGCCGTGAGCTGTGATGTAGGTCACAGACATGGCTCCCATCCTGTGTTGCTGTGGCTGTGGTGTAGGCTGGCAGCTGCAGCTCCCATTTGACCCCTAGCTTGGGAACTTCCATATGCCGAGAGTGTGGCCCTTAAAAAAAAAAGCTAAAAAATACAAAACCAAAACCAAAATGCTTCATCCTGCTTTTCTTCATCCTGAATTTCCCCCAGGGCACAATGTCAGTGAGTTGAGACTTAACTCTCTGTTATAATAGGATAATGGGTGAGAGTCTTTGTTTTTGCATTTATAGTAACCATCCAGAGATCAAAGATTTCATATCCCTCAGCCTCTCATTCTTTCTCTTCCCAAACCATAAATTTCCATAAGATAGTAATATTTTAGTAAATCTCACTACTCCGATACCAACCAAAGGTAAATAACTCTTTATAAGCAAAAAAAAAAAAAAAAATCAACTTCTGCTCCACTATCCACACTTTTGACACTAAAATGTGTTCTACAATTAGTTTAATTCTGATTCTATGTACCTGGAGTTAGCATCAGATTTCACAGTTTAAGAGCTGTGAAAGAAGAAGATTCCCACTTCAGATGCCAATCTGAAGGTTCCAAGTCATACATGTGCTTCTGACTAATCAGCCAGAAATCAAGGCTTCCCTGACCCCTTCCTTGGACTTGATAATTTACTAGCACTGATAGGGACAAAGTAGGTGATTAAACAGTTAATCCCACTAGGGGGCTGTTAATATAAAAAAATATGGAAGACCCCTGGAAGTTAGTGATCACTCAAGAAAGCAGGCTTTCTTAAAAACAAAACCAAGCAGGCTTGCTTAGCCACGAAACCATGGAGTAGAAGCATGAGACACACCCCCAAACAATAAAACTGGTGCAATGAGACCCCCATCGTGCCCAGTGAGGCCAGTAAGTTAATGATTCCTGGGACATGCTTCTCTACACACACTAGTAACAAAACTATAGAAATAGGTGACACTATACTGAAACCTGAGATGATTTACCATATTTTAGTGCATGTTATTGTTCCTTTGATCATTTCCACTGCACCCCGATAGTCCCAGTTTGACCATGTAGGACAAGACAACTCTGCCTGACATGGAGGAGGAGCTGATGATGGATGTTTGACATCTCCTCAAGAATGAAGGAGAAAGTGGTCTTCTTCCCTTCCCTATTCTCCCTCTGATTATAAAACTGCACCCACTAAATTCTCAGGGCACGACATCCTCTTGCCTGCCTGCTTGTATTTCTCCCAAGCATCCTATGCCGATAAGCTCTTTCCTTACCTGTCACTCTGCCTCTCACTGAATTCCCTCTGCTCTGAGACAGAACCTACACCTTACCAAGTTCTGAGACGTTTTCTCCCAGTTTCAGAAATGCTCACAGAGTTTGGAAAAACAGTTTAACTACTAGGTTACAGCTTATTATAAAAGGATTCAACTCAGGAAAGCCCAGATGGGAGACATGTACAGGGCAAGGTATGGGGAAGAGGTGCGGCATTTCCATACCCTTTCCAGGTGCGCCACCCTCCTGGCACCTCCATGTGCTCACCAAGCCCCCCGGGATGGAGTTGTTATTGCACAGGAATGACTGGTCACTGGACTGTAGTGCTTAACTCAAACTCCACCCCCTTCCTCTTCCTGGAGGTTGGGGGTAGGGCTGAAATTTCCAACCCTCTGATTATACTTTTGTTTCCCTTGGCAGTCAGCCCCATTCTGGGATTATTTAGGGGATTTACAAAAATTACCTAGCTAACATAATAAAAGGGGCTTATAAATTACAGAAGACGCTCCTTTCATCTTCATAGCTTAATAGCTGTTCCAGGAATAGTGAATAAAGATTAAATTTATACTTCTTATTACATCACAATATCAGAGTCACAAAGTGTGAAGTAGAATGAATAAAAATAAATCTGTGTTTGGCATATCACTGTGAAATATTCATCTAAAGTCAAAGCAAATACCTTAAAAGCAGACACAAGAAGGACCCACTTTACTTCCAAATAAACAACTAGACATTTAGGTTATCTAAACAAAAATAGCAACAACAACAACAAAAGGCAGAAAACTGTGTATTGGTATTTTCAATATATTAAGAGTGAAAAAAAAATCTGTCTAAAAACTATACCTAGAAAAATACTCTTTTAATAATATGTGTTAAAAAATACATCCAGTAAGTGCTACAAAAAAGACTGCAAATAAATGCTACAAAGAAATGAATTTCCAAAATGCCATTAAAGTTGTCTTTAAAGTACACATTTCAAAAGAAAAGGTACTTATTTCAAGAAAATACAAGCAGAAGGGAGGATATAAAAACATGTGATGAACATAGGAGCTACTCTAATAAGAGATTTACCTGAATGAAATATTAAGATGAATTTCTAAACTATGTGGTTAAAATAATGGAACTAAATAACTGAACAATAACAACATATAAATAAGAGGGAGATTTTTTTTTTACTTACAGGGAGTTAAGTATTTTGTATAGATTAAGACAATAAAGATAATGATTAATTTCAAATTAAATGTTACAGGTAATTCTAAAAATATTTAAATTTATGATATGTGAAAAAGAATATAGGAAAATAAAATCTCAATAAAACAGAAAGAAAATTAGCAAATAAATATTATAGAAAATAGTAGGCAATAATATCTTGAGAGAAATAAAAACAACCATATCAGTTACCACCAAAAATACTGTACTTGGTAAATTATCCCATTACAGACAAAGAGTGAAAAAAAGAAAAAAAATATATAAATATATCCTAACTAAAAAGAGACATCTAAAACATCAACAGAAAATATGAATTAAATGTTTAAAAATCAATATAAGAATAAAGGTTGCTATGATGTGAATAAAATTTCAATTAACCAGGAACATTGTAAAATCATTACACTGTCTTGCAAATAATAACTTTTTCAAATTATATAGCTGAAAAAAGAACAGAACAAAAATGATTAGAAAATAATATATATTTTTAGACAGTGGATAGATAATTGCATTAAAAATCAATAGAATGTAGCATTAGAAACACAAGTATTATGCTTTTGCATATGAGTATGTTTAAACATTTTATCAACAAAAAATAGTTTAAAAACACAAGTATAATGAACATATTTACAACACAAAACTAATCAGAGCTGCTCCATCCCTCCAATGCCATTCAATGTATCACAAAGTCTCAACAAATTTCCAATTATTTGTATCCTAAGATTTACATTGTCTGACTAAGATAACATCCAGGAGGAAGACGTTGTCCTCTACCTTTCTAGGTTCTCCTAGCTGGTCTAAAAACTGACATGAGGAAATAACAGGAGAAAATAAAAATCATTAAATAAAAAAAGGAAGAAAAACAATAAAAAACAAACAAAAAAAGAAAAAGAAGAAAATGAAACAAAAATTTAACAACATGCCTACATGGGAAGGACCCAGAAAATCAGTAACTCACCACAATAGCCAAAATGCTCACTTCAGATACCATCTTTAGCCAAAGAAAAAGATGTTGGAGGAAGCAGTTTGGGACTTCAAAGTGGAGGAAGGCAATTTACCTAGAAAGGCCAATGTTAGGCAAACAAATGACTGCTGGGCCAGGAAGAGACACAGGACTCAGAGGAACTTTTCCCAACAGACAGCGAAGCCCCTCCCAGTCGACACTAGCTCATGTCATATCACAGTTCACTGTGCCAATAACCCCTTTACCAGAATAGGTCCTCTATATACATTATTTAGGCTCTGAGGGTGAAGACAGAATTTCTTCTTACCTCTATTGGACCTTGATTATTTTCAGCAGCTCAAAACAATCTGCATGCTAAAGAGACATTTCGGGGTGGCAAGTTTTGCTCCCCAAAATACAAAATGGATTAGAAACCAAAAATTATAGCAACAACCACAAAGCTAAGTTAAAGTTGTGGATATTTTAAAATACTACTGAAAATAATATGTGGAGCTAAAAATACAGATATAATCCATTCATTAGAAAACACTTATAGGTTAATAACAAGGACTGAAATGTATGATTATACATCAGGGAATGTGTATCTTTAATTACTAACCAGCAAAAAAGAAAGAATAAAATCCAATGAACTTAAAAAAGTTAGAGAAGGAGCTCCCGTCATGGCTCAGCGATTGACGAATCCGACTAGGAACCATGAGGTTGTGGGTTCAGTCCCTGGCCTTGCTCAGTGGGTTAAGGATCCAGCGTTGCCGTGAGCTGTGGTGTAGGTTGCAGACGCGGCTCGGATCCCGCGTTGCTTTGGCTCTGGCAAAGGCCGGTGGCTAGATCTCCGATTAGACCCTTAGCCTGAGAACCTCCATACACCGCGGAAGCGACCCTAGAAAAGGCAAAAAGACAAAAAAAAGTGAGAGAAATGTCAGAATAATTCCTAAGAAAGTGAAAGACATTAATGTAATAAGCAATAAAGAAAATAAATTTGATAAGATCAACACAAACATTTTTTGAAGGAAAATGGATTAAATAAAAACGGAAGAGGCAAATAATCAATATGAAGCAAGAAAATCATTTCATAACTAAAGGTACAAGAGAAATTAAAAACACCATAAGGAGGAGATACTGTGAATAAATTTATCCAAAAAATGAAAATTTACATGACTTCGACAATTTTTTATGAAATGCAACTTCTCTAAACAGACACAGAGGCACTGGAAAATATGAATAGTCCCATGAAACTTAAAACCTTGGATATATAAACTTAAATATATGTAAACTTAAATAAATGGAGACTTAAAACCAGTACACATATTACATATATACTAACATAATTTGCATATATTTATATAATTTATAGAGTATATGTGAAATATTTCATAATTACATGTTTTTAAAATGCTCTGAAATACAATTTACGTGCAGCTCATAAACCTAATGCCTATTAATGGGTGAAGAGATAGATAAATTTTGGTATAGCAACAATAATAGAATAATATAAAATTAAGTGAACAAATTAAGTACAGCTATTTGAAACAACATGGACAAATCTTTAAAAAAGTAAGTCAGTCATTTTTTAGTGACAAAACAAATACTTGAAGTTATATACAGCATGACACACTTTAAAAAATTTTTATTACAATCTAAAATATATATTGTATATGCCAGTATACATATGAGTAGCAACATTAAAAGGGTTATTTACTATATTTAGTTAAGTAACCAGATGATAGATGATCATACATAACTAGATAAATACAGATATACCTGCTATATGCATTTAAGGAAATACAAATGTGGGAAATAGGAATATAAAGAATTACCTAAATGTACACAATTTTTTTCTTTTTTGGCTGCCCCATGGCATATGGAGTTCATAGGCCAGGGATCAGATCCTAGCTGTGGTTGCGACCTAAGCTGCAGCTGCGGCAATGCTGGATCCTTAATTCACTGAGCTAGGCCAGGGATTGAGCCTGGATCCCAGAGCTCCCAAAATACCACGATCCCGCTGCACCACAGCAGGAACTCCAATGTATACATAAATTTAACAAATTAAACAGTGGTCCTTTTAGTGAAGGAACAACAAAAATAGGGAAACATGCATAGGTACTTTAACTAAAAGTACACATGTAATCCATGTCATTAATAGTAATACATGTAATTGATTCTTTGGTTATGGTGGGTTTATAGGGTTTTGTTATTAATATTATTTATTAAATTAACAAAAGATAGTCAATATATTGACTAAGGGATGGAGTCATGAAGCAAACTAGCAATAGCTGCTCCAGTCTTTCTCACATCTCATCACTCTGATGCTGATACTTCTGTCTTTCCCGAGCCTTTATAAGAACACTTGTGATAATGTTGGGCTCGCCAGGATAATACAGGATAATCTCCCCTTCTTATTAGCAAACTTAATTCATCTAAAGCCTTAGTTCTCCCTTGCCGTGTAACATAACATATTCATAAATTCTAGGGATTAAGACATGAACATGAGAAGGGGAGGCCATTATTCTCCCTACACATAGAGGAATGGATTAACGGGGAGTTACAGTGAGAGAAAGGCCAAGCATTATGAGTCATCCAGACTGAAGCACCTGCTTTAGTTAACACCATAACAATGCAATTTCAAAATAATAAATGAATTCCCACGTTTTGAGGTACAGAATCATGACTCTTTAACTGTCTATATTTTACATACTGTTTCTCAAAATGGCCCATCTAAATTTAAACTCTCATGCCCCATTTTAAGGGATTAAGAAATTATTTTAAATAACAGGTCCATTATTTTCCAATGTGCCACAATGAGAATGTTTAGTCTGATCTAAAAATGTACATTTAATTGCCTAGAGCTACCTTGAACATAATACTTTTTTTTTTGTCTTTTTGCCATTTTTTGGGCCGCTCCAATGGCATATGGGGGTTCCCAGGCTAGGGGTCTAATCGGAGCTGTAGCCACCGGCCTACGCCAGAGCCGCATCAACATGGGATCCAAGCCGCGTCTGCGACCTACACCACCACAGCTCACGGCAACGCCAGATCCTTAACCCACTGAGCAAGGCCAGGGATCGAACCCTCAACCTCATGGTTCCTAGTCGGATTCGTTAACCACTGCGCCACGACAGGAACTCGAACATAATACTTTTTGCATTAAACAAACCTAAGGTGAAAATATGTTGTAAAAGACGGAGTGAGATACTGAGACAGGCAATAGGTTGTTGGGCCTGATAATCTCTTTTTATTTCTTCTCTCTTTTCAGATAGGTTTATCTTAGGAGTGACAGGAATGTCAACTGTCAACAACCTCCTTCTAGGTTGGCTCTATTAGGAACTATAGCATGATCGGTGATATTTTCAGAGCATTTATATCGGTGGTAATGTGAGACTTCATTCTGCATGTTGCTTGGAGTCCTTCAGCAGTAAAAAACATTCACTTTTGGGGGGAAATAATATTTAACATTTTATTCAAGCATGTTGAGTCAAATTATGAGAATTCTGTTACAAATAAGAAAAATGGCATACTAAAATTTGATTTGGTTCAATAATTTATTAATGGGTTTTCCAAATTTCATTCAAGCTATCTGGAAATTATTTTAGTTGTCTGAATACTGAATAATTATCAATTTCAGGACTTTCAATTCTAGTGACCCAAAGGGTCCCTATGGCTATTCTTCTTGCTACAGGGGCTATGCTAATCACGTTTGGTGATTCAAAGCAAACCAAACATGGGAACTAAAGCCTAGCTATTTTTGATATTAGTGGAAATAGTGTAATGATTCAGGAAGAAATACTCCAGAGTACTTTTTGATGAAGCGATAGGTATCTGTTAGTTGAAGTAAAGAGTACTGAATAGGAAAAAATAAAAACTTTGTCATAAGGGTGGAACATATAGGAGAAAACATCCTTTTAAATTGGACTTTTAACCGAGACAGAATAATAAATAGAGATTGAAAAAAAATCAAATATGAAAAGAAATTAAACATATCCTAAAAAAAGCAGAAAGCATACAGACATGTTTAAGCATAAAATCAGACATTCTGGAAGAATCGCAGATATATGGGGAACTAATAGCCCAACTTAAATTCTTTCCTGGAATGAAAAAAAAATCCTTTTATCAGAAGCTTGTAGTAAGTATAAAATGATGCATTTATAGATTAGAACAGGTAGTTAAAGTAGATTTTTAAAAAGTAATGTTAAAATCCCTCATAAATTTAATAAATTACAAAGAGATGGTGAAAGAGACTTTATCCTGCAAATCTGAGAACTTATACTCAATAAATATTGTCTGACCATAAAACTTTTGAATATTAGCCTAGCTTGGACCCTAAGGTGGGAAGACAGCCTAGTATCAGTAATAAGGATAGTATGTGATTGTCTTTTATTCTAATATGTATCTATAAAAGTATACTTATGTATATTACTGCTTTTAATGTTTCTTATAATTATTTATTTATTTATTTATTTATTTATTTATTTATTTTGTCTTTTTTTTTTTTGTCTTTTTGCTATTTCTTTGGGCCGCTCCCGCGGCATATGGAGGTTCCCAGGCTAGGGGTCTAATCGGAGCTGTAGCCGCCAGCCTACGCCAGAGCCACAGCAACGGGGGATCCCAGCTGCATCTGCAACCTACACCACAGCTCACAGCAACGCCAGATCGTTAACCCACTGAGCAAGGGCAGGGATCGAACCCGCAACCTCATGGTTCCTAGTTGGATTCGTTAACCACTGTGCCACGACGGGAACTCCTGTTTCTTATATTTAAAATTGATTAATTTACTTTAAAAAATATACTTCATACACACCATTTATTCTCCTTGTAACTCAACTCAGAATCTATCATTATCAATTAAGTCACAGTTTAATACTGCAGCAATTAAATAATTCCGAACCATATACATATTAACTACTTTTGATGAATGATATTCCAGTTCTTGGTTACATTACTAATTGGTGTAGTGTCTTTGATACTAAAATCACTTTAGCCAATCACTAATTTAATATGTTTTTATCTTGGCAATTTTTTGAATATCAATATAATTTTTCTAATACATCTTAGTTAAAAATTCGTAGCTTAAATTACTACCTCATTGAAAGGTTTCTGATGTATTTATAAATGCAGATAATATAATGAATTATATCCATTGACACACGCTAGACATTTCTATTTCCATATAAACCAGCTATATCTCTGATTAGTTTTGTTGATTTTACATATATTTTCAAAGAGTAGTTAACAATAAAATTTGCAAAAATTTCCCACTTTTAAAAGTTGAACTTAATATGAAAATACTTATAATAAATTCAAATCAATATAAACATAATTATTAGTTTAATTCACCTAAAAAGTCATATTTCCTGGTTAGTGGGAACAGGTACATGTTTTACTGGATAAAAATGAAGTTTAAAGAGTTGTTTTCTCTCGTAGACACAGTGCTAAATTGAATGATTTTGGCTTTCTGTGGTTTAATTTTACAAATACTTGCATGAGTATCAGACAATAAACAAGAATTCATATGTAGGAATAAGAAGAAAAGTTCTAATGACTTCAGGGATATTGATCTGCAGATCAATTTCCCAAAAGTCCTGTCGGGATGCCTAAAAGATGCATAATTCAAACCTCCTCTGAATCAAGGAAATGAGGACTTGAATAAAACTAAGGTCATTTATCAGAAAAGAAAATCACTTTCCAAAATGACACCAGCCCCAAATAAAACACAGAAATAATTTTCTAATTAAATATATTTAGAAAAATAAAATTAAGAAAATCCACAGGCTAAATGTGAGGGCAAATAAGAGAAACACACACCCATGCACATGTATGCATGCACGTGCATACAAACACACACAGGATGACACATTAAGAAAATAAGCAAACCTGGGTAAGATTACTTCTTGGTGGCTGGAGAACACTTTAAAAGCATCCAAAGTGTGAGTACGTAGAAAATAGGAGGTAAAACAGAATGAAGATAGCAGTACTTTTGTTAAACTCTTTTTTTAAAGGTTAAAATATTATGTTTTTTTCAAATCTCCCTCTCTATTTTAGTATTCATTCACTGGCATGTGTTTATCTAGCACATTTCAACATGTTATCATAAGTGACTAAAAATTATTAAACATGACTTGGAGGATAAATAATTCTTCCCTACATGGAGTTCCATTTAAGGTTGGAATGAAGCACTGTTTTGCATTGGTGAAACAAATATTTCTTTACAAGTTACTAAAAATCAGTTAACAGATGGTTAGTTTGCAATAGGATAATTCTTTCCAATAGTTGATATGGAAAATATAAAGAAGGTAATATCCCATCCTGATATTCCTCCTTTCTTTCTCTCTGTTCAATCTCTCTGACTCCGGGAGACTAAAAAAAGCACCTATGGGGCCAGAGCCAAACATCTTCTATAAAGAGACTGGAAGCATGGCACAGGGCACTCTACCCAATATTCTGTGATAATCTACATGGGGAAAGAAACTTAAAAGAAGGGATAGGTGTATGTGTATTTCTGAATCACTTTGTTGTACAGCATAAATTACAAAAACACTGTAAATCAACTCTACATCAATAAAACTTAAAAAAAAAAAGAGAGACTGGAAGACTAGAATCCTAATGCACAAAATTAATTATTAGAGTGAACATATGAGCTATTAATTAGCAATTAACCCATTAGGGTGGGAAAATTCTTTATCACTTAATGTTTCTAAAGAGACATATCTTTTATATATTTGGATGTTATTGCAGCTATGTTTGATTTTTGTATTTAATAAAGTATTTGTATTTTCCATTGGCATGATGAAAGAACGAGCTTAGTTTTTTGTTATGTTTTGGTTTTGTCAATGGAATCAATCTTTCTTTTATTATTTTAATGTCATGATATAATAAAGCCCTTATGTTGACATATGATATTTTTATTACCTAGCAAAAAGATATGCAAATATCAGATGTCAATAAATGTTTCAGAATGAATGAACAGATTAATGGACAAATGAATCAAATTTCATAATAGACATTAAGAGTTACCACATTGTCTAAATATTAGAATACATAAAAGAAAACACAAGAAACTAGCTTATAATATCTACTTCATAAATTATTAGAAAACATAAAGAGCTAAAAGAAAAACATCACAAAGTAGAAAAAACAAAGAAATACCAAGAAGAAAAAATAAAGCAGTAAACAAAAATAGTGAAAATATTGGCAGAACTTTGATGTTCACCAGTTATTAAAAAATACATCAATCATTTAAACTGTACTAAAAATTGGTCACAAAGTGTGCACAAAGATTATTTGGGAAACAACAAACCAAAACACATTCCCAAATTTGGGGGTAGAAATATTAACATCAGAAAAAGTAGAAACCAGAGAGAGTCAACATTAGATTAAGATCTTTTTTGAGAAACATGAGATGAAATGATTAATGCAGTGCAATTATAGCTGATTGTACTAAAGTATTTAGTCTCCAGGTTTAATGTGGATTTCTACAAGCAAAATAACAGAAATTACTGGAATTTTGGAATCATATTTGTCCCCTTATTAGTACACAGTAGAAAATGGGGAACTCACTTAAATCATGTCAGTTCATTAGCTGATGCTTACTCTCGTATGTGGCAACACTGATGTAGGTTTAACCTTAATAATTATACGGTAAAGAAAAGCCTTACAATCTGCATTATTGCAGAAAGAATAACAGAGGTTTACAATAGAAGAATGTTGTTTTCTTGGATGCTAAGTTGCTGTAAAATTTCTTTCCTGAAGTTTGTACATTTTTACTTTGTTTGTATATAACATTATGTTTTTTGTGATTTTTAAAAATCATTAAAGAAATCAAAACTGTAATAATTTATATATGTATATATACACATTTTACACTCATATAGATAGTAACTATATAGAAATATAATAGATTATTGATATAATTATGTACAAATAAGTTTTAAAAATATTTTTGATAAATATTCAAATAGAATATACCCAACTGTCACAAGGTGTTGAAAAGAAGGATTAGTACTTATTTCTATTTCTCAGTGTAATAGGAGTCAATTCTTTTCTTGCTCAATGTTTCTCATTTTTGTACCCACTAAAAAATTACACAAACACTTATAGATTGAGATAAAAACCTCGGCATCTTCATTCTTCAATATTTTTCTTGACTGAAGATGACTTGGCAGTACAGCAGAGTCTGCTCTGGCACAGAGGTTAGCGGGATTTGCCAGAAGGCTCCTAGCTTTCTTAGGCTACTTACTCCAGATCAATGATTTTTTTCCTATCACAAGTGTTTCTCTCTGTTGTTCAGGAGCAGCTCACTGCTTCAAAATTACTTAGGAACCTTACACTGATTTTAAGACTCTGAAAGAAGCACAGAGTTTCTCTTCACTTTATGTGCAAATCCAGAAGCATTTTTGGTGTATGTGATTTTTAAAACCTATACTTTTTTAAAGAGAAGAAAAGAATCTATTTTCTTCAGTGTAAAAGATTTGATAAATTCTGCTATCAAAATCTCCAGAGAGCAAACGTTCCAAAGTATAAAAAATTTAATGCAAATCTCTTTTATTGCCTTCCAACTTTTACATACTAAACACAGAAACCAATTCCTCACTGCCCAAAGGTTATTTCTAAATTGAATAACAATAAACCTCTGTGGAACTAACAAAATAATTTAATGTCACTTTTCTTTCAGACTTATAGACATTCTATCTATTTCTTTAAGGAATAGAAATGCTAACGCTTTTTCCAGGGATTTACCTTAGCTTGCAAATTATCAGTTTGAGGGCCTCCAACAAAGAAAACAGCTATGAGGTTTCTTGAAAAATTTAGCATTTTCCTACATTTCTGAAATAATATAGTATTTGGAAGAGTTCTTCCTGAGAGAGAAGTATGAGGTAATCTCAAAATCCTTTCCTAATAACGTAGTCTCTGTGCTCAATCCTTTACTAATCATGCAGCCTCTGTGAGCTCAAAGAAAGAGAAACTGTTATTTTATGACACTGCATAATACTTATTAAGTATAATTTAATTAATTATATATTTATGAGATAATTTATTATTTATAAATATATTCACATTCTCTTTTTAAGGTAATTACTCTATTCTATTATTTTCCTCTAATAAGCTGAAGGTTGATAAGCCATCAGATCCTGCTGACCTGCCAGTTAATATAATAACATTTAAATAATAAACACAGTCTCAGAAACATCATTTCGTAGTAACAATTAACTTAAGATGAAATGATGGGAGTTCCTGTTGTGGCTCAGGGGTTAACAAATCCAACTAGGAACCATGAGGTTGCAGGTTTGATCCCTGGCCTTGCTCAGTGAGTTAAGGATCCGGTGTTGCCGTGAGCTGTGGTGTAGGTTGCAGACTCGGCTCAGATCTGGCGTTGCTGTGGCTGTGGTGTAGGCCAGCGGCTATCGCTCCGATTAGACCCCTAGCCTGGGAACTTCCATATGCCACCGGTGTGGCTCTACAAAAGACAAAAAGACAAAAAAAGAAACAAACAAACAAAAAAAAACAAAACAAAAAAAAGTTGAAATGATATGATTTTAGGATCCAAATATTATTTTTTAGAAAAAAAAATGAAGAAAGTTAATTCTTTTGACAATATCTGCCCTATAAATTTGGGTTTTGTAGTAATAATGGGTCCAATAAAAATAACAAATGAAAGAATTCACATGAAAAATATGACACAGACTCAAATAGGCCAAATTTAATTTTATTTTTACAGAAAAAATATACAAGCCCAAAAGTGTGTCAATGAAATAGGAATTAATAAACCGCCTAAATGGAGTTTTTTCTAGGAAGGACTTTTTCAATAAATGTATATCAACAGTGATAAAATTTCAAGGCAACTTTCAAACCCACAAAATGGATTTGACATGTTTTGTCAAGAGAGTGCAGTAAAGTTTTATACCACTTCAAAATATTAAAAATGAAGAATGTTGCAGCTACAATATTTTCCTATGTTACAGCAGATCAGATTTCTTTCTTTTCTTTCTTTTCTTTCTTTCTTTCTTTCTTTCTTTCTTTCTTTCTTTCTTTCTTTCTTTCTTTCTTTCTTTCTTTCTTTCTTTCTTTCTTTTTCTTTCTTCCTTCCTTCCCTTTCTTTCACCCTTTCTTTCTCCCTTTCTTTCTCCCTTTCTTTCTCTTTCTTTCTTCTCTCCCTCCTTCCATCCTTCCTACCCTCCCTTCTTCCTTTTTTTTTTTTGTCCTTTTAGGGCCTCACCCATGGCATGTGGAAGTTTCCAGGCTAGGGGTCAAATCAGAGCTGTAGCTGCTGGCCTACACCACAGCCACAGCAATGCAGGATCTGAGATCTGAGCCACCGTACGACCTACACCACGGCTCAGGGCGACACCAGATCCTTGACCCACTGAGTGAGGCCAGGGATGAAGCCCGCATCCTCACGGATCCTACTAGGATTCGTTACCACTGAGCCACAGTGGGAACTCCCCAGATCAGATTTCATTTTTGCTTTTTTCAAATGATCTTAATCAAATAATATTTCTTTAATGTGTAGAGTTCATTTGGCCCATTCTTCTCTGTGGTAGAAGAGTGGTATTCTAATAATAAGATTATCTCTCTCTTTTCTTTTTACCTAAAGTAACATTCTCAAATTACCAACTGCTTAAGTATAAAAACATTATGGTATTTGAATAAAAATATACCAAAGTATTAGTCTGCGTAAAGTATTTGCCACAATTAACTAATTACTATGGAAATGCTACTTTTCCTAATTACCCGATCTTTATTTTTTTAAGCCTATCTCATTGTTTTATTACACTGAATCTGTGTTATGGTTGCTTGTGTTCTTGTGGGGTTTTTTTGTTTGTTTTGGCCACAGCCATGGTGTGGAGGTTCCTGGGCCAGGGATCAAACCCAAGCCACAGCAATGACCACAGCCACAGCAGTGAGAAAGCCAGATCCTTAAACCACTGTGTCACAGGGGAACTCCTGTGTTCCATTTTTTTAACATGATGTAGCCATGAGAATGGTGTTTTCCTGTCAAGTACTTGGAGGAAGCATCTTCTTGGCTAAAAATGGATTAAACAAGTGAAGAAAATGTTTGAAGGACTTTATATTCAATGGAACAATGGTAATATGACTCAAACATCTAGACTTTTAGTTATAGATATTAAAATTATTATAGTGTAATATTCTTTTCTTAAAAATTACTATTCCTACACACACGTGTCATCCAATGTAGATTTTATTAGCTCTTGAGAACTTAAAATATGCCTCATTCAAATTGAGATGCTCTCTAAGTATAAAATGCACATCAATCTTGAAGACTTTGTATTAAAAAGTAAAATATATTGATAGTACCACATAGATTAATTGTTAAATGACAATATTTTGGAAATAGGCTAAAGTATGATTAAAATTATTTTTACACACTCCTCTTTACTTTTTTTAAATGACTGGAAATTTTTAAATCACATATGTTGATGGCATTAAATTGTTACTAAACAGTGCTGCTATAAACAATTTGACTTTGCCTGAAACCAGGATTTATTCATAAAAGAAAGAAAATGTTGCCATTATATTTGCATTAAATCTCCATACTCCCTGCATATTTGTTTGAATGAGATAATAATCAAAGTGTTTTTGTTTCATAAAGAATAAAATGTTCACTTGCATTATTGTTTCTAACTTCCCTAAACAAAAGCTTACGTTTTTGATCAATGAATACAGAAATTATAGATACCGATCTAGAGTTACACAGAGAAAATCACACTGCAATTAGGTTTGGAAAAGTAATATCTGTGTAATATTAAGTTACATTCCTGAAAGAGAATATCCCGTTCTCACATTTTTAGCAAAGCAAGACATCAATCAACAGAATAGATCAAACATTCACTTGTTGAATAAACAGGAGTTACAAAGGGACTTGCAGGAAGAGTACCTGAGCATACTGTAAGCATCCAATGACCTTTAAGATGTCTCTAAAGGATATGGAGGTCTTTGCCATAATAAAGCCTTGTTAGAACTGAAATATCAATGACAAAAACAGTGGAAACCAAGTGAAAAAAGAGTATTTAGTAGAGAAGTCTCACATAAAAGCAAGAAAACTTAAAACTCAAGTGCATAAGCTCAAATACTTTCATTATTTTTTTCTGTTTTGCTGATGATAGAACAGGAAAATCTATTTTCTTAGTCTATCAAAATGATTTTGACTTACCATATGCATTAGTCTCTTATTGCTGCTGTAACAACTGAGCACGAACATAGTGACTTAAAATTAAATGATTTAGAACAACATACTGTGCTGCCAGTACTGTGTCCCTTCTGTAGAAGGTAGGGGAATTTACTTCCCAGTTTTTCTGTATTTGAAATGCTCTTCCCATTTCTATACTAATCCGAATCCTCATGCCAACCTTCTACAGAGACTTGTGATTGCAGTGGGTTCACCAGAACAATTCAAAATAATCTCTCCATCTCTAAGTTATTAACATGCAAAGCCCCTTTGCCATGTAAGTAAACATACTCCCAGGTTTATTCTGCCTACTATACCATCTTATCACCAGGAAATCATGGAATATTCTAGCAACTATAATAATAACAAAAGGTATGCAATCACTCTTAACTTCATAAAAGAATGTTATATCATATAAATTAGACAATTATGATGACTTTTTTGGATAACACTTAATTATCTTACATTTCCTAGAAAGGCTAGATGATGAAAATAATTTTTTAAAATGTGACAGTAATTTTTGTTGTTTAGGCCTTTGGTGTCACATCCAAAAAATCAATGCCAAGCCTACTATCATGGAGCTTCTCCTCTATGCTTCATTTCAGTTTTACAATTTCAGGTCTTATGTTTAAATATTTAATCCATTTTAAGTTGGTAGTCTAGGTTCATTCTTTTTTTTTTTTTTTAAATATTTTTCCTTCGAATATCCAGTTTGCTCAAAACAATTTGTTGAAAAGACTATCCTTTCTCCATTGCATATTCTTGAAACCTTGTCAGAGATCTGCTGATCATGTATGTATAGGTTTATTTTTAGTGTTTCTATTCTGTTCTTTTTATTAAGCAAAAGAAGCAAAATGTGACAAGAAGGACTACATTGAACAAAAAAGACTACACAGAAAAGAAAATGAAGGACAGACTGAAAGGCAATCTATGGAAAAGAAGAATATATTTGCAAATATTGTATCTGATGAGGGGCTGAAATTTAAAATATATAAGGAACTCTTGCAACTCAAAAGCAAAAGAAAATACCTCAAACAATCTAATTAAAAATAAACAAGGTACTTAAACAGACATTTTTTCAAAGAGGACAAAAAAAAGTGACTAACAGGTTTATGAAAGGTTCAACATCATAAACCATCACAGAAGTATAAATCAAAACCACAATAAGATACAAGTTCATACCTGTTAGGATGGGTATTATCAAACAAACAAACCAAAAACAACCTAAAGATGGGTTGGCAAGGATGTGGAAAGGTCAGAACCCTTCTGATCTGAGAGAATGCTGAACGTGGTTAACATCTTGCCAGTAAAGCATGTGTACAATATTAGAAATGGGTAGCTGGATAAAATATATACTGTGTCTCTCTGAAAGTGAAGGCAAACTGAAAGTGGAGAGAGATGTTGAAATAGGCACTGAAAAGAATGTATCAGGGAGATACAAAATAGCAAACTAGTTTCTAGACATTGGTTGGGTAAAGTCAACAGTTTTAATACTACTGGAAGAGGATCCTTAATAACAAGTGTCATGGATTTATGTTATAATCTATTGTTGGGCACCATTCATCTCTCATCAGGATGGAGCAGTGACCAAACTGGGTTGCTAAAGGGAAACGCAATAGGCACAAGGGCCCCTTCCCTTAATAAGTGTCTATGATAGCACTTTATTCCTGTAGGCTTTGTTTTACTTTATTTTGGATTGTGTTGGCTATTTTCACTAGGTAGGAAGGAGTTCCATGTGATACCATTTTGCTGAGTCAATTCTAAGTGCCCAGGACTTAATTATACGTGAATTTATTGTTTATTTGGCTAGAACTTCCATGTTCACTGTGGGATACTTCAGGGCCACAAATATTACAACCATGTACAATTTACAAAAGGCAACACTTTCAATGATTAAAGATTACCTGCTGCCTTCTATTTTATACCTAAAAACTCCCCTAAGAGTAGAGTGGTACCTTACTGTATCTCATTCCACATTTGGAAAAAAGGAAAGAGGTAATGATGACAGCAGTAAAACATCAAAATGGAGACAGAATCCTAATCCTAGTTTGACCCTGATGTATTAACAGATATATTTCCTAATGCCTTTGTTCAAAAGTGAAGGGCACAACTTCTGCTACTCAAAGAGAGATGGTAAATATGAGACCAAAGTGCCCCTTATTCATTAGTTCGGTCTGCGTATTCGGGATTCCTTAGCAGTCTGGTAAATCTGATCTGCATCAGGTAATGTGGACTCATTTATATATATATTCCTTTCCATCACTACTCAGGTGTATACAAGGTAGGAGTGAGCGTGGCACTGTGCAAATAAGAGCTAAGAAAGAAAGGAAGAAGATGAACAGAATCATTGGTCTCTGGCACAGATCACCAAATTTGCTGTTTCAGAAACACTGACTCAGCAGATCAACATACGAAAACCTTCAAAAACACAAAACCTAAAAATCCAAACTACCAACCAACCAAACACAGAACACATAAAATTTAAAGAACCAGGTGAGTAGATGTGTAACATCTCTTGGGGACTTTGTTTATTCAAAACAACACCCCAAAACATAGACGGACTGAGAAAAAAACTCTTCTCACTAAGGATATCACCATTACAGTCCTGTGTGTAAGCTTGTAGTACCTTTTCAAAATATTCTCATACATTTCTACTTTAAGTGTAATATATATAGAAAAAGTCATGGGTTTTTGCTTTTTATTCTGTACAATTGATTTGTAATAGGTTTTACAGCAAGGTTTCTATATCAATACATATAGATTTGTCTCACAAAGTGCTTTTGTAATTAATTTTATTTCCTGTTACGACAGACTATCATTAGTCTTAACTGATTAATTAAACATTTTATTTTGGAATAATTGTATATTTACATGCAGTTGTAAGAAATAAGACAGAGATGGCCCTACCATTTACACAGTTTTCTCCAAAGGTAACATTTTGCAAAACTGTAACACATACTCTAACCAGGATATTGACATTGCTACAGAAAAGGCAGAGAATCTTTCCATCACCTAAGGGTCACTGTGGCTACTGTGTTATAGGCTCACAGACCTCACTTCCCTCCTGCTCCTACTCTCTCCTTAAGCCCTACTATCTATAATCACTTTTTCCATTCTATTATTTCATTATTTAAAGAAATGTTATATATATAAATGGAATAACAGTACGTAACTATTAAGAATTTTTTTAAATGCAGCATAATTTTATGGAGATTTAATAGGAGTTCTAGATGTATCAAATAGTTGAAGGTATGCCTTTAGCAGTTTTTTTAATCATTTATTTGTTGAAGGTCATTTGAAATGATTCCAGATTTTGGCTATTATGAATGAATGTGCTATAAATATTTATGACATATTTTTGTGTGAATGTAAGTTTTCATTTATCTGGGATAAATGTGCAATGGGCAGATCACATGATAGTTACATGTTCAATTTTTAAGAAACTATCAAGCTATTTTCCAGCGGCTATACCACTTTCCATTCCCATGTGCAATGTAAAAATGATTCAATTTCACTGCATCCTATCCAACATTTTGTATCATTTTAAAAGAATTTTAGTCATTCTGATAAAAAATTGGACAGAAAATCATCCTTCTCATGTGTATTTATTTAATGGCTAATGGTGAATATCTTTCAAGTGTGTGTTTGCCATGTGCAGGGACCTGTGGTTGTTAATTTTAGTGTCAAGTCGACTAGGCCATGGTACCAAGATCTTGGATCAAAGACCAGTCCAGATAACACTGTGAAGGAATTTTTAGGTGAGATTAGAATTTAAATTAGTAGACTTTGAGAGAAGCAAATTACCCTTCATAATGCAGATGGACCTTTTCTATCTAGTTGAAGTTTGGAAAAAAAAAAAAAAAAAAAGAGGTCTCCTGAGGAGGACAGAATTCTGCTTCCAGAATGACTTTGGATTCCAGCTGCAACATCACCTCTTCCCTGGGTCTGCAGTCCACCAGACTGCCCTGCAGACTGTGTTTGGATTTGCCATGCCCCAAAATCGCATAAGCCAATTCTTTAAAATAGCCCTCTCTCTCTTTCTCACTCTCTTTACACATAGTTTCATTGTACTGTTTCTGTTTCTCTGGAGAATCTTGAGAAAAACAATTCACCTCAGTGAAATAATCTGTATTCTGCCCACTTCCTAATTATGCAACTGTTGAGTTTTGAGTTTTTAAAATATTCTATAAACAATTTGCTGTAGAATTGCAGTTTGCACATATTTCTCCTAGGATGTAGCTTGTCTTATCATTTATTTAACAGGGTGTTTTGTGAGGCAGAATTTTTTATTTTGATGAAATCCAATTTGTAGAAACGAAAACAGCCACCACAAAACTCAAACTCCTACCCAGAATTCCATATCTAGTAAAACTATCCTTCATATGAAGACAAGATAAAACATTCTGTAAATAAATAAAATATAAATTTCCATCCATCAAATGTGAACTGCACATAACATCAAATAGGATATTTAAGATAAGAAGAAATGACATCGAACAGAAAATTAGACAGAGGAAGAAATGAGGGCCATGCAAACCTGAAAAAACAACCCCGAGTTGTATTGTCTGCAATGTGTAGAGGTAATACACAGGAAACCACTACACCACTACACGAAGGATGAGAGTAACTGAACACGCCTGTAACAAGGCTTTTATATGTTACGTAATAGATCAAGGGTGACTGTGAAAGGGTGACTGTGACAGGTAGAGGATGTATTTTTAAAAGTGTTTTAATTAAAGTACTGCTGATTTACAATACTATATTAGCGTGATTCAATATTTTATAGATTACACTCCATTTAAAGTTATTGCAAGATACTGGCTATATTCCAAGGATGCATTTTTAATCCCTTGAGATATCACTAAAAATGTAAAGAGGTATAGCTAAAACGTCAAGACAAGAAATAAACTAAAACAGTTTTTCAAAAACCACTAGAAAAATAAAAAAAAGAACCCAACGGCAGGGCAGAAGTATCTGTAAGGGGGATTGGGCAAATAGGAAATAGTAAAATAAACCTCAATTCCACAATTTATATTAATTTTGCTTACAATTAAGAATGTAAATACTTCAAGAGAGAGCAAGTTAGATTGGAATAAAATCAAATTAGATTGGATTAAAACCCAAGTATATGCTCTGTATATGGTCATATTTTGAATCTAAAAAACTGATAGAATAAATGAAAATGATAAAAAAGTATCAAACAACAGTAAATATAAGAAAATACTAGGTCCTAAAAATAGGAATATTAGGTATCAAGAAAAGGCTATTACCAAAGATGATAAAAGTTTCAAATAATTCCTGATAAGTATAAATCAGGTAAATACCTAATAACATAAAAAATAAATAAATCAAAAGCTCACAGAACTTAAAGCAGAAGAGCTAAATTAAAAAGAATAGTAGATTTTAATAAATATCTCTCTGGAATTGATAACTAGACAAAAAAACAATAAGGCTATGGAAGGTGTAACCATGGTCAATTACTCTAACTATTATAAAATAATATACCCCGAAAATGCAGAATATTTATTCTGCACACAGTTTTCATCACAAAAGCCATATGCATCAGTTTCAATAATTTCAAAGAGAAATGTTAGCAAGTATATTCTCTGAAAAGGATGGTATTAAAATAATAATTATAAAAGACATTTAGTAATGACCCATATGTTTGAAAATTTTAAAAGTCATTTGTAAATAACTCATGAATCAACTTAAATGGGGCAAAATGAAGTCTACAGCTCAAGAGGCAGCATTTCAAATAGCCCTGAAATAAGGCTCCAAAGAGGCGGGGGGATGTCACTATACATGTGATTTTGGTGAAAGGGGGAGGTACATGTAACCAAGCACACATTTTAAAGTAGTCACGAGGGGCAGACATCACCATGAAGGATTTTAGTGCTTTTCTAGATACAAGGAGATGCAAGAATGGGGCTCATAAAATCTTCTCCTAAAAATACTGAACTATGTGAAGACCTGTTCTGCCAGGTTTCCCAGAGCACAGAGCACCTCACTCCTGATCTCCACCCTGAGCTCTTTCAGGGGATGCAAGGGTCTGCAGCTAGGGCTGCTTATGAGTCAATCCTTGTAGATGCTCTGTATAGTGCCAATCTCTAGTTCAATCTCTAGTTCATACATGAATCAAAAAAGCAATCATGGGGTAATCATAAAATATTCTGAAATTAATTATATTAAAATCTCAGTATATTGGAGTTCCCATTGTGGCACTGGAAATGAATCTGACCAGGAACCATGAGGTTTCGGGTTCGATCCCTGGCTCACTCAGTGGGTTAAAGATCTGGTGTTGCCGTGAGCTGTGGTGCAGGTCACAGACATGGCTCAAATCTTGCGTTGCTGGGGCTGTGTTGTAGGCCAGTGGCTACAGCTCCCAATTAGACTCCTAGCCTGGGAACCCTGGGTGTGGCCCTAAAAAGACAAAAAAAAAAAAAAAAAAAAAAAACAAAACAAAACTCAATGTATCTACATTGAGATTAGAGAGAAACATAGACATAAATGCTGACATTTTAAAATAAAAGGGTACAAATAAATCATCTATCATAAAAAGTTAGAAGAAGTTGAGTAATTTAAACTAGATGCAATTAGAAAGAAGGAAATAAAAGAGGTGAGAGCAGAACAAGAATAAATAGAACAATCATAACAGAAATGACAAAGAGAAAGCTGATTCTTAGAACATGCACATTAGCAAACAAAATGAAAGAGAGGCAGCGAGAGAGCAAAAGTTACCTATGTCAGAAATAAAAGAAAGGGTATGAATGCTGATCATCCTACATCCAATAAAAGGTAATAAACAGATTTTCATGAACAGCTCTCTGCCAAGAAATCTGACACTCGAAAAAACACAACGTAATTGCAATTGACACAGAATTGCCCTCTACCAATTAAAGCAATTAAATTTGTTAGAAACATTACTGCAAAGAAAACTTGAAGCCCATATGCTTTCACAGCTGAGTTCATACAAATATTTATGAAAGAACTGATAGCAACCATATACCATATTGTTCATAAAAATAGAGAAGAAAACTTCCCAACTCATTTTATGAAAGTCGAATAACAACTGATGTTGGAAACAAGATTATTAAGGATGGCTTCACACCCCTCAAAAGATATGTTGAAGTTCTAATCCCTAATACCTTCGCATGTGATCTTATTTAGAAATAGGGTCTTTGCAGATGGTATCAAGTTATTCTGAGGTCTTACTGATTACAGCAGTCTCTAGTTCACGGGACTGGTCTCCGTTTAAGAAGAGAAGGTACAGACCTATGAGAAAAGACGATCACGTGACTGGAGGGGAGGAGACAGAACTGCACAGCCTTCAGGTCAAGGAACTTCAAGGGTTTCCAGCAACCCACCAGAAACAAAGAAGAGACAAGGAAGGATTATTCTTACTGATTCAGAGAGAGCATGTCCTTGATGATACATCAGTTTTGGACTTTTAGACTCCAGATTTGTGAGACAATAAATTCTGTGGTTTTAAGCAACTCAGTTCAGTTCAAGATATTTTGTTACAGCAATCTTAGGGAACTAATACATAAGTCAAAAACAGCAAAAAGCAAAGAAAATAATGCATCATGAAACAGTTGCAAAATTCAAGAAAAAAATTTAAAAAGTGAAAAAAAGTAATATATTCAAAGAAAAATAACTTACTACAAAGTAGAATTTGTTCCAAGAATATAAGATTAGTTTGGCACTTAAAAAGACCATTAGTGAAATTTACCGTATTAAGAAAATAAAGGAGAAAAACAACATATGCAGAAAATTTTCTGGACAAAGTTCATCTATTACTGAAAGCTTTTAGGATACTCAATAGAAGAAAATGTTAGTATGACAAAGATATCTACAAACAACTATAGTTATTGTAATATTTAACTGGAAAATACTGGAGTTCTTGTTGTGGCTCAGCGGAAACGAATCTGAGTAGCATCCATGAGGACACAGGTTTGATCCCCGGCCTCGCTCAGCGGTTAAGGATCCGGCGTTGCCATGAGCTGTGGTGTGTGTAGGTCGAAGATGTGGCTGGATCCAGCATTGCTGTGGCTGTGGTGTAGGACGGCAGCTGCAGGTCCGATACAACTCCTAGCCAGGGAACCCCCATGTGCCATGGGTGGGGCCCTAAAAAGAACAACAACAACAAAACACACACACACAAAAAAACCCCGAAACAGTAAAATATTAAATGTTTCCCTTAAATTCAGGAGCAAAACTAGGGTGTACATTTTCACCACTTATATTCCTTCTTTTATTCCTTATTATTCATCTCGTTTTTTTTTTTTAATGTAGACCTGAATTTCTGACCTAAACCATTTTCTCTGAAGAATTTCTTTTAACATTTGTTACGTGATAGATCTAGAGGTAACTTCCCTCGGTTTTTGTTTGAAAATGTTTTCATTTCTCCTTCATTTTGAAGGATCATTTAACGTATTACAAGATTCTAGGTTCACACTCTTTTTCTTTCAGTTATGTAAAATGTTTCACTGCACTCTCTCCTTGCTTACATAGTTTTTAAAAAGAGTCTGATGTAATTCTTCCCTTTTCCCTCCGTAGCTAAATTTTCACTGACCCCTTAATCCCAATCTCTGGCTTCTTTCAAGATCTTCCCTTTGTCTCTGGTTTAGCATGGATTGACTATGATATGCCTAGATGTAGCGTTTTTTGGGATTTTTTTGTTGTTGTTTTTTGATGCTTATCATGCTTGGTGTTCTCTGAAATTCCTGGGTCTGTGGTTTGGTTTTGGAAATTTCTCAGCCAGTATTATTTTTAAATACTTATTTCCTTTATTTCTTTATTTCTTTTTTCTTTCTCTCTCTCACTTTTTTCTTGCCCTTGGCCAATACTGGGCATGCAAAAGTTCCAGGTTCAGGGATCAAACCCACACCACAGCAGTGACCTCAGACACAGAAGTGACAACGCCTTATCCTTAACCTGCTAAGCCACCAGGGGACTCCACCTTTTACATGGCATTATACCTTTTATAGTCATCTCACAGATCTTAAATATTCTGTTCCATTCGTTTCTTCTCTTTGTATTTCAATATCAAAGGTTTCTATTTTCACATCTTTGAGTTCAGAGTTCACTGACTTTTTTTCTCTGCAGTGAGTCATCTAAAGCATTCTTCTTTTCTGTTTTTCATTTTCCTTTGATTTTTAGCATATTCTTTTGATTCTTAGAGTTTCTACTTTTCCGCTTACATTTTCCATCTCCTTGCATCCTTGTCCATTTTTCCATCACAGTCTTTATCATAAAACCTTATTTTAAATTCCCATCCTGCTAACACTGAAATCTCTACTCTGGCTGAGCCCAGTCTGGATGCTTGCTTGGTCTCTTCAGACTTCCTTTCCCTTTTAGCATGTCTTGTAATTTCTGTTAAAAGTCAAGTGTTGTATTGGGGATAAGAACTGAGGTAAGCAGGTCTTTCACCACAGTGTGAAGTTTTATGTTTATCTGGCTAGGGGTTAGCATGTGTTTAATGTATGTTGCAGCTGTAGGTGTCAGAGGCTTCAGCTTCATTCAGTGTTCTGGCTTTTTTCTCCCCTGCTGCCTTTGAGTTTCCCTAGAACATCTTTTTAGATGGAGTCTCTGTCTTGGAACTCTCTCAGTACCACCCCGTTGTCATTATCCTGGAACCTGTTGATATATAGCAGTGCGGTGCCAGGGTTGGGGGAGAACTTAATGCATGCTTAATGCTGCACAAACGAGGAGCAAAATCATTAAATTTTTCTATGACACCTCTTTATTTTGTATACAAATTAATAAGCAGTTAGGTTAATAAACTAATAAAACCAATAGCTATTGGATTTTTCCATGGTGAAGTCATACAAATTCACGTATTTTCACTCCTAAAAATGTCTGGACTCAAGATATCGCTACAGTGTATTTGACCAAAAGTACATTAAATTAATTTTATTTTAGAGTATTCAAATATTAAAAATCGACCTCAATTTTTTTGTGGGGATTGTCAATGAAATTTATTTTACTGCTATCATAAGGCCTTGCAATACTTTTTCTAAGTGTTACCAAATACATAAAGCCACAAATAGCCATAATAGAATAAAAAAATGCTGTAATTTAGTTTTTAACAAACACAATACCAAGAGGCTGGAGAGTGCAAAAATGCATACAGTTGTGGCTATTCGCATTTTTGAAGCCTTCTTTCTTCTTGAGAGTGATGGCAAAATACTCTAAGTTTCCCAAGAGACCATTTTGTAACAAGGAACTCTTGTATTTACCTATAAAAACCCAGTGTCAGATATGTAATCTCCTGTACTGAACATCAGAGAGAGACCAGACGCGCTGTCAGACAGTATCTGCGATGGGGAGGATGAGTGGATAAAAGTCTCTCGGGCCTTTTTTTTTTGTCAGTTATTTTCAAGTTTTTCTTAGTTGTATCTGACAGCGTTTTAAGTCCACTCATCTTGTTAAAGCTTTTGTGGAAACTAACTTGTTAAAACTACCACTCAACTTTGAAGCTTTGATAAGTGAAAGAGTCCTTTTATTAATAAGGCTTTATTCCAGCCTTTTATTTCAAAACATGATGCACTCTGTCAATTTTTAAATAGCAATGACGTTGTGGTCTTGGATTTATGACTAATGCTTCATATTCATTGACAGCTTATTGTATTTTGGAGGTGCAGAGATGCTTAGGATATTCTGAGCTATTGTAATTGATCGAAACATCTTAAAGGGAAAGAAAAATATTCTTTTGATAAAATACAATATTAAGAATACAGCCACTTATGGTGACCAGCCCTTTCCATGGTGCCACCTGCCAGTCTCTCTCTCCATCACATCAGAAAATCAGAGCACAGCCTGGGAATTGTCCCACCGCTGCTGCTCCCCCACAGAGGATGTGAAAACATACAGCCAGTAGTTTGTCTCAAGCAGTGGTAGGTAAAGGGCCAGTTTTCAGTCTAGGGATGAAGCAACAACACACTTTACAGCAGATGAAATGGATATTTTATGGAAATGCAATGGAAGAAAGAAGAACTTAAGGGGGAAAGATAAAATATGAGAGAGAAAACAACAATATTAAAAGGATGGAATGAAATACCGTGACAATTTCTGTGCCTGAAAACTTGACAAGCAATTCAGAATATACCTGGAAAGCCCTGTCCCTGGAAGCTTTGTCCTATGGCTGTTGTTCTCCTCTCTGACTGCAGTGCTCATTAATTTTGGAAAACAGTTTTTGGGAATATTTGTTTCTTCAAGGCCCAGGCTTTCTGACCTAAGAGCACTGGCACGCTTCATTAAAGGATGGTTGCCTCAGAAGCTATGTATTCTATACTGCTCCAAAGACAGGATGAAAATTAGACTCATCTGACCTAGAGATGTTTGCTCAGATTCCAGGTCAGTCAGTAAAAATACAGATAGTTTCCTAACACTTTCCCCAGAAAGGGTTTTTAAAATTCTCACTTTATTTTCTTTTCTGCAATTCAAAGTAAAGGCCTTTCTTTCAACAAAGGGGAGGCTGGGACCATATACGAACTTCCCTCCATAAGTTTTGAACCACTGAATATTCACTTCCTGAGATGCACAAACAAGGGAACATCGGGCTGACACTGTGTGCCTCCACGGGCATCAGGACTCCAGCAAACAGCACTAGGAATGCCTGTCAGACAGAAAGAAATTGTTTTCTAGCCCAGAGACTACATGGTTTCCGTCCACACACACACACAAACACACACACACACACACACCCCTCCATATAAAAACTTGTCATCCACCTGCATTGAGAAGTTCTGTGCTGTCGCCTGTTTCACTGTTTCCTCATCACCACGTGGACTTTCAGATTCTCTCTCTGACCCAGGTCCACTGTGACTTGCAGTTTAAGTGCCTTGTTCTTCACCCTGACCAACCCAATCCTGTGGTTGCACTTATCAGCCTTTTTCATCTTCTATCACCCAGAGCACCCTGATCCTAAACCCTGATTTTAGCCAAATGTCTAGCACTGGCAAGATAGTATGATTAACAGCAGATATATGATTATTATTGTCTATATGGCCAAGAAAAACACTTAGCTCCCCTGAATCTCAACTACTCTGACTCTAAAATCAGGGAGTTAATACTTGCTATTCTGTCCACATTATAAGGCACTTGTGAAAATCAACTAAGATTTTTCTGTGTAAAGTATCTTGTAAACTATGAAAAAAAATAACAAGTTAGGCTTGAATCTGCTGCTTTCCTGTAACTAAACTGTTACTTTAATTTAAATATGTGCTATCTTTTTATTGCACACATACTGATGCATCTCTTGCCTCCGTTTGTACAGGTCACTAGGGGGCATTAAAGGAGAAGCTGTTGTTTGCTCTCCATTTCATGAAGAGTGGGCAGTAAGAAGACAGCCCACAGGGGAGGTGACTTCAGTGGAAAACCATCATTTTTTGGTGTTCCCTGGATCTTCTGGCCCTCAGGGTGTTGCTTCTACCTCTGGGGCCCACATGAAAACCTACGTATCACTATCCTACACCAGATGCAGAGGCTACGGGAGAAAGAGGAGAATTTTATCCGCACTGAGCTCCCTAACTGGGTATGTTATGCAACTAACTGGTCTGACGTTTGCCCAGGCACATGCTGCCCCTGCTCTGTCTACACTTGTCCTTGGGCTTCCTCTATGCTCTCTTAATTCTATACAGTAAAGCCTCACATAAATATCTGGTTGATGTTCTCTGTTCATTGTCTACCTTTCAAAATATTCTTCCGCTTTTCAATTAGGGGGATTGCTTGAGTGTTGCTAGATGTTTTTTAATTTATTTTATTTAAAAAAAAAAACCTGTATTTCACATAGGGTGACGATATTAGAATCTATGCCTAATCCACCAACTGAAAACCAGTAATTTGCCTTATGCGTTATTTAACTTAATACCATGACTAAGTAGCCAGTAGCCTAACGGGCATTCTAAAGCAACTGTTTCTTTTCTTTTCACAACTTCTTAGCTTCAAGCCATGTTTATATTTCACAAATACAAATGTCTTAATACTTGAGGAATCTCTTTATCCGCTCCATTTCTGGTCAGTGCCATAACCCAATTCTTCTTGTCTCATCTAAATTCTTGCATTGTATTACTAAAGAGCTTTTGAAAGCACACTGCAACTGCAGTGATCTATCTGAATGTCACTTTACTTTCCTGTTTAAAATCACTTGATGACTTTGTCAACTATAATCTCCAATCTGGATCACTAGCCATCGAACTCTTGGTTGCCTGAAGAGCAAACCCTACTCAACGTTGAAGCAAATATTAAAAAAAAAAAAACAAAAACCTACAAATAGCCAGAAATCATCTGAGAAAAAAAATGTATAAAGATTTCCACTGAGTTCTTCATAGAGAAATGACCAAATATAGTAATATGTTATTAGTCAAAAATAGAAATAGCACTTTCTAAAGTAAATCAGTTTATACTACCAAAGTTCTAAGAAAACTAGAAGAAATTGTTACTCTTAAAATGTTTTTCTTATTTTATACTTCTATAACAAAAAAAGCTATATTCATGACATATAACATTTTTGTCTTACAAGAAAGTATGTTAAGGAATAAAGAAGAGTCTATTTTTCTAAGATATATCACATATAATTTATTTTTATCTTTTTACATTTATCCAAATTTGATCCTACATTGCTATGACATTGTGAGAGTCGTATTTGTTTGTATAAATAATAGTGTGCTTTTTGTTGTTAATGGATTATCATTATCATTCTTATATTTCTAATAATCCTCTCATGATCCTAATGCAAAATAATTGGAACTTATTCAGCCTATATACTTATTGAGATATTCCTTTCAAAATCAATCATTTATTTCTATACATCCTATATTTGCATATATAATGCTTAAATAATATATCAGAAGTTGTTTTTATTTGTACTTTTGAAGTGTAAAACATGTGCATGAAGAAAACAGACTGATTAATTCTGTGCAAATGTAATGTCGATCAAATAAGCTGATGATTTCATTTGTTACTTATTTTGTTCATGTTTTTTATGATATGCACTTATTTTAGGACTTAAAAACATGCTTGCATCGTTTCTAAAAACCACAGGATAAAGATAACAAAGCATTCCAATTTCGTCAGACTATAATCTACTTTAGAAAAAAGGTCATGATCAAAGGGCTCACGTTAGATTGTTCAAGTATTCTTGAAAAAACGATAATGCTAGTTCGTCAGGTAGATTATCTTTCTAGAGCCAAGAATGCTTATAATTAAATTTTTACTTAGGAACAAAAAAGAAAAAAACTAGAAAGCAAACTATGCAAGAAAATTCTCTAACTACATAGTATAAACAACCCTGAGGGATGGAAATTATCCTCTCTATATTCTAGCTGAATTATAAATAATACTGAGTATCACAATATTTACAGTAGCTACAGCCAGATTCATTACTTTTTTGTTTACACAACATGAGCATTCTGTGTATGCTCTGTATATTTAAAGCTGCACATATTTGTACATATGACAGAACCCAATTTATATGTTTAGTTCCTCAGCTGTGTTTTTGCATCATAATTACAAGTAAGGTTTAATATTTAGGAAGTTTTTTTTAACTAACGTAAAAATAAAAAAAATCCCTAAAGCCGCATTACTCTCTAGCAATTAAATTTCTGAATGTAGGCATTTGCTTTCAAAATTTCTTAAAGGAAGCATTAGAGAAATTTATAATATACTGAATTATTCTATGTGTATATTCTTATTTAGCAAAAATTTTGTACTGGTAACAGAAATGTAGAAATGGTCGATAATCATTAATGGGACAGCTCCACCTTGTCGGTTCATATTACTTTTTAATCTGTTGTGTGGCTACTGAGTGTGAAGATAAAAGTGACTTAATTAAAATAAAATTTTAAATTCTCCTTATGTTTAATGCAAAGTCTGACTATTTTAAGTTAGAAAAAAAGAGTTCTATGATAAAAGTTGTTCTTTTATATATGGCTGGAGCATCGCCGTTGTAATTCCTGGTCAATACGTCTTGACACCGATCTAAGACTTAGACTTTATCCCCTACGCCTTTCGAACACTCCTCAGGTTTCTATGTAGTGTTCAGTAAAGTGACTGAGGTTACGGAAATCACTCGCTCAGGTTGAAGGTTTTTAATTTTCCACTTGGAAAATCTTTGCACAATTCTTCATGTACTGTTAGAGGAAATTAATGTTCTCAATGCCTGCTAATTTATATATAAGTTACCTGGTCGGGAAATCCCTCATTATATAAAGGTCTAACTCCACATCCCCTGGTCAATATTCTCCAATTTCAGTGCCCTTGGGTTCCTCATCTTGTCCCTTCTTACTAGCAAGATCTGTCTTAAAACTGCCTTGCTACATTTTCATTCTCATATTCTTACCCAAAATCTAATTTGTCAAGACTATATTTTAAAGGGGTAAAAAGTATGTTTATATCCTTACATCTCAAATAATAACACTGTTGTGGATTAATGCCTACCCTTTGAGTCTTCATTTTATCTGCACATCAGCTTCTACTGATGGCTCCTGCTTTTCCCTGGAGCGCTCTTCCTGTGGCTGAAGGCACCAGATGCAGCTGTTGTGCCTGCTAACTCTGAGACTCTTTCTTGGTATTCCTTCTTCTTCAGTCCAAGCCAACAACTGTTTCCATTCTAACTGTTACGATCTACTTGAAGTCACTGTTATGCCATTCTTGAATTGCTGCAAATCATTCATGACTATTTAACTTGTCCATCGCATTTTCCCCTCTCTGGAATCATATCCTTTGAGCAACTTCTCTTGCTACTGTGTGTATATCTTAGCTTAGCAGTTACGACGCAGTATTAAAACTCCTGATTTATGGGAGTTCCCCCCGTGGTGAAGTGGTTTAGGAATCCAGTATTGTCTTTGCAGTGGCTCAGGTCCCTGCTGAGGTGAGGTGAGGGTTTAATTCGCGGTCCAGGGCAGTGGGTTAAGGATCTGGCATTGCTCATCATCTGAGGAAGTCAGCGAGCAGGGAAGACCGTCATTAAAAGAAGCGCCATCAGGAGCTTAGAGACCTGAATGAACGAATGGCTAGGACACAGTTACCAACTGACAGAATAATAGAGGAGCATAAATGGGAGGAAGAGCGTTAAAGCAAAGTCTTTTGTTTGGGACAGGTTGTGTTTTGAGGTGCTGGTGAACTACCCAAATGGTTAGTTCCAAGAAACAATCAACTCTAAGAAAGGCCCAAGAATTCTATCTGGACCACAGAAATGGACGTGTGAGACTTCAATATAAGACAATGTTAGGTCCAAGGGAGTGATGCGAAGTCTAAAGAGTGAAAGTCTAAGGCCTTATCAATGATGAAGGTTGTTTTATCCGTGGCTTTGTTCTGCTGGCTCTTTACAATAGAAAACAGTGGGTAAACTCCGATTACTATTTAGGTGAGCTAATGACTGCTGTGTTGCACTGTAAATTCTAAACTGGTTATTTCCTTTTGTTCCACTAAATTCTAAAGTAATGGTCTTTTCATTAGTGCTAATTACTCATGACCTTGGATTTTTCATTTTTTTTGAAAACTATTTAACACAGGGTAAACATGTACATACAGTGATGTCCACTGTGATGGGTTTTAACAAATTCATTCAACTGTGTAAACTATACTGTTATCAAAATACAGAAAATTCCTAGTGGCCTAGAAGGCCCTTCATGGAACTTCCCTTTTCATCTCCTCCACCTAAGACTTCTACTAAGTTCATATCTATCAGAATTGGTTTGATGGTGCTCTGCTATTTCATAAAGACAAATCTAATAGCACATCCTCATTTGGCACAGCATTGTAAATCAACTGTATTAATTTTTTAAAAAAATAACAAAAAATAAAAAGGTTCTGCTGATGTTTTTTCTGAAGTGACTATCATTTCTAAACCTCTGTTAGCAACACATGGAGAGTTCAAGTTGTTCTACGGTCTTATAAAAAATGTCTGTTACTGTTTTTACCAGCTTATTGGGGTTTTTGTCTTTTTTCTATTTTTGATTTATAGGATAACTAAATATCTTCATTTATTTTGGAAAAGTTCTTGTGTGGACATGTACACATGTGTATATTAATAATATACATAAATTATATTAATAATATACATAAATTATAGTGATTACTATTATTATTATAATGCTAAGGCTTTCATTACAAAATACCACAAACTGGGTGGCATTTACAACAGGAATTTGTTTTCCACAGTCAGTTCTGGAGGCTACAAGTCCAAGATCAAGTGGTCAGCATTTCAGTTTCACCTTAGACCACTGTCCTTGCCCAGCATGACTGCTACCTTAGTGCTAGGTTCTCACCCTGCCTTTTCTCTGAGTACACACAGCCCTGGTGTCTCCCTCTTCTTAGAAACATATCAGTCGCACTGGATTAGGGGCCCACCCTAACGCCCTCCTTTAATCTTAATTAATTCCTTAAAATCACCAACTCCAATACAGCCATATTAGGGGTTAGGGCTTCAACATATGGATTTTGAAAAGACACAATCAGGCCATTTTTTTATATATACTGGCCTGTCAATTCATATTGTTAGAGGTATCTTCTGATGGGCAGAAGATTTTAATTTTAATGGAATCCAATTTATGTTTTTAAAAACCTTACACTTACCGGGTCCAATTAAAGAAATATTTGTCCATTGAAAATCTAAGAAGATAGTCTTCTATGTTTTATTCCAGAAAGTTTATCATACTTGTGTTTAGATTTATCTCAATGATTCATTTCAGATTTTTAATATGTGGTGTAAGATAAGTGACAATTTTTAGCATTTTCATGTGTTTTTAAGTTGTTCTAGTTATTTGTTTCAAAGACACTTTTTTCCGCTGATTACCTTTGAGATGATTTTTAAAAAAATATTATTGAGCATTTAAGAGTCTGCCCATATAAACAGCTTCTCTACTTTTCCATACTCATGTCCATATCACACTATTTTGGTTGATGTGAAGACAGAATTATTCTTAAGATCAATTAGTGTATGTCTTTTTATTGATTCTTCTTCTTAATGACCACCTGCCTATGCAATGAATTTTAAATGTAAGGCATATTTTATTTTTATTTATTCTTCAATCAATTTCATTTTAACATAATCTAAGCACATACCATTTAAAAAACACTAAGGAAAACTTATGTACAAAAGTTGATGCTATTGTATCTGGATAAAGTTGGCAAGTTCCTGCTCCTTGCAAAGCGCAGGCAATAACCATGGAGGAAACCTAATATACTGGAATAGAGGCTGTGAAGTTTGGCCCAGAGTTTGATAGCTCAGTGTTAACCTGAAGTTGTTTGGTACTAGATGTACAATTTCCTCAGTGGCTCTGCAACCGTTGTACTTCTTACACATATTCTATCTAAATTTTTAAGCAGCCTGTTATCTCCTAGGTCCAAATCCTCTGGAATAGTCTGTAGGGCTGACCCTGCAAACAAAGTATCCATCCCTAAGTCATTGAAACACATCTGATAACTGGCACAAATTCTCCTCAAGAGCTCTTAAATCTTTTGATACCTGTAATTTCAATTTACAGAGTGAGGTAAAAAAGTCACCTCAATCAATATCTCTTGGAGCAATACACAATACATCAACATTGGCACCTTTTGTATGTATTCCTAATCTATAAGATCCAAGTATAAAAACTTTTCTCCAACATTTTCAGTTACAGACTGTGGAAGATTCCTGCTTTGACTGATTACCTGTATCCACTCTTACCAGCTTAAGTTTCCCAACATTAAAATTTTTCACTGCAGCTTCTCTTATTCTTTAGAAACCCCAAACGCTTCACAGCCTCAGTTAGTTTCTGTGTAAGTCTGAAAGCTGCCAAACTGATGGTACAGAATGTCTTAGTGCTTCTAGGGCATCTAGTCTGTTGTGATCCCAGTGTCTTTACTGGATCAAGGACAAATCTCCTGCACAAGCACCACCCGGTCACTCCCCCAGTAGGAACTCTTCCTAAGGACCCAGGCACCATCCACTGAGACAGGAGGGAGAGAGAGGTCCTGATTAGACCTTGAGTCCAAACACCCAAATATAAGATGTACTTTAAATCCGCATTGCCAATTTCTGCAAAAAGACTGCTGGAATTTGGATGTGAATATTTTGGGGAAAAACAATATCTTACCAATTTGAGTCTTCCTATTTATGAAGATTGATCCATCTTTTCATTTGACATCTTTTTTTTTTTTTTTTAGTTTAGTAGTTTTAAAAGGTTTTAAATGTAGAGTTTATTCAACTTTTGATAAGTTTAAACCATAGTATTTTATTTTCTGATCTTATTTGGAAATGCAATTTTATTATTACTCTAAAACAAATTTTGTACCTATATAAGTGATTATACGTTGATTTCATATGCAAAAACTTTAATACAATCATTCCTTAAGTTTTTATATACTGTTTTGTTTAAAACTGGATTTTCTATAATCCTATGACTGCAAATAGAAATAGGTCTACTTTTACCCTCTAATTTTTATCAGATTTTTAAATTTTTTCTTTATTTAAGGTCTCTAGCCTTAAGAGATAGGAACAAATTGTTCTCAATTTTAAGTTGAAATTATAGAGTCCCTGAAAATTAAAAATTAACTTATGTGAGCCTAAATGATTGCTGATTATCTTATTGAGGTGTTCATTTCTATTCTAATTTTTATTTTTTTAGTTTAAATGTAGGTTCGATTTTGTTAAAGATTTTATCTTCAAGTTTTGAGATGGTGTTATTTTCCTCCCTTATTCTGTTAATGTAGTGAATTACATTAATTGATTTTTTAAAATAAGACCTACTTTTCTTTCCTTTTTAACAACTAATTTATTGTAGCATATATCACATATATAATTTACCCATTTCTTGTGTACAAATCAATGATGTTTTAGTAAGTTTATCAAATCTATCAAGTGCAACCATTATCATAAATTTTAAAACATTTCATCACTCTAAAAAGATTCTTCACACATATTTTTTGTTAAATCTCTGCCCTATCCCAGATAATCACTAATCTACTTCTCTATTTTCTATAGATTTTTTTTTTAATGCCATGCCCCAGCATGCAGAAGTTCCCAGGCCAGGGGTCAGACCTGCATCACAGAAGTAACCACAGCCATAGCAGTGAGAACATTAGATCCTTAACCCACTGAGCCACCAGGGAACTCCTCCTAAACATTTTATATATATATATATAAAGTACAACATACGGTCACTTACGTCCTTCTTTTTTTTTTTTTTAACTGATCTCAATACTTTTAAGGTTCAGCCACACCATAGCATGTATCAATGCCTCTTTATTGCTCAGTGTCGCTCCACTCTATGGATACAGCATATTTCGTCTAACAAGTCACAAGGTGAATGTCATTGAGATGGTTTCCAATCATTGTTGTGAATAATGCTGCAAATACACATCCATGTGTAAAGCTCTATGTGGAAACATACACCCATTTCTCTTGGACAGACAAGCCCTGGTAGTGTTTTATTTCTAGGTCATATATTGAAAAATTATGCTTAACATTTTAAGAAACGGCCAAAATGTTTTGCAAAGTGACTGTGCCATCTTACACTACCCCTAACAATGCATAAGAGCCCTTCTTTCTTCACGTCCTCATCAACATCTGCAGTTATCTGTCGATTCATTCCTTTTTATATATTGCTGGAAAGAATTCGCTAACAGGTTTGTTCAGAATTTTAATTATATTTCCCCAAGATATACGGTAATCTTCTTTTTTTGGTAACACCCCTTAATATTTTCACTTCCACGATTTGCTCAATGTGTAATAAAATTCATACAAAAGTGTTCTTTTCTCCTTTATTTTCTAAAAAAGATTCTATGAGAGAAGTACTTGCGATTCCACTTGGGGCAGGATAGTTATTATTTTCTTCACAGCTCTAGGGCTATTCAGATGTAATATTATCTCTGAGGACTATTTGGTCACTTATAATAATCTTTAAAGGAATTTTTTCCTTTTCATTATGATGCCCAATTTATTGGTATGCAGCAGTTTGTGAGAGTCTCTGATATTTATTTTATTGTGTAATACAGGATATCTTCTATTTTATCCTGATATTGGTAATTTATATTTCTCCTCTCCTTGAGAAGAAGTTTATTTATTTATTTATTTATTTTTTGTCTTTTTGCCATTTCTTGAGCCACTCCCGTGGCATACGGAGGTTCTCAGGCTAGGGGTCGAGTTGGAGCTGTAGCCGCCGGCCTATGCCAGAGCCACAGCAATGCTGGATCCGAGTCGCATCTGCAACCTACACCACAGCTCACAGCAACGCCGGATCCTTAACCCATTGAGCAAGGCCAGGGATCGAACTCGAAATCAGAGTTCCTGCTGTGTAGCACTGGGAACTATGTCTAGTCACTTATGATGGAGCATGAAAATGTGAGAAAAAAGAATGTACACATGTATGTGTAATTGGGTCACCATGCTGTACAGTAGAAAAATAACTAAATAAAAGATAAAAAGATAATAAAATAAAATCTCTATCTAGTATAACGTTTTGTCTTTATCTACCTTTATTTATCATTTCATTTTTTTCCTTCATTTATTTTTATACTGTTTTTAAATTAATACACATCTGGATTCATTATCACTTTATGGCATTAAGTGTATCAATTAACTTTCTTTTGAATTGCATGAAATTAAGCAGCTTAAGTAGAGTGCACATTGCTTTGCATGTAAAAAGTGCTAAATAAATCTTTTATTTTTTTTTTAAATTAAAGTCTAGGTGCTGTGCAGTGTATAAGTTACAGGTGTACAGCAGAGTGATTCACAATTTGTAAAAGTTATACTCCATTCTTAGGTGTCATAAAATATTAGCTATATTCCCTGCGATGCACAAGGTATCTCGGTAGCTCACCCTGCACCTAATAGTTTCTCTTACTCCCTTCTAATAACAATTTCTGTCATTTGTGCTCTTGCTGGCATAAAATTTACTTCAAAATATTTATCAAATTCCACAATTCATTGCTATTGTTTTTTTTTTAGTCAATCATCTACTACACTTAAAACCTGATAAAAGTATTTTACACTTACCCATTTAGTTATAATTTATATTGATCTTCATTTCTTTATATAGATCTGTTTCTTCCTGATATATTTCACCTTTGGTCTATAGTACTTTACCTTTCTTATTTCTTCTCTTATTTCCATTTATTTCCATTCTTTTTAATAACTTATTTGATTTTTATTAAAGTATAGTTGATTTACAGTATAGTGACCCAGTCAAATATCTGTGTGTACACACACACACACACACACACATCCTTTTTCTCATACCATCTTCCATACAATATTCTGTCCCAAGAGATTGGATATAGTTTCCTGTGCTGTACAGTAGGGCCTCATTGCTTATCCATTCTAAATATAATAGTTTGCATCTACTAACCCCAAACTCCCGGTCTTCCCCCTTCTCCACTGGCAACCACAAGTCTGTTCTCCATGTCTGTGAGTCTGTTTCTGATTTGCAGATAGGTTCATTTGTGCTGTATGTTAGATTCCACATACAAATGATATCATGTTATTTATCTTTCTCTTTCTGGCTTACTTCACTTAGTATGAAAATCTCTAGTTGCATCCATGTTGCTGCAAATGGCATGATTCTGTTCTTTTTTATGGCTGAGTAGAATTTCATTATGTATTTGTATCACATCTTAATCCACTCATCTGTCCATGGGCAATTAGGTTGTTACCATGTCTTGGCTATTGGGAATAGTGCTGCAATGAACACAAGGGTGCTTTTTGAATGAAAGTATCTTTTGATATATCTTTTTGAATGTATCTTTTTGAATCAAAGTTTTGTCCAGATACTGCTCAGGAGTAGGATTTCTGGATTTTACGGTAGATCTCTATTTAGTTTTCCGAGGTAGCTCCATTCTGTTTTCCATAGTGGTTGCACCATTTTACATCCCCACCAACAGGGTAGGAGGGTTCCCTTTTCTCCACCTCTCTCCGGCATTTGCTAGTTGCGGACTTATTAGTGATAGGCATTCTGACCAGTATGAGGTGGTACCTCATGGTAGTTCTGATTTGCATTTCTCTAATAATCAGTGACACTGGATATTTTTTCATGAGCCTGCTGGCCATCAGTTTGTCTTCATTGGAGAAATGTCTATTTAGGTCTTCTACCCATTTTTTGATTGGGGTGTTTGTTTTTTTTGTTGTTGAGTTGTATGAGCTGTTGGTATGTTTTGGAGATAAAGCCCTTGTCAATTGCTTTGTTTTCAACTATTTTCTCTCATTCCATAAATAATTTTTGATAAAGAAATTTAATTGCAATGATCAAAAAGTACTAATTTTAAGGAATAATATTTAATTTACTTGAACATTATCATGTGAAAAATGATAAAAATAGTCAAAGAATTATAATTGACTGTACATTTTATATAGATTAAATAAAATAAATTCAATAATGAATATCTTAAAGTCTGCATAGAGCTACCTAAATTTTCTAATTATTGTTTAATAGCCAGGAATTGCCCTTATCTTGATCTATTTAGCATTTCGGCTTTGGTTATCTAGCTTTCATTAGTAAAGTAAGCCCAACTTGTATGGCTTTTAAATTTGCTGTTGGAAAAAGTTACATGTGGGTATTGATTTTTCTTTATGCAAGTTCTAATTGCTTATTTCCTGCATCAGTTGATATAATTGTTCATTAACGATTTTTTTGTTTCTCCTCTGTATCACTGGTGTGTGATTTGCTTCTCGGATAAATTCAAAATAACATGCCTTGGAGCTCCCATCGTGGCTCAGTGGTTAACGAATCCGACTAGGAACCATGAGGATGCAGGTTCGATCCCTGGCCTTGCTCAGTGGGTTAAGGATCTGGCATTGCCATGAGCTGTGGTGTAGGTCGCAGATGAGGCTCGGACCCTGTGTTGCTGGGTCTCTGGTGTAGGCCGGTGACTATAGCTCAGATTAGACCCCTAGCCTGGGAACCTCCATATGCTGAAGGAGGGGCCCTAAAAAAGGAAAAAGACAAAAAAAAAAAGCCTTAAAATAAAGACCTGAAAGTAATGCTCAGTTTTGCTAAACTGTTTTTTTTTTTTTTAAAAACAAGATTTAGATGTAAATAAATAGGGGGAAAATGGGCAATTTCTGAAAAAAATAGTTATATTAAAAACCTCTCTATCTTCATCCCTGCCCCACTTCTTTCTTCTACTTTAGGCCTGACTACTATACCACGTCCTCCGCCAGGTGGAAGTCCACTGCATACACCTACTGGGATTACTCTTAGGACGCATCTTTATTTTCTCCTTCTGTGAGTCAGAAACACTCTGTGATCTGAGATGATTAGATATGCAGAAAAAGTCTAGATACAGAATTACCTCTTGCATTCATTTCAAAACCTAACTTTCAAATTATATCATACAAATAATAATTTGACTCAATGCACAACAGTATGCTAGTTATTCTAGTCACCAGAGTATCCTTTCTTGAAGCCCCATCTATCTGATACAACGTGGGAGAGGCCCAGAACTACATGACTTAGAGTGGATAAACACAAAAATTGGATGAAATATTTTCAGAATAACTATTTTACACATACACAAAGAAATATATAATCAAATGGCTATATCGCTGTAAATGCCATTTTATGTGTACATGTTGATATGGTTCTTATGTACTCTAGCTCTCTTCCTTTGATAATTATTGAACTGATAGGTATGCACTAGAGTCTGCTGAAGCCCTTTTAAGTTAATCTTAGTTGAGATATTTTTATATTCATTATTATATCCTTCAGTTGTGTTTCCTAACTGTTGACAGAATTTTGTCTCATACTTCTAAAAGAGTCCTAAAAATACTACCAATACATCTAGATAATATAACTTAATAAAACTGGCCAAAGATTAAAAAAACTCTGTGTGGTCCTAAAATCATTATTATTAAAATATTTAAAAGAATGGTATCAATATATATTTTATAGTCAATGAACATTAAATTATTATTATGTTGAATAAAAATATAACATACTGAAGCATTCTCTTAATATTACATTCTCAGAGTGACAAAAATATACTGATGGAGATTATATCAATGGTTGCCGGTGGTTAGGTCTGGAGAGAAAATGTGCCCTTAAAAGGAAAGTACAAGAGAATTTTTTAGTGATGGAATTCTTCTATATCCTGATTATGTGTCAGTTACACAAATTTATACATGTGTTAAGTTCTATGGAAATTAATGCAAATATATAAATTTAAGATGCAGAATAATTTCAATAAATAATAAAATATTGTGTAATTTCTTCACTATATTTACTTTTATTTATGCCATTAACTTTTTTTTTTTTTGGCCACACCCACTCTGGAATAAGTACAGAATCCAAGCCACAGATGCAACCTACACCACAGCTGTATCAACACTGGATCCTTAACACACTGTTCCAGGCTAGAGATCAAACCCACACTGCCCCAGAGGCCACACAGCATCCTTAATCCACTGTGCCACAGCAGGAACCCATAGATCATTCATTTTTATGTCAATAAATAGAAACATAAAAATATAAAAATCAGGAATTATTAGAGTTCCCACCATGGTACAGTAGGTCAAGGATACGACCGCAATGGTTAGAGCTGATGTAGAGGTGTGATTTGATCCCTGGCCTGGCACAGTGGGTTGAAGGATCTGGCGTTGCAGCAGCTGAGGTATAAGTTGCAGTTGTGGCTTGAATTCAGTTCCTAGCCTGGGATCTTCCATAGGCTTCAGGTGCAGCAATAAAAAAAAAAAAAAAAAAAGAAAAAAAGAAAAGAAAAAGAAACAAAGAAGAAAAGAAAAGGAAATCAGGAATTCCCTGGTGGCACACCAGGTTAAGGAGGCAGCATTGTCACTGCTGTTGCTTGGATCACTGTTCGGGTCAGAAAGCAAATTTGATCCCTGGCCCAGGAACTCCTGCATGCTATGAATGTGTCCAATTTTTTTTTTTTAATCAGTGAAAAAGAAGAAAAACATAAAAAGGATCATAATTGAAATATTATTGAGGTAAAAATAATTATTGAAAATTTATGAAGTGTCAGACAACTTTCTAAATGTTCAATATTAAAGTGGTTGTGTATGTGTGCGCATGCACTGGTGTACAGAGAGACAAACCTAATCAGTCTGGGCTTTGGCACTTTTCAATTTAAATGTAAGAAGACAGAGATAAAAAGCATTCAGAAGTTTAGCAAATTCTGATTTGATTAAAAGACGCATGCCAGATTTGAGTACTGGCACACACCGTACATGATCTGAGCTTGATTTTACTTCTAGATACTACAACTATTCTCTCTCTCTCTGTATATCTATATATATATTTATGCATATATCTGTAACAATTCTGTAGCTATGCTAGCTCATTTGAAAGCCTCAAAAGAACGACCACATCTGATCCAAGGCAACAGTAGCTTGGAAACATACCACTCAACACATAAACCACAGAGGAGCAAGAGCAGCAGCATTAGGGAACTGGTTAGCAATGCAGTATTGCAGGCCTTAGCTCGAGGTATTAAATCACAAAGTGTATTTTAGTCGGAGAGACAGTGGTCTGTTGGCATAACAAAATCAGGCAGGACAGACCTAGGCTGACCTGCAGTTCTACAAATGTGGCAATCAAATAGTAATTAATGATCATGGCTCCACCTGCAAAATGGACTTTATATCCACTTGCTTCTCTCCATTATCATGCCAAAACTTTCTCTGAGAAAATGTCATCACATCCTACTTGATCTAATTTTACTGAAACTATTTAGCGATATCATTTCCACTTACCCTCTTTTCAAACATCTCTCCGTCAGGCAGACAGAGCGATCTTTTCTAAAAAGAAAAGGTCATACTACTCTCTGATTATTTAAAAATCTTCCACACATTTCTGTTCTAGTCATCTATTTCTGCAAAACAAATCATCCAGCCACACAGTGGTATAAAATAGCCACCCTTTTCTTATGGTCAGAAGTTCTTAGTTCAGAAATTTAAAAGGTGCATAGTACAAATACTTCTGAGATTCTTTATGCTATCTGGACCTTCATTTGGGGTGACTGAAAGAGCTACAGGCAGTCTCCACAGCTGTAGACTAGAACAAGTGGGTCTGCACCATTCTTTTTTGTGATAGGTATCTCACACACATCTCTGGTGCCTAAGTAAGGACGGTGGAAGGATGAACCAGTAGGAGGGTGTCAGGTACTCAGACTTCTGACACGGTAACTAAAAGCTCCAAGAGGCATGTTCCCAGTGGCCAAGGGAAATGCACAACCATTTAAGACCTAGTTATGGCAGTCTCATACAGTCATTTCCACTATATCGGTAAAAGGAGACACAATCTCACTAGATTTAACAGAAATGGCCATAAATCCTACCTCTTCATTAGGAGTGTCAAAGAATGTCTATCAAGTTTTAAAACTATCAAAGTACATTTTCTGGCCAGAAATGATTTTATAAACTTCCCAAATGAAAAATGCATTTTCCCTCCCCAAGACTTCAAATGGTTATATTCCTTATTCTGATAATATCATCACTAACTGGAATTCAGAATAAAAGAGATTGAAGTGGATAAGCCTGCTTTCTGCAAAGAAGCACGAAGACTTAATTTCACAAAATATCTTCCTTTAGTCCAAGTTGATAAAATTCTTATTAAAAATTGTTTGTGTTTCTTACGTATTAGTTAGACTCCAATAGACAAAAATCACTCATACAAATCTTTGAGACAGTCCCATTTCCATCTTCACCTGCTTTGAAGCTTCTCTACAACACAGCCCTTAAGATTTGTAGAAGCTCTCTTGTTAAGCAAAGTGTATTTAAAAAGCATGACAAGATTTACAGAAGATCTTTTGTCTATATAAAAATATTTTGAGGAGTTCCCTTGTAGCATAGCAGGTCAAGGATCTGGGATTGTCACTTCAACGGCATGGGTTGCTGCTGCAGTGAAGGTTCAGTCCCCTGCCTGGGAACTTCTAAATGCTACAGACATGACCAGAAAATATTTTTGAGACATCACCTTAAATACACGTAAGTTTTTAAAAGGAATTTTATTTAATCTGCATTCATCTTTACCCTGAGAACACATTTTCCTGATAATAGCCTGGATTTGCCACTGATTCTATGACCGATAAAATGCAAAGAACTACCAATAATATTATTTTAATAAGCTAACGTAGAATTTTTGATCCAAATATCATGGATAAAATGATCTACACAGAGGGCATAACATGTACATTTTTGCAAGATATCAAAAGCTATGTGAACAAAAATTAGGCCTTAAAGAATATAAGATTCACACACACACAAAAGATTCACACATAAACATCACATAATTCATGTACATACAGAATTTATTTTTTTCTCAGAGAATAAACTGTATTCCTTGCATAAAGTGCACAATTACTCGCCGTTAATATTAGTATTTGAATATACAGTAGTAATAAACGTATTAATATGTATCTTCAGTTTAGCTCCACTGTTTTAGTTAACTGAAAAAAAATACTCTTGGATTATCAACTCTATGTTCTAACAAAAATTGTCTTCTTCAATAAGATGTCGTATTGAGAGCAGTGGGTTTATATCTTTAGCACATTAATGATATGCAAACTTTATTTCAAAATAATATTTTAATATTACTTTAAGGCCACATAAAGAAAATCAACTTAAAACCATTAAGGCATTTCATGATTACATTGCTCAGAAAGGCAGTACATTTTAGAAACTACATTAGGGCTTACAATTGCTTGGAAAGGGAGCCACTGCATGTGTAACTTGGAGATAAAGTTTGACTGAATGATGTGAAATACCCGAGCAAACGTACAGTATCAACACCGTGCCAACAATGCTCTAGTGATTTCTTTTCTTCTTTCAGACACAAAGTAGACCCAAACTTAACATACTGTTGTTCTCCATTTCAGTGGGTTGTTTTTTGTTTGTTTTTTGCTTATTAGGGCCGCATTTGGGGCATATGGAGGTTCCCAGGCTAGGGGCTGAATTGGAGCTACACCTGGTGGCCTACACCACAGCCATAGCAATGCCAAACCCCACTGAGCAAGGCCAGGGATCGAACCTGCAACCTCATAGCTCCTAGTCAGATTTGTTTTCTCTGCACCATGACGGGAACTCCTCCATTTCAGTGTTTTTAAATGAATAACTTTATCCCTCTTAGGTTTTGTCAACCAAATAATCTCAAATTTCATCCAACTGTAATTGAAACAATGTGGTTCTATATTCCCTTTATTTTAAGCCACATTATACTTAGTTTTGATATAAAATTAGAAAATTATTACTTTGCTGTATTTTTTGTGGAATGTTTGTTTATTTCAACTCGATGTAATTATAGGATGTGAAAAACAGCGGAAAAAAGAACCACTGTTCTTTATGACTAAGGACAAATATTTCACCGTTGATCTTGATGTTAAGATTTGCAATTTGCACTTAATTTATCTTATTGTCTCAGAATGAGTAATAAATTAGTGAGCAAGTAGGTAAATTTAATGTGTTCTTTGTTTAAAACATCAATACTATCACTATTCATAATAGTACGACTTCTTTCTCAGCCCCCACCAGGTTACAGACACAACTCCACTCAGCAGGTTAAGTAGGATACACATTAAATGTGAGTACATTCTGACAAAACGACGTTGTTAGGATTCTTCATCTCTCCTGTGCAACAAGTCTAGAGTTGGTTTTGTTACTCTTGCACTGGAAATATGAGGAGGGTAATAAGTGAGAAGGCAAATAAGTGATGAATTCAAGAAACACTCTAGCTAAAGCACTGGTATCAAGAAGGCCTGGTAATGCTCCATCATAAGATGTCCCATCTTCCTCCCTTTGATTTTGCTTATCTTCCATTTAGTCCAAATATACCTGAGTATCTATCAGAATAGGGACCCATGCTTTAATCCTGACCTCTATGTTGGCTACTGACTGTATTCCAACCAGGAAGTTTTCCCCTTTATTGTAAAACACTGACTACAGGTTTACAAACATGAATTGGCTTTTCCATTCTTTCTTAGACATAACCCTATAAATACATTAAAAAAGTTTGTAACGAACTAAATACAACACAAACCTTGTTTACTTAGACAAAAAAACAGGGAGGTAAGAAAAGAGAATGTCTGAACACTGCTACCCTTCTAATAATGCATTCTGTTGCTTAAGCTGCATCTTCTTGCTGTATGTGAATACACGATTCACATATTTGATTACTTATTCCATTAACAAAATCATCCTTATTGTGAAAATGTTGAAGTACTTAAGTTCAGGATGGTGCAATAATAAAAGAAATGATGCTTGAACTATTAAATGTCCTCCCTGAATTTCACACAACAATAGAACACTGAGATCTGAAAAGCCCCAGTCAGAGACAACCAGTCTCCATGAAGTCTCAACAAAATGATATCCTTGCTTGATCTTTAGTCCACGGGGTTTTTTAAGCAGGTTTTTTGAAAGAGAGAATAATTTTTTAATTAAAAAAAAGTTAATTTCCTTTAGTGGAGCTTACATAGTTAAGTGCGAGGAATGAAGACAGAGGTGGAAGAAGAGCAACAAGGAAAGACAGAAATGCCCTTATGATCTGTTTCTGTTTTATGAACAGGCTTTGACAACTCCAAAGGAACAAATAAAACATTAACTAACAATTGCGGGATAGCTTTGGCATTTGTACTTTCCTGAAAAGATCTATAATGACAGAACAATGGAAAGAATCTAAATATTTTTCAAGCTTTTTTAAAATTAACAAAGAAATGGTCATATTATGATATAATAGAATAATATATAAAGTTATAATAGAATAATAAATAAAGATTTACTTATCTTCAAGCATATATGACAACTACAAAGTGTTAGTATTGCTCACCTGTGGGAATTTCAAGCAATGTAACTGCTAACTAACACTAGTCAGGATATCATTCAAAAAATACGGTATTCTGTTTTTACAGATCCTACATGCTTTCCAAAATGTCTAATGTTGGATAAATACAACTAAAAACATGTTTAATATTATGTTTTTAACACATTCTTATATATCAATATGCAGTATTAAATTTATAATTGTAAGAAATGCCAAATGAACAGACTGAATATTGCAAAACTCAATCATTGCAATAACTAAATTTCACAACTGAAATCAACAGAATATTGGCAAAAATGAATTAACCAAAGACGCCACATCTGCATAAAGTTAATATGATGAAATGCCAGCTCTCCTGAAGTCTGAGATTCACTGGGTTTGTGAACATTAACATACTTGTTTAAAGACACTGCCTATTTAAATATATCTAGTGTTGCATTAGTGCTGTTATTATTACCCTGTAAACTTATAACTGTGTGCTTATAAATTCTGACAATCAAAAAGTATATATTTAAGAAATAAAAGAAAATCCACTTAAAATATATGTGCTTTTGCAAAACGGAAGAGAAAATTAAACGCCCAATTATCTGTGAGGGACAGGAGGCAACAGGGTGGGGAGGACATGCATAGAAACTAAACTCTGAATGTATCACGTTTTGGTGATTTATTTTATAAGCAGATAAGTACTTTACATAACAATCACTTTAAAGTTTATAAGGTAATTCCTAAAAATCAAAAGCTAAATAAAAGGAATACACCCAACTTTTCTGAGCTCTTTCTGCAGACATTCTACACAATGAAGAATTACATAAATTGACTTTAAATAATTTGGTAGTACTTTCCTCATGAGATATTTCCATAAGGACCAAAGGACCCTGACCAAAAAAAAAAAAAAAAGGTTGATACTATTAAGCCTGATTGTAAAGTAATTAAAGTAATTAGTATTAGCAATAGTGTTTTCTTTTGAAATGATTAACATACATATAGGCACATATAAGTAATATGAAACCAAGGATTCACTGTGATGGTGTCATTAGAAACTAAGAGCTTTACCTTATGGTAAAATAGATGCAAATATGAAATAAACAATTTAAGTAAAATACAAACAAAAATCCTGAATTCTTATATGAATTTAAAATATCATTTAAATTCACTATATAGTGTAGTAAAACACACACATGATTTCTGGTTTCATCCACTAAAATATGTAGAAGCTACACATAATAAAATAGAATAGTAGAACAAGCAGCTCATACTGTGGTCACAAACCATAATTTCCCACTAGGGACATATTTTTTGTGATTACTAATTTCAGAACTGAGGTAGAAGTACAAACTGAGACTGGAACATGCTGTCACAGTAAAGTAAAAGGAAGCCATCCAAGGCTTTGGATATAGAGAACTAGAGATGCACATTAAAGTTAAGTAAGGGCTAATGTAAGCCAGTTTGAAAAAGTTTCTACAGAGCAAAATTAGATAATTTGAGCACCAGTAAGTAATATAACTGACATGGATTGAAAAGCATCAAGTATTTTCTTAATAGCATAATAATAAAATTAAAACTTTAAAAAGTAAAGTAATACAAATCCTATTGCTCTCCATTGGCGAATACTAGGGAACACTGACGAGTAAATTTAAAAAAAATTAACTGTTCAGTATGCTTTTCATGTGTAAACTGCATTCTGAAAAGTTAAACATTGGATGGCATGATATTCCTAATTCTGAAAGTATTCCAGCTGAGAAATAAGAATCATGGAGTAAGATGTGCAACACCGAATAAAATGCTAGATCTGGACAACGATTCATCACCAAGTGCTGACTTCACACACAAAAAAGTTACTTTCGCACAAACAGCAAAACAATAAGAAACATACACCATCTTCTAGGAAGTGGTCTTTGCTGAAAAACTGGACCCAAATCTGGTCCAATCTCCAAATCTAAAATCCATTACAAGAAATGAAAGAAGAGAGGAGTGTGATAAGTAACATCTTGGGGGCCCATTCTAAAATCAAGAACACGGGTGGATCTTGGAGTTCCCATCGTGACTCAGTGGTTAACGAATCCAACTAGGAATCATGAGGTTCTGGGTTTGGTCCCTGGCCTCATTCAGTGGGTTAAAGATCCAGCGTTGCCATGAGCTGTGGTGTAGGTCACGGAAACAGCTCGGATCTGGCATTGCTGTGGCTTTGGCGTAGGCCGATGGCTACAGCTCCGACTGGACCCCTAGCCTGGGAACCTCCATATGCTGCGGGTGTGGCCCTCAAAAGACAAAAAGACAAAAAAAAAAAAAGAACACGGATGGATCTAATTTGCACTCATTATGTTCATTCAAGTCTTTCTGGACAAAGCAAGTCACATGGCAAAGCAACAGGGAACCACAACTGGCCCATAAGAAGGACATGCATGTCCTGGGAGTTCTACACCACACTAAGTGAACAATACTTTCTGCCATTTCTATTTCTGGCGTCACTGCACCATCTTGAGTGGATTTCATTCAGATTTATTGGAAAAATAGTATGTCAAATTCACACATCTACAAAACACCAAATATGGTAGCAACCAAACCAAGGAATGCTATCATCCAAAATCTTCCAATGGCCCTCAAAATGGGTGAATATAAAAATCATCTTGGAAGCTGAGATTTGATTCTCTAGTGGGAGAGAACATTTCATAGGTTAATGTGTGCTGACAGCATTGAAAATATTGACATTTTTGAAATTGGAGATTTACAAAGGTTATAAGCAGGAAAATTTCTCAGAGTTAGGGTTAGCTTAAATGTACATATATAAGAGCATAGAGAACTTAGCCAAATTAACAGAAATGGTAGTCCCATAAGCTAAAGTTACATAAAGTTTCTCAAAGTCTCTAAGTATTTAGAAAAAATAAAGTTGTTAAATAGAATGGACATCAAAGGAGTGTATACTTAACTGCAACACTGAAAGATAGAAGACAATGAAATAATACGTATCATTTATTAAAAAGAAAGAGCTATGAGCCAAGTATCCTAAACTTAGGGAAAAGTGTCTAAATGCCAGCACAATGTGAAAATATTTGGAAATACAAGAAATCTGAAATGATATCATCCTTTGCATATGCTTAACTTAATAAATCACCATAAATAAATAAAAATTAAACCAGAGCTGTGATACAAGAAATTCATCTGGATCTAAGTGAGGAGGTAGATACAAGCAGAAACTAATTTCTTGAGTTATAAAGGTTTTTGTCTTTTCCCAAATTTTCTATACTTTAGCATTGGAATACAAAGCCACACAGAGATACAAGAATAAACACTAGTTTCTTTCCATAGGAAATTTTAAATATGAAAAACCTTACCCAAAATATTTTGAAGTACCTGTGAACATGAAACTTTTGTATTACATCAGATGTTGTGCTCAGAGTAAACTCTTTTTCTACTCTTGTCACTGGCAAATTAATTATTTTCTCCCTTAATGGATGGTGTTTCTGGGTTTTTTTTAATGCTAAAGGAGAGAGGTGTTGTAAGCAAGTCCATCTTTTAATGTGTATCATAATTCAAGCAACTGTAGGTGGTTTGGAGATTAATTAACATAGCGTGTACTTATAGAACAGATCCAAATTATGCACTTAGCTATTAGAAATCAGATGTGGACAGAAAGTACTAGGTTGTAAAAGGATGGCTAGACACAAAATGAAGTTCTTCAAAATATCTGTTAAGAAACAATTCCTTTGAAAAATAAAGCCTAATTAACAAGTGTGTTTGAACTGTAAACTAGATATTCTTTGATATGGTGCTTTGACAGTGTTGTGCTGGACGTGCCAAGGGTGATCTGCTCTGTAATACTGGTGACAAGTGACCGCTCGAAGAGAGGAACAGGTTATATTATATTACCTTGGTCAAAGGACAGGTCAGGTCAAACAAAGCATAGTTCAGGAATGAAGTGGTTCATTGAAACTTTCACAGAAGTGAGAAGTGAGCAGAGAATTAGAAAGCAAAGGTAAATGTAAAAATGCAGAATGGAAGTAAACCACTTGAGCACAAAACGCTAGTAATGAACTGAGTCCCTGTGTCTACAGCTGGAAAAATCTAGTTGGTCTGGGAGACCAGCTTCCTCAAGTAGGCACCCAGGCAAGTCCAGATTACTACGAGGCACCAATGATGGGGCGAAGGTTGTCCACGTGTGTAGAGCCTCGCGGTTGATGCCTTGGTGACTGAACTGTCACAAGGAGATGGAGTCACAGCAAGATGTGTTTCAAGCAGACAGTCCCAGATCTACATTGTCCCAGGAGCCCAATATCCATGCCCAATGCCAGATGTTCAGTTTGGGAGAGGGATGGTTTCTAATGTCTCTGCAGGCCAGCTTGGCAGGACATCCCCAAAATGTCTGTTTTTGGAGGGAAATATTTTTAGTGCTTATGTTCACTTTATAGATGTCATTTCAGGTTATCTTGGGGGATTACCCCCAAATATCTATCTCTTCTTATCAGCATGTGCAGCTCAATCTTGGCTGGGTTGCAGCAATGACTAAGAGTGAAACTTCCTAAGGCAGGGGGTCAGTCTCTAGTCAAGACCTTATTTCATGCGTGATGGGGCAGAGACCATGCCACCAAGGGCTCCTTCCTGCTTTACTGTTTATGAGCACCCTGTACATGTATGCGTACAGGCGTATATACATGCATCACATCAAGACATCACAGACTAACAGAGAGAAAATGAAAAATCAAGTACAGACTTTTCTACAATTAGGATCCTTTATTTCACGAAATGTAGATACTAATTTTCAGGGACAATAACAAAGATTACGAATCTGTACGACATGAGGTGATAGTTTATATTTTTATGTTTGCTTTTCATTCAATTTGGCACATGACAAATACTACTTAGGTTTAATAGGAACGAGGTAGGAAGAGGTACCTACCTCTTCCTCTCTACTAAGAGGTAGGAAGCAAGAAAAAACTCAACGATCATATCCAAATCCTAAAAGCATTAATCTTACATTAAATTGTAAGTTGAGATAAAACTGGATTAAAGTAGAATTGCCTGTGTGTTACATAATGCAGGCATACATGGCGAATACCTATTATTCCCATCTTCGAGAACTACCTTGTGAGAAATTACTACCCCACAGTGACAGGTGCAAGAGACCAATGAGTGTCAGAAAGAGAATTCTACATCAGCAAAAATGAAACTCTGCAATGTACCACAGATTCAAGGAAGCTATTTCTATTTATATATCCAAACTGACTTTCTCAATCAAACCTTTCCATTCTGCCACTCTCACAAGCCCCATTTCTAAGATTTATTTCAGATACATGTCTCAAGCTAAAATGACAAAAGTGTTTACAGAGTGATTTTTCATAACACTACCACTACAAAGAAAGAGATTTTATATTATTCTCAAATGTGTGTACAATTTCATGAAGAGATATCTAATATCTTTAGAAACACATTGTTACTTTAATAACATGGAAGACATTTTTTTCTAAAGTGTCATATTACAGCTATTTTAACAATATATGACACTACATTACTATCTAGTTATGTCATAGTACGAACGTCACTCATGAGACATTAAGGCAAAAGTTCTCAGTAAACTTTTCTATAAGCCCTAGAAGTTATCATTTAAAAATTACAGAAAAAACATATTTCTGTTAAAAGGGAAATGGGATGAAAACAATTTTTTAATTTTTTTCTCTATTTTTATCATTTTTTATAGGTGATTTACTATGTTCTGTCAATCTCTGCAGTACAGCAAAGTGATCCAGTTATATATATGTATATATATATCTTATTTTTTTCACATTATCCTCCATCATGTTCCATCATAAGTGATTGGACACAGCCCCCTGTCCTACACAGCAGGATCTCATTGCTTATTCACTCCAAAATTAGCAGTTTGCATCTACTAACCCCAAATTCCCAGTTGTCTACCCCACTCCCTCCCCACCCCTGGGATAGAAAAAAAAAAATTGTTCAGTAATCATTGATTTATTTGAACTCATCCTCATAATTAATAATTTATTGTATATTTTCCACATCCTGACCTATCCACACTTATTAAATATAGACTATAACTTGGATCCAATCAAATAACTAAAATTAAGGGCATGAGAAATATAAAAGTGTAAGACTTCATAAAACAGCTTAAATGTCTATCAAACATGTTTTTTAAGGAGAACTTAAATTCTGATATACTATTTTCTTCTTACTATAACAACTTATTTTTAAAGATTTTTAAAGGACTTAATTTCCTTAGAGTAGTTTTAAGTTGAGGAAAATTAATAAGGTTATAGAAATGTCCCATAGAGCCCCCGCCCCTCCACATACACAATCACAGCTTCCTTCACTAAACAGAATTAACCCCCAGGTTGTAACATTGGATACAACTGATGAACCTGCACTGAAACATCATAACCACCCCAAGTCCACTGTTTCATTCAGGGTTCACATTCGATGGATTTGGTTAAGTGTAAAATGATGCGAGTGTACCATCATAACTTCATGCAGAGCATTTTCACTGACCTAAAATTTCTCTGTGATCCACCTATTCTTACACCGTTAAACACTGATTTTTTTTTTTAACTATCCATTATTTCGCATTTTCCAGGATGCCACACAGTTAGAAAGACACAGAATACAGCCTTTTTAGGTTGGCTTCTTTTACTTAGTGCATTTAAGGTTACTTCATGTGCTTTCATGGCTTGAGAGTTCATTTCTTTTAGTGCTGAACAATATTTCATTGTCTGGATTACGACACTTTGTTTATTCATTCACCTACTGAAGGGCATCTTGGTTGCTTCTACATTTGGGTTCTTACGAATAAAGCTACAATAAACACACATGCACAGGTTTTACGTGGAACAAAGCTTTTAGTTCCTTTGGGTAAGTACCAAAAAGTGCAAATGCTGGATCATATGGTAGGAGTATGTGCAGATTGGTAAGAAACCACCAACAATTTTTAAACTGTTTTTTCCCATGTATGTTTACTACAACCTAAAGGCAAATGTGGTGAGTTGAATAAAACCAAGGCAACTTATAAATAGTTAATACATCAAAAAAACAAACAGAGTGCAATATTTGAGGACTTTGGAAATCCTGCCTGAAGTGGATTAGGTAATATGTTGCATTTATCATGTAATGACGCTTCTTTATTTTGTATGTGGGTGGCTTATGAAAGCAATGTGTTTAATAACTGGTCATTACCTGATATTTCTTAAAAAGAAAATAAAGTGATTTTGCAGAAAAGCCCTTTTGATGGATCCTTGATTCTGGGAGTTTTTATTTTGTTTTCCTTAATACTTTATAAATTAAATTTTCAATTAATTTGAGTGTGGACAAGATAATGGAATCTTCCTCATACATGCACAATATGCTCTTAACATAGGACTTTAATCCCTAATAATCATCTCAATTGAGAATGTGTTGTTTTCCTGAAATGGTCTTTAAAGACAGACTGGACCTGCTAAAAAGCATTTTAGAAGTGTGTGGATTTAATTTATTTAGTGAATTACAGTAGGAAGGATTCATGAAACGAAAGGTAAAAAGGACTTTGACCGTGAATATTAATACTTGACAAGAAACAGTACATTTTCATCAATGATACGTTACTAGAGTTTTTGTTTTTGTTTTGTTTTTGTTTTTATATGTATGGAAGTTCCTGGGCCAGGGACTGAATTCGAGCCATAGCTGCTGCTACACTGGATCTTTAACCTGCTGTGCCACAGTGGGGGACTCCTGGAGTTATTTTTTAACTCTTCAATATTTCACGTCAAAATTAACTGTGAAAACTCATGAACTTGTCCTAACAATGTGTGCATTGGTTTTATTCAGAAATATAACAAACATTTTCAGAAGAAAATTCTTGACCAGCGAGCCTCTTAGAATTTTTGAAGAGTTTTTTCTATTTCTTATTTTAAAAAATGGCATGGTAGGTTTGGTGAGAATGAATATGAATTTGTGGTGCTGTAGCTTAATTAATGGTATAATTTTGCAACTACAGAGATTCTGTGAAATATTACTAATCCTACTGGTCATTAAAAACCTTGATTATCATCAATCCATATTGTATCTAGATAGTTTAATCACTGCAATACAAAAATTATTTCTATTCTGCAATAACACGCTTTTTTTAAAAAAAAGAACGCCTGTTTCAGATTCCTCTTTTTTTGGCCAACACATTAATTCAGATTGAATTTCCTGTTTTTATGGATCCTTACCTTTTATTTCTAGATACTCAGTTTCCTAAAGTAGAAGTTTTGGTCTTCCTCTCTTGAAAGTCCAAAGACATTAAATTTCCCTCTTCCTGGAACTCACCAATGCGTGCCCTTTGTTCTATTTTGCTTGGGCTCTCATGAGAAGCAAATGACCAAGTAACAAAAGTCACTGATATCTACTGAAGTTGGCATGGTTTGTGTACGACAGACTAAGAATATAACACATATAAAACAGTTTAATTCTCTAAAATTTTATTAAGATATTAAACTGTTAATAAAACAATACAGAAAGGTTTACTGCTTCCACTTCAGGTGCTATTTCTGATATACCTTGTAGGCTTGGGGGGAAAAACCCCGACAATTTTAACAGAGGGTAAACTGGAAACAAACTAGTCATGTATTAAAAGACTGTTTTACTTGTTGACTTTCTAGATAAATCAGAGGTCTGCAGCAACAAACCCCAGGAGCAAGATGACGGCAATATAGTGTCATTCCTTTTGTTAAAGCAGGAGTCTTGGCTTGTTAATAATGGAGAGAATGGTATCTCGCAAGCTGACCAGTCAAGCACTGAAGAAAAACGACTCAATACATTTAAAAAATCTGTGCAGTTTCTCTCCAATTATTTTTTAATGTGCCTTTTGACAAACTGTCAGGAGTGACAGTTAGCAGACTTTCCTTTTATGACCATTACATTTTGCATCCTGTCAAGTGATGAGCAGCATGGCTCTGAATGGGATGAGTGCAGTAAAGAAACAGGGTTGCCAGGGAGAATTTATGATGACAGGGCATGTGTTTTTCTGACAGAAAGCAAATGTGAAAGGTGGTCTGAATGAAAATTAAAATGTCTTCTTAGGGCATATGGGCAACATGAACTATTGCTGGAAATAGGATTTAAATAAAAGGAAAACACAATAATTATAATATTTAGAAGCAGGAATGTCTAAATGCCTGTTGATTAGTACAGCAATTTTAATTTACCTTGTATAGACAGATTTTTATACTTAATCATGAAAGATATTACATATACACATGCATTTAGACACTAATACTAGATTATAATTCACTGGCAATTATGGTATATTTGTTAGAAAGTAAGACATTTTAGAAAACATACTTACAAAAGCTTACGTGATTTTTTTTCTCTTATTCATCCCACTGCATTGACTATTATTCGAAAAAATAAATAAAATGATCATTGCAAAGTGACAGGATTATGATAATACATACAATGAATAGTCAAGATATTGCCACTTTTCACATCAGATCTATTAGGTACAGAGAATGCTTTTTGTTTTCATCTTTGTAGCTAAAACATTATTTTCTTTCTTTTTCCTTATTTATCAACAACGACAAACTTAACCACAATGGTGACTTCCAATTCATTATTTCATAACACTAGCCTATCATACAAAAATATTAAATTACTTTTCTTCTAAATATTTTCTTTCTGAAGATGTTACAGTGATTCTTAATTGCCTATACCACCGCCTAAATTCTTCCAGGACTTCATGATTATTTACAAAACATTTCAATTCCAACCATGCTTTACCCACTTCATTATCTACTGTATGCATCCTAGGTAACATGATGATTATACTTCTACATAAAATATAACAACATGTAATCTATTACAGCCATATGTGTGTGTACAGAAAGTATAGAAAATTTCTAAACAGTATTTGTGTTACAGAATTATTTACGAGTACAAAATCAGATACAATCTTAAACTTGCGACAAAAAAAGAGAAATTAAAAATGCATAAATTTTAAAATTTTGCATAATTATTGCATATGATTGTAGAAAAGAACTAAAAAAAATTTCTGAAAAACCTAAGCAAGGAGAGCTATCACCAAAATGACAATGCAAGTCATTCCTGACTGCTCCCCATCGCAAGAACAACAACTAATAAGGATTCAAGAACAAGACACAACTGAGAGAATCCTAGATCATGGGGGTGACTGAAGCACCAAGGCAGACAGCATGAAAAAGATATGAGAAGCAGCCACAATGTAACTTCTTTGCCCCCCTCCCAGGCCAGGCCAGCACCATGCAGAGAGGTCTCCCCTGAACCTCTGGTTTCTCCAGTGAGAAATGAGAACAAAGAGGACAACTAACACCCCCAGCCCAGTGGGTTGCTTTACAGGATCCCCTGCTCCGATCTCGTTCTATGGGAATTTCAGGGAATTCTACAGGGCTCAACCCCTGGGAATACGAATGTGGCAAAGAAGGGAGATGGATCTGCAACAACAAATACATGAATCTTGGCAAGCAGTGTTCATACCTGCGGTGCCCAAGTACTAATTCCAATCAGTGATTTTGCTCACCTGCAAAATCAAACCAGGGGTTCTCCGGGACTAGGGAACACTGAGGGATACAGATCTGCCTCATGTGGATCCTCAGAGGAGGAATTTTGATGGCCCGTGTTTGCCCACACCCAGGCAAGGAGCTGAATCACAGCCCCACTTATGGTTCAAAATGTGTTCTGGCCCATCTGACCAGAAAAACTGGCAATAATTCCTGGAGACATCTGAGCAAAGAGGCAAAAGGACAGACCTAAGCCAGTACAGGGCATGGAGTACCCCCCTGCTACTCAGATCAGGGAGACTGATTCATAGGCAAAGCTCCCATAATCTATTTCCCAGCCCCTCCCAATGGAAAGCCTGTATGGGAAATGTACAATAGCACAGAGCAGCCTCTCCCTGCTTACCCAGGCGAGGAAGCTGAGACTCAGTTCCACTCGCTGTGGAGAGTGTCACAAGGGCTGGAGACAATTCCTGGAAGCCATGCAACCCAGCAGTAATTGAGCTGATAAGTGGGAAAACAGAGCTGACAGTTTGCACGACAAAGCCAGTTTCCCTGTTTAGTCAGGAAACTTGGGGTGTGGGTTGGTTTGAATAACAGAAACAAAAAAATTTACCTGCTTAAAGCTGCTTCTTCCTGCCCAGGTAGGGAATCTACTCTGTAGCTCCAGTCATTGATTAGTACAGCCTTTAGCCTGTCTGATCAGGAAACCCACCCAGAGCACAGAGGATGCTTCATAGGCTATTCAACAACCCTAATTACAGAAGCACTTGAACAGGGAGCACAGTGGCCTTCGTGTTCATCCATCTGCAGAATAAAACCAGTGGCCTCATTTGTCCAAGGAGTTCAGTTCAAACTCTGAACTGATTTCGGTCCCCAAACAGTGAACTTTATAAATCCTGGGCACCATCCTGCTGCCTTGACAGAGCAGGGAAGCTAATTCGTAGACACATCTACTACTGAATATAGCACCTAGTTCCAACCATCTAGAAAGGCTGACCAGAGAATATAGGTGACTGTGTAGCCTTTTCAACAGCCTCACCTGGAGAGACCAAACCAGCAGTCCTATTCAATTGTTCCCACCCAGTGGCACTCTCTCTTACGCTCAGAGTTAGAAAAGTTGCCTCATCCCAAAACAGACTATAATAGCAAGCCTTGCCTATTACCAGCAGACACACTCAGAAGCCCAAATTGAGCTGACTAGTGAAGAACTATCTGCAGAAGTAAACCTGTAAGGTCTGAAAGAGGAGTCTGATTACTCCAGTGTGCATATAGCAACATAAGAAATCAAAGGTCACAAAAATCGGGTAAATATGACACCACTTAAAAAAACAAACAAAAACCAATGAAACTACAATAACTGACCTAAGGTTAATAATCCAATAAAGAGTTTCAAATGCAGACTTGACCATGCATAAAAAATAAGTTCTTGCCTATTAAAAATTATGTTAAACATAAATGGATTAAATTCTCCAGTTAGGAGACAAGGAATGGCTGGACAGATACCAAAACAAAGATCCAACAATATCTGTTTACTAACTTCAGTGTTAAAGACACACATAGACTGAGAATGAAGGGATGGAAAAAGACATTTCTAAGAATTGGTAATCAAAAAATAAAACATAAAAATAGAAGAAGAAAGAAAAAACACAGGGCCAGCTATACTTACATCACACAAAATAGACTTTAGAGTGAATGATGAAAAGAGATAAGGAAGGTCATCATTTGATAGTAAAGGGATCAATACATCAAGATAACAATTATAAATATTTAGGCACTTGGAGTCCCCGTTGTGGCGCAGCAGAAACAAACCTGACTAGGAACCATGAGGTTGCAGGTTTGACACCTGGCCTTGCTCAGTGGGTTAAGGATCCGGCATTGCCATGAGCTGTGGTGTAGGCTGCAGACACGGCTCAGATCTGGCGTTGCTGTGGCTCTGGCACAGGCCAGCAGCAGCATCTCCAATTAGACCCCTAACCTTGGAACCTCCATATGCTGTGGGTGTGGCCCTAAAAAGACAAAAAGACCCCCTCCCCCAAAAAAATATATATATAGATGTGTATTTAGACACTTACTATAGAGAACCCAAAAATTAACAGATCTAAAAGGAGAAATACACTGTAATACAGTTAGTGCCAGAGCTTTAATTTCCCCACTCTTAACATTGAATATATGGTACAGAAAATGATCAATAAGAAATGAGTATATTTTAACAATAACTACACCAAATGGATAAAACAGGTATACAAAGAATATTCTATCCAGGTAATAGCAGTATCCATATTTTTTTGTTGAGCACACATGGAAAATTTTCTATGATAGATATATGTTAGGCCACAAAACAAGTCCTAGCAAACTCAAGAATACTGAAATTATATTATACCACGTATCTTCTCTGACCACAAATACATGAAACTTGAAATCAGTAACCAGAGAGAAACTGCAAAATTTATGAACACTTGCAAATTAAACAACTCCTGAAGAACCAATAGATCAAAGCAGAAGGAGAAATAAAATAGCTCTTGAGACAAGTGAAAATGGAAACATGACATAACAAAATTTGTGGAATGTGACAAAAGCAGTTGAAAGAGGGAAGTTCATAGCAATTAATAGCCTAGATTAAGGAACCAGAAAGATCCCAAATAAATGATTCATTCTATGACTTAAGGAACTAGAAAAAGAACACGCTGAACCCAAAGTAAAAAAAAAAAAAAAAAAAAAGGAAATAATGAATACTAGAGCAGAAACAAATGAAATAGAGAACAGAAAGCAGAAAGAAAACTGAAAAGATTAACAAATGAAGAGTTGTTTCTTTGAAAAGATAAACAAAATCGACAAACCCTTAGCTAGACTGACAAAGGAAAAAAGAGAAAAAGGAGACATTACAATGGCTACCACAGAAATTTGAAGCATTGCAAGAGGCTACTATTAACAACCATATGCCAATATAACTGAAAAAAGCTAGATGAAATGCTAAAATTCTTAGAAACATAATTTAACAAAACTGAATCAGGAAGAACAGAAAATCTGAATAGACCAATAGCTAGTAAGAAGACTGAATCAGTAATCAAAAATATCCCAATAAAGACAAGCCCAGGACCAGACAGCTCCAATGAATTTTACCGAACATTTATTTATTTATTTATTTATTTTGTATTTTTGCCTTTTCTAGGACTGCTCCCACGGCATATGAAGTTCCCAAGGCTAGGGATCTAATTGGAGATGTTGCTGCTGGCCTATACCAGAGCAACAGCAACCCGGGATCCGAGCCACGTCCGCAACCTACGTCACAGCTCATGGCAACGCTGGATCCTTAACCTACTGAGCAAGGCCAAGGATGGAACCCACAACCTCATGGTTCCTAGTCAGATTCATTAACCACTGAGCCACAACATGAACTCTGAATTTTACCAAACATTTAAAGAGTTAACACCAACTCTTCTCATATTCTGAAAAATTCAAGTAAGAAGAACATTTCCAAACTTAGTTTCTGAGGCCAGTATAATCATGATACCAAAACTGGGGAAAAAAAACAAAACTACTAGGAAAAAACTAGAGGTCAATATCCTTGACAAATATAGATGAAAAAAATCTCAATAAAATTCTAGCAAACTGAATTCAACAGCACATTACAAGGCTCATACAAATCAAGTGGTATTCATCTCTTGGATGCAAGAAAGGTTCAAGATACACAAATCAATTAATGTACTGTATCACATCAATAGAATGAAAGAAAATGATCACATGATCATCTCAAGAGATGCATAAAAAACATTTGACAAAATTGAACATCTTTACCTGATAAAAACTTTTAACAAAAGAGGCACAGGAGTTCCCGTCGTGGCGCAGTAGTTAACGAATCCGACTAGGAACCATGAGGTTTCGGGTTCGGTCCCTGCCCTTGCTCAGTGGGTTAACGATCCGGCGTTGCCGTGAGCTGTGGTGTAGGTTGCAGACGCAGCTTGGATCCCGTGTTGCTGTGGCTCTGGCATAGGCCGGTGGCTGCAGCTCTGATTCAAACCCTAGCCTGGGAACCTCCATATGCCGCGGGAGCGGCCCAAGAAATAGCAACAACAACAACAACAAAAAGACAAAAAAAAAAAGAGGCACAGAAGTAACCTACCTCGACTCATTAAAGACCATATATGACATGCCTTCAATGCTTACTGGTGAGCAGCAGAAAGTTTTTCTTCTAAGATGCAGAACAAAACAAGAATGCCCACTTTGACCACTCCTATTCAACACAATACAAGAAGTTTTACTTACAGCAATCAGACAAGAAAAATAAATAATGGTATCAGAATAGGAAAGAAAGAAATAAAACTGTCTTTGTTTGAAGAGGACATGATGTTACATGTAGAAAATCCTGGAGTTCCCGTCGTGGCTCAGTGGTTAACAAATCCGACTAGGAACCATGAGGTTGCGGGTTCGATCCCTGGCCTTGCTCAGTGGGTTAAGGATCTGGCGTTGCCGTGAGCTGTGGTATAGGTCACAGACATGGCTCAGATCTCACATTGCTATGGCTCTGATGTAGGCTGTGGCTACAGCTCTGATTAGACCCCTAGCCTGGGAACCTCTATATGCCACAGGTGTGGCCCTATAAAAAGACAAAAAAAAAAAAGGCAAAATCTTCTAAAGATTCACTGCAATCATTGTCAAGATGCAACTGTATTTTTCTTCATAGAACAACAACAACAAAAAAAACACTGCTAAATTTATATGTAACTTTGAAAGACTCCAAACAGCCAAAGAAATCTTGAGAAAGAAAAAGGTAGAAGCTTACATTTCCTGATTTTAAGTTATAAAGCTATAGTCATCAAAACAGCATGGTACTGCCATAAAACAGATAAGCAGCCCAATGCAATACATCAGAGAGCCCAGAAATAATCCCAAGAATATACTGCCAATGAGTATTTGGTAAGAGAGCCAAGAATAATCAATACAGAAAATATAGCCTTTTCATAAATAGGGCTAGGATAATTGGATAGTCACATATCAAATAATGAAACTGGACCCATATCTTAAACCACACACAAAAATTAACTCAAAATAGATTAAAGACTTAAATGTAAGACCTGAAAACATGAAACTTCTAGAAGAAAACACAGGAATAAAGCTCCCTGCCATGGGTCTGGTTATTGATATTTTTCATTTTTACTACGTTAAATTTAAAAAGTTCAGCAAAAGAAAACATTAATAATGGGAAAAGACAACCTACTGAAAGGGAAAAATATTCACAAACCATATATCTTAAGGAGTTAATATGCAAAATATGGAAAGAACCCATACAACTGACTAGCAAAGAAACCTCAAATAACCCAAATCAACAATGGGCAAAGGACCTGAAGTGACATTTCTCTAGGGAAAATAAATGAAAAACCAAAAGGTACCTGAAAATATGCTTGATGTCACTTATCATTAGGGAAATGCAAATTAAAACCACAACAAGGTGTTGCATGTTAGAATGGCCATCATCAAAAAAAAAAAAACCCAAGAAATAATAAATTCTGGCATGCATGAAGAAAAGGGAACCCTTATGCACTTATTAGTTGGATTACATATTGGAATAGCCACTATGGAAAACAGTATGGAAGATCCTCAAAAAATTATACAGCTACCACATGATCCTGCAGTACCATTTCTGGAATATATCCAAAAGAACTGAAAACACTAATGTGAAAAAATATCTCCACCCCCATGTTGATAAAATTATTTATAATAGCCAAGACATGGAAACAGCCTAAAGGTCCATCAATAGTTGGATGGGAAAAAATGTTTTGGTGTGTATATACATTAATGGTCATTTTTTTTAAAATAGGAAATCCAATCATTTGGGAAAACATGGACGAAACCTGAAGGCATCATGCTAAGTGAAATCACAAGTCAGAGAGAGAAGGACAAACACTGTATGACCTCATTTATATATGTTTAATCTAAAACAAAAACAAAAACAAAAAATCCCAAACCCATAGAAAAAGAGATCAGACTTGTGGTTATCAGAGGCAGAGGGTGGGAGAGGGTGAACTAGAGGAAGGCGGTCTTTTCGTGTTACAAGAAAAATACACACTCAGTGTAATGTACATCATCATAATGACAAGTAATGCTGCTGTATCATATACAGTAAAGTGGTTAAGAGGGTAAATCCTGTGAGGTCTCATCACAAGGAGACTTTTTTCCTTTTTCCAGTTTTTCTGTCTTTTGTTTTTATTATACATATAGGAAAAGATCAACGTTACCTGAAACTACTGTGGTAATCATTTCACAATATTGATGCGTGAAACTATCATGCTGTATGCCTTAATAAACTTCTTTTAAAATACTGATAACCTCATGGAAAAGAATATATAACTACATCTATTATACATACATACATATACATATATACATATATATATATAGAGAGAGAGAGAGAGAGATTGAGATTAGAAACAAAGAACCAGTGACAAAGTTATCAAGGATTCAGTGGAAATCTACTCCTTGTACACCCTTGGGAAGAAAATTTCCAATTTGACATTTTTTTTCTTTTTTAAGATGGTCCCCGCCCAGGGAGAGAGCCTTTGAATGTCTCAGTTGATTCACATACCTGAGGACAGTGTGAGGCGTAGGGATTTGCCTGTCATTTTGATGGACAGTTTCATCAAGACAGTAACAAATAGGAGGTCACTGCACAAAAGCAAATTAGGGATACTCCTAACAAAAAGAATTAGAAAAGGTTTCTGGATAGACATAAATAAAAATACAATATAAATACAAGAACATATATGAATATAAATAATATAATAAGCTTTACAATAGTAATTTAAGATAACCTGCTATGTTGAATGGGCTAACACTACAGACTGATAAAACTAAGATTTCTGGAAAAACCACCAGAGGTACAGACTTACACACAGAGTAACAAAGTATTGTTAAACAGTTAAATTATCAGATAATATATTATTTTTCACAATTTGGAAAATTAACTGGGAAAGTTCAAACTGGTAAGAGGCCATAGAGAATCATTTATAACACCTATTTTAACAATTCTAAATATATATTAAACACAACACAAATCTTTTAATATGATTTTTTCATGCAGTCTTCACTGAAATTCTATGAGATAGGGTTACTCTGCCCATTTTGTGAATAGTGATCTTAAGTTCAAAGGAGTTAATTTTTTTTTGATTACTTAGCTAGGAAGTAATGGAATTCATGTTGAAAATCTGTTCAATCTGAGTGAAATGACTTGACCTAAATCCTATTTTGTACAAATGAGTAAAGGAAGGCCCTTCTTCAAAGTATTTCCACTAAGTTCAACATAAAGATGAAACTCTATCCGGAAGTGCAATTTGACAATTTCACTAATCATTTTCTAGTATGGTAATCTACAGCGATCTCCAATGTCCCTTAAAAGAAAAATTCACATATTTTAGAAATACAAATGCAGCTTATAAAAATAACTATTAATCCTGAATTCAATTAAGAATAGTAATAATATGTATTAGTAATAATGGATTATAAAGAAGAAGATCATGGCCAGAGAAGCTGTTTTTGTTTTTATGACTTTGAGTCGACAATCTTACGAACTAGTACAGAGCATGTACTTGTGTAGCCAAGATCATTAACCTATTCAACCCTGAATATTTGAACTTGGAGAACTAAATCTACTTGCTTAAACCAGAATACTGATACGGATTCAAATTAATATTTTATTTAAAAATTAATACTAATGTTTCCTCTACTGCAACTAGCAAATCCAAATCATTTTTTACAGTTGCACTATTATTACATTCCCAAGACAGCTTTTGAAATGGTTAAGGTTTTAAGAATAAAGTTTCCTTTCAAATATGACACTGATAAAAAGAACTGAAATAGATCATAAGTCAGTGAACTCGATCACTGCCTATGGTACACCGGACAAGGCAAAGAATTCAAAGCGGGATAAGCACAGGTTTCTATCCTGACAGTAACTCTCACAAGTTGGGGAAATTTAATTTGACTTTCTGGGTCTGGATGTCCTCGTCTGGAATACTGAAATGAAGATGAGCGTCTCAGTGCGAGGCACAGACTGAATGGCGTGGTAATTCTAAAGCGCAGCCGACGGTGCGTAAAGACCCTCAGTAAACACGAGCCATTGCTCACGTCATGATGATGATCACACAAGCAGAGCAGAGCGGTTCAGGTGGATTCTGGGTATTTCCCTCTTGCCTGCTCATATCCCATATTCTGCAAAATGGGAGGTCTACCCATTATTTTAAAGAAGTAGGATTCTATTCTATTACCTATAGTTTACTTTTTATTACTTATTATAGAATCATTATATAATCTGAAATTATCTCACCATTTTATCTTAAAGGGCTTTTTTTCCTTTCTCTCTCTTTTTCTTTTTTCTTTTTCTTTTTTTTTTGTGTGTGTGTATGTGTGTGTGTTTCTAGGGCTGGATATGCGGCAGATGGAAGTTCCCAGGCTAGGGATCTAATCTGATCTGTAGCTGTCAGTCTACACACCACAGCCATAGCAACGCCAGATCCAAGCCATGTCTGCGACCTACCCCACAGCTCATGGTAAAGCTGGATCTTTAACCCACTGAGTGGCTGGATCTTTTTCATGTACCTTTTTTCATGCATCTGTTTTATTTTTTCAATAATGTTGAGAAAAAATTATAGATTTAAATTTTTGAGGGATTTCCTTGGGGTCCCTGTATATCACAAATAAGAAAAAAATTAAAGACAATGTTTGAAACTTTTGTATGTTTCATACATTGTATATGCATACACAGTGCTATACCAGGCTTTGACACTATTTATCTAGATTTTCAAAACCCCAGAAAGGAGTTTTTGGAATTTCTTAAAACATTATATCTATATATCTACCTAAGGTATATACATATATATATATATATATATATACACACACTTAAAATTTTTACATTCTGTCATATTTAATTTAAAAATGCATAGCGCATTATGAAAAATAGATACTTTCAAAGTATACATTAAATACATTAATACATCACACAAATATTTCAATTAAGAATATTTGCTGGATACAAAAATGGATAAATTACTTTTTAAATACGTAAATATAAATTTTAAAGAGAATTAAGCATGTAAAGGAACACTTGAATTATTGAATTCACTTTAGGAAACTGAGGACAGTAAGATTTTTCTCAGTATGATCTTTAGCTTTTGAAGAAAAATGATTTTTTTTTTGTGTCCTGGTATCACATTTGTATTGGTAAGAACCAGTTATCTGTGTAAAACATCCGTCTTATACCAGCTCATCTCAAGATGGAAACTCCTGACTTTGTCATCAAAAAGAAAACTATTTTCCCAAGTTTATGGTGAAGACAGAGCCCGCTTTACAATGTGTGACCTGGGCAGTTGCATGAGACCCTGTTGTCAGAAGGGCCCCCCACTTGGGTTGAAGTTTGGTTGTCACTGTCTTGAAATTCTCCGTAATTTCTGAGCAAGTGCCCCTACGATTTGTTTTGCTGATCCTGATGGATAGTATTCAATGTGCTACATGTACATGTTTTAAAATCCAAATGATGTGCATCATTTCAATTTTCTCAAAAGCAGAAAAAAAAATCAATTTTAAAACAGAGCAAATTATTAAACATATCTTTTAAAAAAACAGCCACTGGTAAAATTATATATTTATATACATTAATGTATGCACTGCCCAAAGCCATGTGATTATAAAGTTAATAGAAAAGATTTTTATGGTATTCTAGTATCAAAATATGTATCTGATTTTTGCCTGCTTAGAACGAAAAATGGAAATGCTTACGTGACCTAAGGGAACACATGTGTTGCAGGAAAAATCAGCTATTGATATTTCAGACTAAGAACTAAATTACTTATTTATGGTACCAAGTCTACTCTCCTGAAAATTAGGATATGCAAATACATTTTCCTAGTAAAGAAATAAAGGCAGGTTTATTTGTTTACACATATTTGGAAAGAGTGATAGTGACAATTATTTTAGAGCTGCAAAGACACAGGCGCAGACCTTATGAGATATCCGAGGAGGTGTAAAAAAGGAAAAATACTAAGGCAAGCAATAGATATACCTACATTTCGATGTTTGCAATGAGTAGTAATTACGTTTTCAAGGCTTCTCATTTATTCCATGTATGTGGACATAAACGCAAGTTGTTGTCATAGTTACAAGCTGTCATCTCCACAATGGTCTATCTTTAATCCCTACATCCAGATGGACTTACATTTTTTCAAAGTTGTAATCAAGTGAAGGGACTTCTTACTCATTTTTGCCCTCTCTGAAAATGGTTGTCTTGATACAACCAGTCACGTATAACTGAATTAATGGGGGACCTACATAAAAATAACTAGACTAGTTCTTAAACTGCCAATGTTGCCGATATTACGATGATAAAAGGATTTAACTGAAGCACTGAACCCATGTTATAGCATAAGAACTGCATACATTTTACCATAAATCTTAGAGCATGTCCACCCTGATAATAAATGTAATTATTTTAAATATTTACAATAGACACATTTTTGAGTGCTCTAGACAGACGACCTCACTGTATGATTTGGCATACTCAAAAGAAATCTCAAGAGATTATAGCAGTGCTCCATTTCTGTAAACAATTTTCAATGTCCTGCAAGAACTTAGTGAAGAAATTCAGTCAGTATCTTAAAGATAACTAGCTTTTTTTTCTTTTGGTTTTAATTCCATATACTTAAGGAGTTTTCATTATGTCACACATACGGCTTCTGTTCCAGATTTACTGATTTTTTTTCCATGACCATTTATTATATCAAATAGTTTAGATATGTTATCTTGCCAGAGTATTTTGAGTTAGACACTGTTATCTAATTTTTACGTGTAAGAAAACTGAGGCTCTGAGTGTTTAAATGTGAGATGGGACTTTAGATGTGTGTTCTGTCTGATTCCGCGGACTTTGTTCTTAGGCTGGGGACACAGGCTTGCTACATATACATCATTACATATATTAAAGGATCTAATGTAATGTTTAAGTCATTAGCTCTTTAAAAGTACGTTATATATTCTATGTACATATTTTTAAAGAAAAGCTATCTTTTAACTTCCAGTTAGGTAAGTACATATTTTAATAGAAATTGAATGGGTATAGATTTCCTTGAATTTACTTTTCCTAGCAGACCAGAAACAGGGAAAAGTGATTTTTATTTCAAAAATGTTTCAATGAAATGAAAAATGGAACTAGAAACTGTTATGCTACCACAACTGCAACAGCAGCTGGGTGAATAATTTCCTGTGCATTATTCAGGCTCGGTTCCACCAATTCAAAACAGAAAATAACAGAAGATTGCAAAAAGGGCTGAAAACTGTAAGAAGTCAGATATGCAGGTAGCATTTAATTATACAAATTAGAACTTCACCAGAACACCACAGTAAGGAGACTCTGCAGGTTGGGGAAGCACTGCTATGGGAATGAATTTCTGTCAGGTTATCAAGGATGCCTTCAACCACTGCTCATTTCATAAAGCGCGGTTAAGACCGACACCCATGAAGGACAGTCAAATGTTTCGCCAGCTTCGCGGTGGTCGTCTTCTTCATTAACATATCCTTTTCAATGCTGAGAGTTGTTTTTCCATGAATGAGTTTCTTTGACAAAATAAAATGCAGACATTACATGAATACATATCCTTAATAAACATGGAGCTGTAGTTTTGATGGTATGCTTTCATACTCAATGTATTTCACTCTTTAATAACATGTAAACAGTTTTAATTCCTTCATAGGGATGAGGGAAAGAAAAGTGTCACACCCCCCCACCATGCCGTCTTCCTGACAACAACCTTCTAACACCATGCTATGTGAGGATCAGGAATGAGGCAAAAACACACTCTTCGGGTTTCGTATCCTTTAACATTAAAAAATAAAATGATGTCATTTTCATTATAAACTTCGTTGACTTTGTAACTCAGTGTGGCAGCTAGGAAAACATCAAGAGAACTGCAATGTGTGCCTGAATCACAGAAACTATCAACTGAACCCCAATAAAGTTAGACCTTAAAGTTAAGTGAGTCTTCAGAAAAACAAGGCATTGAAACAATAACACAGTTTTTTACCTCCCCAATGATCTAAGTACTGAATGAAAATTTCCAAGCTAAACTCTGCTAAACATTCGCTGTATCTGCCTTCATGTATTCTACATAGGAATAAGGGTCAAAACACACACACACATGCTCATACATACACACAAAGGCTCACTCATACTTTATAAAGCATGAGCTGAAATTCGTGAACGCTGAGTGTCGACATAATTTATAATTTCCAGAGAAGAAAAGAGAGCTGAGTGAGCTCTTCTGCCTGGATATTTGATTGAGGTCTGTATTTTTTAAGATTACTTGATTGTGGGCCATTTAGTTGCTATATCTATTCCATGCATTGTCATTTCACTTTTCAGCATGCACACACACATACACATCAATATACATGCATTATATGTAAATACATACTTTTTAAAATAGAAGTATAAGTTATCTTTAATATCCTATAATTCTAAAAAGTTTACAGGACAAATTACTGTCCTATAAACCATACACTTAAAAGCATAAGTGTATACTTAAGGCAATATAAAACAAGTGAGATTGAAAATAAGTAAATTCACATAATCAACTCAAAGTAGTAGCACTCGTTATGCACTAAAACAAAATGTCACTCACGAAAGTTTTAGAAATTTCAAATACATGCTGAGACACACCAAGTGCAAGAGATGTGCAAGAAGGTAGCGATACATGGCAACACTTTCTTTGGATTGTGTCTAAATAAGAACTTTAATAGACTTTAGTAATAAGTAAAGTGGCAATGTACTACTCTCTGAGCATGGATATAAAGTTTAAGGAATACTTTGATAACTCACTCATCAGATCCCCAGCATTTGAATGGAAACTGATAATTTTGAGAATACTACTTGAAAATGTCTGGTTCAACATGAGGGCCAAATTGGCTTGCTAATGTTTTGTGCCCCCTTACTGCTCCCCTTATTTCCACACCCTCTAGATCTTGGGTTACACATCCTATGTGGAAAATGGTGTCAGAAGAGCCAAAACACCTATTCAGGAACAGCCAAAAAGAAAAGAAAGAAGTCTGCTCAAGTCTTCGCTTTATCCAATATCTCTGAGCATGAGACTAGCATTGGGATTGAGAACTGATTCCACTACAGATGTGACAAATTCATTTGAGTAATAAAAGAGAGAGAGAGAGAGAGAGAGAGAGAGAGAGAGAACTGATTCCATTTTATCCAATCAACTTGAGGCCCCTAGATCCCATTTGGCTATTTTAAAGCACTGCAAAAGGAGAGATGGGATGCATTGATCCTTTTCAGGCCAGCTTATGTTTATGAACTATTAATATATTAGGTCTACCCAGTTGAGTTACACACCAATCAGATATATTCCTCTTTTTTTGGTAGAAGATGAAGATGAGAACAAAAGATGGCACTGAAATTTTGTCTTTAGTAGAGATACTTTCATATTAAAAAGGAAAAGTGGGAAAAAACATCATGCCTCATATTCTCCTTTGTTTCCTTCTCTGTTGCTATGGGAACTAATCATTAAGCTAAATTGTGATCATGAATGTGCCTACTGCTGTATAACTTTCAAAATCTATACTAACATCTACTTCTCCTTTATTTATATTCCTGCTACTGCTGGAAAGCAGCGTATTATTTGCCACAAAAAGATTTCAGAAAGGGCCCAATTGGTATTCGAGTAACAATAACTTCAGGAATTCTCTGATGGCCCAGAGAGTTAAGGATTTGGAGTTGTCAGTGCTGTGGCTTAGATCTCTGCTGTGGCACGGGTTTGATCCCTGGCCCTGGAATTCTGCATGCCATGGGTGTGGCCAAAAGACAAAAATAATAATAATTTCAAAGCTACACAATGCCCAAGGCTGAGGATTTTCTCATTTTCCCTTTGTAAATTATCACCAGGGATGAAGTTCACTATACCTCATGTTTCACAGTTAAATTAAATGGCAATGTTAAGAGATTCCATTGCTATAATAGAAGCAACATGGAGATACTCCATGAACTCTCTTACTCTCTTGTTAACACTAATAGCTGAAGTACATTTGGAAGAGTATTATAAAGAAGAAGGTATATGTCTTAGAAAATTTAGAGAAAGTTAGGGAAATCGATGCCTGAATATCTGGAAAATAAATAGATGTTATATTTGAAAGCCACAAAGACAGTAAAAGTACACATCCATAAGCCAGAAGGAAGGATGTTGACAACACTTTAGAAGCAAAGGAAACTGAGGCCCATGAGGCATGGAGGAATGATGTCAGATAGGACCATCAGAAACTAAAAGGCCATGAGTTTTATCAGGAATTTCGCTAAGAAAAAATTTTTTGCTAAGAAAAAGAAAAGCCAGGAATTTTGCTAAGCAGAGCAACCATATTTTTACCAGCAGAATTAAATGTTATCATATCCACAATGGAATATTACTCAGCTATTAAAAGGAAAGAAATAATGGCATTTGCAGCAACATGGATGGACCTAGAAATTATCATGCTAAGTGAAGTCAGTCAGACAATGAGACACCAACACCAAATGCTATAACTTACATGGGGAATCTAAAAAAAGCACACAATGAATTTCCTTGCAGAACAGATACTGAATCACAGACTTTGAAAAGCTTGTGGTTTCCAAATGAGACACGTTGGGGGGGGGAGGGATGCACTGAGGGTTTAAAAGTGCTATAAAATTTGGTTGTGATGATTGTTGTATAACTATACACGCAATAAAATTCATTGAGTAACTTTAAAAAAAGACACATAGTTTAACAGCAGACAAGCTTGGTAGTGGACTGATTCACACTTCATGATCCTGATTCACATTTCATAATTGAAATAAGGAAGCAAAATAAAGCAAGCCCTCTTCGCCAGTCTGGGACAGTTTACAGTCCAAACACTGGCTGTTAGAATCCTTGGAATTTCACTCTGAAGGCCAGAAAATTAATTAGCATGAGTAAGTATACAGTAGATCTGAACATAAACACTGAGGTAATAAAAACTGAAAAGACAACATCAAATAAACATACATACCTAGTTTCCAGAAGCTCATTTTAACATGAGACAGAGGAAGAAGACAACTGGCTGGGTCTGTGAGATCCTCTTAAACTAACAGCCAATGAAATTCTAACAGACGTAAACATGGAGCCAACTGGCCAGTGTGACAAATAATTGATAGCACTCACTACTCAAAACATGTCTGGCAGGGTCGCTGAATGTTTGAGAATCTAAGAGAGAGGGATTCTGAGCCTGAGAGAGAACTGGCACTGTGGGTTGGATCCCATATAGACAGACCTGCTGGAGGACCTCTACCCAACTGCAAAATGTGGCATATACCTAATACAGCAGTGACGGATATAAACAGGAAGCTCGGTTTTGTCAGAACAGGTATTTCTATGCACTACATGTGAGACTGTGATGTTCCAGTCCCGACTGTTTCAAACACAGTTGTGACCTGGAGGCTTAAAAGAGACTTTTGAGAGTTCAGTGTTTCTTTTTTTATTTCCCCAATACATGATTTTTTTTCTACTGTACAGCATGATGACCCAGTTTCACATACATGTGTACATTCTTTACATTCTTTTTTCTCGCATTATCATGCTCCTCCATAAGTGACCAGACATAGTTCCCAGGGCTACACAGCAGGATCTCATTGCCTATCCATTCCAAAGGCAAGAGTCTGCATCTATTAACCCCAAGCTCCCAATCCATCCCACAATTACCCCCGTGGTGACCCTGAGATTATATACCAAGGGTGGTGCCTTGGAGTTCCCACTATAGTGTAAGAGGAACTATTGGAGGCGTCACTGGAGCACTGGAATGCAGGTTCAATCCTTGGCCCTGCACAGTGGGCAAGGTTCCAGCACTGCCACAACTGTGGTGGAGGCTGAAACTGGGGCTGGGATCTGATCGCTGGCCTGAGAATTCTAAACGCTGTTAGGCAGCCCAAAAAAGAAAAAAAAAAAAAAAAAAAGACAAAGGTGGGGCCTTGGACACAACTCTTTGTAACCCTGATATTAACTAGTGAATACACTATCATTTCAACTCTGAGCTGGCACTTACAGAACTGCATTCAAGAAACCAGGTATCCTTAAAGACTGCATGAAGTAAAAGTACTCCAGCGTGTTGGTAACCTCCTGTTCATGCACATACATGATGAAGAAAATCAGAAATTAACCCAGGTATATTTTCAGGACCTTAACAAGAGGAACAGAGCTCAGTTTATTTAGATTATAATGTCATACTAAAAGTTTTAACTTTCTCCAGCAGGCCAAATTAGTTTGGTCATAGCTTAGGCCAGGAAAAGATACTAACATCATTCTTCAAGTCTTAACTAGCTAAAATTACCACTCTTGGTATTTAAACCAGCGTGCTCACTCTCTTTCTACCTCTCTGGCATATATATGTGTCCATATATATATGTATACATATATATATATTTTTTTTTCTTTTCTTTTCAAGGCTGCACCTGCAGCACATGGAAGTTCCCAGGCTAGGGGTCAAACAGGAGCTGCAATGGAAAACCTACACCACAGCCATAGCAATGCCATATCTGAGCTACCCCTATGCTGCAGCTTGTGGCAACGCCGGACCCTTAAACCACTGAGTGAGGCCAGGGATCAAATCTGCATCTTCAAGAAGACTACATCTGGTTCTTAACCCATTGTGCCACAATGGGAAATCCAGCCGCAATGGGAACTCCTAAACCAGCTCAATATTTATCTCATCTTGGTCACAGCAATTACTAAGGCCAGTGTGAGAATAATTAGCTGAAAGGGAAAATATATAATTCAAACAAAGGTTTGGTCTTCCATAGTAAAAGAGAACCTTCTGATCTCTATTTAGTAAGAATTATATTTTTAAAATGAAAATATAGTTGATTTACAATATTATATTAGTTTCAGGTGTACAACATACTGATTCAACATTTTTATAGAGTATACTTCATTTAAAGTAATTATAAAATAGTGATTGTATTCCCTGTGTACATCCTTGTATCTTATTTGTTCCATACACATAAACAGTTTGTAGTTTTATCTCTTAATCCCATACCTCTATTTTCCCCTCCCTTCACTAGTCTCTTCTCTATATCTGTGAGTTTGTCTCTGTTTCGTTATATATGTGTGCTTGTTTTACTTTTTAGAATTCTCATGTAAGTGATGATATATAGTATTTATCTTTCTCTGACTTATTTCATTAAGCACAATAGCCCACAACTGGCCTGAGGCGTCTGTCCCGTAAGAGTTCAGCAATGCGGACATGAAGAGTGAGTGGGTGGCATGGACAAATGTGAGCTCCTTATTACTGAAGGAACCCAGAATTCTTGAGGAGACAGGACATTTAAAAGCAGCTATATCACAACATGCTCTGATTATTTTTGGAAGGGAAGATCTCACAAGCACAAGTCACCTTCAGTGGTATTGCTCATGGTTCCTATATTGACAGTCCAGAGCTTTCTCTAAGACAGTCTGAGAGTTAGAAGCATGAGCATGAAGGGTAATTATTCCAGACATGCTGCAAGAATGAGTTCTCATCCTAACAAAGACAGCCCATGCCTATATCAAGCTGAAAAGCCAAACTGGTTTTAGAAGCAGATGTCATTTGGTATACTGAGAGCACCTTCTTAAAAATATAGTTTTCCAAAATCCAGGTAAAAATAAGTAATAAAAAAAATCCAATTTCCATCAATTTAGATTTATTAGACTATAGCTTGCTGCTTTTGTCTTGCAACCCAGAGTGGCCAATTTATAAAAACCTCTGAGAGGGGAATCTGGCTGAAAAGGACTGCTCATCCCAGTCCTGTGAGGCTTTCCTCCTTCCAAGATCCTGCCACATGGGTCCATGATGCCTTGACTGCTCATCTCTACCTGCAAGTACCAGCTTTGTTTCTTGTTTGTTTGTCTTAATTTAATTCAGACTTTAAAGACATACTCTGTGGGAGAGTTAGTCTAATATAAACCACTACACAGATGATACATAATTGGAACTCTTAGTGCAATATAACTTGAAAGTCTTTTTTACAAGTAAAATCGCGTATCTTTTCACATGTTTAGTCTTCACATTTACTATCAACTGTGTGTTCAACTGACTGTTTTCTGTTTGGTTGGTTGTTTTTCCTTTATTGACTTTCAGGAATTCTATATATTGAGGAATGAAGGCTTTTTATAGAAGCCTGGATTGCAAGATTAGTTTCTGCCCATTTTTTTCATTTATCATTTTGTCTTTTCAGTTGTATTTTTTCTCTCCTTCTCTCTGATACCCACGTGCAGAAGTGTTGGAAGTGCTTATCTTCTATGTTGAAGCTATTATTTTCTTCATGACGCCTGGATTTTAAGTGACAGTTAGAACTGTCATCCTTATCTGAATTAATAATAGAAAATTTCACTGGCCAGAATGCCTTCATCAAAAAGACTACAGACAATAAATACTGGAGAGGGTGTGGAGAAAAGGGAACCCTATTACACTGTTGGTGGGAATGTAAATTGGTGCAACCACTGTGGAAAACAGTATGGAGATTCCTCGGAAAACCAAAAATAGAACTACCATTTGATCCAGCAATCCCACTCCTGGGCATCTATCCGGAGAAAACCATGACTCGCAAAGACACATGTACTCCAATGTTCATTGCAGCACTATATACAATTAAAAGACATGGAAACAACCTAAATGTCCACAGACAGAGGAGTGGATCAAGAAGATGTGGGACATAGACACAATGGAATGTTACCCAACCATTATAAAGAAAGACATATTAAGGCATTTGCGGCAACATGGATGGACCTATAAATTTTCATGCTAAGTGAGGTCAGTCAGACAGTGAGACACCAACATCAAATGCTATCACTTACATGTGGAATCTAAAAAAAGGACACAATGAACTTTGCAGAACAGATACTGACTCACAGATTTCAAAAACTTATGGCTTCCAAAGGAGATGGAGTGGAAGTGGGAGGATGGGCTGGGAGGGTTGGGACGGAAATGGATACAACTGGGTTGTGAAGGTCACTGTACAACTATAAATGTAGTAAAATTCATTGAGTTAAAAAACAATAGAAAACTTCAATCTTATATTCTAGAGTGTTTATAGCTTATTATTGCTTCATCTTTTGATTTTTGATCAACTGGAACTTTTCTTGATTATGGTAAGAGGTATGGATCCAAATAAGTTTTTCCCTTAATGTCTAACCTGGTGTCCTAACACCATGTTTAGATACTGAAATTTCTAACTGGTTTGCATCACTACATTTTGCTACTAACTCCTCTAATTATTTGGGGCTGATTAAAGAATTTTTCATTTCATTCCATTTAAAATAATCTATGCCTCTTGCAAAAGAGCTCTTAATAATTAAAGCTTATTTACTTATCTTTTAAAATCTGGTAGTGCTAGGTCCTATCATTTCACGTACTTTACATATTTTTTATAAATATTTTAATTAAAAATTATTGAAGTATAGTTGTCTTATAATATTGTATAAGTTTCTGGTATATAGCAAAGTGATTCAGTTATACACAATAATATATATACTTTTATATATATATAATTTTTCATATATTACAAAATATTGAATAGAGCTCCCTGTTCTTACTGTTTATGACTATCTTATTTTTAAAAAATAAAAAGTCTAGGAATTACCACTGTGGCCCAGAGGGTTAAGAATCCAACTACAACAGCTTGGGTCACTGTAGGAGGTACAAAGTTCAATCTCCAGCTCAGCGCAATGGGTTAAAGGATCTGGCATTTCCATAGCTGAAGCTCCGATTCAATCCCCAGCCCCAGAACTTTCATATGCTGCAGGTACAGCCATACAAAAAAATTAAAATATAAAATGAAAACTCTAGAGCCTAGCAGACTTCTTGAAAATAAAATGAAAAATCAGTATTGGGATGGTATGAAATGTGTATACATAGTAGACTGCCATGTTGAAAATACTGAGTATCCCTCCATAAGTATTACTGTGTTTTTGCACTGGTTATTCCTTTATTTTTGTGCAGAACTTCAAAATAAATCTTATGGATTAAAATCAATAGTCATTTATAGCTTCTTTTTTTTTTTTCTTTTAATGGCCACACCTGCAGCATGTGGAAATTCCCAGGCTAGGGGTCATATTGGAGCTGCAGCTGCAGGCCTATGCCACAGCCACAACAAATCTGAGCCATATCTGAGACCTATGATGCAGCTTGTGGCTATCCACCAAACAAGGCCATGGATGGAACCCACATGCTCACAGAGACTATATCAGGTTCTTAACCTGGTGAGCCACAATGGAAACCCCCATTTACAGTTTCTGAATCACGAATAATACTTTGGAAAATTTCACTGACTGGAATATTTCAAAGATATAAAATTTTGTAGTAATATAATGGAATTTAAGTTTTATTCTCTGATGTATGCAATTTTTAATATAAATTATGAGGTAGGTATCCACTTGCTTTTCCAATTACTTCCAGTTGCCTTTATATTATTTACTGAGTATTTACTGACCTCTTCTAAACTCTTATAATTCAAACCTTTTCCAAATTTTGAACTCACTCAACTAATGTTTTCAAATTATCTTTTTCTTCTTTGTTTTGTTCTCCCCGCCTCACCGTAACTCTCAGGGAGAACTATGTACTGCCTCTCCCTACTTCTCCACGTCATTTTCACTCTTCTACCCACTTACTACAGCTTTAAATCATTCCCTGTCATCCCCATTCATTCTCCGTCACCGAAAAATATCAGGAAATACCTTTTATTTCTTAAATAGCAACCATAATTCAAACAAAACAATGATTTCTTATTTCATCATGTCTATTATTATGAAATAGCTGTACCTTTATGCCATTTAGTCTCTTTTAATTCACTATTAAAAATACACAGAATAAGAAAACAAGCTAGAACCCGGGAGAAAATATTTGCAGAAGATATATTTGAGGTATCTGTTATCCTAAATATAGAAATAACTCTTCTAAGTCAACAATAAGAATAGGAACAACCTGATTAATAAATGATCATTAGATGAACATATATTTCACCAGAGAAGATATACAGATGACAAGCGTATGAACAGGTGTTCAACATTATATGTTACCAGGGAATTACAAGTGAAAAAAATGAGATACCACTACACATCTGTTAGAATACTGAATACTCAAAAACACTGACAAGTAAACACTGGTAAGAATGTGGAGCAAGAGGAACGCTCAGGCATTGCTGGTGAGAATAAAAATGTACAGCAACTTTAGAAGACAGTTTGGTGGTTTCTTATAAAACTAACCATATAATTACCATATGGTCTAGCAAGAATACTGCTTAGTTTAAATTGAAAATTATTTCCATATAAAGACCTGCTCATTGACGTTTACATCAGCTTTCTTCACAACTGCCAAATGTTAGAAGCAGCCAAGATGCCCTTAAGTTGGTAAAGGAATAATAATCAAGACAATGGAATGTTATTCATTGCTAAAAAATGAGCTATTAAGCCAGGAAAGAAATGGAGAAACAGCTGCATATTAATGATTGAAAACCACTGCGAAGGATCATATACTGTATGATTCCAACTACAGGACATTCTGGAAAAGACAAACTATGGAGACAACGAAAAGTTCATAGGTTGTGGTAAAGAGAAGGATGGAGAGAGAACAGGACTCTATTCTGTCTGATACTAAAATGGGTACACATACATTATAAACTCGTCCAAACACACAGAATGTACAACACCAAGAGTAGAGCCCAATGTAGAGCATGGTCTCCAATTATGAGCAAGAGTGATCAGTCAGTAACACTCATCCATTGGAACACACATATCGCTCAGGTGTGGGAAGCTGATATGAGCCACCCTGCGTGTAGGCTGGCAGTGGGCACATGAGAACTCTCTGTACTTCACGTTCACTTTTGCTGTGAACCTGAAACAGCTCTCAAAATGAAGTCTATTTTAAAACAGAGATACAAACCTTGAGGGTAATACAATGTCAATACACAAAATCTATCAGGTTTTTGCACACTAGCAATGAACAATTAGAATTTTCTATAAAGTGTGTTATTAATAATATAACCAAATAATGAAATACATAGAATGAAATAGTTATGGATAAAATAAATATGTTATGATGGTAGGAGCCAGTATCCTCATAATTACAGAATAAAATTACAAATAATTATAGCTAAAGTTACTAGAGTGAACAATGTATATTGCATTGATATTGGGTATACGGATATATTTATGTTTATATAAATATCTACATGCCCAAAACATAGAAAAATACGTAAGTAGGTTTCCAACCTCTGTCCTCTGAAATGATCTGATACAACTAATGAGCACGGTAGGGGGAGGAGGTATAGAGATGAGAATTAGTCACACACAGCAGATTGATAAAATAAGTTAATATGTGAATATAATGGATGCCAAAGACAGAAAAGGGGTTTTCTACTTCTGGCTCTAGTTCGTTCTCTCAGCAGTTTTGTGAGGACCAGTGTTTGACTTTGTTGTCTCCCTGTCACGTAGATGCGATGTTGCCAAGCCCCGTACTTTGACTTTGCCTAAGGGCTGGTATTTTCTCTGTGCAAATAAATGTTGCCAACAGTCAAAGTTCACATTTAATGACTACTTTTTCTTTTGATGCTAAAGTTCTAATGCCTGGTTTTATTTACTCCAAGTCTCTTTTCTGACACTGAGTATATAACTGAAGCCTAAGGACTCTTACTTACATCTGGAAAATTTAATCCTACATAAAAGACTGGTCCTATGATTGAGGCTCTGCTCTCTGTTGAGAAAATAACCATTTCTTTGTTTTCATCTCTTCATTATGCTTATTATTTAGGGTCCTGTGTTTGCCTATGAGATTGCCTTGCTTGACCTTTTTTTTCAAACGACTTCAATATTCCTCAACACCGGTAACTTATAGAAAAGATACTAGCATTCCTAATAAAAAATATGGGTGTAAATGCCAACTCTAGAGTCCATCTGTTGAAGGATGATGATGAAACAGTTTGCCCTATTTAAGTCAACACATTTTTACTAGTTGCAAATGAATGTTACAATATATGTAAAAGTACACTGTGAAATGTAAAATGTTAAGTTAGTATTATTTAGGGCATTAAGTCATCTAGTTTATAAATGCGTGTCCTAGTTAATTCATCCTAACATGCTTTGCTAAATTTTAGAATCAGTTTTTCTATCAGTTAAGGTATCCAAGAGTTTAAAGGTAAATCAGGCTTTTAATATGTAAAGTGTTTATTGTGTGAATGTAAGATAGTCTGTGAATGATAATATTTTTCATGTCAAGTTAGGAAAAGATTCATTATCTTTCCGATCTCCTTACTCTGTAGTCTGGGGAAAAATGCAGCCATCTAACGAGCTGAGTTATTTTTCCCTGAATGCAAATTTAGGCATTTTACAATAACTCTCTGGTTCAAGTATTTTTTAAAAAGTCAAAGCCATTGAAGTATGTGATTACATACAAAAAATAACATTAGCATCTAAAATATCTTGAGCATCTAAGTATGTTATGTCCTTCATGGCTTAAACACAGTTCCTTAAGCTCACTAAGCTTTGTTTTCTCATCTGTCTTCTTTAAAGGTAAGTGATTAGATTCAAATGATGTTTTAAATTTTGAAATGGCTGTGTGTGATAATGTTATAAAGTATAAAATAAAGAAAATGTTGGTAGAAGTTAGAGCAGCCATATTGAGGCAAAATATGAAGCATATATTAAGAGTGGCGGAGAAAAGGTAGGGGCGGCTCTTTTTGTTGACAATGGAGAGCTGTCATGTCTATTTTGGCTTGTCCATGCAGACATTTTCGAAATAGAAAAATAAGTGCCTTATTGTTAACTAACTGTCATTAGGTGGGCACAGTGTATGAACAACTGGCCTATGAATGACTCACTATAATGAAATTTGCAAAAGCTGCTGACTAGACATTTTGATATAGACACATGTACAAGCATGTGTACATGTGCCTTGAAATGATGCCCTGAAAAAAAATATAAAATATTCACCAGATTTGTGGTATTGCATGAGTAGCATTAAGGTATCTTTTTTTTTTAAAGAGATCTTAATGTACTATATATGTGTGTGTGTATATATATATATATGTGTATATATATATATATATACACACACACAGACACTCTTATTTTGTGCCAGAGGCTATGACAAAAGCTTAGAGGAACTAACTTGCCAAGGAAAACAGAAAGTTTTTAAAAACTGTATTTGACTCCCTTAAAATATTCTTAGTGAAGTGTTTACACTGGGCACTATTCAAGATGGTATGGCTGCGTAGGTAAAGAAGACAAGTTCTGTATCATCATGACACATAAATGATACTAGGAAAAAAGAGTGAAACATAGGCAAACATATGATGATTTTAGATAATAAACCTGAATATAAGATGTTACATGCCTGAGAGTGCTGTAGAAAGTTACTTTTATAGGTTGTAAGGTGAGATTTTTGTATGACAATGACCGCTCACCTAGGAACTTAAGGAGGAGGGACATTTCAAATGAAAACTGACGGGGCAGAGAGAGTTTTTGAGGTAGAAGAAAGAGCACGTTCAAAGTTTGACATCAGAAAGTAATCAAGTTGGAGATGACCCAAAAAAGTACACAGAGGTTGAACTAGTTTTATACCTATAGAAATAAATGGAAAATCTTTTTTAAATTATAATTTTTCTACAGCTATAGCATAGCTGGTAATTAAGACAAAAAAAAAAGTTGTGCTAGCAATATTTTCAAAAAATTAAAGAAACAAACCTGTCTAAAATTTACTGTTAATTTTTGTTATTGGTGACATTAAGGGAGTAAAGTCCTCCTGTTTATGATAAATTCAGTGTGGAATGCCTTACGTGTATTTGACAGAACAAAGAACTTGCATGACCACTCCTTCCCCACTGAAACAAAATGTTTATTTGTTATTCGAGGCACTACCCTCAGCGTGAAGATATAGTTAGAGCGTCAAGTGGAATAAAGCTAAATCTGAAGGTGATACTGGTTTCCAAAATAAACATTTTTGCTCCTAACAAGATATTGTGGGCAGGTTTCTTCTTGTTCCTCCAAATTAAGTACAACTGTAAGTCCAGGAAAAAAATGCAAGAGGCAGCCAAGGAAAACTCTAAAGGAGTGTAAGCCAAAGGAGAATTGGTTTGGGACATGAGGAAGAACAGAGAAAAAACAGCAGCCAGGCATCCATTTTCCCATCTGAGAAAAGAAGGCAACCAAGACCCATCATTTGCCAGCCACTGCCCGAGCAATCATGATTCAGGTAGGCTCATTCCAACTCTGGATCTGACAGGGGTCCGTCCAAAAGTCCCAGTTGAGCCCCAAATCACCAGACAGGCAGATCTTTTCTGCTAACAACAAATAGCCAGAGGAAGTGACCTCCTATCCCACAAAGCTGAAGACACTTCTCCTTCACCCAGAGTCCCAAGCAGTGAAGGGAGAGGTATGTGTGCCACAACGGATGCTTGTTACGTCTCCCAAAGTGGCGAGGGGGGCCGAGGAGGGTGGTTGGACTCAAAAAAGTCACTAGATAGGATACTGTGATATAACAATACATGTTGCAGTCTTCATTTCTACCCAGAGATCCTCATTCCCTACTTTTTGTAACTCCCCTGATTTATAGAGGTCTTAGTGCCTCTTTTGTTCTAATAGTTGATCTTTGACCCTGGTTCCCAACAAACAGCTCCTAAATCTCTGGGGACTTCCTGGGTAAAAGAAACATCTTTTGTTCGAATGAGACAACTCTTGGTGGACTCTTATATAGCTTCAGGATGGGGCTGGTTGTCAGAAAGACCATTCCATTATCAGAAGCTTGAAACATTCAGCCCTGGCTCTCATCCTCCAGTGAGGAGAGAGGGAATACAGACTGAGTTAAAATTAATTATGCCTGCACAAGGAAGCCTCCATGAAAATCCCTACGGTACAAGGTTAAGAGCCCCTAGGTTTGTAAACACATCGAGCTGCTGGAATTTAAACCACTTGAAGCCAGTTGGATGGTCCATGTCCCATCCTCAAAACCTGACCCTGTGCAAGTCTCCCACCTGGCTGTTCCTGAGTTGCTCCCTTGTGTACTAAACCAGCAAACTAGTAAGTAAACTGTTCCTGAGTTCTGTGGGTTATTCTAGCAAATTAAGAACCCCAGAGAGGGCTGTGGGAACCTCTGATTCAGAGCCAGTCTGTCATACATCCAAGTGGCTTCTTATCACGAATGATTCTCTCTGAAATGGTGGAGGGAGAGGGACAATCTCGAGTGACTGAAACTGTAACTTGTGTGATCTGGTGCTAACTGCAGGTCGTTAGTGTCAGAACTGAATTCTTAACTTACGACGTCTATTTGGTATCCACAGAGAACTGCAGAACTGCTTGGTGTGGGAAAATTGCCCACACATTTTGTGGCCAGAAGAGTTGAGAGAAAATTAGAGGAAACAGCTTTTTCTCTCACTAGCCCAGGAATCCTCTTTGTCTCCAGGAAACATGAGCCCCCTAACATGGCATTAGATAAAACAGAACAAAATGATACTACAAAGGTTCTCAAAATTGAACTGGTTTAGGAATCAGAGCTCAGAAAATTTAGGCTAGTTCTTAGTGCTAACCCAAACAATATGACTTCCAACTGAAATAATACATTATATTAGACAAAGAGTTGTCCAACATGAACTATCCAAAACATAATTCAAATCATCCATATGCAAAGAAACAAACAAGAAAAACCCCACAACTTGAGAAAAGGCAACCAAGAGATGCTGACTCTGATATAAAATCAGATACTGTAATAATCTGACAAGAATTGTACAGGAGTCATCATAAAATTGTTTCTACAAAAAACTACAAATTCTGTTGAAAGAAAAAATAGGAAATCTTATCAGTGCTACAGAAGCTATACAAATGAATTAAGTGAAAATTAGAGACCTCAAAAACACAATAACTAATTTTTAATGGATAAACTGAATAGTAGGGTGCAGATGAAAGAGAACAAATTAAGCTGAGGGCAGAGCAACAGAATTTATCCAATACAAACAATAGAGAAAAAAACAGACTGACAACATATGAAAAGCCTCAAGGACCAATGGACAAAAACAAAATTTCCAAAATTCTTATCATCTGACTTCCAGGAGGAAAGAGAGTATAGCTAGAAAAGTATGGAAACAAATAATGGATGAAAACCTCCTCAGTTTGGTAGGAAAAAAAAAACAAAAACCTACAAACCTAAAGATTCATGTTGCTGAGCAAATTCTAAAAAAGGATGAACCGAAAAGATATCCATACCAAGACATGACATGATTGCCAAATATAAGAAATTAAATAGTACAAAAAAATCAAAATAACTAGACAGAAACAAAACACTGTCTATAGAGAAAAACATTTGAACAGCTAGTGATACCTCATCTGAAATCATGAAAGCAAAAACAACAACAACAAAAATCTGGCAGCATAATTTTTAAGTTCTGAAAGAAATGAAATGCCCGCTCTGATATCAATAGCCAGTAAAACTATCTTTCAGAAATTAGGAAGAAGTAAACACATTCTCAGAAAAAAATATAACTGAAAAAACTTGTTACTCTAAAGACAGGTTAAAGGAAGAGCATCGCATAGAAATAATATGATAAAAATAATAATTTTGAAGTATAAGGAAGATAAACAACAGAAAGAGTCAAAATATGGGTACATAAAATAATACTATCTCCTCATTACTTTTATAAGTCATGTATATAAATATGTGTTCTCAGTAGTTGTACAGTCATTAAAAAATGAGTTTCAAGTTAAGCAGATCCCCCAAAACGACATCCCCAGACACTTGGGAATTCTAATCAATTACTTAAGAATTCTAATAAATAGTTAAGAATGTTTCAGACTAGTTTTATATAACTCTTCCAGAAATAGGAGTAAACATCAACTAATTTATTTTCCGAAGCCTTGTATTAGTCTGATACCAAAACCAGACAAAAGCAGAAAAAGAAAGAAAAAAAGGAAGCTATGCATCATTTCTTTTATATGAAGATTTAAAAAACCTTCAACATATTATTCACAGACTATAACTCTATGAAAAAAAGAACTGTACATCATGGACTTAATTTGAAGGCTGCACCATGGGTTCAGAACTAGCAAATCAATTAATGTAATTCACCATTTTAAAAAGCTAGGGGAGAAAAATTATATAATCCTATCAACTGACATGGGAAAAGTATTTGGGTGAATAGGTCAAAGACTGAAGTGTTCGTCTACTTATTGCCTAGAATATTAATGGCTGTCTACTGAAAATTTACATCATCTAGATTAAAGTGTCTCAAAAATTAAGTTATGTATTATACCCTTTTAAAAGGTACATAAAATTTTGTGGACTACTAATTTTGACATAAATTGTCTTTATGTTTATCATTAATAGACATTCGCATTTTATGATCATATATAACTTTATGACCCAAAAACATTTCCAACTTAAAAACAATGTAAAGGCATTAAATTAATATTTACAACATAATTTATCATAACATATTTGTTTTGCATGCTGAAACTGAATCACTGCTCACAAGACATATGTAGGATGAATGAAAGCATTTTTCTTTTAATTATTATTCTCCTGCATGTTCTCTTATAATTTTATACTTTCAGAACTTTTAAGTTTGAACTAATGTAGAATTTTCTATTATATGGAAAATTGTGACCTAATTTTGCTTCCTCCTGTTACAAATTATTTTATCATTAGTTCGATAAAAATAGTGTATTATTAAGCATATCATATTATTTCTTGATGCTAAGAAACTTACTATCTGAAAAAGGTCTTTATTAATTATGATTAAAATTTTAAAATATTTATTTTGGGAGTTCCCGACATAAATGGCATAGCAGAAATGAATTCAACTAGGAACCATGAGGTTGGAGGTTCGATCCCCGGCGTCGCTCAGTGGGTTAAGGATCCAGAGTTGCTGTGAGCTGTAGTGTAGGTCGCAGACGTGCCTCGGATCTCCCGTTGCTGTGGCTGTGGTATAGGCCAGCGACTATTACTCTGACTCCACCCCTACCTAGCCTGGGAACCTCCAAATGCCGCAGGTACGACCTACACCACACCTAAAAAGATAAAAAGACAAAATATATATATATATATTTATTTATAAATGATGAAGGCCTAAGAAATTTTTTAGTGATTATATTAGTCATTGTAATGTCTGGCACATTACTGTCAGCTAAACATTAAAAGATGAAGGTGACTTCTGGTTTCAGTTCCAGAAAGTACTCACTTTCATCCTTACAAGGAGAAATATGAACAAACTAAAAATCAATGATTTATCTGGACCATTCAAAGAACTGGTCTTGCATGGTAAGCAGTCACCCCCAAGTCTAGAAAGACAGGTGAATCCAGAGACTGACAGGCTAAATCTGAAGACATGGAGCAGAAGCTGCTGCAGTCATATATTGGTGAAAATACTACAATGGTAATTTTGATAAGTAGAGAATCTGTGGACTAGAGAAAGAATTATAAACAATGGGGCTCCAGTTTCAGGTGGGTCTTCACATATCTGTGGGCTTTACCTTCAGGAAACCCACCAGCTTTCCATAATAAGGAGCCAGGAAAGATTCCCTAGTAGTTTTGGTGGATGGAAGAAAAAGTGAAGAAGTACTTAGATTTTTATAAATGTAAACTGTAAACACTAGAATAGTCCCTGAAACAAACCAGCAAATATGTACATACATACACACATGCATGTATGTATAAATAAAGAAGTGTAATTGATATGCTAAGAAGGAAGAGAAAACTGAATTTTATAAAATGCTCAACTAAAACTAAAGAAGAAAAAGAGGGGGATAAGGAAAAAAACAAGCAAAGAACAAGTGCAACAAATAGAAAACCACTGCAATAGATATTAATCCCACTATACCAATAACCATTTTAAATATGAATGCTCTAAATACACAAATTAAAATACAGAGATTCTTAGAGTCTATTTTTTTTTAACTAAGGCAATACCCAAATCTATGCTATCTAAAAAAGATGGTTTAAACACAAAGACATGGATAGGGTAGAAGTAAAGGCATGGAGAAAGATACAGCATGATGACATTAATTAAAGAAACGGAGTAGCTAAATTTATTTCAAATGAAGCAAACTTCAGAACAAGGAAAATCATTAAGGATAAAGGGAAGCATTACTTAATGTTATATGGCTCTGCTTTCCAGATTTAACCGTTAACATGGAAGCACCTAACAACGGAGAGTCAAAATACCTGTGGCAAAAACTGATAAAAGAAGAGATGATAATGGAAATTAATTATGGTCCATGTCGTAATAATTGATGCCTGTAACTGTCAAAAAAATGGAATTTTCCAAAAAAAGTGCAAAAGAATTATAAACCATGACAAACAGGATTTGTCCCAGGTATGTAGAGCTGATTAAACGTTTAAAAATCAAGTAATGTAATCCATCACAGCAACAGAAAATCACATGACCATATCGATAGACGCAGAAAAAAGTATTTGACAAACCCCAACACTCATTCCCAACTAAAAACGCTCAGTATACTAAGAATCGTGTGGAACATTTCCAACAGCATAAAGACTATCTACAAAATACTTACAGTTTATCACACTTAATAGTTAAAAACACAAATCTTCCCCATAAGATCAGGTACAAGGTAAGGATGTCCCCTCTCATTACTCCCTCCCAACATCATACCAGAAGTAATTATAGTGCAGTAAGGCAAAAGGAATTAAAAGACATACAGACTTGGGATGGAGAAGAGCTGGGATTAAAAAGTCAACCGCTTTCCCATAGAGCAATAGTGAGCATATGACATTTAAAATTAAAAACAAAATGTCATTTACAATAACACTCGCCGAAGTGAAATACTTAGCTATAAACCTAATAAAGTATGTATAAGGTCTACACTGAGGAAAACTGCAAAACTCTGATGAATTAAAACAAAGAATTAAATAACTGGTGAGAACTCCATGTTTATGTTCGAGTCAAAATGTCAAGATGTCAGTTCTTTCCCACTTGAGGAAGATTCAATGCCTTCCCAATCAAAATCCCGGTAAGTTATTTTGTAGATATCAACCAAACTGATTCTACAGTTTATAAAAAGAAGTAAAAGACCCTCACATAGCCAACACAATATTGAATAAGAACAAACTTCAATTTTGTTTCTGATTTCAAGACTTGGTATAAAGCTGTAGTAATCAAGACAGTTTAATTTTGGCAAAAGGATAGAAAATAGATCAATGGAATAGAATTGAGACCCAGAGATAAACCAACATAAATACACCTGAGTGATACTTGACAAAGGAGCAAAAACAATACAATGGTAGAGTTCCAATCATGGCTCAGTGGTTAACAAATCCGACTAGGAACCATGAGGTTGCAGGTTTGATCCCTGGCCTCGCTCAGTGAGTTAAGGATCCGGCATTGCCGTGAGCTGTGGTGTAGGTCGCAGATGCAGCTCAAATCCAGCATTGCTGTGTCCCTGGTGTAGGCTGGCGGCTACAGCTCCAGTTAGACCCCTAGCCTTGGAACCTCCATATACTCTGGGTGTGGCCCTAGAAAAGACAAAAAAAAAAAAAAAAACCCCAAAAAACAAAAAGCAAAAACCAGTACAATGGAGCAAAGATAATTTCCTCAGTACTGGAGCAACTGAACATCCACATCCAAAAAAGTGTACTTAGAAACATTACACTTTTTCACAAAATTAATTCAATCACAATGTTAAACATGAAAAGCAAAACTATACAACTCTTAGAAGATAGCACACTAGAAGACACAGATGACCTTGGGTATGGTGATGCCCTTTTAGACACAACATCAGATGCATATCATGACAGAAGTAATAGGCTGCGCTTCATTAAAAATTACAAATGTCTACTCTGTGGAAGAGATGAAAAGACAAGCTATGTACCAGGAGAGGAATTTTTTAGAGACACATCTGATAGAGGACTGTTATCCAAAATATACAAAGAACACTTAAAACTCAAAACTAAGTAAGCAAAGGACCTAACAACTGGGCCAGAGATAACTGAGACACCTCACCAACTGACAAGAAACCACTACACGTAGTGATGAGCCCAGTTACGTCTAGGGTTAGTATTTCTGCGCACAGACTGAGGAAGACCACTGTCTCCTTTGCGGAGAGTTTTTATCATGAAAAGATGACGAATATTGTCAAACGCCTTTTCTGCCTCAGGGAAAATTGTATTTTTGGTTTGATGCTTTAGCAAATTAAATTAAATGGATACTTGAATATTGAACTAGCTTTGTATTCCTGAATTTAACACCACTTAGCCTTGACACAGTACTCTTTTATGTGTTACCTGTTGGTGGATTTTATTTGCATAAGAATAATATTTTCTTATCGTAAGCACCATATTTGATATTACTTAAAAATTGTTTAAAATGGAAATATAAAAATAAAGTTGGCTTCACTATGACAAACGTGTATTTAACAAGGAATCTGTGAAAACTGTACACAAGGGTAAAAATATGGAGTAGCATATTTACTTTTTTTTTAAGAAATTGTGACTACTTGTATAGTTTAAGTGATGTGTTTTGTTTTTAATGTCAACATTATCATCTCTATTCCATCTCATTATCATTCTATTCCAGTAGAAAAGCCAAGGAGCAGCATTTTTTTTTTTTCGCGCAACAATAAGAGGTAATAATTAAAAATAAAAATAAAAAGTAAGCGGAATAATTTAAAAAATGATGTTAATTAAATTACTATTTCACTTGGGATTTTAGCAAGAATATAGTTTGTAAAGCATTCCAACAAAGCCATAGAATTGATATGCTCATGGAATATGCTCAAGAACATATTTTAAAAATACAATATATAAGAAAAGGAATTCCTGGCTAAATCAACTAGATAGGAACTTACACAATATCACAAACACCAACTCCTCTGCTAATGTTCCGATATCCTAAAGTCTTTTACCAAAAGTGCCATTCCATTTTGCTTGAATACCAAAATGACTTTAAATAAGGAAAAATTTTTTCTTTCCTTCTTTCTTCACCCCTGGATTTCTTTCTTTTATCTATTCTTATTCATTGCTCCCAAAGATGTATTCAGGGCTAATGCTATTTTCTTGGAGTTTATGATATCCATTACTGACAGAGAGGAAATGGGAGGAAAAAAAAAAAACAAAAAAAACAACTTCAGGCAGAAAAAGCGAGAGTGTCCCACAGAAGGAGAGATGGCCATAAAAACAAAGACTGAATAAGCTGAAACAAAACTTAGACTGCTGCATAATTTTACTTAGAGCTGACTCTGCATATGAACTACTTTAAAATGCTTGCCACATCGATTCATTCTGGGTTTGAGAGAAAGAAGGCTTCGTAGGGTTGTAAGATAATACGATGATACAATCAAATAGACTGTTTAGATTAGAAATCTAACTCAGTAAATTTACCAACCATTACATGTCCTTGGTCATAGGGATTTAGAACTGCTAATAAAAGATTCCTGTAAACCTAATTGGAAACATCGCAAGTAAAATTAACACTAATTTTTAGAGTTCGTTGGTTTTCTATTAAATCCTACAATATTTTTAAGCCCTTCAAAATGGAAACTACGGCAAATGGTATTTAAATGGGGAAAGAAAAGTCTCCAATTATTTTTATTATTCTATTAGGAGGAATAGAAACATAGCTATTAAATAGCAGTTATATATGTTTCATTTCAAGTTGTAAAATTTCGAATTGCATACAGATTTCACTGAGAGACATAAATATTATTACTGATGGATTCTACAAATCAACATAATAAATATTTCCATACAATTGTTTTAATCAACATATTGACTCCTACAAATACACGTATATACCTGCTTAGAGGATTAAAAAATACAGTAAGAATTTGCATTAGTATGTATCTTTCTGTAAATGTACACTGACCCATAAAATAGCACTGTAGTCTAACATAGTGTTTAATAACATTTTAAAATATTTGTGTCCTTATTTCAGATTTTATGTCAACATTACTGCAATTTTATGGTGAGTTTAAATTAAATCACATACGAATTAAAGCTGATGAACAGAGGTGGTTTGTGCAATGAAGGGAGACCGGACCCTCCCCTAAAGGAACAGACGTGTCTTCATATTTTCTTACTACTTGAAGAAAACTGAAAGTCAGAGTATCTAGATTTCAGTCTCTTGGTATTCTTTTGTTGGGCAGAGAAAATGTATAGCTCTTTTTGTTCTTCTGATGGCTTTTCATCATGCTCTTGTTCTCTATATGATTATACATTTTATTGCAAGTTACATACCTAGAATATACACAAGAAAATCTACTGCATGTGGTTTCAGCATTTGCAGTGTCAAATAATCCTGATACTTGTGCCACTAACTAGATAGGCCTCTTGCACCGTAAAGGTATTATCAATTGATAAAGGTAGATTGTAAGAAAAAAAAAAGTTCATTGGTTATTTGTCCATTATTCTTATGTGATATGATAATCAAATAAAAAAAAAGAAATTATAAACCCAAAAAAGTTGGTCCAATAGTTTTCATTCACTTTTGTTCAGGAAACTCAAGAATTAACCTCTTTCCCACAAAGTAGGATATATCATGTGTTAGGCTTTTTTTTCTAAAAATGTAGCTTTCCATTTTGAAAACATTTAAAATTTTGCTTCATAAATACATGACTTCACTCAAAATCTCTCAAAATCATATTGAAAACAGAAGATGTTTTTACAACTCCGCATATTATGTCCCAGATGCTTTTACGGTGTTCTGTTCATCACTTATTACAAATAATTTGATTGTCATACACTTTGTATCGTCTATTTGATGTTTTTTGTACTTGCATTTTCTTTTTAATTTTGATGATACTCTTAAATCTGTGAACTTATACTTTTACTCAAATTTGGAAAGTATCTGGCAATCATATGGTCAAATATTTTTCCTCCTCCCCACTCAGTCTCTCCTCGTCTTCTGTGATACTAAATACACATATATTTGGCCAGTGGATATTGTTCTATTGTACACAGATACTCTAGAGTTTATGTCCAGTATCTTTTCTGTCTCTGTTATTTTGAATAGTTTGTATTAATACCTATTTAAGCTTGCTGATTATATTCTCTGAAATATCTAATCTACCTTTAATCTTATCCAGTTAATTTTCATTTCAGACATTATAGTTTTCATCTCTAGAAATTTGATTTGGGTCTTTATTTTATTTTCAATTCTCTGCTTACTGTATTTAATCTTTCTTCTATCTTCTTGAATATATGGAATAAAGACTTAGAAACTGTTTATGTCCCTGTCTACTAATTCTATTATGTATTAAATTTTTGATCTGTTTCAATTGATTGTTTTCTTCATTGCTTCCCTGTTTCTTTCCATGTCTGGTAATCTTATTGGATGCTGGAGTTTGTGAAATTTACCTTGTTTAATGCTAGATACCTTGACAACCCTATAAGAATTATTAAGCTTTGTTTTTGGTGTTGCAGTTAAGCTAATCTGAAACAGACTGATCCTTTCAAGGCTTGCTTTAAATTTTGTCTGTGGCACTGGAGCCAGTACCATGCAAGGTACAAGAGAGTCAGCCCTGGCTTATCTCACCTATAGGACTAATGCATAAGGTGGGCAAAGAGATATAAACCTTGTTTACCTTTGGATTAATGTAAAAACTGACTGCTGCTGAGAAAGGGAATAAGGGAAAATGATTACAAACAAACAGGAAACTTCTAACTTTGGGAAAGGGGCAGTAATATGCCCTGACGTGCTTAACTCAGACCTAAAACTGTCAGAGACACAGGAGCACTGAGAAGACCACACCCATGGGATCCAAGGACAGGGTGCCTACAATAGGGGATAGCACCTTCCACCTCTCTTAAACTAACAAGCATCAACCAGCAAGGAACAGTGCAATACTGACAGGAGAGCTGCAAATCACTGCGAGAGCCTCTCTGAGACACAACCTTAATGGAGGACACGGAAAGTAGAGCAGACACTGAGAGAAACCCTCTAGCAAATTAATGATCAAAAGAATAAAAAAGAGATGGCATAAACACTGAAACTACCTTACGGGATATTTAAAATAACTTTGACTAGCACGTTGAAATCTCTAACAGAAAAGATGGACAACATTCAAGAACAGATGAATAATTTCAGTAGAACAAAAGAAAACAAGAGTAAGAATTAAACAAATGTACTAGACATGAAAAACACAACAATGCAAATGAAGACAGCTTCTGCAAGCACATGACCACACTTAAAACAGCTAAAGAAAGTCAGTGAATTTTAACGTAAGTCAGTATTAATAATTTGAACTGACAAGTAAAAAGGTTTGCTTTTTTTTAAACATAGTGGAAAATAAAGAACACATCATCTATGACTTGTGGGACAACATCTGATGCTCTAACATATGGAAAAGACTGACTAATTAAAGTGAGATACTGTAAACCCTATAAAGTCAGTAATAAATTAAAATTATACAAATAAAGTTAATAAATAAAACACAATTGGAGTTCCCGTCGTGGCACAGTGGTTAACGAATACGACTAGGAATCATGAGGTTGCAGGTTCCATCCCTGCCCTTGTTCAGTGGGTTAAGGATCCGGTGTTGCCGTGAGCTGTGGTGTAGGCTGCAGATGTGGCTCGGATCCCCCGTTGCTGTGGCTCTGGAGTAGGCTGGCGGCTGCGGCTCGGATTGGACCCCTAGCCTGGGAACCTCCATATGAAAAGGCAAAAAAAAGAAAATACAATTGAATCACTTAAAACATATTTAACACAAGCAAGGTCAGAAAAATAAAACAGACCAGATAAAATAGTTAACAGTTTCCAAAATAATAAATTTTAATCCAATCAAATCAGAAATAACAGTAAATGTGAACGACCTAAAAACATTAAAATATGGAGATCATCAGATCAGACAAAGAAGCAAGACCTAACTATATACTAACTAAAAGATATCTGCTTTAAATATAAAGAGATATGCTAAAAAATAAAATTATGTAAATAAAATTATCAAGGCAAAAAAACAAAAACAAAAAACAAGCAAAAGAAAGCAGGAACAACTATATTAACCTCACATAGGGTAGCCTTCAGAACAAAGACTAGCAATGGAGATAACATTTCAGCTAGAAAGAGATCTTTTCCAAGATGACATAACCATCCTAAACTGGTACACAACTATCCAAAGAATATAAACTACTTGAAGCAAAAACTGAAACAGCTGCAAGAAGAAATACATAAACCTACAGATGAAATTCAGAGGTGTAATACTGCTGTCAACACTGATAGAACAAATGTAAATTCAGTAAGGATATAAATTAGTTAAACAAAACTACCAACTACACAGCCTAATTCATATTTACAACACTTCGAGAATAGTAGAACAGATATGTCTTTCAAGTCCACATGGAATACCGAAAGAGAGACTATTTTCTGGGCCATAAAACAGAGTTTAAAACTTAGAAGATCATAAATCCTACAAAGAATACTCTCAGATCATAATGAGATTAACCTACTAATCAGTAACAGAAAAGCATCTCCAAACATTTGCAAATTAAAACACTTCTAAGTAACCCGTGGGTTAAAGAGAAAATCTCAAGGGGAATTAAAAACAAAAATAAATCATTTTGAATTGAACAAAAGTGAATTTGCAACCCATCAAAACTTGTTTACAAATAATACAGCACATATAGAGAAACTTTAGCATTAAACAAGAAAAGAAAATATCAAATCAATAAGAAACTAGAAAAGAACAAATTAAATCTAAAGCAATCATAAAGAAGGAAATAACGTAGATTATTTCAAATATACACGAGCTTGAAAACAGAAAAAACTGTGGAGACTAAAATCTGTTTCTCTGAAAAGAGAAACACAGAGATAATGGGTACTTGATGGTGCTATCGCCCAAAATACATAATTATTACCTAGTCATGTAAAAATATCAGACAAACTCAAATTGAGAGAGATTCTACAAAATTATAGATGAATACCCTTTAAAATGTCAAAATAAAGAGATGAGGTACTGTTATAGATTGGAAGAGCCTAGAGAGAAAAAATCATGTAACATGTGGGAAGCTGAACTGGATCTTGAAGCAGTGAAATGACATTGATGGAAAGATTAGACATTAATGGAAAGTCTTAAGTAAAAAATTATTACATAAGAATTACTATTAAATGATGGCAAAATAAAGACTTTTACAGATGTACGAAAGTTGAAAAAAGTCATCGGCAGGACCCCATTGCAAGAAATCTTAAAGAAATGCCTTCAGGAAGAGGAAAAATGACACCAAAAACAAAACTAGATTTAATCAAAAAGCATAACATATGTAAATATATGAGTAAAAGTAACAATATTTCCCTAATTAAAAAAATTATTAACATATACGTTTATAAAACAATCGGTATGCATTATGGGGTACTATAAGACATGTCAGAGAAAAAGGAAGGAGAGTAATTTCTAAACACTAAGAAGGGAAATGAATGTACACCAGTGCATGATCCCTGTATGTATGTGAAATGGTACAATAAGGTAATAATAAGTCGTATACTATGACGTACAAAGGAACCAAAAGCAAAAAGAAGGATAGCATCTGATGAATTACAAACAAAATCATGAAAACACTCACTTGCAAAAAAAGGCAGGAAACGAGAAACAAAATAAAGATTTTGCCCATCTGGACAGCCAAAACAGCTGTCATTGACAGCTGCACCAAATGAAACAGAATAAGACAAAAAACCTCAACTATAAGCTCTAACCACATTAAATATTAACACATAAGTAGCTTAAAGGAAAACTCATGAATATATACCAACCTAGTGTTAATCAAAAGAATGTTGTAATGGTTTTATTGATAAAAGACAAAGAAGAAACAGAAAAGAATGTCTCCAGGGATACTGAAAGTCATTTCATAATAACGAAAGAGAATATCACAATCTCGTACGTGTACATAATTGGTAATGTTTTCACAGGTGTACATATACGTGCTTAGATTTACCAGTTTGTACACTCTAAATATGTTAAATACACTGCGTCTTTATTATGCCCCATTAAAGTTGGAAGCAGTTTAAAAAAAGAAAGTGTAGAAAAAAGTCAGGCAAATGTGAGAGTGGTCTTAAGGATGCTCTAATAATATGTCATTTTTGTTAATTAGAATATCACCAAATTAGGTAAAAAAAAAACCTTACAATATAATTACCTTTTAATAATTTAATCACACAAGGGTCCATGTGCTATTTCCTTAATCATAACGAAAATAAAAATTGCATTAAAAATAAGCTGTACTCAAGAACTGTTAAGAGACAAGGAACTTTTCGATGTATTGACAGCTTTCTACTAACACCTTAAAAAAACTTGTTGCAAGTGGTTTAATCATCTGGAAACAATACTATGAAGTTCCTAACCCTGAGTTTACTCTGGGTTGTTTAAAGATGTCATTGCTAGATGTCTGATATTTAGGAAAGAATCACATCTATTTGACCAACAGTGAAGTGCACATCTAATCCAATAAAATAGTTTAACTTAACTAGTCAAATATTTTTTTCAGGGTTGCAGTTGGAATAGTGAAACAAGAGCCAGTGCAGTCTGTTAGTCTGCTTACCTATGTATGACTAAATGGTACACACAATATATAATACAAGGCCAAATGGCATTTTTCAAAATAATATAAAATTTAAGTGATGAAATTAAAAAGTACTCTAAATTTACTGATCATAAGATCCTAGTTTTTTTTTTTTTTCATTTTGTCATAGATTATTATTTTTTGTTGGGTACCATATCACTGAGTTAGACTACTGGCAAGTGTTACCAAAATTTTTCAGTTACCCATAGAAGGACTGATTAGATTGGGTAAACTGATACACCTTCAGCAGTCATACTAGGGAATTAATTTAATATGAGACTAAACCTGTAACTTATGACTAGTTGCCAAATGCTCTGAAAACTTCACAATTAAGATGCTTCAGAAATATGATTTATTTCCTTAGTATATGGAGATAGGTACAATGTTCAGGATTTCCATATAAAAAATTAAATTCAAGGTTGAAATATGTCCCTGTATGTACTGTGGTATTTACTAGAAAAAGGAAAGCAATAGAAATCAGTTGAACTTATACTATCCTTAACTTAATGGCTCTCCCAGGGTTAAGTAGTAATATCCTGCCTTTGCCAAGAGACTCTTTTCTTTCCTCATGTGCATCATAAAAATGGACTTTTAAACACATATAACCCTTCTTAATGCGTTCAGTTAAAAAACAAAAAAGCACCCTGGGGAAAATGTAGTGAGACTATAGGAACTATCCTGTCATGGTTCAGCGGTAAAGGAACCCAATTAGGATCCATGAGGATGTGTGCCTCGCTCAGTGGGTTAAGGATCCCGAGTTGCTGTGAGCTGTGGGGTAGGTCGCAGACATGGCTCGGATCTGGCGTTGCTTCAGGCTCTGCTGTAGGCCGGCAGCTGCAGCTCAGACTTGACCTCCAGCCTGGGAACTTTGGGAACTTCCATATGCCGTGGGTGCGGCTCTAAAAAGCAAAAACAAAACAAAAAACTAGGGGAACTATCTTTTCTCTAAATAAGAAATTATTGCTTGAGAAGGTATCAAGGCAACAAAGTTGTTAAAAAATAAATTATTAGCAAAATAATTAGTAGATAAGTGAAAATTTCCATCATTATGTTTTTCACAATTGTAGAGTATTTTATTTGTACTACAATTGTTTTAAATTTTAAATAAAATATTAGTTAATTAAAATGGCACCTTTGCAGTATCTCTAAGTGTTATGACTTATGTGAATCTTTATTTAATAAATTTTAAATGCATATGACATTTATAGGTAGTAGATTTAAAAGTCTATTAAGAGCATAGAAAAGCAAGCAACAGATTGAGAGAAGGTATTTGTAAAACATGTATTCGACACGATTCACATACAGCACTTAGAGAAAAATCATCTCCACCTCTATAAGAAAGAGATAATTCATTGGTAAAAAGAACAAAAGACTGCAATAGCCACTAAACAAAAGAAGATATCCTATTGGCCATAAACATAAGAAAAGTGTTCAACTTGATCAGTTATCAGAATAATGTAAGATGAAACCATATCTGATAGAACACGAGAACGGAAAAGCTGAACAAAATCAAATATTGGTGATGATGGAACATCTGTAACATTCACACATTTCGGATGAAAAAACTAACTTGGTACAACAGCTTTAGGCAAACTTTTGGCAGTATCTACTAAGCCTTTTCATATCTGCGGTATCTGCAATGATGCTGCAATCTCCCTCCTTGGAGTTTACCTGGGAGACATGCACACATCCCTGTGCCAAAGAGTATACACAAGCAACATCACTCACAAGAGCCATACCTGCTAGTGACCCAAATGCCAGCAACTGTTAAATGGATGAGTAAATTAGAAGGCAGTCAAACAATGGAATTCCACACAGAAAAGAAAAATCACACACAAGTTACATAAGCAAAAACACAAATGAATCTCACAAACGTAATGTGAAATGCAAGAAAGGAGACGCTGAAGAGTGCATGCTGTCTAATTCTATTTCTAGAAAAAGGACAAGCTCCTTCCTGGTGATAACGGAAATTGTGATGGTTACTGTCAGGTGGCAGTAACTGCAGGGAGTACAGAGGGGACCTCCAAAATGCTGCTGACATCTTTTTTATTGATATGAATGGTGGTGTCAGGAGTATTTTCAGTTTACAAAAATTTGTTGATCAATATATCCAATTGTACAGCTCATTTTGTAAAGTCCCCATTTAAATGTTTTGCATATTCATCTGCTGAAATGTCTTTTTCTTACAGATTTGAGGAAGTTATTTATGTAAATAATATGCATGAGCCCTTTGTCAAATATATGTTTTGCAAGTAAAAAATATATTTATAATTAATAATTTACTTATCTCTCTATATCCTTAGAAATGCTATAAATCTAGCACTTGGAATTTTTGTATATATTTCCATAAAAGCGAAAAACTTCAAAATATCTTTCAAAATATGCTAACATTTATAAACTCTTCTGAGTGTATTATACTAATACTAAAGATTTACTTAATTTAAAAAATTCAATATTTCTATAAAAATGTACACAGCTAAGCTCAATTAACTTTCAAAATAAGTCCTAATTATGTGGTACATTAGTGAAGAGCTTTCAAATTGTCTTAATATAAGTTGATGTTCTAGTTTTAGGTCAACTATTTGTTTGAGGTTAATTAGCAAACTAAACTTAACAGGCATGTTCGTCATAATTACGGACTGAAATTGACAGTATTTCAAACTTGCATTGATTTAGGAAAAATATTATTTAATGGATATGAGTGATAGTGATTTACTTTAGAAAGAGTTAGCCAGTCTATAACAGCCTCCAAAACCCACATCCAACATTTTCTCTAATTAGTAAAAATGTCTTTTTCCAGCATCCATGAAAAAAGAAAGAACTAATTTGTCTCTGGTTAGGTAGTTACTGTTGGATAAAACTGTTGGATAAAACTGTTGGAAAAAAGAAAGAACTAATTTGTCTCTGGTTAGGTAGTTACTGTTGGATAAAACTGTTGGACAAAGTCAGGGTTATATATTCAATTTCAATATTATGTGTATAAAATTCCCATTTTCATCTAATTATAAATTCATAGCATGGGGTCAAAAGAAAAAAGAACACATGGAGGGTCCATGTCATGTACCCTTCATTGCGTTTCCTGCACAGTAATACCTTGTATAACTATATTCAACATCAAAGCAGGAAACTGACACTGAGACTGCTAAAAGGACCGTTTTTGAAAAGAGGAAGGTTCTCTCCTCAGATTACTCTGTGGTGTACTGTTCCAAGAATAAATAGGACACTGTGTATACAGAAAAACAGTAGACACCTACTAAAGATACCAGATAAAATGTATGTGTGTACATTCAAACAGCATACACATGCAAGTTGTATAATAGATATAATAATATATATACGCATGTTATATATCTATTTTTCACTTTGGAAATTATGCATGGTTCCTCCTATAAAATGTATTTTGTATCATTTAATTTCCCTTTAAGAATCTACACTTAATAAATATATATATGTTTAAACTTACATAATTATGCATTAAGCCAAAACAATTTCCTCATACTTCTTAGAACCATGATAATGACAATCTTGCCACTAACTGCTTTTCAAAGGGTATGAGTAAGATCAATATATTGAACACAAATGAGAGCCAATGGTTGAGAGCCCCCCTTTTTTTTTTGGATGACAATTTAATTATTAATGCTATAACAGGAATTGAATTTCCACTGATTAATAAATCTACGTTAAATCCAAACTTCAAGGACAATTATCTATAATTATAATAACTCTCAAAAACATCATTCTGGCAGTGTAATTACCACTTAATTTCAGAAATTTCAAGAAAATTTATACTAATCATTAATGATCACATCTGCATAAGACATAAAACAATATTTTAGATTAAGATAATCAATATACTAAATGTCAGTTTTCTTTATCAAACAAAATCAACAATGTTTTGGATAACTTCAAATGACATGTATGTGTTTTGCTACTATAGATTATTTTGTAATTCCTACATCTGAAGACACACACAAACTACAAGTTACAAATTTTCTTCTTAGGAGTATCGTTTTACATGCTATTTGCCATCTGCATATCTTTTTTTTTTTTTTTGTCTTTTTAGGGCAGTACTACACCAGAGCAACAGTAATGCCAGATCCGAGCCGCGTCGGCAACCTACACCACAGATCATGGCAACAACAGATCCTTAACCCACTGAGCAAGGCCAGTGATCAAACCCACAACCTCATGGTTCCTAGTCAGATTTGCTAGCCACTGAGCCACTCCATATATCTTCTTTAATGAGGTTTATTTTAAGGTCTCCAGCCTATTTTTTAATCAGGTTGTTTGTTTTCTTGCAGTTGACTTTAAGAATTCTTTGTATCTTTTTTGTAACAGTCCTTTATAAGACAATGTCTTTTGAAAATATTTTCTAATTTCTGAATTATTTTTACATTCTTTTGATAATGACTTTTGCAGAGCAGAAGTTTTTAATTTTAATAAAGTTCAGCTTTATTAAAGGAGTTTCCTGGTTGTGCAGTGGGTTAAGCATCCAGCATGGTCACTACTGCAGCTCAGGTCGCTGCTAGGGCACTGGTTTGATTGCTAACCTGGGAATTCCACATGCCATGGGCAAAGGAAAAAAATAAAATTAAAAATAAATCAGGTTCAGCTTATCAATTCCTTCTTTCATGGACTGCTGCCTTCCTCTTATACCCAGAAAATCTTCAGCAAATTCAAGGTCATCCAGATAGTCTATGTTATCTTCTAGGAGTTTCATGGTTTGCATTTTACATTTATGTCTATATCATAAATTGCTCTCTACCTTTGTCCATAAGTCTAATTTATCTGATACTATTATATCTTATCTAGCCTTCTTATTCTTTTTGCATGGTATATCTTTTTCTACCCATTAAACTCATACTGAAGTATATTTATTTCAAATCTTTCGAAAGAGCTGCACTGTTCTTCTTTAATCTATTCAATAACCTTTGCTCTTTAATTGATGTTTAAGTCCATTAATAGTTGATGCAATTACTATGCAATTGTATTTAAGTCTAAAATGTTACTATTTTTAAAATTTTTATTATACTTGATTTACAATGTTCCTTAAATTTGTGCTGTACAGCAATGACCCAGTCATAAATATATATACATCCTCTATTTTCCATACTATCTTCCATCTATTCATATTTTGGCTACAGTTTTTTTTCCCCTTTCATTCCTCTCAGTGACTTTTTTTCCCTCACCACCTTTTTTTTTTTTTTTTTTCCCCACTGTACAGCAAGGGGGTCAGGTTATACTTACATGTATACATTACAATTACATTTTTCCCCCAGCCTTTCTTCTGTTGCAACATGAGTATCTAGACAAAGTTCTCAATGCTATTCAGCAGGATCTCCTTGTAAATCTATTCTAAGTTGTGTCTGATAAGCCCAAGCTCCCGATCCCTCCCACTCCCTCCCCCTCCCATCAGGCAGCCACAAGTCTCTTCTCCAAGTCCATGATTTTCTTTTCTGAGGAGATGTTCATTTGTGCTGGATATTAGATTCCAGTTATAAGTGATATCATATGGTATTTGTCTTTGTCTTTCTGGCTCATTTCACTCAGTATGAGGTTCTCTAGCTCCATCCATGTTGCTGCAAATGGCATTATGCCATTCTTTTTTATGGCTGAGTAGTATTCCATTGTGTATATATACCACTTCTTCCGAATCCAATCATCTGTCGATGGACATTTGGGTTGTTTCCATGTCCTGGCTATTGTGAATAGTGCTGCAATGAACATGCGGGTGCACGTGTCTCTTTTAAGTAGAGTTTTGTCCGGATAGATGCCCAAGAGTGGGATTGCGGGGTCATGTGGAAGTTCTATGTATAGATTTCTAAGGTATCTCCAAACTGTTCTCCATAGTGGCTGCACCAGTTTACATTCCCACCAACAGTGCGGAGGGTTCCCTTTTCTCCACAGCCCCTCCAGCACTTGTTATTTGTGGATTTATTAATGATGGCCATTCTGACTGGCGTGAGGCTCACACCTTTTTTAAGGAACATATAACATACACACAAACGCATTTAAACATACACCTATATATATTTATTTAGAATCCATTTTAATCTATTGGTCTTTGAAATTTTACTATTTATTTTATAAATTACAATATAAATACTATACTTTAATAATTTATTGTGTAAGTAAAATACAAATAAAATGTGAGTTTTGCAATGATATAATTTTATCAATAATTTCTATTTTTAAGCTAGTTGCCATCAGTATTGTATCTACAAATGTTAGAAACCCTACAACAAAATGTATCAGATTCTCCTTTAAATGATCATGTTTATTAACTAAATTAAAATGAAATATAGTTTTATGCTTAATCACATATTCACCATATCTCTTCCTCTTCATTTATTTTTAAAGCTTATAGTTTCCATTCAGAATCATTTGGTTGCATTCTGAAGAACTTATTTCAACAATCCTGGGAAACTCACTAGATTATTATTTACAGAAGTTCTCACAGCTTGGTAAAGATTGCAGCCATGTCTAACTACTTCAATCATAGGTTTCTGAATTCCCAACTATTTTCAATTTATATATAATTTCTCACTGATTTGGATCAGCAGAGTTAATATACTTTAAAAATAGTGCTTAAATCTCTTAAGGACCAATGCATATGAAGAGTAGACAGACACAAAAATTAGATCTGCATGTGCAGAGATGGACTTTTATGATATTTCATTAAAGATCTATGTCTACGAAATGTGTTAACCAAACTTTTCATAACTTACTTTTTCCCAGTAATGGCTATGCGATAGCATAACATCTATTGTTTTCTTTCTTTCTTAATAATTTAGATATCATTTAACTCACACGAACTGGCAGGAAAAGCTGATGACTTCTTTTTCGCTCCTCTACTCTTTTTATCCTACCCTTTCCTTCTACCTGTGACATTACACTTTAAATCAGTTTGTGTACAAGGAGAGTTAGAGCTAGAAACCGGAGATAAGATGTGTCTTATTTAACATTTCAAAAGCAAAACAATAAATTGCTCTATGTGAGAACCATAAAAAGAACTTCAACTCAAGAAGGAGAATATTCAAAGTAGCCACATAAAAAGCCATCTTACAAATATATTAAAGCAAAATCAACCTCAAAGTTGGTGAAATGCAATTCAGAGACTAAAATAACATATCACTAGATTTGCCTTAGAGAAAACAAATTTACATTACAAAAAATATTATCTAAATGCATAGACAGTTATTTAAACAATTTTGTTTACCTTTTCAACGTCTGAATATTAATGATCTTAATGCTCTCAAAATGGCCTAATACTGGAAATAACATGGGTGTATGTTTAACTTATTTAGAAAAAATAACATGTTAAGATGAATACTGTGAGTCCCAGGGTTGATTTACTAACTTAATATTTAAAATATCATGCCTGACCAAATGAATTTAATATACAACATGAAGAAAGAAAGGGAATTATTCATGACAACTCTGTATGTAAATATAGATTTGTTTCCTCTAAGCAAGTATGAAATTCACTGATGTTAAAATGTGCTGCTACTGTAATAAATAAATGAAATCCATTTCTTTGATAACTAGAAAGGAAAAAAGAAGTGTAAACAATGCCTATGCTATTAAATTAAAACTCCTTTGAAAAGATCCCAAACCATACTCAATGGTGTCATCTTTAATCTTGTATAGCAATCAGAAGATAAAGCAATTCTTATAACACGATACATATATTGTGAATATGTGCTTATACTTTGCTTAGTTTTATTGTGTGTCAAACTGTATTTAATGCAGGAAGAAATATTCTTTTCTTTCTTTTATTTATTTATTTTTTTTTAGGGCTGCACCTGCTGCATATGGAAGTTCCCAGGCTAGGGGTGGAATCGGACCTGCAGCTGCCACCCTACACCACAGCCACAGCAACACTGGATCCAGCCACATCTGCGACCTACACCATAGCTCAGGGCAACACCAGATCCTTAACCCACTGAGCAAGGCAATGTATCAAACTTGCATCCTCATGGATACTAGTTGGGTTCATTACCACTGAGCCACAATGGCAACCACAGGAAAAAGATTTTTTAATTTTCATTATATAGTGTTGAAAACTTTAATTTGTCACTGTATAAGCTGTATTAAATGGAATATTTACTTTCTCCTTCAGCATCCTTATTGCCAGCTTCTCTTGCTTTTTTTCCATTGCACTAAAATAACTTAATATATGATTATTTCCTCTCTTATCTCAGAAGAAGTCAGGTTTCATTAGCAGATGAATTTTTATCTATCTATTCTGTTAGCTTTTGTATTTCCCAGCATTTGTAGAGTAGGTACTCAATATCTGCTCAATGAACAGATGCCCAAGTCAAATTATTTCAGGTTTCAACATTTGAACACGAGTCATAATCTAAATTCCATTTTTTTTCTCCTCAAGCGTGACTGTAGCCTCTTAACTGAGATCCCTGTATCCAATCTTACCTGCCTTGCATCAATTTCAACTATCTGCCTTTTCTGTTCCTATTTTTATCCCTTACCCTTTGAATGCTTTTAAAAAGTAAAACTAAACACTATACTTTTCAAACACTATGGCAGTTTAAAAGTCAAGTTCCATCACTTTTAGCTTAAATTCCTTCCATGATTTCCCATTGCCTTTTAATATACATTTCAAGAATCCTTAATATATTTTACAAAGTCCTATATTATCCGAACTTTGCCTTTTCTCATTCCACTTCCATCCTTCCTCTCTGGGCTCCAGCAACATCAGCATCTTTTTCTTCTTACCTCAGCACACCTGAATTCCCTTCTAATTTCTAGTCTCTCCACATGCTTTCTCTATTTAATTCTTGAGCAACCTTTTGTTGTCACTTCCTAGGCAAAGGTCATCCCAACACTCCTAAACCTTAGCCTCCACACACACTCTCTCTTGTCCTGACTGTACTATGGGTGCCAGGAACAGAGTGAACAGACAACCTTGACATATCTGTGCTTTCAGATACTCAAATTATTTTTTCAGGAAAAGATTCAAAGCTGTTTTGAAATGACTTCTTCTGGAGACTATTATTTTAGTTTTAGGAAAAAAATATATTAAAAAATATATACATACATTTTTAAAGAGGCATTTTGGGTTATATGGAACATGGGTAATGTAATGTCTTCTGTGACCAAAATACTAATTATTACTTTTTACTTGATGAAGGCAAAAGGGCTTGGAATAGGAGTTATTAGTATGAGAGTATGGGAGCCAATTTTCCTGGAGTGGAGAAAGCCGCAGCAAGATTAAACTTCTTTGAGAAAGCTGAACATTTTTTGCTTTTGTGTTACTCACTGTTTGAAAATTAGATATACTGAGTAATAGAAAAGGCTTTGCAGGGTGAACGACGGTAATAATTAGACACAGAGGAAGGTGTAAGGAAGATGTACCAGGGCTTTGAGGAAGCCGCTAACCTCATCCAAGTTCAATGTTTAAAATAAAATTGGGGGATGTGGAAAGGGATGCTACTGTGACTATTCAGGAAACAAAAGACACTTAATAGGGCCCCAGCCAAGGGACTGACAGGGTGACAGTGGTCCTCCAGCAGAAAGTGTTCACCAGTAACAGCGGAGCTACGTGAGCAGAAACGAAACAACTTCAATAATTTGATAACTAGCTGAGGAACTGCTTAGACTAGGACAGTGAAAGTAAGAGTGGAAAATAATGCAAAATCTGTGAACAATCTGAAATAACCTTTGAGGCAATCGAGGTAGAGATATAAATGTGTATGAAGACAATAATAACCACTGCATTTCTGTGTAAGTATCCAGAATAATCGCGAGGAGAGATAAGGGAGTATATGATAATAACTATAGTAAGAGTTTTCTAAAATGCCAGTTAAATCAAATTATGGTAAGAATGAGTGTAGTCTTTCTGGTATTTAATAGACTTTCAATAGGAGAAAAATACAAGCAGGTTCAAGATATCTAGTGTAGCTTTTATATATTTGCTTCCTTCTGTCTTCATGACCTCGAGTAAACCACATCATTTCTCAAAACTTCAAGCTAGAATAACAACCTCTATAACCATGATTTTAGTTTTGGGTCTTATTTTGTTTTCTATCATGCAGAAAAAATAATTCAGAATGTTAAGAAATCTCTTTTTAAGTTTTTACTTGTTGAGTTTTAATCTCTTTTAAGTTTTTACTTGTTCAGTTTAAAGTTGCTATTCTTACAATTGCTATGGTTTCATACTCCTTAAAAAATTATCTTAAAATAAAGTAAAACACAAAAAGCGGATAAAATTATAATTTATTTATGAACTCACTCCCAAGTTATAAAGAGCTTGTTAATGTTTAAGGGGATGGAAAAGGAGACTTAACAAAAGAACTCTTTTTTGTAAAGGAATGAAACATTTTGGGTTGCCAAGGCACATATCTAACACAGGAAATGCATCAACTCTAAAATACACACCTGCGTTTGAAATAATTTGAAAAGTTGTAAACCACATGTGTTCAAATGTTTAAGATACTGTTTGTTGAAATAATTTAAATTATTGTAATTAGCTGGTAATAAATTTAGAAAATTAAAGGGTAGCCACTGTGGAATGAAATGCAAAGAAGGCTGAAAAGACTGTACCTTTCACTGTTGTCTCTCCTCCTAATGTCCTTGTTGAATATAAAAAAATAATTTAACATAACATTAGGTTTTATGGTAGCATAAAATTATATGAGAGGCTTGTTCCAGTTTTACAAAAATTAGCTCACGCTGTGCATTTCTACAAGGGGCACTGATTCTGCACACCTAAGACTCTGGAAGACAAAATGTGTGTCCCTTCAGTCAGCTTGCTGCTTTCAGCATGTGAACCTGGCTGAGTTTCTAATTAGAAAAATAAATAAAACATGAAGCATAAATAAGGAGTGTTAATGAAAACTACATACTGGGACTAATCTAAAAGACAGTTTTCAGGAATAGTTTTCACAGGTTAAAAAGCAACATATGAAGAAAAGGATGATCCATTCTTTGAGAATGAGAGTAAGGTTTCTCTCGTGTAAACAATTAGATAAATTGTAATACGGAGAAAAAAATCCTGGGATATATTAAGTTTTATAGTGTATTATGTGTAAAACTATTAGTCTAAGAACACAGGCAAGAAAAATGAGCAGCAAATGCTTACGCTTCTATTTAAGAGTTAAAACAGTGTGCTATGAGATAAAACGTTATGTAACGGTTTTAAGTAGTCACCTATAAATATGAGGCCCTTTTTTATGAAGAGTAAACTAGGCTGAAATCAAGGATTTATGTATTTATATTTACTTGCTTTTTAGGGCCACACCCGAAGCATATGGAGGTTCCCAGGCCAGGGGTAGAATCAGAGCTATGGCCACTGGCCTACACCACGGACACAGCAATGCCAGATCTGAGCTGCATCTATGACCCACACCACAGCTCATGGTAATGCTGGATCCTTAACCCACTGAGCAAGGCCAGGGATCGAACCTGCATCCTCACTGATCCTAGTCAGATTCGTTTCCGCTGAGCCATGACAGGAACTCCCAAAATCGAGGATGTAAAAGCATGAAAAGTAGATAGGACTGAGACTATGTGACGATGAGCAACAAAAACAAGTCCAACAGCGCTTTTTCTAAATTCAGAAATCTTGCAAGTTAGGGGGTAAATCATATTTTGGAAATAAGTTACCTGAGATTCCCACATACAATCCTATGGTTTGCTGAAAGCTGTCTAGTTTTTCACAGAAATACCTCTATTTCAACATAGAAGAGCCCTTGTTTTTTGTCAGTAAGCACTCGGAACAATAATTTCAAGGGGATTTAATCCCTTGCAGAAATACAGAAGGGTTTGTTTAAGGACCCATGCTACAGAGTTCCTTGGTGGTCTAGCAGTTAAGGATCTGGTATTGTCACTGTGTGGCTCTGGCACAAGAGCTTCTGCATGCTGTGAGTGCGACCAGAAAAAAAAAAAAATTCATGCTAATATAAAAACTGGAAAAATATGTGTTGAAAGGTAAAAGAAAAGAATTAGAAAAAAGAAAAAAGGGATAAGTAAGCAACAAGTAGAACTGCATGCTTACTTGAAACACTGATTTTGATCATTTGAACACAACTTCCACTTTGGAATATGTGTCAAATAAGATATCTGCATCAGCCCAGTTATTTTAAAATACATAAAATATTACTTAGTGTGGGATATTTCTATCAATGTGAGGGATACATCCATAAAGAATTCACATAATCATATTACCAAGTAATTCAAGATTAACTTGTTATATGTTCCCTTCCTAGTCATCAAAACTTAAAAAAAATTAAATGACATGTTTTATTTAACAGTATGCCAATTTACCATGGTTTTTTTTTTTTTTAAGGTTTTTCTGCAATAGTTTTCTGATTTAGGGTTTCAGCCACTCAGCCATTTTCAGAGCTTTTTCACTTCTAAATTCTGTAAACAATGTATTAGGTTTTAGCACTTTTTCGACAAGAGAACCACCACCTCTTCTTCCTGCCTCGGAGTGTAAAGAGCAAATCAACTGGTCATAGAAACAGTGAATATTAAAAGTCTAGTACACTTGTCACCAACATTACTTAAGAGGTTCTGATATATACAAAAACTCAGTGATGTTTAAAAATACTCTGAAAAATAATGTTTCTCCTTACCAGTTTTATTTTCACCATCATGTGACAATTGTATAAACATGATTTACATTTCATTGAGCTTCCCATCTTTGAAAATGTGCAATAATTTATAATTCTTAAGATCTTCAAATTATGTCTATTTTCAAATATAGTGTATTTATTAGTACTTGTTATTAAGTGACTTCAATCTTGCATAATCCCAATTTGCATGAAATTTAACTCATTTTACACGGATTTCATACTACTAGTGTCAAAGCCTTTAGAAGCCCTCAGGAAAGGCATCATACAGCACATAAAAGGGAAAACCTTTAAAAACACAGTTTTACTGTAAAATATTTTAACTAAAGAACGTAAACAGAAGTAAAAAGTGCCCCAAACACTAACTTTGATCCATAGCTAAATCCCATAGCTAACATAATCCTTTAAAAAAAGTATTTTCTATAAATCATTCCTAAGATAAAGACAAGGAACAGAAAAATAACACACATGGGAAAGGTGCAAAGGTTACAGTAGTTGCAAAGTTCTTACAGCTCTTATCCCTAGACTATAATTTCTAATTTTCTTTTAGGTCTGTGCTGGGAAATCCTACGATCCCTTTACCTTTTGCATTTGTTTCTCACAACAGGGCTTAGCAAAATTTCCCCTGTGATGTCTTCACTTAAGACAGAAATCTTGCTCTTCAGCGGCATCTCATTCTATCATGAGGACCTGAAAATACCACCTTCTTAAACCTGTGCCTTCTCTGAAGTGAATCATTTGCCAAGTTTTGGTGCTTCATAAAGTGTGCCATCCATTCCTCCATTCCAATTCCTTCAGACTGTAACCATAATCCCGCTACAGACGTGCAACGTCTGGAAAAGTGCTCTGGCCGGGCTCCTTGGGCAGCCCACTTGAAGACGGTCACAGCCAAGGGCAGCTTCCTTTCATCCTCACCACGCACATGAAGACTGAAAGACGCACACGTGACAACCTCTGGAGCTGCGTGGTCAGTCTCTGGACCAGAAATCCTGGTGATTAGGAAGGTGCTTTTCCAAGGCGGAACTCAAAATGCAGTGTTTAACTACCCATTTTTTGGTAAACCTTACTCAGAAAAAAAATGCAAAAGACAGAAGCTTCATAGAATTTTCCAGTGGCTACTTCAAAGTTTGAAGTTCTAGTTTAGGATAAAAGGTTACAAGAACTTTGCAAACTACTGCAGCCATTGACTATAATAGTTTGGGAATGACGATTTGTATCTCTTTCCTCACCCAAATCCATTGAGAAGTGGTAAAGATTTCCTGAGAAGAATAAATCCTTCGAGAAGCTGATAACCAGAATATCTGTACACATGGATACAGGTAAATTAGTAGGTTATTATGAAAGACTAAAGTCAGATGAGGGACAAAATAGTTGAGCTATTTTATTGTTAAATATTTGTGGTTTTGATAAGAGTTGCCTGAAGAACTAAGAACAGAAATGTTAAAAGTGGGTAAACTGAGGAAATGGACTTGACTCTGGATCACAGGTGGGGCCATGGGGAATATTTTTTCTCCACATTTTATTCTTCAGGGCTATTAAAAAATTCATTCTAAACAGGTACCTATGCATAAGTTTGGAATGTATATAATATATAACATTTACCTTTTACATATTAAATTAGTCATTTTCCAGAAAAGAGAAAATTATTTCAAGTACAAATATGTGTAAAATAAAAGCCTGTATCTACCAGATACACAATTACCAATTATACTTCTGACACTTTAAATACACTTAGAAGATTAACATTTCAGCCTATGGGATGATTCTATGCCATCCTGCCTCTCCTTCCCTGGAGAGACCTAAAACTCTGCACTAGGTCTGTACCCTTCATGGCCACCTTTCTGCACTGCCACTATCCAAATGTGCTTTCATAAAAAGTATATATCACTTCTGCACAAATTTAAAGCCATTACTCCAATTTGTCTTTCATTAACATTTTTCCATTAAAATTTTTTAAAAAATATTTACTTATGTTTATTGATAGCTCAAATTTTCTCTTCTGTGAATAGGTGTTCATATCCTTTGCCGACTTTCTATTTTTTTAACTTATTGATCTGCAGGAAGTCCTAACACCTTCTGGATAATTGCTAACTGTTTGCTAAATGTTCTGAAAAAAATCCTATCCTAGTCTGGAGGTTGCCTTTTATCTCCATTTAGTAGCCCTTTGCCCTATGCAAGAAGTCAAATTTACTGATCTTTGCTTTGTTTGTGTTTTCATGTCTTTTTTCTCATCTTCCTTAGTCTCATATAAGACTATTATTATCCAACATTAAAAAATATTTTAGGAGTTCCCGTCGTGGCACAGTGGTTAACGAATCCAACTAGGAACCATGAGGTTGCGGGTTCGGTCCCTGCCCTTGCTCAGTGGGTTAACGATCCGGCGTTGCCGTGAGCTGTGGTGTAGGTGGCAGACGCGGCTCGGATCCCGTGTTGCTGTGGCTCTGGCGTAGGCCGGTGGCTACAGCTCCGATTCGACCCCTAGCCTGGGAACCTCCATATGCCGAGGGAGCGGCCCAAGAAATAGCAACAACAACAACAACAACAAAAAGACAAAAGACAAAAAAAAAAAAATTTAAAGCTTTGCTTCTCACAGAACGATCTCTAGGCCATTTATTTTTTTATTTCCCCAATATATTATTTTTTTCCTACTGTACAGCATGGTGACCCAGTTGCACATACATGCATACATTCTTTTTTCTCACATGATCAGGCTCCATCCTAAGTGACCAGACATAGTTCCCCGTGCTACACAACAGGATCTCATTGCTAATCCATTCCAAAGGCAACAGTCTGCATCTATTAACCCCAAACTCCCAACCCTTCCCACTCCCTTCCCCTCTCCCTTGGCAACCACAAGCCTATTTTCCAAATCCATGACATTTATAAGCGTAAGTACAGCATAAGCAATGACCCATTTGCTTTTGCGGTGTGAAGAAACACCTGAGCACTATTTTGTGAGAGTCTGTGCCTTGGTCACTGATGTACAGCATTTTCTCTCTAGCCATTTTCCAGGTTCCCAGACATATTTTGTCGATGTGTCCACAGACATGATCACTTAACATCTGGCAGAGAAATTACCTCTTCTTACGTTCAATTCGATTCAGCACTTTAAGACTGCATATGTTTATACACTAATAATATTTTCTAGTTCTATGAAAGTACCATTGGAATTTGGTTTGAAAATGCACTGATTAGTAAAAAATAATTATATTTTTATGTTGTTGAGTCTTCAAAATTCAACATATATTATTATTGCCATCTATTTTGTATTTTTTTTTATGTTCTTCAGAAAGTTCAATAAGTTATTCCAATGGGCATGCACGTATTTTGTTAGTTATGGATTTTTTTTACATAAATGTGTTATTTTATATTAATTTTTATTACTTACTGATGCAGCACTATATAATGGACCTTACGTAGCATTCTTTTAGTCCAACCGAGTCTCATCTACTTTTAAGTTTTAGAATTGAAATTACTAGCAAAGGAATTACACAAAGTGACATAAATAGTCACTCACGTTTTATTTATTTTTGTTAATTATTATTATTTTCATGGACACACCCACGGCATATGGAAGTGTCCGGGCTAGAGACTGAATATCAGCCACAGCCGTCACCTATGCCACAGCTCCGGCAATGCCAAATCCTTTAGCCCACTGTGCTGGGCCAGGGATGGTCAGTTTTGACCCTCTCACACGAAACCTACCTTCACCTGATCCTCCAAACCAAGTATCCTGTACACATTATCAGCTCTTTTTTAACCATCAAACAAAATAATCATGTCAGCCAATTCTCTTGAAGAGCAGCAGGCTAAGGATGTGGTGTTCTCACTGCTGTGGTGTGGGTCCCTTCTTTGGTGCAGGTTCAGTCCCTGGCCTGAGAACTTCCACATCCCAGGCTGCTGCAGTTGGATTCTTAACCCACTGAGCCAGAGAGGGAACTCCTAGTCAGTTACATCATGTTGCTTTGGCAAGCCGAACCTTTAACCCACTATGCTGGGCCAGGGATGGAACCAGTGCCAAAGATAAATCCAAACTACTGTCAGATGATAAGACCAGGATATCTACGTGAGCAGTTTTTTGTTTTGTTTTTTTTGGTTTTTTTTTGAAATTTAATGCATGAATGAGGCCTTAGAAGCTAACTCTGTGCTGGGGATTCAAATGTGTAAGATAACATATTGGCCTAGATATGCCCACTTAGGGAGGTCACGGAGCAGAAGAAAAAGATAGCACCGAGAGAGGTTAGAACAGGTAAATGGAGAGCACGTATTAAGCAAGAGGATAAAAGATGGATCTGGAGGTTCATTTACTCATAGTATAAGAAACTCGGCAGTCTGAGGCACTTAGACCTAACCCAGTATTGCTTTTCACCAGTATGCAAATAGTTAGTTTTATGCCACATAAGTTTTATTATGAACTAAAACCTTTTTCTCGGTTACCTGCTAATGTCACATATTCATAACATGAGTCTCTTATTTGTGGATGTCAGAGACAAATGTCCAGCGGCTCTGATTCCAAATATACAATCTGCTAGCCCTGCGGTTCTTGAAAAAGAAAAAAACCACGTAATCTTTCTAAGTCTCTGCTATTCTTCTATAAACCAGGGATAATATTCCCTACACCAGAGGATGACTGCACAGATTAAATAAAGATTATGCAGGTAAAGAGCACTTGGTATGCTGCCTAATCCTTAGGGGGTAGCCAGTGATTAGATGCTGTTTTATCACTGCCCAAGCAGCATGCAGGTGTGACTCTCCATCATTTCAGAGATGAGTGGCGTGTCGGAACTGGCAGAGCAATGCTCTGGAGTGTGCAATTTCTGTTTTCCTTATTCTGGAGAACAAGCCGTCTTCAGTGTCTGCCCTGATGGAAGCTAGTCCTTTCAGGAACACGTGACGATAGATCCTAGCTGCAAAGGCCTCCATGAACACCGATTTGCACAATCAAAAGAAACTGCTGGGAGTGCTAAAAATGATCACTGTGTGCAAGACAATCACTGACACTCTCAAATGTCAGCACTGATGTCAAAGACAGGTCTACAACGTAGGCAGCATGGCTTCTGTGCTGTCAATGCCTGAAGCATCTACTTCAGTAATCTTGCATGTTTATTACATTCACCACGGCTAGACAAATGAAGGCAGTAAAGGATGCGGAAACATCACAAACAAAAACCCACCAAAGAGACTACCACTAGCCTTCAAACTAGAATCCAAGACACATGAAAGCTTCTCAGGATGGAATTACAGGGAACATAAATGCTAACATCAAACATTTAGCTTTCTCCAAGGTAGTGGCCACCTTTGAAGAGTCAGTTCAGTAAAGTGATTACAAAGCATCTATGAAGTCCATCATGTATGAATCTGTATGTCAAAGGTGTTACTTATAAGGCATGTTAAATACAAATCTCCAAGTCTTAATTTACTTATCCATGAAACAGAAACACTTAGCTTCAGAAAATCCTAAAACTAGCCCAGCCCTTAACATATAGTGGATATACTCCATAAGGATTTCCTGTTTTTATAAACTTTTAAAGATATTTCTTTGCTGGGTCAAACTGACATTCCTTTGTGGACTGCTTATCAGGAATTCCGTCTGAAAACAATAAAGACAACTGGAGGACTTGAAAACTTACTGGGAAAAATAACACACCAATGCCATAAGGAAGAGTTAGTTTGCTAATTACTGCAATATTTTTCTACTATTCAAGTAAAAATGTTAGGCTGACTCTTAGCAGTAATTTTTTTTTTTTTTTCAAAATAGATGGCCCATTTAAATATATCACATATGGTCATCTAAAGATATCACTGTTAAAATGTCTTAAGTCTTTCAATTGGCAAGTTATTTTAGGAGTAGCTCTGTGGAAAAAGATATATGTATAGCATCAATCTTTCATAATATCTAAAACAACATTTTTACTTAGGTTTAGGTTAAAATAAAAAACATGCAAAGGTATGTGTCAGTTTTAATAAAAATGTTGATTTCATAATTTTAATACTGAACAGTTTCTCATGTGGTCAAACAATCATTAAAATTGTATTTGTTTTCCAATGATAATAAATACTATTGAATCGAACAGTGATTTGTAAAAGAATAAGGGGAAAGAAATTTTTTAAACTACTTTAATTATACCTTTGCAAAGATAATTATATGACTTAGTTATCCCATACTCATTACAAGGTTTAGTCCTGATACCACAGTGAGATGCATAATTACTTTTATGCTGGAATTTATAGTAATAATGAGAAGAACTCAAAAGAGAGAACGTATAACAATGATAATTGTATTTTTGAATCTTCCTGTGGATATTTTTCATAGTGTTGATTAAAATGGAACTTTTCAAGGTAGACTAACAATGACTTTCAAACACCTAAATTAATTTCCGCATGCAATTAAAAGAAAGGCCATGCACTTGGGCGTAACTACCTATGTTCTGCAGCCAAGCTCTGAAATGCTCAACACAGAAGTGAAGTATTAGAGAAGCCCCAGAATGCAAAAAGGAAAACTTTACATCTAATAGAAAATATAGTTAAAAGAATTATCATTTCCCTAGAATATGTTTATATTCATATAAGTGAAATTTTTAGTTTTATATAAGTAAAATTTTCCTAAACAATTATAAATATTGACTTTTAACTGGCCCCTTTATGGTACTTCTGCCACCGCTGCTATACAGGGTATCTATTGTGCTCGTAAACATTGCTGGATCTACTCCAATTAATTTATATTGTAATAGATGCCTCATTAAAATGCATAAGATGAAGCAGTTTAAAATATAACACATTTGGAATAATGGTCTCTCCTATATGGAAAATGTATTCAAAACTTCATTTAAGAAAAAATATCATTGTAAAGAAAATAAATCCCCAATGCTTTTTTTAGAAACATCATTTTAAAAAAATGTGTGTAAAGTAGGCAGTCACCAGGAGATTGCTAATTATTAGCGCTCACACTACTGGATGACAAAGGATAACGGCATTACATTTCTTTAGTTCATTCTGCTGTATTTAAACAGAGCTGGTTATTTACCGGGCATTAAATATTTATGAACTTATAACAGTGTATTTTTGTAAGTTGAAGATATAATGTCTGATGATAAACTCTAATGCGACATGCCCCCTAAAGCAGGTGAAGTGACATCCACAAGGAGCTCGTGGACACTGCCAGTGGATGCTAAGCCACCCCAACCTCAGAGCGCCACAGAATGTGTACACAACTTGTGGACTGCATCACCATTCAATTGCTCCTTCTGCCCAAACCTGTTTCTGTGAGTTTTCCATAGACTTCAACTCTGAAAGCTCTCCCCAATAAACTACTTGTGAGCAAATTTTCACTTTAGAGTCTGTATTCTGGAGAACGCAATCTGAGAAGACATAACTATTTTCAAAAATAGATCTTATTTTTAATGATCATTTAAAATAATTTAAAGAAGGCATGAGGAAGTTAATTTTAAATTATAACTTTAAATGATTGCTAGTTTTCACTTAATGCTGTGGGTTATTTGGCAGGACATAACACAAATGTAAAATCTCTAGTATGGCATACAAAGTGTACATAACCTGTATGCTGAATGTAATTATTTCTAAAGAGTATGTTAGTTGTTTGGTAATCATAAAGTAATATTTTTACTTTTAATAGTATCTTTTGCTTATATTTTACTGTCTTTAGTAATGTTTTTGAAAATTGGTTCGGGGATTTAGTTAGATGTGTTGTCTATATTTTTTTCCTATTGTAAAAAGAAGCCTTTTTTTAAAAAAAATCATTTCACAAAACATTGCTGCTTTCAAGAATGAATTCCAAAGGAGTCAGGTTGGGGGGTAGGGGGATGCACTGAGGGTTTGGGATGGAAATGCTGTAAAATTTGGTTGTGATGACTGTTGTACACCTATAAATATAATTAAATTCATTAAGTAATTTAAAAAAGAATTACCAAAAAAATTAATTCATGAAAAAAAGAATGAATTATTGGTGCTTATCTACAAATGGCTTTATATACAGAAGAACTTTTTTTTTTTTTTTTGTCTTTCATTTTAGGGCCACACCGTGGCACATGGAGGTTCCTAGGCTAGGGGTCAAATCAGAGCTGTAGCTGCTGGGATCCGAGCCGCATCTGTGACTTACACCACAGCTCACAGCAACGCCGGATCCTTAACCCACTGAGCAAGGCCAGGGATCAAACCTGTGTCCTCATGGATGCCAGTTAGGTTCGTTAGCCGCTGAGCCATGATGGGAATTCTGGAGAAGAACTTTCTTATTCTGGTTTGATTCTTCTATAGTTGCCTATTTTTGTCCACTTATCTTGCTTCAACTGAGAAAAATGGTTTAAAACATCATAACATTGGTGGTTCTTTCAGATTATTTCAATTTGTATCTTTACAGTTTCTGCATTATTTAACTATTTAATTTTATTTTTCTTCTCTTCCTAGTATACATGTGGTTGTATTCATTCTCCTTTGGGGTTTTTGCAATTTTTCTTCATTGCTAAGATGATTTTATATTTTCCTTCAAACTTTTTCCTGAGTTTGATTTTATCTGTCTCACACATTCCCATCATTAGTATTATATTTTTATACTGGGTTTGAATTTGTAGTTTTTTCATATCTGCAATTTATCAATTTACATGCATATATTTATGGCCACACTGGCAGCATATGGAAATTCTTGGGCCAGGGATGAATCTGAGCTACACCTGTGACCTACGCCACAACTGTGGCAACGCAAGACCCTTTAAGCCACTGTGCTGGACAAGGAACTGAAGTCACGCCTCCTCAGCAACCCAAACTGCTGCAGTTGGGTTCTTAACCCAGTATACCACAGCAGGAACTCCCTCTTAAAAGAATAATTAGTGCTAGAGAGTTCTGCTGCCAGTACCTCTAGTTTTGGCTTCTTCAGGGGGCAGAGAGTTAATTAACTGACATTTTTATTTTGCATTCTATATTGAATTTATTGTAGTATATTTATATGATTTTACATTTTTTTTCAGTTTATGAACATTCTGTCATGGACTTTCCCTAAAAGCAGTAACAGATAATTACATAACACTGATAGTGAGGAAACTGAAATTTGTATTACCTTGAAAAACAAGCTGTTTGAAAGGGCTACTTATTGTATGATTCCAACTAGGTATCCTTCTAGAAAAGCAAAACTAAGGCGACAGTAAAAAAATCAGTGGCTTCCAGGGATTGGGGCGGACAGCAATAAGAGACGTACAGGCAGAACACAGGATTTCTGGGGCAGTGAAAACACTCTGTGTGGTATTGCAGTGATGGCCACACGTCCATACATTCATCAAATGTACAACACCAAGAGTGATTCAGGGTGACGATGCTGTGTCAATGAAGGTTCGTCACCTATGACAATGCACCACTCTGGCAGGACTACTGATAACAAGGCAGGCCATGTATGCGTAGGGGCAGAAGGTAAATGGAGATTCTTTGTACCATCGTGGTCATTTTGCTCAATCTATCATTGCCCTAAAATGAGAAAGAGGGTGAGGGAGGCGAGGGGAGAGAGAGAGACAGACAGACACCAGTAGAAAAAAAAGTGTGAAATATGAGCGGCAAGGTCTGTAGAAAAAGATTAACCTCAAAAAGATAAACTTTAGTTTATGTTCTGCTTCTAATGGTGGTTAATGTGCTTAATCCTTACTGAATAACAATAGCGAAGGCAAAAACAGCAACTATAGCAGCAGCATAATAAAATCAATTAGTAAAAAATCAGTGAATTCTTTCTGTGCAAATGGCCATCTCTTAAGCACCTTACACATTTTTTAAGAAAACTGAAACTCCGCCCCCCAATTCCATGGGTTTCATTGTATTATCATCTCCAGCTACAGAAAACAGAAACGACAGATTTTGCCCTTATCAAGTAGTGACAAACTTGTGGTGAGGGCTGATCTTGAACCTAGTATTCCAGCCCTGGCAGTCATATGTGTAATCACTCTGCTGAAATGTTTCCAATTCCTCCTCTTCGAAACGGAGATACTACAATATGTACATCAAAGGAGGACCGCCAGGACGGCCTAAGGAGCTACCTATGAAGACATTTATCACAGAAAGTGTGCCAGAGAGTCAGCTTCTACAGTCTCGCTCCACTTCTTTTAACGTCAATTATTTAGAAACATTAAAAAACTGGGCTATTGAACTTGATTGTGTTATAGTTTTATCATCAGACCCTAATGACCTGCGTATGTCTGGCTTCCCTTAGAGCAGATGACCTGAGGTCTTCGCAAGACCTATTTTCCAGAGCACTGTTTGTTTCTTTTCTTAGAAAAAACTATTTTAGAGCTATTTGCTTATGATGGGCATATTTTCAGGTATATCATCTGATAAAATGTGTATGAAAATTTTATTTTTATACTGCGCTAGGCCGCTAAAATGAGACCTTTGTGTGTAAACATGTTTATTTACAAAATTTTTACTGGCTATGAAATTGTAAATTAATTGTGATTTTGCTTGAATGTGTCCTATAAGTCAACTCAAATTTTGATAAATCTGTTTTGGCTACAGAGCTGTTTTCTCCTGTACTCATGGATCCTGAAATGTTGTACTTCCAAATATTTTTAATTAAATGGAATTAGAAAAGAATAAAATCATGTTAAATGTGCTGCAAGACAATGATGGATGATAACTTAAATGGCTCTTAAATATGAATTTCCTTTTTACTCAACTGGATTAATCCCAAATTCTGATCTTGTGAAGATGGTTCACCTATACAGAAAGAAAACAGGATATCACTGCAGCATCTAGGAACTCTGAAATTCTAATTTCAAGCATTTTAACATGTTGGAGAGTTTAAATTTTGCATGTTGATGTAACAGTTGCTTCCATCTTTTGTCAGAATATTATATTCGTTGTCATAACTGGATTCTTTATGTACAGAAGTAAGAAGTCTAACTTGCAAAACAAAATATCTTAGAGAAATTTTTCTGAACTTAATTTTTTTGCTGTTATTATTTGTTCTCCCCAAGAGTTGCTTTTCTAATAAAACTTTATGAAATTTCTCACAAAGACCATAAAGATATTATCTTATCAGGACAAGATTTGGGTGCAATCCAAATCATTATGTTCATGATTTCAAAGATGGACTGATTCAGAATAGTACATTAAACCAGGGAAATGAAAAAATGAAACAAAGTCAAATAAAAGTTAAAAAGGAGGACTCAACTTCAAGGCATAACAATAGGGGGAATAATTGATTTTAACTAATTTGGAAGACCATTACCAACAGAATAAATGTACTGCTTCAAAGCTAAGGAAAAAGATGTTTTTCTAAAGATGTAAAAAAGTTACAAGGCTCAGTCAAATAACTTATGAATCACCAATAAATCCTTCATCAGCTTCTGCACTTACCAAAAATAGTTCATGAAACTATTCTTTGTTATGATACCTTTGAATTTATGGAGGAAAGACATGGAAAATACCTACATATGCCTCATTTTATTAATGTAAAATAAATATGTGATTAAATCCTTTGCTTAACTGTCCATTACATAATGTTCAGATAGTAAAATACTTTCACAGATCAAATTTAGGACGAAGTTTCTTTTTACAAACAGCTGGGCTTCCTTTCGTTAGGTCTACAGAAACTTCAGTGAGATTTTTGATTTATACATATGTGGCACTCAGAAGGAAGTTCTGTTGTATACTACGTTGATTTTTTTCAGGGGACGATGCTCTATGGTGTCACCACGTGTTGGGCGACAACTTTTTCTTGGGATGTCTTTTCAAAAATGTCTGTAGAGATAAGAACCTTGGAAAAGATACAGTGACTTCCTCTTGGGCAAAGGACATACTTTTTTTTTTTTTTCCTGATCAGAATAATAAAAAGAATGTCTTTCTCCAGAGCAAAGGCTGTGCAGGTTTTCCAGCAGCCTTTGTATAAGCTGCGGCTTTCCTGAGCTCTAGACCGCTTTCCTAAGACAAGATCCACTCCAGGGAAAGCATCCTGCTGGGCCCCTACTCATCATGTCCATGGATCCTCGGGAACAAGGGGAACTGATGGGAGCATGCCACTCTTCTTGTGCAGAGCAATACCGTCCTATGTCTCTCATTCAGGACCCTCTTGTATTCTACCTGCCTTTCTGAAACCACCGCAAGTGAAGAAATCCCACAATTTTCAGTTTTTGATAAACTTCTCTCTTCAAGACGTTTCCTTCGTCTTGAAAACAATTTTTTTTTTTAATTTCACATCCTAAGTCTCTTTTGGAAGTAGGTCACTTATAAATAAAAGTAATTTCAGTGCCAACTGTAGCATCATATCAAAAATCCCTCTCAGAGTGCATCTGAATCCCATGGCTTATTATCTCATGAACTTTAGATTCCTGAACCTTAGAGGAAAAACACACACCCACACATGTACAAGGTCTGCTCTCTTTCAACTTTGAAGATATAATTTGATATATTTAAGCTAAAGAAGCAGGAATAACAATCATCAAATTGAAAGACTCAGAAGCAGTAAAATCTGGGTTCAAATTCCAGGTTTGCAAATTGTATTATTTATGGAAATTAACTCGGTTTCACTGTACAGTAATGTCATGATAATAAATCTGTTCATTATGTGTATCAATACCCCCGTACAGTGTTATTAGGATTCTATAAACTGACATAATAAAAGACCTTTCTATAAAGCAGTGTTGTTCACATGGCAAGTGTTCAAAATACTAATTATTAATACTTCAGTTAATTTATCATTATCACAGTATTTGAGTAGAAGAAGAATAATAATAACCTAACAGATTAATCTAACAAAAATCAATGGTGGTATAATTCAAAGAGCCCAAGGAAGGGGAACTTGCAACCACAGAAATTATATAATTTACTATAAGACATAAGATTGAAGAGAAGGAGTCATACACGTGTGTCATTTTTTTCCTCTTACACCTATTCATAAAATACCCTACAACATGGTATCATTCTGTCTGTGCTTTTAAAGGACATGCATTAGTAATGAATGCCATGAAATAAATACAGTAGCTTGTTATGTGTTATCAAAAGTGAAAGGATGGCATTCATCTGAATTATTCAGGGAAGACTAGGTGTCAGTGGTAGCTTTTGAGCTGGAAGTTAGCGCTCCAGTTGTGTTTTGGCACAAAGAATCCATGGAGAGGATCTGGGAGTGTAGAAAGATATGAGGACGGAGATTCTCAAGCGAGATTATTACATAACAAATATATCCATATACAGGTAGACGTAGTCTCTTTCCCCCCTTTATTTCAAGGACCTTTACTTAATAGGTAGGGGCATGACGCAATAGTTACGAAAAAAGCCCACTTGTAATCAGGACTGAATTGTTACATCTGTGAATGAACCAATTTTGCATCTGAGTAAGCACCTTGTATGAGAAATTCTTCTATAGAAATGCTTTACTACACAAAGGGCTTTATAGTTGCAATCTTCCTATAAAATATTGGGCACCAAAATAAGCCCTATCCACAAACCTTACTGAATTACAGTAGAAAAGCTTTAATTAGTGATACTTTGGGGCAATGTTTATGAAAAACTTTAAAATTCAATGGTATAATTACATATGTTGCTCTATGATTATTTAGTAAACAAATGATAAAATGACAAAACAATTTTTGTGATAAATGCTTCTTAAATGGCCAGGCTGCTCAGAAAAACTTACACATATCTTCCCTTAAGAATATAATAAAAATTAGGAGTTCCCGTTGTGGCACAGAGGTTAACGAATCTGACTAGGAACCATTAGGTTGCGAGTTCAATCCCTGGCCTTGTTCAGTGGGTTAAGGATCTGGCATTGCCCTCAGCTGTAGTGTAGGTCGCAGACGCGGCTCAGATCCCGCGTTGCTGTGGCTCTGGTGTAGGCCGGTGGCTACAGTTCCAATTCGACCCCTAGCCTGGGAACCTCTATATGCCCCAGGAGCGGCCCAAGAAATGGCAAAAAAAAAAAAAAAAGAATAAAAATTAGCAGAAATATGGAAAATTCTAAGTACTGATATATGGTAAGTTTACTTTAAAAATAAGCTTTTAGCTCATACATGTAACTTATGGAGAGTATCCTAAAGAATTATTCTATGCTAAAACAAACACATGTAAGATTTTCAGATATTAACAATAATACATGTAGATCATATAAATATGTATGAATTTTACTGCAGAAATAAATAAATGGGAATAATACGTAAATAAGAAAAAATGCAGCCAAAGAATAAACAATAAATATTCCAGTTTGGAAAGTTGTTCATATCATGCTACACACCTTTTTTTAAGCAATAACACAGCACTTCTGATTAACATTCACAACCAATCAGAGTAATTTTCCCTGTTCTTTCCTCAAATACTGGCAAATAAATGTAAAAAGATTTTTTTTTTTCTGGTGCAATCTCACAAGAACCAAGAAATGGGGAGAAAACATGAGAGAATTACCATTTTCAAAGCTGAAAGGCAGAAGAATGCATGCTAACTGCAATTAACAAACTCAAAATATGTAAAACAAAACTGGTTTTGGAAGAGCTGGAAATATACAGGGCTAAAGAATGGACAATATCAGCGATTTCCAAAAGTAATGTTGATGTGGGGCTAAAACAGAAGCAGCTGAAAGTCTTTTGATATAATGCTTAGATCCCAATGCTTCCTAGTCCCTTCTTCACCATGACAGAAGCTTTTGTACTTTCTGGAAAATAAAGCAACTGAAAGTTGCATGGTCCTTCCCATCACTGGATGTGATGACAGTGATAGCTTGTCTCATTCTAGGCACAGGAAAATGAAACGTTTTTCTATGGTTACTCCAAGCAGTCTGAGAACAAAGTTAAAAATACTTAAAAGGTTAGTCAACCAAAGAAATACTTCATTTGAATGACCTGTGGTAAAGCGGGAAAACCCTCAGTCATGAAGCCAAATCAACAGACACAAAGAAATCCTGAATCATGTACAACAGATTACCAAGAATTTGAGGAACATCCAGAAGAGGAAAGATTGAGAGGATTTAACAGGACCTGGCGGAAGCTTAGGCAACGTCCTTAGGAAAGGATGTCTATTGAGAAAAAATGTTATTAGATCCATCAAAAAAAGAAATGGACATTTGGGTTGTTTCCATGTCCAGGACATGGAAACAACCCAAATGTCCATCGACAGAGGATTGGATTCAAAAGAGGTGGTATATATACACAATAGAATACTACTCAGCCATAAAAAAGAAGGACATAATGCCATTTGCAGCAACATGGATGGAACTAGAGAATCTCATCCTGAGTGAAATAAGCCAGAAAGACAAAGATAAATACCATATGATGTCACTTATAACTGGAATCTAATATCCAGCACAAATGAACATCTCCTCAGAAAAGAAAATCATGGACTTGGAGAAGAGACTTGTGGCTGCCTGATGGGAGGGGGAGGGAGTGGGAGGGATCGGGAGCTTGGGCTTATCAGACACAACTTAGAATAGATTGACAAGGAGATCCTGCTGAATAGCATTGAGAACTTTGTCTAGATACTCATGTTGCAAAAGAACAAAGGGTGGGTAAAAAAATGTAATTGTAATGTATACATGTAAGGATAACTTGATCCCCTTGCTGTACAGTGGGAAAATAAAATAAAATAAAATAAAATAAAATAAAAAGAAATGAATGGCATACACAAGATGAAACAAATTCAAAATTCCAAGATCAGAAATTAAAACACACAAACAGACATATGAGACAGGATAGATAAGAGTTTTAATCAGTTCATGAAGTTCATCATAAACCATGATTTCAGAAAGGAAGAAGAGTAAAAATAGAGGAAAGAAATTTTTACAATAAATATTTATTAGAAACAAAGGTTAAGTGTCTCCATATTAAAAATACCACTATTTCAAATATTTCATTAAAAAATATGTACAGTGCTGCAATCCATTGTGAAACTGAAAACTCAAGGGGCAAAGAAAAGATAGCAAAAGCTTTCAGAAAGGAGGGATAAAAGTCTACATAAAAAGAACAGAAATTACGATGTAGTAGAGAACAAATCTGATTCCACATTAGAACTGTCCCTTTGTTGCCTGTGCTTAGTCATGCTGGCTCTGCACCTTTTGTAAAAGAACGCTGTCCATAGGCTGAAATACAGAGGATAGCCTTTTCTCAGGGATCTGACCTTTCAGTATATTCATACAGAATTGCAGAACAGAAAGTAACATTTGCCATGTTGCAGGTTTACGGGAACATAGTAACCCGACCTTTGAGGATAGCTGCAAGAACAAAGGATTCCAACACCAAGAAGTCTCCAACAACTAACTATAAAGCTGTTGGGGAGTTCCAGGTTTTTTAGACATGAGCCACCGGTCTCCTTGCACAGCCCTGCACTAAACCTTTCTCTGCTCTAAATTCCAATGCTTCCATTTCTTTGGCTTCCTAGTGTGTCAGGCACACAAACTTGCATTGACAATAAGAACAACATCAGACTTCTTGTCAACGTCACTAGAATTCAGTAGTCAGTACAAATATTTTCAAAATTTGGAGTGGCAACTGCTTCCCCCCCAGATTTGACAGGCAAAAATATCACCTATGAAATGTAAATTTAGACAACTGACATAACCCCAAGCAATATGCCTCTATAGGGGAAGCTGCTGATGAAGCATTTCACTAAAATATGGGACCAAATAAAGAAGGACAATGTAAATTCTATACACTGGAACTCATTACAGAGGGAGTGTTAAGGGAGTCAGGACATTTATATTTTCACAGTTTGGGAACATGTATCCTATGGGTGGTAGTTTAGGATTCAATTAGCACAGAGAACAAAACAACAAAAATGAAGCAATTTTCAATAACTAGAGTAAAAACAAAAATGCGGGCATGCATATATTACAGGCTTAGTTGTAATTAAAAATAATATAGTCATAATAATGTAAACACTTACAATCTAATGAAAACAATGCTATAAATCTATTGGCAATATATTGTGTATGCATTTACATATAATGAAGTGTGAAAAGGATTCTCCTCTGTAATAGATAATATTCAATAATAAACCAAGATAGACAAATATGAGAGAAATAATATCTTAATTGTTGTCCTATAATTTATAAGTGACTGTTATTTTTCAATATTTAATAAATTGTTGATTAATTTTTTAAAATCCTGAGTCATTCTAACATATTCTTTATCACTCAAAATCATTACTTACAAAAGATCCATAATGATGTTACTATGATGATGAAAATGCTGGTGACAGTTTCCAAGATTTAAAGTTTGTAAATTATCTCTAAATTGTACAATAAAGAAACACTAGCTTTCTTAGCGTAGTTCAAACATGAGAAAGATCTGGTTGCTACAAAGAAACGATGTTTGCAAGAGATTCTTAAGTAAGAGTAAAAAAAGGGAAGGTGAAAAAAGTGGAATAAATAAGGACTTAATATTAATGATGTATAAATGAGTGAGAAAACATACTTTAACTCTTTCCATGGCAGAGTGAAAGTACCACAAGTATACTCCACAAGACAGGGCTAGTCAAGCCTGGCATGACTGACATTTGGAGATGACTCTTCTTGGGATGGAGAGGGGCTGTCCTGTGCAATGTAGGATGTTTGGTTGCATTCCTGGCCTCTAGGTAGTAGACACTAGTAACAAAATTCTGCTCCCCCCGTTCTGGAAACCAAGCATTTTTACAACGAAAAATATGTTTCTAGTTTTTACAATTAAAAATGTTTCCAGATCTTGCACAATGCCTCTTTTGAGACAAAACTGTCCCTTCACTCCCCAAATGAGAACCACTGTTATAAATGGAAAGAAATTAAAGTCCATGAACTTGAAGTGTGGGTCTTTAAAAGCATAGTTTCTATGACAGAATAAAGGGGAAAATGGATGAAATGGTACTTTGTAACAACTGATTGGCTGAGGAATGAATAATTAAAAGGGGCAAATGCAAGGTCTCTCATGACAATAAGGAGCAATAAATCAGAGAACATACACTTTATTTTCCTGCCATTGGGGAAAAAAATCACATTCACTAAAGAATCTGTACTTTGCTGCAGTGTAAGAAGGAAATTTCTCTAAACTAGGAATTTTGTATACTACCCAAAATTGTCCAAAATGAACAAGAGGTAATTCCATGAACAATGATTTTAAATATTAGAAGATAAAATGCAATATACCTCAAGGAACAAACCATTCTCTCTGAATAAAATCACCATAAAGCAAGAGAAAACTCTAAGACTACTGAAACTGAATTAGCCTTACTCAGTATACTTATATACAACACCACATAATTAAATATAAATATTCAGGGTAGGGAAAATCACCTTGAATTAGAGAAAAAAAAGTGAACAAAACCAGGATGAAAGGAAAATAAAATTGATTAAATTCAAGAAAAGAAGTGAAAGGAAAAGAGAATGTGATCATTGCGTTCCAGAGTCTGCTTTACTTCTCAAGGCACTCAGGAAAGGAAATACAAAACTGTCACTAATAAAGATTAAATTGCAAGACAGAACAGACTCTAATTAAAATTTAATAAAGGCCATTGAAGAAGAGCAAGAAGACAACTAGAAGAATAAAAATGAGATAAAGAAGGAAGTAAACACGTCTATACTGAATCCTGCTGCCACACATGGAACATATAATCCCTTCTGCGAAAGACATACCACTGTGTCAGATATTTAGTTTAGGCTTTTACGACCTTGGGTGTACTGACATTTTGGACCAGATAATTCTTTGTTGGGGGGTAAGTGTGGTAATCCTGTGCAATGCTGGGTGTTTTCAGCAGCACCCTGGCCTGTATGCATTAGACGCCAGCAGCACACCCTCCCCTGGGTGACAAGCAAATACCTCCGTATGTTGCCAAATGTCCTGAGGTTAGGGGGAGGGAATCATTCGTAGCTGATAACCATGGATTTTAGCACATGCAGGGTGAAATTACTTGCCAAACTAGATGACAAAGATTAGAAATTAAACGCTGTATAGTCAACAGACCAATGAATGATATCAGGAGAAGTGAAACAACTTAACCTATATGGAACATTGTTTTATGACAAACTGGCAACCTGAATAGAGGAAATGCCTCTTAACGAATACTTTAATGTCAAGGGCTTAAACCTATTAAAAAAAAAAAAAAAACACATGGAATTCTACCCTATCCTCTCCCTACTCATAAATTTTTAATGCAAAATAACTAAATCATTAATGTGAAACAATAAAAGTATATAAAATTAAAAAAGGTAATATAGACTAATATAATTATGGACCAAGACTGAAATATTTCTTACATATGATATAAAAATATTATGGGTGACAAAACTGACAGCATTTGATCACAGCTAAATAATTAACCCCTGTTCATATAAAGATGCAATAAAGGAAACTAAGGATTGAAAGACTAAAATGTAAGATAACATTATATAGACAGATTAGACAGATTAGATAAATAGACAACAGACTAACAAACAATAGCCCTAGATATAAATATAGACATAGATATCCTGACAAGAGGGTAAAGAGAACGAATAAGAATACATCAGTCCTTCAGAGCAATAAGAAACACTGATCATGCAAAAGCAAAATAAGCAAATTACTAAAATAGTCTCTTCAAAAAAAAACAGAAAAAGAGGCTCACAAATATTTGAGGTAATGAACAAGTCGACTAACAGTCAGGGAAATGCAAACAAAACTAGAAAGGGTCAAGTATTGATAACGGTGTGGAAATAGGAGCACATATATTTTTATTCGAATTTAATTGGAATAATAATTTCTAGAAGTAATTTATGATTTTTCAGAAACACTAAGCCAAAGTTATATGAAGAATGCTGAAGGACTGATTTTTTAAATTGATCTAAGTTACAGTTAATCACTGTTAACACAACTGTTATTCTTAACCCCTCCTACGAATCCGAGAAACAAATACCTGGTAGAATCTTATTTTCAGTCTTAAAGGCCCATCATTCTATCTCATGACAAATACAGCGTGTTTCCTATACTCTGCAAGAATCTGAAGACTGATCAAGCCATAGAATCAACCTGATTCTGACCTTAGTTTGTCTAAATAACCAATAAAATCTTCAGGACACTTGCTGTCTGACACAACAGTATTCTCAAGTTGTTTTTACTTTGCAGTGTTTTTAATAAAGGGGATTTTCTTCTTCAATATTTATGATCCAGAAATATTAGTTTTTTAACCCACTCAAATAATCATGTAGCATGCAAAAAAAAAAAATCATTGTAAAATAAACATTTATTGTTGTTTTTGCTTCTTGTGGCCCCAATTAAAGGAAAGATAAGTGTTATTCAAGAATAAAACATATAGGACTTCCTGTCGTGGCTCAGTGGTTAACAAATCCAACTAGGAACCCTGAGGTTGCGGGTTCGATCCCTGGCCTCGCTCAGTGGGTAAAGGATCCAGCATTGTTGTGAGCTGTGGTGTAGATCACAGATGCGGCTCGGATCTGGCATTGCTGTGGCTGTAGTGTAGGCTGGCAGCTACAGCTCCGATTCGACCCCTAGCCTGGGAACCTCCATACGCTGCAGGTGTAGCCCTAGAAAAAGACAAAAAAAAAAAAGAATAAAACGTAAAAATAAATTGCATTATGCTCATATGATGGAATACTATCTAGAAGTTTAAAAAAAGCAAAAATGAATAGTTCTGTTTAGCTATGATAAATTGGAATAAAACATAAGTGAAAAGTCAATCACAAAAAAGTATCTACATTACACAAAAAAATACATGACTATGGAAACCAACATACTTGGGGAAAAATAAAGAAAAGCAATGTGATTATCAAGACAAAATCTGAATAAGGTTTCCCACTGTGGGGCTGGGAGAGTGATGAGGGCAGGAAGGGAGACACAGGTGCTATTTCAAAGACAATGGTTACATTTAAGGTGGTGTCTTTGCATTTCTGTTCTCTACACCCACATCTTCCATAAATATATGCGAATCTACATTTAAGAAACATCTGCAACAAAACTAAGATATTAACAAGAAAATAGTTATGCAGAGAGAGTTCGAAAAGAAGGAAGAATAGAGAAAGTAGAACAGATTACTTCATATAATTTTGTGGACTAAAAATGATTAACTTTGGGAAATCCTTTTAAAGCACAATTATCACTTTTTCCAACATCAGCATTTGCTTCCTAAGCTTCATCTTGTTCTTCAAAGGGCAATTCATGGTTAAGACCTAACACTGTCCATGGGACTCTATGTCCTGGAATTCCCTTACTGCTAAAAAAAAAAAAAAGTCTTACAAAGCTACCATGTTTGATGCCTTTTTAATGTATTCTAATATATGATAGACTTCATGTTTAATTATCTTCCACACTGAAGAGAATTAAACAAATTCCATTAAAGAATTGTTTATATTTTGTTTATGTTTTAATAGGAATAATTCCATTGATATTTATTTGTGACATTTAAAATGAAAAAAATAATTTTGTTTTTAGACATTTAAGGGTCTTAAATTTTAATATGGCCTACAATAATCCAATCGGACAGCTGCTCACTCAGAATGGAGTAAAACATCCAGAGTAAGTGTATTATCCTAAGGCCATCCCACTACTATTAAGTACTGCATTTTGCCATTACCAAACTGAATTAGAAGCATGAAATCTTTTTTTATTGTAAGCAATAAAAGCAATTTGCCTGGGCCTATTACAATATGTCTAATTTATTAACCATACCTTGAAGTACAATATGCTTAATAATTTATACTTTTGAACTAGTTCTATGCATTTTACTTTCTAAAGAGAAACATAACTGCCAGTGTATGGAAAAGTCATTATTCTAATTAGAAAAATACTGAAGGCTTAGAGTTCATTCAACAAATCAATATTTAATTAGCAACGTGCCAAACTGCAGATACCAGTTACTATATAGTGTATGTTACGAAAATGAAATGTTCGTTTATCACTGATGTAGCTATGAAGATTAGGTCACGGAGTCCCAAATAAAAATGGAATTAAGTACCCACATGGCATTGGCAGGTGGCCAGAACACTTCTTCTATATGACCTCAATAATGGAAACATGTCACCAGATTTCTAAACAAAGCCTTTCATCTTTTGTCATTTTTATAGCTGGCTTATATATGTGACTAAAAGTAGTTTAACAGTGATAAAATCACGGGGTAGAGTTTCACTGACTTCCACTAATTCAGAGGCTTATTTTTTTTTAATATTCTAAGCTTTTAATAAGAAAAGACATTTAAAAGAAATTCGTTTTTGTGTTCTTCCTGGGCTTTAATGCATTTATAGGATTACCATAGATAATGAAAGCTATTATTTCTCTCGCTCTTGAAAAACAACTCAACATTAATGTCAGTTGAGTTTCTCAGCATGGTGCAAGCTGGATGTAAAGGTAAAGACTGAAATGAAAAACAAAGAAATGTTCATAATTTGTGAACTACATAGAAGGATCGATGATTACATCAATATTGTGAAAGTCTCATATAGTAAACAAACTTCTTTAGAAATACTGTAAGCTAATGTATATATCATATACATATATATACACATATTTGTATATATACAATATAGTTAAATATAACAGTCAATGAATGTATTTACTTAACACTAATACTATGCTGATTTACATATGGTATACTGAATTTGCATAGAAACCATTCTCTTACTTCTGACATGTTCACATGATATATGCTGCACAGAAGTTAAAAAGGTAAAAATTAATGTACTGAATAGGAATACAATGTTGAGGTAGGTAACTGAGATATAAGAATATGAGTTTGAGCTAAGTACTTTTTAATCTGAAATATGAAAATGCCAAAATAACTGATGAGAGGAGTATTAATCTGAAGGGGACTGACTTAAAGTACCTTGATGTTTGAAGGACAAGACAGAGATAAGATGAAGAGATGCATAATATTTCATAAAGCAGGTCATATTCAATCTAGCAGTAAAGCTGGATTTAGACATACAAAGGGCGTTCTGTGACACAGGAGAACACAAATTAAGATATTCAGGCTGAGAAGTGATTATGAGCTTGAGAAATGTTAACTGTATGATGTGCCAAAAATAAAAAAACAGGAGTTCTTGTCATGGCTCATCAGTAACAAACTCCACTAGTATCCACGAGGACGTGGGTTCAATCCCTGGCCTTCCTCAGTAGGTTAAGGATCCATGTTACCATGACCTGTGGTGTAGGTTGCAGATACGGCTCAGATTCCATGTTGCTGTGGCTGTGGTGTAGGCTGGCAGGTGCTCCTCCAATTTGACTCCTAGCCTGGGAACTTTCATATGCTGGGGTGGGGGGCAGGTACAGCCCTAAAAAGCAAATAATAAACAAAATTTTAAAAACAGAAAATAATTAAATAATAAAATAATGAAATAGAAAAAAAAAAAAAACCTGGTGTTGTGGAAAGAGAACCTGATGTCAATGGAAGGGTAATAAATATTTTTTTAATTAGAAAAGCTCAAACCAGTATGGCCTTCAAAGGCGTTGTTAAAATTTAAAGATATGCCTTATATTAGCCACATTCCAACATAAGGCCATGCTTATTTATCTCCCTTTTTAATCATTTCAGCTATGTATTCCTCAACACACTTAAAAGTAACTGAAATGCATACTTTCTTTTTTTTTTGTCTTTTTGCTTTTTCTAGGGCTGTTCCCGCGGCATATGGTGGGTTCCCGGGTTAGGGGTCGAATTGGAGCTGTAGCTATGGCCTACGCTACAGCCACAGCAACGCAGGATCCAAGCCGTGTCTGCGACCTACACCACAGCTCACAGCAACTCTGGATCCCCAATTCACTGAGCAAGGCCAGGGATCGAACCCGCAACATCATGGTTCCTAGTCGGATTTGTTAACCACTGCGCCACAACAGGAACTCCAAAATGCATATTTTCTTAAGCATTAATGTTTAATTCCAGAAAAGAGCATCAGACACCATAGAGTCAGAAAACAAAGACAGGAGAGCCAAAAGATAAGAAAAATCTCTTTGTAGAGTGGTTAAGAGTTTGATTTCTAGGATGAGATCTGAACCTCTGTCACCACTTCCTGATCAACATACACATTCTTACCTGCATTTCCAAACTGATCAAAGGCATGTCATAACAGCATTTATTTCAAAATACTTTTGTAAGTACTATATTCATTAATAAACTTACTGTATCTACAACAATACCTAGTGAGGAATTCCTCCCCAATAAATACTGACATAGAGTTTCATGTTCTTTATTTTTACAAGTTTGGCTATACTGAGCAATTAAAGTTGACATAATCAACATTATAATTATATAAGGTTAGGTAATAAAAGGCTTTACCATAAAGTAGCTGTCATCATCTTTTGCATTTACTAAAGAATTTTAAGCAATAAGTTTTTAAGATTTTAAAATTAAATTAAGATGCTTATGTATATCTTATATATATATAGGTATATATATAAAGATACATATCACCCTCCTTCACCCACATTTATATTAATTAATCTACCTGAATGAAAACAATGGCTAGTCTGTGCACATTATGCTTCTTACTCCCCTGGTCTTGATAGCAAAGGACACAGGAACTGGCATAACCAGAAAGAATAAATTCACTAGACTGATAACTTGAGAAACAAAAGGAATAGTAAAGAAAATAATATTGCAGGAGTCTGGCTATAGCTAGAATCTCTGGGATATTACAAAGTTAGTTTTTATGACAGGTAGAGGCAAAAATGGGAATTGCAGGGGATAAAGTTTATGTTGATTATATCTTTTACTATTTATTTTCTCAATATAAGAGTGTTATACTAATAGTTGCAGCAGAAGCGAAGTGTGTTAAAGGTGACTGCTGTTTTGTTCATTTCCACTGAAATTTCAGAATGTTTATGTGCAGAAAGATTGATAAAGGAGAGATAAAATTATTTTAGATCAATAAAATAAGGTCTCTGAAAAGAGTAGGGAATGGAACCCAGATTACAATTTTACAGATAAAAGGTTTTCTTTTCATTAAGACGGCGAATAGGAAAAGAAGATCAAGGACACGTTTCTTTAAAACATTTTTTGAAAGTGATATTGAAGTTGCATCTATGTCCTGAGGTTTAACTTTTTTTTAAGTCAGTGCCAATTCTGAAACTAGGGAGTAGGTAACCAGTTTGAAAATTTGAGGGGAATTGAGAATTTGAAACAGCTCTCATGGGGAATATTGTAAAGAAATAATTAGTGAGCAACAGCAGTGTCAGAAAGCATTAAGGACCCGGTTCATGCAGTACCAGGAATATATGATGACTACGAACTGTGCTGCTGTGTTACAGCAGTCTTTTCTTCAGAATCATTAACCTGAGTGTGTGTGTGTGTGTGTGTGCGTGCGCGCGTGCGTGTGCGTGTAAAGGCGGAAAATTGCACTGATCAGGTTTGGGGTACTACCTGCTATTGGGCTAGAAGAAAATGTGTAACTGCACATTGAAAGTGGAACTGAAATAAGGAAGAATGTGCAAAAGGAGTCCATGGAGAGTCAGAAAGTACACCTCACGGTTTAAAAAAAATGTGGATTTAATTAAGGGAAGGAAAAGAAATTATCACGGCATGACACATGCTAGGAATAAACAGCATTTCTTCTGTTAACACACTGAGATTTCCAGATTAGTACCCAGGAGGAGCTCCAGTTGCAGCAAGTACTTCCTACGTTACGTCACTGGAATAAAATTGTGTATATAATTGTTTAACTACAAAAATTTGAATAGGACCTAAAACCAAAAACTGAATAAATGGAGATAATTATTTGGAGTAAATCTGTTTTGAAAAAGTCTGTAAGTATCATTTTATTGAAGACCACATAATAGGAAACATGTTGAAACATAACTATTTAAAGATAATCTACTTTTGACAAGTTGATGTCTGATTTGGAGTCATAATTCTAAATGTCCCTATTGGACTACAAACCCTAAAGATATCCTGAACTATTTATTTCTTAGACATCACTTTATTTTAATAGGTTTACATATCACCAGAGTTGGCCCATGTAATTATTAACTCAAATTAGAAATAATTATTTTATACAGACTAATGCCACAATTTCACTACTGACTCCAGAAATTTTCTATACTTATTTCTTCTAAAAGACATGTACAGCTAGAAGATAAACGATCAAATTGCATACATAAGCATCTAATTCCAAGTGCAAAGAAAATGGAACTTTGAAAATTCTCATAAGTTGAAGGATAAAACTGCAAAACTTTCTGTGAAAAATGTTTGATATAGGGTACATCACAATGAACTGGATTTTTAACAGTATTTCATACATTTTTTTACAGTGTTTCTATATGTTTTGAAGGCACTTAATTACAGGGATTCAAACAGCCACTGACTTTTCAGGACTAAGCTTATGGAATATATTTTGATATTTATTCTGTGGTCCTTGCAAGTCACCTATGAATTATCTGACTCAAAGCTACTATATCCAAAAAAGAAAAGAAAAAGTAAAACCCAGGCCATAAATCTCTCCCTCTGCAGGATGTTTGAGAGAAATATATGAGATAATTTATTAAGATTTCTTCCTACAGTTTCTGGCACAGACAACATGGTAAAATATACGAGAGCGATTATTATTTTCTACCACATGTTAATTTTATATACTGCTACCAGATTCCTTAATGCACAATTAAGGATGAATTATAAACATATCAAACCCTGAGTACAAAAAATATGAAAGAACAGTTTGATTCTAGGAGATTCCCTTGGTCATTTACCATTGCCACTGCAGTGAGAAACAGAATGAGTACTCTCCATCAAGAAAGTTGTACTCTTGCTTTTTTTCACTACTGCAATATCTAGACATTGTCCGCTCAAGAGAAAAAGACTGATACTATTTTTATGGAGAAACAAGCCTTCATAGACCATGTTCAGTCTGAGGCAGAGAGGTATGTCCTTTTTCTTCTCAAAACAACGCACTTTGCTTACTGTTGAAATTATTTTTGAAAGGCAGATTTGAACAACACGCTTGGGAAATTTTAAAATATATTCTACAGGGCAACAAAACCCATGACTTCTGTTTATGTTGAGTTCCTTAAACACAGACAGACATACTTTGGCAAGTAGAGAAATGTAGTGTGAAAACGAGCCATCAAATGATAAACAATTTTGGTAACATAAGATATTACTATTTGCAGATAATAATGAGACATTCTATTTAAACTATTTTATTTGAACAAATGTAAAGAGCATGTATAGACTATATGCATGTCCCAATATATTCACTTATTTTCTTCAAAGAGATGTTCTTAGAAACATACTTTTTATCTAAGGAATTCTCTCACATGGCTTTTTTTAAAACAGGAATCCTTGAAATTAACATACAATCCCTTGACTTACGTAATTGAAGAAGAATTCTGACATACCAAAATCACTTTAAAATGAATATCTGCCTCACAGAATAGCTCAATGCTAGCTTTATCATTATTTACTGTCAGGCTACAGTAAAAGATATTTCTGAAATTTTATGATCAGAGATTTCTGGTTCAAAATGACAGCTGGTTTGCAGGCCCCAAGGGAATCTTCCGCAACTATTCGTTAAATACTGATGGAGACACAGTGAAATATTTTTAAAACCTTAGCAGCCTTCTACAGTAATTCTGACAGATAACCTAATATTGGTATCTTGTATGAATTGACACTGATAGGAGATAGAGTTAGATGGAGGAAAAGTAGAAAGAGAGAGGGCCAGCCTTCCACACGTTGGCTGTATCTCTCGTCTTCTAAAAGCCAATTTCAGAAGCGTTAAGGTGTTTGGTTATTCAACTGCTGCTGATCACCTAACTGAGACACAGCATCTCTGACAAGCAGAGACTCTCTCGAAAACACTGCTTTGGAGCTGATCCCTGATACAGAAATTTTAAGTCACCGCTAATAACCGGAAGAACACAAGAGAAAACAGGTGACAGCAAAGGGCATTGTGAGGCGAGTGGTGCCTCCCACGGGGGAAACTGCTTTAAGTAGGGCAAAGAAAACATACCCTGGTCGCAGCGCTGGCTGAGGAGCGCAGTCCTCGCGGTACAGCATTGGCTCAGTGTTTGGCTCCACACCAGAAAACCTGGAAACAATGTTCAGAAACACACTTAATCAAAGCAGAGCGGGCCCAGACGATGAAGAACTGCCAGGGATGGGGAATTGGACTGGGAACTGCGCACATCAACCTTCCCTTCTGTTACAGATTTGAAAATAGAATCTGGAAATGGTGCCAGTTAACAAGAAGTGAATTCAAGGTCAATTTCCTGACCTTACCTATTAAGACATGAGCCAGATAGATCTTCCCATACAAGGGATCAAAGCGAAGGAAACAAGATGACTACTAAAAAAAATATACTAATGAAGCAAGGGAAACTGAGGAACAGCATAATAATAAAGAAATTTACTGCGGTTCTAGATAAAAATATGGAAAAGTTGTGCATAAATGTGACTAGAATCATGAAGGTAAGTGCATACTGATCATTTATTAATCTCTATGTATTAAACTATATTCAATAGAATATATAGTATAAAGACAATTTAAGCAAAGAATCAGAAATACACATTTCAACAAACATGAGTGATGAACTCACTGATAACCACATGAATAAAAACTGTAGTAACAAGAAACTCTTTTTCCTATTACTTTGAGAGGAAAATTTTAAATATCCACTTTGATGAAAATGATAAAAACAGATACTTTCAGGAATTGTTAAAGTGGATAAATAAACTGCATTATGCTCATAAGATGGGATACTATCCACAAGTTTTAAAAAAGCAAAAATGAATAGTTCTACTTAGCTATGCTAAATTAGAATAAAACATTGAGTGAAAACTCAACCACAGAAAAATATCTACATTACATAGAGTTTTAAAAAAAAACAACTAAAAATATATGATTATTTTTGCTAACTGAATACTCAAAATTGTGAGGAAGTATACAAAGGAGTAAATACATTTGAGAAAAATAATTGGAACCTCCAGAAAAAAAATCAAGATTTTTCTGCTTACTCTTTTGAACTAGGAATAGACTAGTCGCAGACTGCTTTTCCTTACGAAGAAAAAAAAAAAAAAAATCAAATGGAGTGCTTTTTACTGGCCTGGAGAATTTCTCCACAATTTTAATAATTAGATGCAATTCAGTTTTCAAATATAAAATTACCCATGGCTACCTCTAAGGGTACAGAAGCATAGAGAGTTATAGTAAGAAATCACAACCTGCTAAATATCTATAGAGACCTAGAACAAACAAGTTCTTGGAAAAAACAATTAACGAGCCAACCAGCTAGACAAAAATTTCCTATTTTAGCTATTCATGAAAAAAGTGGTCTATATTGAAAGGATTGAGGATCATTCTATTTATTTATTTATTTATTTATTATTTTTTTGCTGCACCCACAACATACAAAAGTTCCTGGGCCAGGGACTGAACCCGCACCGCAGCAGTGACCCAAGTCATAGCAATGACAACACTGGATCCTCAACCACAAGGCCACCAGGGAACTCCCCATTCTATTAATTTAATATGGTAGGTGGTATTATTAATTAAAACAATTTTTTTCATAGTTCCCATTGTGTCTCAGCAGGTTACAAACCTGACTAGTATCCATGAGGAGGTGGGTTTGATCCCTGGCCTCCCTCTGTGGGTTAAGGATTCCACGTTGCTGGGAGCTGTGGTATAGGCCGCAGGCAGGCTTGGATGTGGTATTGCTGTGGCTGTGGTGTAGGATGGCAGCTGCAGCTCCAATTTGACCCCTAGCCTGGGAACTTCCATATGCAGCCCTAAAATGAAAAAAAAAAAAAAAAAATCTGACCGGACAACTTTAGGTTTAACTTGATGTCTCTTCTGTGGTGTTCAAGGGCGATAAAACTCTGCTTCCAAATTTCCCATAGAGAAGGATTATTTACATTTCTCAAGTACTCCTGCTGTGTCATTCTGATGCTAATGGAATTCATGGGGTCCAAGAGAGCTTTATTCTTATCTGTGGCCTCAAGTCTCTGTACCCATATTAAGTACAGAGGACCCCAAAAACATCTTCATTCAGCAGCCCAGGTCTCCTCTGACAGATGAGTACACACTCTGATTCTGAGTGACAGTCTAGCACATTCTGGATTTCTGCAGTTGGCCCTTTTCACTCAGGTTAGAGAGCCCAGAAACTTGCAGTCGAAAAGGCTCTCTACCTTCACTTCGAGCAATTTAGGCAACTGACAGGGGATACTATATTGAGATTACTCTCACTGTATTATCAGGAGTCATTTCCTCACCTGGTAAACTCAAGAAGGACTCAAATTGTCATGAGTGACAGCAGGGAAAAGCAAAAACTGATTGCCAAGCCACTGGAAGTGGCATTAGTCAAGTCCCAGTAGGTGCCAGCTGGTTTAGCAGCCAGATGCTGCCAGGTCACACAGGGACCAACCCTTCATAAGTGCCAGCAGATGAAGTTCTTAGGTCATTCAGAAAGGATTCTGGTGTTTCTAGTGAATACCAGTAAAGAACCCTAAGTGAAAAATATTTGTATTTTACGTGGTTTAATTCCAAGTTGAAAAAATATCTGTTCTCCTGTGTATCAGTCCTAAAAAGAGAGAACATGTCATAAACAAAAGCACATAAATTCTAATTGAAAGAGATAATTTCCTATGATTTTCTAGAATCATTTGTAGAGTGAAAATTAATGTATCAAAATTAATTAAGGGAATGTAAAAATCCAAAGAGATGGCTATGGTAGAGAGACAGGAAAAATACAGCCCTTAAAGTATTTCAGGAGCAGTTTCAGACAGTTTATTCCAAGATTTCCAGGAGCAGATAATATGCACATCCTTCAAACTGACACTTGAAACAATCAAAATGTAAAACAATTGAAAATGTAACAGAAAAAAAATCTGATTCACAATAGTAAAGCACTCCATCAAATGCAGAGTAATAAAATTAATAAACAGTAGAAATTATAAAACTTAGGTAAACACCATCAACAAGATTAGGGAAAATGAAAACCTATGTAAATATCAGCACATTAAAATGCCCAATTGTTCCAAAATGATTCTAAAAATTCGTTGAAATCTTCAAAAATGCCAGTGTTTTTCATACAATTTAATAAGATATTTGTAAAATTTCTGGAGATTAAAGTGCATAAGACACATCCAAATTACTGCTCTACCTGCTGCACAATAAATAGGTATCCACCCATTTTACTCACCAATTATCCTCCTGATGCTTAGGTAGCTTGTCTCCAGAAAGCATAAAATGTATTCAGTGATAAATGGCTCGGTGTGTGATGACTGGCTGGGTCACAAGGTACAAACAAATGTTACTAAGTGAAATGGCTTATACATTGAAGGAATGGCTTCACCAAGTGAAATCTAAGTATTATAGCTCCCACTCACCACACACGTGAGCTCTGGTTTACTTATGTTCATTGGGACTTGGACTGTTTCAGATTCCTAAATTTGGCTAGTCTGAGGAGCAAAAAGCAGTTTTTCATAATATTTTAATTTACATTCATCTGATTTCTAGTGAATTTGAGTTTCTCAACATACTCTTGTTCTCTGCAATTTTGTCCACTTTCACACTGCATCTCCTGCCTTCCTGGAGTTAATCTGTAGTTTTTTTCCTCATACATAATGATTATTTTAATATCAATTTTAGAATGATTAAATGATGACTGATTATTAAAGTATGGAACTCATATACAAACATCTAAGATACATATCATATGTGTGAATATATACAAAATGATTATGAGTATTCTAAATATTTAGGTGGTCATGTCATTGAAAAATATCAACTCAAAGTCTATCAAAGACCAATTTTAAAAACCATACCTTCGGTTTGGAAATTCTTAAGATTAGTATAATGAAATTTACTATCCTTCTTCATCTGGTTTGAAATTTTTAAAAAGTCTAAGAAAATTTCCCAACCTCTGATGAACAAAAATAGCTTACAATGTGTCTTCTTTTAGAATCATACTTTTTTCTTTTACACTATTGCACACTTACAGGTTTGGAACCAAAGCATTTGGTTTCATTTTACTCCGTATTTTATGTCAACTTTCAAAACACAGAAATTGACAAGCTATACATCATTCTGTCCTATCACACATACATTTGAGAATAGCCAATTTTTTTTAAAGTGTTCTAGTTTTTATTTTCATAGTAGCATTGTAAATTTCAGTGGTTATTTTGGAAAGAAATATATTCAGATATATTAAATCATTCACTCTAAGAACATTGTTGATGTCATTATCTAGTTGGTATTAAGGAACATTTAATCAAAAAGAATATAAACTTTTGCCTTCGAGATTCATATTATAATACGCTATTTCTTACATATGTATTCAGATATTTTATTTTTTCTTTTTTTATTACTCAATGAATTTATCACACCTGTAATTGTACAATGATCATCACAATCCATTTTCACAGGATTTCCATCCCACAACCCAAGCACATCCCCCCAACCCCCAAACTGTCTGCTCCAGAGACCAAAAGTTTTTCAATATCTGTGAGTCAGCATCTGTTCTGAAAAGAAGTTCAGTCTGTCCTTTTTTCAGATTCCACGTCAGTGAAAGCATTTGATGTTGGTGTCTCATTGTATGGCTGACTTCACTTAGCATGATAATTTCTAGGTCCATCCATGTTGCTAAAAATGCTGGTATTTCATTCCTTTTAATGGCTAAGTAATATTCCATTGTGTATATATACCACCTCGGATATTTTATAATCAATAAATATGCATATTTTTTCAGCTTTCTATAATTTTTATATATAGAAATCACATTTTATTTGTAACATATTTTAACAGATATAATTCATACTATAATATGTATCATTTTAAAGTATAAATTTAAGTGTTTTTTTTTTTTTAATTTTATTTCAATTTTTGTTTTTTTGCCTTTTCTAGGGCCGTACCCACAGCACATGGAGGTTCCCAGGCTAGGGGTCGAATCTGACCTGCAGCCGCCGGCCTACGCCACAGCCATAGCAATGCAGGATCCAAGCTGCATCTGCGACCTACACCACAGCTCATGGCAACACAGGATTCTTAACCCACTGAGTGAAGCCAGGGATCAAACTCGCAACCTCATGGTTCCTAGTTGGATTCATTAACCACTGAGCCACAATGGGAACTCCTTAAGAGGTTTTTAGACTTAACAAAACTATGCAACTTTCACCATCAAATTTCACAACATTTTGATAACCCCAAAAAGAAACTCCATGTGCTCACTCCCAGTTCTCCTCCCCCCAGCCCCTAGCAACCACTAATTCACTTTTTACCTCTATGAATTTGTCTCATCTGGACATGTCTTATTAACTGAAGCATAAACATATAATATGCGGCCTTTCATGGCTAGCCTTTTTCACTAAGGATAATATCTTCACAGTATATCATGCTGTAGCACCATTTAGTATTTTTTCTTTATAGCAGAATAATATTCCATAATATGGACTTTCAGAATTTTGTTTATTGGTCCACCAACTGATGGACATTTGGATTCTTTCCAGTTCTGGACTATGAATTATACTACTATGAGAATTCGTATGTAAGTATTTCTGTGAATATATTTTTAATTTTCTTGGTATATACCTGGCAGTGGTATTGCTGAGTCATATTTTAACTTTATATGTAACTTTTGCAAAATAACTGCTGTATCTGAGTCTAATTCTGCTGCCTGCTCCGTCTCTTCCTATCATACTTTTTGTCTGTTATTATTCCTTGTAATTTTTTGTTGAAGGCTGGACATGAGGAACTGAAGTAAAGAGATCTTTAGTGGGAGGTGTTATCTGGCTAGAAGTTAGGTCATATTTATTGTTAGCAATAGCTGTAGGCATCTAGGTTAAAATTTGCCTTAGTGTCCTTGTTTTTTCCTTCCCTTTTGTCTTGGGTTTCCCTGGAGACTCATTCTTAAATAAAACATGGTACATGTAGATCTTTCAGTTATAACCCTCTGTTACTATATAGAGTTCTATTGATATAGTGGTAAGATGTGTGTGTATGTAGGGGGAGGAAGGGGAACATTCTGAAGTCCTAAAATTAGATATTTTAATGAGCCTGTGTTGCTAGGCTGTGGCCTTCACAAATGTGTCTGTTTTTTTGGATAAAATTTCTCCCCCAGAGAGAAAGGAAGGTACAAGGACATGGAGTTGGATACTTCCGTTCTTTATGCCAGTCAGATGTTGGTAACCTCAGTTGGTTAGGCTCCAGTAACTCAGTTTTCCTCGAGGGCAGACCTTGTTAAGAACAGAATGCTCTGGCATATTTCAAAATATCAAAACTTCCCTCTCCCTCCTGGAGGCAAAGGTGGGTTTTGATTGTTTGTTTGCTTAATTTGTTTTTCCTGATCTAAACTGTGAGACCCTAGAACAGCACTTGGAGGTGAAATACACAGAAGTGTGGGGATTCCCCTAAGAATGGACTGCCTGGAGTTTTTAATTAAATTTTCCCACACTGAGACTACAGCAATTTTTCAAGTGCAGTTTAAGTTTTCCTACCCTGGGTCTGGCTCCATCAGTGGTGTCTGTGCCTGGAATTCTCCTCCTGTATGTAGTGTGTATCCCCCTATCTGTCTCTCCAATCGGGAGGCAGTGGTTTGTCCTATAACCTCAATTCTCTGATGATCTAAGAAGAGTTGTTAGTTTTCAACTAGTTCAGCTTTTTTCTTGTCAGTATGCAAGTGATGATTTCTAAACTCTTTACATGCCAGACTAGACTTTAACTCTTTGAGAAACAAGCAAACTTTCTGTAAAATAGCTGTACCATTTTGCATACAACCAGAAATACATAAGGGTTTCAATTTCCCCACAACCTTGTCAGCACCTACAGTTACCTGTCTTCATGATTACAGTCATCTTAGTGGGTGTGAAATGGCAATCTATCATAGATTTGCTTTGCCTTCATGATTTTGAGCAGTTTTTCATATATTATTTCTTCCTTGGAAAGTTTTCCATGTAAACATTTTGTCCACTTTTTAAATTGGGGTATTTGTTTCTATTGCTGTTGTTTTGATCTGTAAAAGTTATTTATATACTCTGCATACTAGAACTTTGTCAGATATTTGATTTACCATTTTCCCCCATTCTATAGGTGTCATTTCACTTAATGGATATAGTGATTTTCAGTATAAGAGTTTTTGATTTTAATAAAGAATAAATTTACTTCTTTTTTGGTTGGTATGCTTTTGGTATCATATCTAATAAACCATTGAGATTATTAGGTAATGAAATTGACCTATGAATTATTCTAAGAGTTTTATAATTTTATGTCTTATATTTAAGTTCTACATTTTAAGTTGGTTTTATATATGTTTTGTGAGGTAGAAAACCAACTTCACTCTTTTGCAGGTAAGTATCCAGTTGCCTCAGTACAATCTGTTGAAAGGCTAGTCTTTCTTCAATTTTAATTATATTAGCGCTCATAAAAAATCATACTGCCATGAATTCGTGGATTTAATTGGGGGACATCAATTTTATTTCAGTGATCTGCCTCTTTATGCCAGCATCACACATTCTTCACTACCGTAGATTTAAGTTTTGAAATTTGCAAGTGTGAGTCCTTCAACTTTATTATTTTTCAGGTTGGTTGGGTTATCCCTGGTACCTTGCATTTTTATATGAATTTTAGAAATATTTTTAATACATTTTTCAAAAAAGGGCAGCTGGGATTTTAACAGCAATTGTGTTAAATCTACAGATCAACTTGAAGAGTATTGTCATCTTAACAATACTAAGTTTTCCAATCTATAAAACCCTGGTTATACTTTCCACTTATTTATATCTCCTTTAATTTCTTTCAAATGTATTTTGTAGATTCCTATGTAGAAGTCTTAAAGTTTTTCTGTTAAACATATACCTCCATAGGTTATTCTTTTTGATGCTATTATAAATGAAATTATTCTCTTAACTCTGTTTTTGACCTTTTCATTGTCAGCTGTATTAGTTTCCCACTTCTACTGTAACACGTTATCATAAAATTAGTGGTTAAAATCTATTCTCCATGTCAAAACCAGCAACAGAGCATCTTCCAATCTTTTTCTATTTCCACTGTCACATCACTTTCTTCTGATTCTGACCTCTGCATTTCCCTATCTCAAGGAAAGTTAGTTGTGATTACCTTGCGCCCATCTAGATATCCATGATGACCTCCCATGTCAGCATCCTCAAATTAATCACATGACTAAATTACCTTTTACCATCTAAGTTAGTATTTCACAAATTTGGGAGATTAGGAAATAGATACCATTGGGGGTGGAGGGGACTATTATTCAACCTGCCATAGTCTACCCTCCAAGCCTCAAAGATTCACATTCAACTCCCCATGCAAAATGGTTCCTCACCCCAGAATCAACAAAAATGTTATCCCATTGCACTATCAACACAAATGGAAAACTTCATCTAAATTTCGCTAGATCAAAAATTCCTATTCTCTCCATCTAAATGATCTAATTATCCAGAGGTGAAGGTCTGGGTGTAATCCATCCAGAAGCAAAATTCCTTTTTATCTGTTCACTTATAAAACTAGAAAATAAGTTATTTTTCCCAAACTACTATGGTGGGGCAGGCATAGTATAGCAATTACAGAGATCTCTACTCAAAGAAAGAAAATGACAGAAAAAGAAGAATCACCAGTCACAATTTCCAACCAAACTCCAATATATTTTAAGAATAACAGGATAATCTTCTGTGGCTTGCAGCTCTGCCCTTTAGACTCATTGCCCCACTCTCTAAGCCATCATTTCTTTTTCTTAAAAGAAAGTATATACATTTCAAGCTGAGGAGTTTACCAGTTTGTTTCTGACCTGCAGAATTTGGCGGATCCAATTGACATTTTTCATTTCATATGTTCAGCCTTATACCTTTCATCTCAAGCTGTCAGTTCTTCTGCTGGCATCAATTTTTCAAGATCCTGATCTGTCTTCTGTGCATAACATGGGATTCGCTCTTTAAAAAACTGTCTCCTCCACAGATACTTCGTGGATAAGCATATTGCATTTACCAACTTCATCTTCAATGGCTGAGGAGATTTCTGAATCATAGGTGTAGTCTTCTCAAAAAGACCTAAGTGTGACTGAATACTCTGGCCTATTGATTCAAGCTGCTATCTAGCGTCATTTCATTTCAACATAAAGGACCCCTTTTATTTCTAGTTCATCATGTCTGCAGGTGACATAATTCTTTCAGTTCTTTGATTATCTGAGAATGTCTCAAACTTCCCATTATTTTTGGAAGACAGTTTCATTGGATCTAAAATTCTTAACTTACAGTCTTTTAGCACTTTGAATATGTCAATCCACTGCTTTCCGACTTCTGTGGTTTCTTAAAACAGCTGTTAATCTTCCTGAGAATCTCTTGTATGTCATGTCACTTCTCTCTTGTTGCTTTCATGGTTCTCTACCTTTCGGTTTTGGATAAATGGATAATGATGTGTCTAGCTGTGATTTTTTTAATTTATTCTATTTGGAGTTTGTTGCGGTACTTGAATGTTGAGGTACCTGAATACATAGAATAGTTTTTCATCACATTTGAGAAGGTTTTGGCCATTACTTTTCTTGTATCTTTTTTTATCTTTCCTCTCTTTCTGGGACTCCTATTCTGCCTATGTTGGCATACTTCTTAGTGTTTTGGTATCTCTGAGGTTTTGTTCACTTTACTTCATTCTTTTTTCCTTCTGTCCTTAGCCTGAGTAATTTCAATTGATCTATCTTAAACTGTGCTGATTCATTTAAGTCTTCTGTTGAGCCCCTTTAATGAATTTATCAATTCCAGGCTATTCTTTAAAATAATAATTTCTATATGAAAGTCTATGTTTGGCGAGACATGGTTCTCATGTTTTCTTTAGTTTTTAGTGATGTTTTTTTCTCTGAACATATTTAATATCACTGATTTAAAATCTGCTTCCTAAGTCCACATCTGAGTTTCCTCTAAGACAATTCTTATGTACTCTTTCATTTTTTACATATATTTTTTTTCTGTCTAAATGCCTCATTTTTTGTCTTTGGTGGTCTTGTAAAATTTTGTTAAAAATTGGATGTTTTAAGTAACAGTGTGGCAACTTCGTTAATCAGTTTCTCCCACCTGCCCAGGATGTTTTGGGTTCTACTTGGTGTTGTTTAATAATTTTTCTTAAGTAATCATGTAAAGTCTATATTCTCTGCTTTTGTGGCCATTAGAGTCTATCAAATGAGCTCAGCTGTTTGTTAATGAGTGGACAAAGACTTTCTTAGATGCCTAGAATCAATAACTCTCCAATTTATTACCAAGGGTATCTGTCTGATTATTAAAACTCACCTTTAACAATCACTGGAGCAGTTTAATATTCCAACAAAGCCTTCACTTCCTGACTGTGCAGAGCCTTGGGGTTAGCCAAGGTGAAAGCACAGGGCCTTTTCAAGTCTTCTGAATATATCCACTTGGGCACGCACAGCCAAACACACAGCCTTCTAGAATCTCACAAATATGTTGTAGCTTTTCAAAGCCCTCTCCAGACATCTTACTCTCCAGATTTTCCCTTTTAAGCTTTTCAGTTAGCCTATAGTTTGTCTCAACTGTTTTCCACTACCTCACGCAGCTGAAATGTTCAACATTCCCTTGATTGTTTTTGACAAATGATTCTCCCCTTCTCAAAAAAAAAAAAAAAAAAAAAAAAAGATGCACCTGGGAAGCTCAGTCTGTTAAATAAAGGCAGGTTGCAAGTAGAGTTTTTCAGGGAAACACAGACCTGCACAATGAAAATTCTCAAGGAATGGGGACCTGAAAAAGCTCCAACCCTAATGGGGCCCTAGGGTAGGGGCTCCTAGGCTGCTAGTTTCCATAGGGGTTCAGGCTTCTGGTTTTCAAGAATCCTACAGAGTTGAGGAGGGATTGCTGGAAATGGGGCAAATTAAAGTGCCATAAAGCCCACTGTTCTTACAGACAGTCCACATTTTTTCTTGAATAAACACTTTTCAGGACTGCTGCCCATGGTGGTTATTTTTCAGAATCCTGGAGAAGTTGTTTCTAATATTTTTTCTTTTTTTTTAATGGAGAAGATAATTTTCAGGGCTTCCTCCACCATTTTTTGCTGATTTGCCTGCCATATGATCTGAAAGAGATGGGCAAAGTCCTCTCTTACATTTCTGTGAACTTTTTCGGTATGGAGTTAATCTTGTTATTACTTTTATTATTACATACTGTATTAGGCTATATAAATTTTCCCAACCATCTCTTTTAACCATTACTTTTCTAGTTTTCTTTTTTTTATTATTTTCTAATTTACTCATTTCTACATACCATTTATATTCTTTTTAAAAATTGTTCCTTGTGTTTCAATCAATTATGCCTGGGAAGCACAATTTATTTAATTCACAACCAACAAACACACAGATTACATTTTCTTTTGGAACTGCTTGAATTGATTATTATAGTTTTACTTATCTATTTATTTAGTCTTTTTAAGGCTGCACCTGCAGCATATGGAAGTTCCCAGGATAGGGGGTGAATCAGAGCTGCAGCTGCCAGTCTACACCTCAGCCACAGCAATGTGGGATCTGAGCCACATCTGAGACCTATACCACAGCTTTTTTACTATTTCATTGGTTTTCTTTTCTTTTTTTTTCGGTTTGGTTTCCCCTTTCGTCAAGATTATTTAAGGTATCTTGGAAAACCTTTAACGAGGAAGGGAATTTACTGGAAACATATTGCAAAGTTCACAAACTCACCTAAAAGGTTAAAGATCAAAGCACAGAGATGAGCAGGAACCAGGTGGGGAGAGGGCTACACAAGAGAAGAGCCTGTTAGGGCAAAGTTACAAGCCCTGCTGCTAATCACCACTCTCCCTTAGTTACTGTTTATCCCACTCTTAATTATGTATGTTTTTATTGCACCATTTGATATTTGAAATGTTATTATTTTTTATTATAATGTAAATTATAGTGCTATGACTCACTTGAGGGCAAGAACTATTTTCTGCAACTACACGTGTCTTAACACAGTTCAATTTTGATTAGTTGATTCCGTTTACTGATCTACATTTTACTTGTAATTGATAACTTATTACCTCATGGAAATATATATATATATATATATATATATATATGTATATTTCAAGGTCTCAACAGTTATAGGCATAGAGTATAAAGTAACAGAATAAAAAGGGGTGTGTTGAAAGCAAAATATGTTCTTGAAATTCACTGATGAAGAGAATTTCTTCGGTACCTAAATGTCTGGGTATTCAAGAATTACTGAAACTATCAAAAGTTTTCACCTATCATTTCTGAAACTGTGAGCGTTCCCATTATCTGCTATTTACCTTCTTTAAACCTTTGCACTCATCTGGTCAAATACTTTGTCATTCAGATTTAATGGATATTATTTCCTTCTCTCTATTTGGACCATCTCTACAATGTTATTCTTTTTTTCCCTTAAGATGACATCTATTTTTAGCAAGCATTGTTGATATTTCTGCTAACTGCCTTTGGCCCTTCTTAAGTTATGTTCAGGCTCCTCTCACCAAGCTCCGGGGGGCTTTTGTTTTCAATTACCTGAAACTGGGACTTTCAGCAGAGGACAGCCGCCAGGCTTCTGGAGCTGTGTTTCTCCACATTTCATCCATCACCTACCCCTGTTTTTGCCCAGACATGTCTTAGTTATGACTAACTGATGTATAAATATGAAAGCCTGTTTCCCAGAGCTCCCTCTGGGTCAGGCTGGACTTTACGGGAAACTATACCCTTAGTCACTGCTTTCCTCCCTAGCTGTGCTTCATTCCAGCAATGTTTTCCTGGCCTGTGTCACAGGTATCTAACGTCCTTCCTCCTCAGCTATTTCAAGTCTACTACCAAATTCATACACTTAGTACTTAAGCTTAGCTGGATTTTTAGATATATTACTTTTCATTTCTTTGACATATTCTCTTTTTGAAGTGTTCATTATTAATCTTTCATTTTATTACACACAGTAACCTGATTTCATTCTGAGAAAATGAATTAGAAGAGATTTAATCTATAGAAGATAGATATTATGGCTAATTTAGTCATTTTAGGTAAAGGAAATACTAGCTCTGCTGGCCTTGTTCATCCTGACTCTTCCATCTCAAATTACTGCTGATATGCTATTTGATACCTACAGGCTGAATTCTAGTGAAAACATCTGGTTTTACTCAGGTATTTCAAGAAACTCATCTGTTGTCCATTTTCTCATTTTCTGGACCTTATGAGTTTGTGTTTTTATTTTTTTTTTATTATTTCATTTTTACTTTTTTCATATAATTGATTTACAATGTTGTGATAATTCTGCTGTACAACGAAGTGATTCAGTTGTACATATGCACACATGTATTCTTTTTCAGATTCTTTTCCCACATAGATGATCACAGAATACTAGGTAGAGTTCCCTGTGTTATATGGCAGGTCCCCACTTGCCAATCATTCCACACACCACAGTGTGCACATGCCAATCCCAAAACCCCAGTCCATCCCTCCCCCTCACCTGTCCCCTTTGGAAACCAAAAGTTTGCTCTCAATGTCTGTGAGTCTATTTCTATTCTGTAAATAAGTATATTGGTAACCTCTTTTTTTTTTTTTAGATTCCATACATAAGTGATATATATGATGTTTGTCTTTCACTGTCGGACTGACTTCACTTAGTATGTTAATCTCTATATGCATCCATGTTGCTGCAAATGGGATTGTTTCATTAATAATAGTTTTGCTCTCTAATTGTTGTGTGCCTAACTGTTGAGTGCCACATCTGGTATGAGGAAATGAACAGAAATAACTTGAAATCAAAATAGTATTATTTTCTCTCAGAGATATTTTATTTTTCTTCTGTTATCTATTTAGCACACTGATGTTAAGAACAAATTTCATATTTTTCAGCTTTTCTAGTTGTTCTCAGTGAGAAGAACACAGTACAGTTACCTAATCTACAATTAATAGAATTTCAGTGCTCATATAATATTTATGTGTCTGTTTACCTTCTTGTGTTCCACAACAAATTGTGTGTTTCTTAAGGGCGGTGGCTTTACTTTATCCATCTTAGATACCCAACAACCTGCAACTCTATGTACACACTGGAACAGCTCTCCATGACATTGATTAAAATGTCAATTGAAGACCAGTGTCAATTGAAGACAATAGTTGAGAATAAAGCAACAGGGAATCTGAGAAATGTGATAAGTATTCTACGCAAATAGCAGCATCTAAGAATTACGAGAAGCATCATACTTACTGCAGCCTGGAAGATTTGGCATCAAATTATGCTCCTGCAGATGCACCAGCTCTCAGAATCTGTGCAAGTATTAACAATCTTCAAACTCATTTTTATGTAACACAAACTAAAGTTGTTCCAACGAGAAAACGAGTTAATTGACATAGGATTCCTAGCAAAATCAATGATGCATGAGTGCTCAAACACTGAACTTTTTATTATTGTAATTATTACTTGATACGTGTATTACACTAGAACTCAGCCTGTAGGTATCAAGTAAAATGTGAGCAGAAATTTGGGTGGAAGAATAAGGATAAACAGGGCTAGCAGAGCTCAGGTTTCCATTACTTAAAAATGACAAAATGAGCCATAATGTCTACCTTATAGAGATTAAATTTCTTCTAATTCTTTCTCACAGGTCTTATTTTCTAATCATTCAGAATTTTTGTCCCATCACTATCTGGAAACTTCTCAGGAGTTCTCTAGCCCCCTTTTATTACATTCTAGAAGAGAAATCCAGTAAAACTAAAATGCCTAAATTCTCAGTGACCTTTTCTCTTTATATCCCCTCAAAATTATGAGTGGTTACAATTTCACCTATGACTGGCAACAAATAAAGACTTACAAGTCAAAGTACCCAAAAGAGACCAAACCTTCGTAGCAGGCACAGGATTTTGGTGCCCGGCATTCATCCCACATCTACCAGGCTAACTGTACCTTGGGAACATCTCTTGGGGTATCGCTCCTCTGTTGTTCGAAACAAAGCTATTTCAGTGACATTCATCCTATCTCAGACCCAATGCCAAGGTCTCAATTAAACACTTGGCCTCCAGGACTGTCATATAACCCAATTCAGCCATGGCTAATTGTGGAGCTGTTTAGTGGGAATCTGGGAGAGAAAATTCTTCACTCTCCTCACTGTGGTTTCAGGAGTGAAATATTCTCTTCCCACCGGACCTCAATATTGTTTTGGGGGTCAATAAATATTAATTCAACAGCAGACGCAGGCCTTTGATTTAGTTAGAAAGCAAAAGCAACGGTTTTAAGAATGAATACAACAAACATAAACCCCTTTATACCGGTTTCCATTTGCTGAAGATAATTTAAATGCTTTCACAATACGAGTTTTTTCCTACTTCAGTAACTTTAGGTTTTTAAGACATGGGGTAACAGCGGCTATGACTTCAATTTATATTAATTGGAAAATACTAAATTTCCTGTTACGTATGTGTTGTCACGATAAGAAATTTTCAACATAAAATGTTTCTTAACAGCTGAAAACAGAAAAGCGGGAAGGGCTGAGCACTGGCTTCGGGGACTTGAGGGTTGCAAAGAAGCCGGCTGATGATGTCATTTTAGGCGAATCCATAGAAAGGACACGAGTGGGCTGCGCCCCGGTGGTTTTCCTCTGCCCTCCCCTCGACTCCAAGCCCGGTTGTCTATGGCATCCCACCACCTTCACTGGGGTCACACTGACCTTACCTGGACCGCAAGATGGAATCCCGGCGGGCCTGGAACCGAGGAGGACCCGGGGTGCCGACATCCTTCAACAGCGGCGGCCTGAGCTCCAAGGAAGACCTGCCTCTTCTGGAAGCGGCTCGCTGCACTGCACGGGCTTCCCGGCAGCTTCATCCCCACAGAGGTCGGGAAGGTGGGAGGCTTCGCGTCCACGTGTGACCTGCGACGTCAAAGGTCACGTCCTGACGTCAGAAGTTCAACCCCTGGCGTCACTGGCCGCGCTCGCTGGCGTCATAGGTCATGACCTCTGACGTCCCCGTCCAAGCTCACGCGCGGCCATACGTTCTTACGGAGGCCTGTGGACCTGAGCCGCCTTCCGCTCAGCGTGTGCTGAGGTGCGTGAGTTTGGCGCTTCGGCTGTGAAGCTGCTCATGGTGCCCGCGCAGGTGCCAGGTGGGGCCGGGCCCAGGGGGCCTGTTCCTCCAACCTGAGTTCTCCTCGGGGTGGCAGTTCCCTGGAGGGAGGCACGCTCGCCGGGTGAGCCCCGGTCACCTGCGCATCACACCCGAACCTCAAAGTGGACTCTGAGCCGGCTCAGCGCCCAGCTCTGCTGGGCCAGCCCTGCTGTTCCTTGCTCGTGACCCGCCGTAGGGCTGAGTTCCCTGGGCCCGGGTCTCTGGGCCGCCGACCCTGGACCACTCCGGGTCCTGCTGATCTGGAGGGGCGAGCTGCGCTGGGAAAGTGCCGTGAGGATCCCCCGAGAGACGTCTTTCTCCCCTTTTAACCCGCTCACCCCTGAGGAAGGCGCATCGCCTGGAACCTGAAGCAAGCAGGTGAGTTGGCTGTGCCTCGTGGCTGGGGTGAGTGATACGATCCTAGATTCACATTTCTCGTTGAGACCTACTGTGTTTCAGGGGAAAAACGCAAAAAGCTGAAACCAACTAGTGGACACGTTTCACTTTTCAGCAAATACCTTTGAGTGCTGTTTGTATCCAGTGTAGCTTTTAATCCCAAGGATACAGTGGTGAACAAGGACGCGGTCCTGTCAGCAAGGTGTGAGAGGAGAAGGGTAGATAAACAAACATATACACAATTAGAATGTACTCTGTCCAACGGTGATGTGTACTCTTATAAACAAGGAGGAGGGGGCAGAAGGGAGAACTGGTAATAAAGAGGATTGACTTTAATTAGTGTGATGCAGACGGCCATACTTGTTAAATAGTGTTTGAGTAAGACACGGCATGTCTTGTACTAGCCATATCTCTAAATTCTCAGATTTTTATTTTTTACGGAGTAGCGCCATTATCCTGCTAAGAAGGATACTACATATAACATTCCCAGTTCCTGTATTTACTGGAATGTTACAAAATGTGCTGGGTATCGACAAGAAATAAATTATGTATGTATTACTCCAAAGAACATTGATAATTTATGAATTTATATTAAACCCATTTTACTCTGTCTTATTAAACTTGAGAGCTGTGACCTATCTAGAGATTTCAGTTAAATTAAGCTAATTAAAGCATGGAAATAGCAAGGGTGAAAATGGCATACATGTAAATTGCTTAATGCAAATTTAAATTAATGAGTAAAGCAAATTTAGAAGTGCCCTGTTTTTATACAATTAATACATAGTTGTCTCTTTGCCAGTACAGTGAATCACAATTATCATATTCATAAAAAGTGAACTTTCTGAAATCTGACGTTATACATGTTCGTATTCAAAGATTCAGGGTAATTTTAACAGGAATACTTTCTTTTGAATTTTTCTGATATATAGGTGGTTTACCTTAGAATGATACATTATAAATTTTACTTTGTGAAATATCGATGTTTCATTTTTAGTGAAACCATTTTATAGTTTTGTTTTCTAATCTGTCACACACACAAGCGTACACATATATGCTTAAGATATTAATTTTATTATATGAACACATAATAAGTAATATGAATACATGCAGAGAGAAAGGGTTGGGATAAAATAAAGGTGATTAAAAATGATAAGGAGGAAAATGAAGAGAACAATAGTGAGTTAGGAAATAAAGATATGTTTAGAGGTTGCCTTTACATGTAGATTCACAGAAACATACACATATGTACATACATATACACACACACACAAATACATGCGTGTACATCATTTAAATACATTGCCTGTATGTCATAGCCTGGATTTCTATTAGTAGATTTTTTTTTTCTGGCTTTATTGACATAAAATTGATAGTAAAACCCTTATGCATTTTAGGTGAATAACATGATTTACTATGCATTCATTGTGAAATGATTACCACAGTCTACCTAATTAACACATCTTCCACTTCATAGTTACCATTCTCTGTGTTTGTGTGTGTGGTGTGAATACTCGAGATCTGCCCTTCGTGGCAAATTTCAAGTATACAGTAGCGTGTCGTTAACGCTAGTCACCATGCTGTGCATTAGATCCCCTGAGCTTAACTCATCTCGTAACAGAGTTTGTGCCTTTGACCAACATGTCCACATTTCCTCCAACCACCAGTCCCTGGCAACTACTCCTGTATGATTTCAGCTTTTTTAGATTCTATACATAAATGAGATCATGTAACATTTCTCTTTCTCTGTTTTCCTTATTTCACTTAGCATAATGTCCTCCAGGTTCATCCATGTTGTAAGTGGCAGAGTATTTTCCTTTTATGGCCTAATTATATTCCATTGTGTGTGTGTGTGTATCACATTTTTTATCCAGTCATCTGTCGTTAGACACTTAGATTGTTTCCATATCTTGGCTATTATGATTAATGCAGCTGTGAATATGGGAGTCATGATATAGCTGGGAGATCCAGAAATCATTTCTTCTTTTGGATATAAACTCAGGAATGGGATTGCTGATCGTATAGTAGTTTCCTTTTTACTTTTTAAGAAACCTCCATACTGTTCTCTGTAGTGGCTGCACCAATTTATATTCCTATCAGCAAAGTGCAGGCTTCTCTTATCTCCTCCATACCCTCACTGGTACTTGTTGTATCTTGTCTTTTTGATAATAGCTATCGTGACAGGTTGGAGGTAATCTGATTGTGTTTTGACTTGCATTTCCCTAATGATTAGTGATGATGAGCACCTTTACATATGTACCTGTTGGCCATTTTTATGTCTTCTTTGGAAAATGTCTATTATATCAGCTTTGGAAAAATGTAGGCTCTTTTTAAAATCAGATTATTTGTGTTTTTGCTGTTGAGCTGTATGAGTTCCTTATGTATTTTGACTATTAACCTTTTACAAGACACATGGTTTGCAGATACTTTCTCCCAATACATAGGTTGCTTTTTCATTTTTGTGGATTGTTTCCTTTGTTGTACAGAAGTTTCTTAGTGTGACGTAGTCTCACTTATTAATTTTTGCTTTTGCTGCCTGTGTTTTTAATGTCATATCCAAAAATCATTGCCAAGACAAAATCAAGGAGCTTTTTCTACATGTTCTCTTTTAAGAGTTTTATGATTTCGGGTTTTACATTTTAGTCTTTTTTAGTTTAGTTTTGTGTATGTTTTAAGATGAGTTGTTTTTTTCTATGAATATTTAGTATCTCCAACACATTTATTGAAAAGACCATCCTTTTCTCCTTGTGTATTCCAAATTGGAAAGAAGCTAAATGGTCTCTGTGTATACATTATGCATCTTAAATACTCTGAAAACCACACATACACACACACACACACACACACGTGCACACACACACGTGCACACGTACAAACTGATAGAACTCCTAAATGAATTTGGTAAAATTGCATACTACATACAAAACATCAGCTGCATTTCTCTATACCAACAATACGCTATCAAAAGACAAATTATGAAACAAGATCATTTGTAATAACATCACAAAGAATAAAATACTTAGGAATATGTTTAACCAAGTAGGTGAAATATCTGTATGCTAAAAGCAACAAGACTTTGCGAGAAATTGAAGGCACACAAAAATGCAAAGATATCCCATGTTCATTGATCAGAAGACTCAATAGTGTGAAAATGCTCATACTACCCAAATCAATCCACAGATTCAATTCAATCCCTATTAAAATTCCAACAGCATTTTTCACAGAAATAGGAAAATGGTCCTAAAGTTTGTATGTAAGCACTCAAGCCAAGCAATCTTGAGAAGGAAAAACAAAGCTGGAGACATCACCCCTGATTTCAAACTGCACATGGAGAGTTTAGCTCAGCTCTTCCGTGGTAGCTGCCTTGGCATCCGTTTTGTTTGGCAAAGCGGCCTGCAGAGATCTTAGTCTGACACTTTTGTTTGGCAAAGCGGCCTGCAGAGATCTTATTCTGATCTTATTCTGGCACGTTACCTAGTCTGCAGAGTCACAAGCAAACGATACGCCATCCCTGACAGTCCTCACCATCAGCAGACTCTGGCTGCCCAGGGCTTTCCCTTTCTGTACGCCTTAGATAAGACCCCCGTGTAGCTCCCCAAAGCCCTGCTCTTTTGGTTTGAACTGACCCGTCTGGCCTTAGGCCAGGAACTCCCGAGCACTCCATCCACAGCACTAATCAGGTTGTGCCTCAGGTCTGCAGGCTGCCTTGCCCTTCCAGTGCATCCCCTGGAGGTAAGGGAGGTACTTCTTTCTTTCATTTCCTCCCATTGTCCGTGGCTGAACCTTGGCTCACCTTCTGGAACCGTGAGTTCCACTTAGTAAGTGTTAATTTGACATTTTCTCGAGTTATTTCCTACCTGATCATATAGTTGGTTATCAGATTAGGAATTTTATATTTCACCCTTTATTTTCAAGAAGATCATGATACTAGTCTTAAATGCCAAGAATTGTCTGTGGTATGGATTGCTTTAACTGATAGTTATCTGTCAGTTAATTCTAATTGTCACATCAAGTTTTAAGTTTTATAGTAATTTCTAATTTTGATAATTTTAATGTGTTCTCTGTTCTCTAAGTTATCTGTTTCTTTTGGCATCTTCTGTATTCCATGTGTACTTTAGTCTCTTTATTTTTCTTTATTCACTGTGCATGTCTATCTGATATAGCTGTTTTACCACAAGTGTTGGGGATATTTAATAAAAACGTTATTGTAAATTAAGAACCAGATTGATCATAAATAACTGTTGTAGACTTTTTTGAAGATAGGAAGGTCTTTCCCAGTTAAGTTGTGGAAGACCAACCGTGTATATTTTTATCAAACTATTGTTATCAATAAAATGAATTATGTCTTGTCGCCTCTGAAAAAGAGCTTATGTAAACCTGAAAATACACATAATATTTTGAAAGAATATTATGTTTCTGTTTTACAATTTCTCAGTTTAAACTATCCTAATCTTGTATTATTTCTCTGCAGGAATAAGATACAATTTTAACATCAAAAGCCGTACACTACCATCTGAATTATCTTTCCCATCGTGACTAAAATATTTAAAGATATGAAAATGCTTTGGGTCAAGTGTCAAAATCTTAGTAAACATCACATAGTTTACATTTTTACATATACAGTGCCAGTGTAACTGAATGACATATAATATGTAGGTAATTTACATAATTTCAGAGTATCTACTCTTTTTAAAATCTCTTTTTTTTGTCTTTTTGGAAACAAAACATATGAATTAAACAGTTCGTATTTTTGCTGCTTTTTGAAATGCTATAGTACCATTTCTTGTCTGTAAAATAGTAATCATGATTTTAATCTTATTTTACTATAGTTAGTATTTCCTTTATTTAATTAAAATGTTTTACTTAAAATAGTTTTATTGCTTCTTAAGTCCCTATTCATGCATTTTGGTTTTAGGTTACACTAACCAATTTTATAAGCAGTTGGTAACATTGTAAATTATTTTTAAAAGGGAAAAGATTTTTCTTTTGGATTCATCAGTATTTAAATAGTAAAAACAATTTATTATTTGGTAAATTAAGGGGCATTGCTTACTTTGTAAAATTTACATTCTTTTTTTTCACACATTGAGGGAAATCACACTTGAACTTAGTAAAATGATTTATTCATTATAAATTTTACATTGAGCTATGAGATTTAAATGTATTTAAACATACACTACCTTGAGGCATTAAGGAGAAAAATTGTTTTGCTAAATATAAATACATAAATTATCCCATGAATAATGTTTGATGCAAATTTCTTAAATTGAATTCTCTTAAAAAGGTAATTCACTTTTTATCACTCTCTTTCAACATCTTTCAACATCTTCAGGAAGGTTTTGCCTACTGGCTCTTGTCCGTCCTGAAGCTGAATAGGCCTTATTCTATTATAAGTCTCTACAGTCATAGAAAGAGCCTTTTAATTTCTTTATTGACAGACCTGAAGCCAGAATTCATATGCAGAGAAAGGGCTTTTTCCCATACCTGTTTGGGGAAAAAGAAAAAGAAAAACCAGAAACCAAGTAATATAGAAATAGTGTATATACTCTGAAAGCTGGAAAAAATGAGAAACCAAAACAGATATTTTTAAACATCCAGTCAAGAGTATAATGAGCCTCACAGAGCACAAAATATCATCCGTCATAAACAGAGAGGAGCTCACTTACGCCATGATTCTTCAGGTGATGACAGGGTAAAAGAAATACCTACAAATCAATTTAAATTGTTTTTATTTTCTGATGATGGTTTGAGACAGAGCCCAGGCTACTCACACGACCCTTGTTGACCTTGGACTTCTTTCTTTGGCTTAATAATAGGCCAGGTTTACACATGAGAGGGACTTTAGCTTATGCAGTTATTAAGTACCTGTATATCATTATTCCAATTTAGCAAGTAAAGGCATAGACCCTATGAAATTAACTTACCTTTAGGTCACCTGGCTTTAGAGTATAGTGAGCTTGGGGCTTGAACCAAGGCAGTGTATGTATGGTAACGTCCTATCAAACTGAAGTACCCACTTCAGGACTCCAGAGAAGACTTGAGAATTTGGTCACCAGAGATCACACACAACATTAACATTAATCCTGGTGTGATGCAAAAAGAAAACCTCAAAGGACTACATGGTACTCATTCTTAATTACCTGAAATTGCATCACACACAACACATACTTAGACTACTACCCCAAAAACATTGCTTATATTTTAACTAAATGACCTGGGAATAAAAATATTCCCAAATCTACAGTAGACACTGGTCATTTCATAGTACATTAAGGAAGTTTTTGACAAAATTCCAATACCTTTGTTCATGTGAGTCTACGTTGTAGATCATATCACTTGATTTACCAATAATCAAAAATATATTTTATGCAAAAATCTTAAAACTTATACATGTGTATGGCACCAATATTGATACTCACATACAAAATTAAGTTTTTTTAATTCTTCTCACCATAGCACCTAGTGAAATATATACCATTAACATATGAATGTGTAAACATATCTCCTTCTAGTAATTAAATTTATACTTATATCTGTAGACATATATACAAAATTAACTTTGGGACATATAATATATCCTCTTTATTTTACTTATATTTCTCTTAATTAAATACCATTTATGTTATATGTTATTATCTATTCTTATCTTGTGTTTGCTTATACAACATCTAGTTAAATATACTTCTTTGTGGGATAGTCAGGATTTTTTCCAAATAGTGCAACTATAAATTCTGTGTTGAACCTCAAACTTGTACATAAATTATTTTTTTCAGTCTCAAAGATGGAGAAGATGAATACAATCCTAAATGTTATAACTGATCTCAGAATTATTAAATCAGAAAATTTTATCAAATATTGTTGAATATATTTGAATAGTAAAGACTATGCATGTAAGAAAGCATGATGAATATGTAAGCATAAATCTTAAATAACTCTCAGGTGAGTGCTAAATTTCAGATACTTTGCCAGGTGATTAAAATTTCACTTGGCAAGTTTCAAAAGCACCTGGTGAAGAACGCTAAAAATGGAAACTAGATAGTTTACACTTTCTATCTCAATTTGATAAAGTACATTTGAGTAAAGTGTAGAAATAAAGTAGAAATATCACATATCTGCTTGCTATGCAGAGGATAAGTAAAAATATAAAGGCAGAACCTCCAGAGATGCAGTGTACTTCAGATTAAATTCAGGGTCTCCGTGTATGGAAAATGGACAGGTTTGACGCATTATTTTTAAAGCTTGCCCTACATCTTATAGAAACTCAGAAATTGTATCATATGGAAAAAGAACTTCCTTTTTCTATACCATTTAATTTATTTATTTATGATTTTTATTTTTTCCGTTGTAGTTGATTTACAGTGTTCTGTCAATTTCTACTGTACAGCAAAGTGACCCAGTCATACGTATATACATACATTCATTTTCTCCCATTATCCTCCATCATTTTCCATCACAAAATCTACCATCTCAGTTCCTCATGAAAGAACATTTGCAAAACTTATCTACTAGTCCAGTAATATCTATAAATATTTATAGGTAAGTATTTCACTCATGAAAAAGACTAGTCCTCAAAAAGACATAAGAATGTACTTACTTGTGTCTAACAGCTCCATTTCACTGTCAGCTGTCCAAATGTAGGATGTGTATTCATTTTACTTTTAAATAATATAAACCTTTGGTGTTTAAGAGAAAATGTCTTTCAATTAATTTAGTATAAATTTTAGTGTTGGGATTTTTACATTTTAGTTATTATATTGTATGATTTTCAGAAAAGCAATTATATTCCATCTCTCATTATTTTCACACAACCCCATGAAGTAAGCAGGTAGTATTATCCCCTTGGAACAGTCAAAATAATTTTAAACAAAAAAAGTTTTATATGACTGAACTAAAGTTAAAGAACTTGGAAGCAGTGGAAGGAAGACATAAAAGTTGTTTTCTGGCTGCTAGTCTTATGTTTTTCTTGGCAAACACTTGAGACAAGAAAGAATAACTGAGTTCTGTTAAAAAAAAAAAACATTAGTTTTAAGAATAAAGCCAAGGAAGATATGAGTGTCTTCTTAAACTATCATTTATATTCTTAGCACATTTTATATAAATATCCTATAAGGCAAAAACAAATTCAGGGGGCATAGCTTTAGTTAAATGTTTCCAAAATATGTTTGTATATTTTCAATATACAAGCTGAGCATTAGAGAAATTAGGTGAGATAATTACCTTTATAATCAAGCACCATATCTGTAGCATATTGATTTGTGGCAGCAAACTACATGTCAAAATTAATTTACACATTTAATTTAAATGTTCTAGATATAACACAGGACTCTCAAGAGACCTTATGTAACTTTAAACATGTATAACTGAGGAATAAAATGGCATACCTAATATTTTTACACTAATGTACACAAAAAAATGGATAAAGCCAGAAAATGGTGAATGATGGACACATTCATCATGTAAGGGTTCTTTATAAATGAAACAATGTAAAATTCCTGGGAGTAGGGGAAAAAAACGCTTAAGCATCAGCAAGCAAATCAGCTTGCACAGGGGATTGCTATAAAGGGCTGATTGCCTCAGCAGTTCTCTCTGTGGAAGGAGACCTATTCTCGAATTAAAGCTGGCTAAACAGATAAAGGTTGAACTTTTCAACTGCAAGGTAGGTATAGGAATTGCTCCTTTTTTTCCTGAGAGAAGCAGTAAAATTTTACTACACACATCACCAATTGGGCTTTTCAGCATTAAATACCAGCAAGTCTATTGTGTGGCTGCCTGCAATATAAATGAGGGCTGGGAGGAGAGAGGTAAACAGACATCTCAAATGGTTCAGACAAAGATGGAGACTCAAAAGTGGTAAAGCACACGCTTTTCCTTGATGAGGTTTCTGACTTTTTGATATTGCAACTTTCACAAGACAAAAGCACTCTTTGTTAAAGGAGGGGAAAGAAAGGTTGAATGAAAACTAGAAAAGTAAAAATTGGAGTTTGTGTGGCTGGGCCAGATGTATAAAATCATTAGTTTTATCCCAGTGACAGAATTTTATGGAAAACAATAAAAGCTACATAAAAGAATGCTGATAGCATCACTTTACTTTCTATTAGCATTAGTTTAGATGTGTAGGCGAGCGAATATGCACCAGGGAGAGGAAAGGATGGAGAATTTTTTTTTTTTTCTTTGACCATTAAGTTAATGGAGCTGATAAATGGAATTGTAACATTGACACTAAGTGACAGTCTTGTTCCTTTAAAATCTGCTGTTTCATTCTAGTTCCTTCAACCTTGAATTTCTAATGTGTGCAGCTATTACATTTAATAGTTGTGTTTGGTGATTTTATGAGATTCCAAAGAATAATAAAAGAAATGCCACTTCCGCCTGAGTAAAGAAAGTTAAAACACATTAGTGAAATTTCAGATCTATATCTACACATAATCGTTGAAATTTATTTAAAATAAAATCCACTTAATTTTGCAGATTAAAGATGAGAAAGAACTGAGCCTTGTAACCAAGAAGGAGGGTTATTTCTTCCCACATTTAAAGAATCAAGGTGGAGATTTAAGTCAGTTGTTTTCATATAATTGTTCTTTTCCTGGGAGGGCAGAACATGTCCATGTGTACTTCCCTAGAGAAAAAAATATGGTCACTTTCTATTCTTTCTCATATGTAAATCTACCATCCAAAGAAGATGTATGGCCTAAATATGTTTAAATGAAGAAATTTTAACCACATCTTGGAAAGAGTACAGATAAAATTTACTCTTTCAGTAGTCTTGGAAAATGTGTTGTTTGACATGAAGGATAAGGACTGGGATCCACTTTGGTAAACCTACTTGAATTACAGTCAGTACATTGAATTAGGCATGTGTGTTTTTGAGAAATTTAAATTCTGTATCATACCTTTATATCTCCACAAAATTTTTGAAAATAAGAATGTAACTTTTAGTAACATTAATAAAAATTTGAAGTTCCCGTCGTGGCGCAGTGGTTAACGAATCTGACTAGGAACCATGAGGTTGCAGGTTCGATCCCTGGCCTTGCTCAGTGGGTTAAGGATCTGGTGTTGCCATGAGCTGTGGTGTAGGTCGCAGACGCGGCTCAGATCCCACATTGCTGTGGCTCTGGTGTAGGCTGGCGGCTACAGCTCCGATTAGACCCCTAGCCTGGGAACCTCCATATGCCACAGGAGTGACCCTAGAAAAGGCAAAAAGACAAAATAAAAAAAAATAAAAAGTTTAATGCCAGATATTTTTTTACAGGAAAAATGAAATGTGGAAAAGTTCATGGATTTTTATATTGAAAAAAGAACAACTCTGGCTTAGAAAAATGTGATCTGTTCAAAGAAAAAAAAGGAAGGAAAGAAAGGAAGATAAAAAAAGAAAAGAGGGGAAAAAAGGAAGGAAGGAGAAAATAGAGTAAAAACTAATCCTTGACTAAAAACAGAACTGCTGTATGACAGCAGTCCCATTCCTGGGTGTATATCTGGACAAAACTGTAAGTCAAAAAGTTACATGCACCCTAATGTTTATGGCAGCACTATTTGCAGTAGCTGAGATGTAGAAACAACCTAAATGTCCACTGACAAATGAATGGGTTAAGAAAGTGTGGTACATACGTATAATGGAATACTACTCAGCCATAAAAAGAACAAAATAATGCCATTTGCAGCACCATGGATTCAACTAAAGATTCTCATATGGAGTGAAGTAAGGCAGAAAGAGGAAGACAAATTATATATCAATTATATGTGGAATATAAAATATGGCACAAATGAACCCATGTACAAAATAGAATAGACTCTCAGACATGGAGAACAGACTTTTGGTGGCCAAGGGGCAGGGAGAGGGAGTGGGATGGTCTGGGAGTTTGGGGCTAGTATATGCAAACTATTACATTTAGAGCGGATAGACAATAAGGTCCTACGCTATAGCTTAGGGAACTACATCCTGTCTCCTGGGATAGGTCATGATGGAAAAGAATATCAAAAAAAGATTGTAGGAGTTCCCGTCGTGGCGCAGTGGTTAACGAATCCGACTAGGAACCATGAGGTTGCGGGTTCGGGTTCGGTCCCTGCCCTTGCTCAGTGGGTTAACGATCCGGCGTTGCCGTGAGCTGTGGTGTAGGTCGCAGATGCTGCTCGGAACCCACGTTGCTGTGGCTCTGGCGTAGGCCGGTGGCTACAGCTCCGATTCGACCACTAGCCTGGGAACCTCCATATGCCGCAGGAGTGGCCCAAGAAATGGCAAAAAGCCAAAAAAAAAAAAAAAGATTGTGTGTGTGTGTGTGTATATATATATATATATATATATATATATATATATATGACTGAGTCACTTTGCTGTACAGCGGAAATTGACACATCATTGTAAATCAACTATACTTTAATAAACAAACAACCAAAAAAACCCCAATCCCCAGAACTAATCCTTGAAGTTGTACAATAATAAATATAGGTTATTCTTTTTTAATCATAAAATTTTACAATATTCAAGTTCTTAAAAATATCAAGCCAATTAAAAAGGAAATAAAATCGGGGAACAGGTATTTCAAAAACCTGAACCTCCCCTACCAAAAAAAAAAAAAAATAGACCTAGTATTACTTTTGTAAAGTTACATGTTCATAAATTAGAGAGGAGGCGACAAGGTAGGAATTATTTCTAATTGATATCCATATCAGAAGGGAATATTGAAACTGTTGATCAAACTGTTGTGATTGAAAGTAAGTAATACGGGAGTTCCCATCATGGCACAACAAAAACGAGTCTGACTAGGAACCATGAGGTTGCAGGTTCTATCCCTGGCCTCACTCAGTGGGTTAAGGATACCTCGTTGCCATGAGCTGTGGTGTAGATTGCAGACGTGGCTCAGATCTGGCATTGCTTTGGTTGTGATGTATGCTGCCAGCTGTAGCTCTCATTCAGCCCCTTGCCTGGGAACTTCCATATGCTGCAAGTGTGGCCCTAAAAAGCAAAAAAAAGAAAGTAACGAAATACATGACATACTTTATAAAGCAACATTAAATAAATACCAGCTAGTGCTGGCACAGTTGATTTATAAGTGAAAGTTCAAGTTGGCTTATATATACTACATGTCTTTTTTAAGGATACTTTCAATGAGCTGTAATTCTTGATTGTAAAACAGGTGACTTTACAACTTGGCTGTATTTATTTATTTATTATTATTGCTTTTTAGGGCCACACTCGCAGCATATGGAGGTTCCCATGTTAGGGGTCAAATTAGAGCTACAGCTGCCAGCCTGCACCACAGCCATAGCAACTCCAGATCCAAGCCACATCTGTGACCTATGCCACAGCTCATGGTAACGCTGAGTGAAGCCAGGGATCGAACCCTCATCCTAATGGATCCTAGTTGGGCCACAACAGTAACTCCGAAAACTTGGCTGTATTTATTAATGAATAAATGACTCTGATTGTGTGGCTCATCCCCAATTTTGAAGAGTGCTTTTCGGGGATGCTTTAGTTAAGGATATCTCTACTTAACTGTCAGTATATAAAAAGCAGATGCCAAGACACTGTCCAGTCTTACTTCCACTTAATCGTTCATCTATTTATTCATATATTTGTATACTTCCAGCATAAGTCCATAATTGTTTGAGAGGTAGAATTTTAGCTCGTCTCTTACGTATTGCTGTATAACTCCAAAATGTAGTGGCGTGACACAACAGTTACTTTAATTTTCTTTTTTTAAGTGATTTTTATTTTTTCCACTATAGTTGGTTCGCAGGGTTCTGTCAGTTTTCTACTGTACGGCAAAGTGACCCAGTCACACATACATGTATACGTTCTTTTTCTCACATTATCCTCAATCATGCTCCATCACAAGTGACTAGATACAGTTCCCAGTGCTATACAGCAGGATCTCATTGTTTATCCACTCCAAATGCAATAGTTTGCATCTGTTAACCCCAGATTCTCAGTCGGTCTCACTTTGTCTCCCTCCCTCTTGGGAATATAAGTCTGTTCTCCAAGTCCATGATTTTCTTTTCTGTGGAAGGGTTTGTTTGTGACGTATATTAGATTCCAGATATCAGTGATGTATGGTATTTGTCTTTCTCTTTCTGATTTACTTCACTTAGTATGAGAATCTCTAGTTTCATCCATATTGCTGCAAATGGCATTCTTTTATTCTTTTTTGTGGCTGAGTAGTGTTCCATTGTGTATATATACTACATCCTCTGAACCCATTCATTTCTTGATGGACCTTTAGGTTGTTTCCATGCCTTGGCTATTGTAAATAGTGCTGCAGTGAATACATAGGTGCATGTATCTTTTTCAAGGAAAGTTTTGTCCTGATAGATGCCCAAGAATAGGATTGCTGGGTCATATGGTAGTTCTATATTTAGTTTTCTGAGGTACCTCCATACTCTTCCATAGGGGTTGTACCAGTTTACGTTCCCACCAACAGTGTAGGAGGGTTCCCTTTTCTCCACACCCTTTCCAGTGTTTGTTTTTTGTGGACTTATTAATGATGGCCATTCTGACTGGTGTGAGGTTGTACTTCATAGAGTTATTTTAATTTTCTTATGTGATTCCTTAGCATGGAGTGAGCCCAGCCAGGCTGCTGTTTATGGTGTGGCTGCAGGACAGTAGAGACCAGCATTAGCTGGCTTGCTGAGAACAGGACCTTATTTGAAAATTGGGTCATTACCATGCCAGATTAGGGTGGTTCCTAAATCCGAAAACTGGCATCTTTTTAAGAGCAGGGAGAGAGGTTCATATCCAGAGACCCAGAGGAAACTCACGCAGGGAAGAGCACCTTGTGAAGGTGGAGGCAGAGCCTGACGTGATCTGCGTAACAGACCAGCACACAGGGCATTGCTGGGAACCGCCGGGAACTAGGAGAGAGGCGTGGGGCAGATCCCCTCTCCAGGCCCAGAGAAGGAAGCAACTCTGCTGACACTCGGTTGCAAGTGTCTAACCTCAGAACTGAGGGAGAGTAAGTGTTTTAAGCCACGCAATTTGTGGTAACCTGTTGCTGCAGCTCGAGGAAATCGATACAGTTAGTTCCCCCGCCCATGTCTCTCTTGCTGTGGTTCAGCATCCCTCCCTTTCATGTGGCTTTACCACCGTGTCTCTCTACATGGTTTCTCCAGGTGGACTTTGCCATGCATGCTCAGGACGCCCATGGGCCCAGAGCAGAAGCCATGATGGTTATAAAGGCTGAGAACTAGAAGGGCATAGTGTTATTTCTGCTAAATTGGATTAATTCAAGCAAATCTCAGGTCACACCCAGTGATGAGTACCAGGGGTTATGCATTTCATCAGTGGCTTCCAGTGTCAACCGTGTAGTCTTCCTCATGTAAAGATGAAAAATGTCAGTCAAGTGGTGTGAAATATGTTGTGAAACTTTAAGTCGTATCATAGTAGCCAAGAAACAGTCATGCTGTGAGACAAAAATCAGAATTTAGGAATTTTTCTTACTATCCCTATATCTTATTAATATCTGTCAAGACGCAAACTTTTTATTTGTTATACCCATATGGAAACTCCACAATTTTCACTAAGAGCTACTAAGGGCAAACCAAGTGGTATTACTTTAGTTTCAAGCATTCAGTTCTGACTTTAGAGCCCTTTAATGACTAGACCAAAATTAATGCAAATATAAAAGCTTTTAAGTCCTAAGCATTTCCTCAACATCTCTGTTGAGAAAGTCTGTGGCTGGTTAACTATTCAGTGTGAAGCTTTGCAGCAGAATGTAAGATGACCTTCAAAGATAACTTTCTTGCCTTCCTGAAGCTTTCAGCCTACTGGATGATACAAGCAGTAGTCAAGATAAAAAATAATAATAATCTAATGAAATTCCAATAGCAATAATAACTATGATGAAAAGTAAAACAGAGTTAAGTCATGCAAATTTCATTAGAGTTCACAAAAGTGTTTTCTGAGATGATAATTTGGAGACACAATTTGAGAAAATAAGCCACTTGAAGATTTTGGGGAAGCTGCCAGCAGGGCAAATAATGAGAACAAAGGCAAAGAAATAAGAGGGATCCAGTAGCAGTTTCAAGTATTTGGACAACAGCATTTCAGTAGTTTTCAGCTGGTCCAAAGATTGTTATTTCTTTCATGCCTTTCTCTTTTCTCATATGCCAGAACCGCACTGGGCTAGCTACAGCTGCTGTACAAATCCTTGTCAGTTAGCTAACCATTTCCTAGAATCTCACCAAGGCACTAGATTTTTTTGATGGCTTTTAAGTCTTGGCTGCCAACAAAGATTTACTTCTTTAAGGACTTCTTGGCAAAAATTGGAAGCATTGCTCCTGGGAAGTTAGCCTCACAACTCTGAATCAACTGAAAGAAATCTTGTGTGTGCCTGAAAAGCCTATGATTTATCTTAATTCCATATGTAACATCCTGTGTAAAGGTTTCCAGAACTTCTGGAAGCTCAACAAATTACTGGAGTATAGCAGCTATCATAAACGTGAGGATGAAGATGCCGGTGGAAAACCACTACTGCTCTCCTGTGTGGTCTGCACCTTACCACCTCATTAAATAGAGCTGCATTTCGGAGAGATTTATAAATCGAAGGAAAGAGGTATTTCCTCACAGTGGGCGTTACTGAACCTCTCTTGCCAACTCTAAGATAATTAAGAGAAAAGTACCCAACAACTGCATTTTTTCTTTCACTCTTGTCAACTGATTTCTTCAGAAGCAATTCATTTTCTTTGACAGTTACTTCGCTTTCTTTCGTGGGGCGGTCACCTTTCCTAGTCCTTTGTCTTTTATTTGTTCATTCGATTAATTTCCCCATAGAGGTTCCCTTACTTTTTGCTCCACCTTTAGTGCCCTCTGATCACTGAAATTATCTTGGCAAACTATGCTTCCTGTCTTTGGAAAATTGCCCAACCTGCAGCAGCAGAGGGTCCAAAGGCAGGATTCCGGCCACCAACAGTGTTCTTTTGAAATGTAATTATTTTTTTCTAATTGAAATTTAGGTCAGTTAATATACTTGTAAAATTACCATTGCCATCTTTGCCTTTTAATTAGAGTATTTAGATAATTTATATTATGTAATTTTGACATCTTTGGGTTTAATAAACCCAATCACAGTTTTCTATTTAACCTTTTTTATTCATTTTTCCTTTTTTTCTACCTTCTTTTGAATAAACTAATTTTTGTGATTTTACTTTATCTCTTTTGTTTACCTCTTGTCTATTATCTTTGTGTTCTTTTAGTGGTTGTGTAAGGGTTACTCATGGCACTTCACTGTAATATAGTCTCTCCAAGTGCTATGCTATATCACATAAATCGTAAGGATCTTCCAGCAGTATACCATTTGTACTTTCCTTGGCCTTGGTGCTTATGTTGTAAGCTTTTTTAAAAATCTGCATGTTGTAAACCTCCAAGTGTATTGTTTTGTATTTGTTTTATTCAGTCCATTATATTGTATAGAGATTTGTAATTTATAAGTATTTTATGTTTCCCAAAGTTACTGTGGTTTCCCTTCCACTTGGTATCCTTTTCCCTTCTTCTTGAGAGTTTTCATTTAATATTTTTCCTGGTACAGGTCAATTGGTTGTTATTTCTTTCAGCGTTTGTATGTCTGAAAAAAGTAATTATTTTTCCCTCATTTTTGAAAGGCAGTTATTACTGGAGAGAGAACCCTTAAATTGGCAGGGTCTTCTGTTGCTTTGCCTTTCAGTACTTTAAGATGTTGCTTCTTGGCCTCCTGGATTAGATTGTACTCAGTAAGAAATTTCAATGAGAATGAGAAAGTTTTTTATCTTTGTAACTCTGTATGTGGTGTGTTTGTGAGTTCTTGGTCCTCTGCAGCTGTCCTCTGAGCCACCCTGACCCTCAGTGCATTCAGCCCATCGTCTCCCTGACCCTTCATCTGGACCCCACGCTCACTACCCCCACATATCCCAAGCCACAGAGCATAACCTGTGGGCTCCAACTGCATCGTATCTGCCTTGCAGGCAAACCCCACACTCCACACACCTGGGCCAGGCCCAACTCTGGCCTCCAGAGTCCACCACAGTATTCTGAACAGAACATTTCTTGCTGGAAAGGCCCAGGGGAGGGGCCCGCACCCCTAAGCCAGGTGTTGACAGTTGGACTGGGCAGATCTGGGCTGGCAGATCTTAGGGCAGCGCTCTGAGTCTACTCTTCAGGGAAAAGGCTCGAGGTGGAACAGAGAACAATGGACTCCTGGGATAAGGAGCAGACACCTTCTACTGCCAAGAGGCACAAATGGCTGCTGGGATGTGCACGAGAGCCTGCGTTTTTTCACATGCATGTGACTGTGCGTGTGTGTTTGCATGTGTGGATTACTTTTTTTCCCACTACCTTCTGTGTGAAGTGCACTTATTTGACTAAAGGCCTCACTCTTTTTCAAGAGCAGTGTTTGGATAGGGAGCCCAAGGTGACTTAGGACCAGCTGTGCACTGTGTACTCGTTACCGTATCTTGGGTTCCAGATATAGGGGCTCTCTTTTTTCTTTGACCCAACTTAGCTGAGAAGGCCATTTCATTTACTGGGATAGTCACCCAGCTCTGGTTGCGAGAATAGCTACTCTGCTACAGTTCCAGGCATTGAGCTGTTTTCATTTTGTTGTTGTCGTTTCACAGTAAGGGTCTGCGAGGCTCATTAGACAGCCCGTGACAAGATAAAAAATGATTAATGATGCGAACAGCTATAGTCTATCAGCCACATGCCACTTGTCGCTATGACACTCTCCTGAAAGACATCCCTGGACTCAGGTTTCCTCTGGGGGTGCCCAGAGGATGGATTTCCTCGATCCAAGACCCTGACTCAGAGCGGAGCTTTGGGATCATGATTTTTCCGTATAGTTAGTGACTCCGGCTCGAGTCAGGGGAGAGGCGGAAGCAGGGCTCTCTCTGTGGGTGGGGGCACTTTCTGCCTTTCTTCTTCATCTTCTGAATCCTCATCTGTGTCTTACACTTGGGAATCCTGTCCAGCTGGGAAGGAGTCTCCTCTTCCTTCTGCCGTTTCTCATCCTTCTCATCAGACTGGTCTACCTCGTCAGTAGCACTTGTGAACGTAGATTCTGGCCCCAGGCACTGGTGTGTGGGACGGGCAGTCCGCTCGCTTCTCTTGAGGCAGGAAGCCCACCATTCCCACCACCACAGAATCATGCCAGTTGATCTCACGTTAGCCACCACTCCTCCTTCTTTTCTTCCTTCTTTCTTGGAAGTTGGCCCACTTGGTAACCTACCTGGTCCAAAACTTCTTGGGGCTTCTCAGCCTCTTTTTTGAGCTTTCTAAATAAGCCTTTGGGTGGGATAAAGATCAAGGTACAGTCATCTCTTGGTAGCTAAAGGGGATTCGTTTCAGAACCTGCACAGATCGGAGTGCTCTAGTCTCTCATATAAAACAGCATATTAATAGCTATAACCTATGCACATCCTCCTGTATACTTTACATTGTCTCTACATTATTTATAATACTTAGTACAGTGCGAATGCTATTCAAATGGTTGTAAATACACCAGAAATGCTACATAGAGAGGTTATACTGTGAGAGTAGGAAGTCAAACTCGTAGCTTCTCTGCTCTTTGTGCATCAGATACCTTAGAAATTGGCACCCATTCCTGGCCACAGACTGAGCCATCGGCTTCACCATGTATGAGCTTAATTAGTTTCTCTCCTCATTATGGGCCAATTTTATAGTTCTCGTATATAGACAATAATTCCCCACCAAACTCTTATTCCCGAAAAAAGATCACAACACTGTGCAACACAATTTCAAAGACCAGAGATATAATGATAATTAAAATGTTCCAAATTCTTTTTATGTAACAAGTATAATATTGACATTTAATGAGTATAATCTTTGAACAGAAAAACTAAAACCTAACACACATATGCATAATCATATGAGCGCTAGCTTTGTATTAGCAAACAGAATGCAGAACATATACAAAAGTATGCATATTACCCAAGTGTGAATTACTCTAGAAATGCAAAATGGCTCAATATTAGACCATCAGTTAATATAACCACTATGTTAATATGGTTGGGGAAGAAAAAAAAAATCACATGATTAACACCATTAATATTAAAATGAGGTCAGAATTAAGCACATACTTTGTTTAAAACCATCCATGATTAAATTAGAAATTGAAATTTAATTTAGGAATATGAAAATGTGGGTACATATGTCCAAAACACATTGTCCTGTTTAAAAGGAAAGAAATTAGAGGTAGTATTACTAAGTCAAAATGTCCATTGCATCCTGTTATTGATTTAGAGGTATTGGTGAATATAATTAGAGAAGAGAAAAAAAATCAGATAATACGTAAAAAAAGGAGTAAGATGTATCTCTGTTTTTATAGGCTAGGTACTGGAATCTATGACACTATCCAGCATGGCTTTATGAGATCAGGAATGGGGAACAGGAAATTCTGGATGAAGGGAAGAGTTGAACACTGAGAAAAGGCTGCAGAGAGAAGTGGATGGAGAGCAGTGTTAGGCAGACCATCTGCAAATCAAAGCTTTGGGATTGTAACTCAGCAATCCTACTCTTAGAGTATTTGACCCTAATTAGTAGTAGTTTTTCCCATTTAATTTAAGTAGATTTTCTTATTGATGTATATAAGACCAGTCAGTCAGTAGTACTACCTTAAATCAGTCTTTGATAGAATTCATTGAGAAAGGAAAGAATTGATTTTATCATAAACATTCACTTTCCAAGAAGAGGTTCGCATTTGGGAGCAAATGAATGTGTGTCTGGAATCAGAAAAAAAAAAAAAAAATGTAAATCTATGGAAAAAAAGATCATCTGAAAAATATTATTGAAGGATCTTTGGTTGGGGAGACTTTGAAGTTTAGTAGATTGAGGGGGGTTTTGGCTTTCATTTTAGCCCCTTTTTAAACATTTAGCCATGGTAATAAATTTTGTCTTTTGTCTTGCCATACAAGGAATTTCTTTGAATAGTGTTTGAGAAAGTTTGATGTATTTTAGGGAAAAAGTAAAAGCTATATTATGAAACCTAAGTTAAAATTCTTCTAACTTTCCTTACATTGAGCTTACCCTTACTTGAGATGAAAAATTTTGCTCTCATCTATTATAGAGAGTTTTTGCCATCTCTTTAATATTATAGAAGAGTACACATATAAAATGATCACATTCATTACCCTTTTAATAAAGTGAATATAGTGATTGCTTTGGGATATAAACAGGAAATTACACTCATATTTTAAATCTTTAACAATATCCATAGGATTTTTGATTTTGAAACCTATAACTTTGGGAGTGAAAGGATCATCTTCCGTACATTTCTGTTGCTCTAAGATTCAGTTTTTCTAAGGATTCATTTAATATCGAATGAAATGCCCTGCTTTATTTAGGCAAATATATTTGTTTATTGGTAATGGACGAGTGATATATTTTGGCCTTTGTACTTTCCCAAGATGACACAAGTCAGAACAGTATTATGATGGAAAATGTGTGCCAGCTCCATGGTTTGTCGTCTCAGATTTGAATGTTAAACTATTGTAAATAAGCCTCTAATTTCTGGTCCATATTATCTGCAAAAGTTTTGCTATTGCCTATCCACCAAAAAATTAAATGAAAATATAAAGAAAATCATGTATCCATCCCTCAATTATATGAAATCATCTCAGTTATCTCAGATCTTTTTGGGGTAAGAAATAAGCATAGAAAATTGAAGGTCAATATCAACCTGTTTCCTAAATCTTTCTCTCAGAGGAAAGCATTCTTCTAAATTTGGGTCCTAGAGTCCCATTTTTTAAATACTCTGAATACATTTTTATTCTCTTACGCCATATTTAATATTACTTTACCCATTTTGAAATATATCTATATCCATGTCTCTATCAATCTATCTACCTACCTATCTAACCTTTGCCTGAGTGAAGTGCAGGATGTTCCAGGGAATACTGACTGTGTTAATAACTGAGCAAAAAAGTATGTTTCCTTAAGTATCTTGTAATTATGTTTATCTTTTTTAACTTGCTGACACCTTTACTAAAATTTACTCTCTTTTGTATAATGTAGTGTATCATTTATTAAATTCTCCCTACTTCCTTTACTACTTGATATATTTATATTATCCTGCTATATTCAGTATTAAAATAACAGTAATGCTCAGAAATTTAGAGATTAAAAATATGCCCTTTTGCAAGGTTGGTATATTGGTATAGGATGCAAATATATGCAATTTTTCTTTTTTGGTGTCACTCAAGCACCCATTTTCAGAAATTAGAAGAAAATATCCAACCAACTCCACGCAGTGGAATACTATAGAATGTTTAATGCCCCCTGACATGGAAGATAGATTTTCTTATATAATGAAGTAGCCAAGAATGATGAAAGAGTGCTTTAAGTAAGAAAGAATTTTTTATGTTTTACCTAAAATTGCTAAGTGTTTTTATGAACCACATTTTCAGTCTTAGGGTTTGTTAGTGTTGAGTACTAGTTATTTAAAATTTTTTGAATCAATATGTGCAATTATAGCAGTAAATACAGACAAATTAACATTAACCTTACCTATTTGAGAAGAAAAATGCTTCAACTCCAGTCGTTTTCTGTGAGCATTGTTTCACCCTATTATGAAGAAAAAAGGCCATTCGTCCTTGGGCTGCATTTCCTTGGTACAATTATAGTTAACTAGTCTTGATGAGTGAATTAAAATGAAAGTAATACAATTCATATTTGTTAGATTTCTCTGATATATTGAGTATTCACACACAAATGCTAATATATACCAAATAACATGATTGAATGTATGAACATTTCCACCTTTTGAATAAGTTTCAAACAAGAATAGTCTTATATATAGACGGTTTTTAAAAATATTTCCCCATCCTTTTTTACCTAGCCAACATTCATTTATCCTTTCATCCTCACTCTGATACTTTAGTAATAGCATGAGAGTACTGGTCCGTTTCTCAGTGCCAGTCATCTAGTCAGTGTCCCTAAGAACAGTTGTTTGGAATAGTGCCAGTTTATAGCGCAGTTCTTAATCTAAGACAATAAAGTGGGCTTTTTACAAATGTTAATGACTTCAGTTAAGCGGAGGAACTTTTTTTTGATATACTGAACATATGGCCTTTGCATTTTGATTATTGTTTTTAATGTTAGTAAATATTAATGGTATCAGATATGTTATACATATGTTATTTCGGAAATTTAGAGGACAATTTATTGCATTTCCTTTGACCATGAAGTGTTTTGGTTAAATGATCTTGAAATGCAGATGCAACAAGAGTGGCAAAAAAATAACTTTTTTTGAACTGGTGTAAACACCTTGCATTACTGAATTACCACATGAAAAATGACGCACTGTATCATTGTGTCTCACAGAGAACTTTACATAAAATATCCACTGTCACATTACACCACTTGGGATTATAGTTTTACTGTTGTATAACCGGAGCTGTATTCTATTCTTTTTTCTTTTATTGAGGTGTAATTGACAGGTATAATAAACTTTATATTAGTTTCAGGTGTACAGTATAATGATTCAGTATTTGTATATATTGCAAAATTATCAGCACAATCACTGAGTCTAGTTAACATCCATCACCATACATAGTCATAATTTTTGGTAATAAGTAGAGAAGGAAAGGAGGAGTTGCCTCAAGAGAATAAGAAGAAATGCTGGCAAGCTGGGCAGGAGGAGAATTAGATGATGATGATGTCCTGAAGCCCAGCGAAGAAAGTTTTTGAAAACCTGTAACACATTCTTCTGATTAATCAGGTATAAAATGAGGATGTTCAACTGACCATGAGGTTTAGTACCGTGGAGAGTACTTCTGACTTAAAATATATATTTGTTAAAGTGACGGAGTCGAAAACTTGGTTAGAGTAAGGCTAAGAGAGAATTGGATCAGAGGAATTCAACATAGTGAGTATAGATAGTGTTTCTAATGCAATCTGATGTGCAGGAAAATAGAGAAATAAGAGAAATAGACCCAAATAAAGTCAACTGATTTTTGACAAAGGAGCAAAAGTGATAAGATGGAGCAAAGATAACCTTTTCAACAAATGGTGCTGGAATAATTGAACATCAAAATGCAAAAAAAGAAAATCTAATGTAGACTTTACACTTTTTACAAAAATTACTAATTAACTCAAAGTGAATTCCAGACCTAAAATATAAAACACAACACTATGAAAATCCTAAAGATAACATAGGAGAAACTCTAGATGACCTTAGTTATAGTTTTTGACTTTTTTTTTTTTTTTTTGGCTTTTTAGGGCAGCTCCCACGGCATATGGAGGTTGCCAGGCTAGGGAACTGAAGCTGTAGCTGCTGGCCTATAGCACAGCTCGCAGCAACACAGGATCCTTAACACACTGAGCAAGGCTGGGGATCAAACCTGCCTCCTCATGTATACTAGTCAAATTCATTTCCACTGAGCCATGACGGGGACTCTTTCCTGGTTTATGACTTTTTTAGATACAATGCCAAAGACACAATCTATTTAAGAAGTAATCAATAAGCTGAACTGTATTAAAATTGAAAACTTCAATGCTTTAAAAGACAATTTCAAGAGAATTAAAAGACAAGCTGTAGACTAAGAAAGAATATTTGCAGAAGACCTGTGTATTAATCAACTGTTATCCAAAATATATGAAGAACTCAGAATTCAACAATAAGAAAACAAGCAACATAATTTAAAAATTGTCCAAAGACATTAATATACTTCTCACCAAAAAGATATTCAGATGGTAAATAAACGTATGAAAGGAGGCTCTATATCAAATGTCATCAGGGAAATGCAAATTTAAAGAACAAACTACTGTTTTTTAGAATGGCCTAAATCTGGAATGACAACACCAAATTCTGGCAACCATGTGGAACAGCAGGAGCTCTCACTTATTGCTGACAAAACAATACAGCCACTTTGCAAGGCACTTTGACAGTTTCTTAACAAAACTCAACATTTGCTCTCCAATCCAGCAGTCATGCTCCTTAGATTTTACCTAAAGGCGTAGAAAACATGTCCATACAAAAACCTGCACATTGATGATGTTATTAATAGCAGCTTTATTAACCATTGCTGAAACTAGACTAGACTCCCTTCAGCAGGTGAATGGGTTAATAAACTGTGGTACGTCTAGATGCAGTGGAATATTACTCAGCACTAAAAAGAAATAAGTTATCAAGCCATGAAAAGACAGGAAGGAAACGTAAATGCATGATACTAGATGAAAGAAACCAATCTGAGGCATTCCCTTGTGGCTCATCATGTTAGGGATCTGGCATTGTCACTTTTGTGGTGCCAGTTAGATCCCTGGCTTTGGAACGTCTGTAAGCTGCAGGTGCAGCTAAAATGACGCAGCAAGTCTGAAGAAGCTATATACTTTAAGATTCCAACTCTACGATATGCTGAGAAGACAAAATCATGGAGACAGTAAAAAAGACCAGTGGTTCCCAAGCGTCAGGGTAGGAGGAAGGCTGAATAGGCAGAGGACAGAGAATTTTTACGGCAGTGAAAGTACGCTGTGTGATATCATAGTGATGAAGTCACGCCACTCTAGGTTTGTCCACATCCACTCTGTGAACACTCAGGTAAACCATCAACCTTAGGTGATTTTGATGTATGGGTGTAGGTTCAATTGTCACATTCTGGTGGGGGATATTGACAGTGAGGGAGGCACACGTGTGTGAGGGGCAGAGGGTTTATGGGAAATCTCTGTCCTCTCAGTTTTGCTGTGATCCTAAAATTACTTAAAAAAGAATAGTCTTAAAAATAAAATAAAAACTGCTGACCAACATAGTGTGGATATTTCTCTAAACTTGACCAACCTTCAGACAGACTTCTTTCTGCCTCTAGGCCCATGACTTCCCTCCTACTCTGTCCCTTACAGATTCCATATAGGTTAACTACAGAGCCCTCCCCACCACCCCCACATCTCTTTTCTTGGACCATTTGCTTTAGAAAACTTGAAAACTTCTTTGTCTCTTTAACATGTAAATCTTTTTAAAAAATATCTTACTGGTTTTACAACCCAGGACTGTCTTTCTCTAGGACCTGGAGCTGTCATCATCAAAGATGCTGGCATCTCTACATCCTAGCCGCTGTGGATGTGAAGGAGCCTAACTGCAGTGTGCATCTTGCTCAGTTACGAAACCACCTCCTGTCATGAAGGTAGGCTGATTAGCACACACCCATGACCTAAGATTCCTCGAACTCTACTCTTAAAAATTCTGTCCTTTTATTTTTAAGGTGTTAGGTTCAGACTGTGTTATTACGTTTTCCCTTGTCTTTTGCAAGAGCCTCCAAGAAAATCTTCCTCACCTGTTTAACTCTTCAGTTTTCATTTTAACAATACTTAGTGTTATGAAATGACACTTTCAAGAAAGATTTCGAGATGGAAAATACGGATGAATAATACTGATTAGAAATAAACTTCATTTCAATAGTCATCCCTTTTGTTTTCTTCAGAATGTCCTTAAGCACAGATCTGTACAAGTTTCAAGTCCAAAACCAGATATAATAGCTTTTAAAGGTTGGACTAACAAAAACTCTTCTTTACCACATTGTGATTCGAGTATGGAAGTTTTGTTCACTTTAATACTTCCAATTTAATGTGTAATCATTAGAATTTGCCCTGGATATAAAGAAAATATCTTGGACTAAAAATCAATAATAGCAGTTTTGAAAATCATTTTCTATTGATGAGATTCTGCTTCCAGAATTAGACTTAGCCCACAATTTGAAACTTTATAGTAACATGAAAACAGTTCACAATTACGGTAATTTAGAATTTAACTCACATTCAAATTGAAATGAGAGGAAAAATAAATCCCTGTCTGAAACTGTTCTCACTGTATGTGTTTTGAAGCTTATTTTAAAATGTAAAATCAACATTGCTATTCTAGTCACAGCAAAGCACTTTCCCAAATGTCGTATTAAACTCACTACTGGGAGAATGACAAGGCTTTCTAATGTGATTGTTCTTTCCTTATAATAAAGGCAAAAATTACCAGTGCTTCTGAACTTAAAATAAGATGTGATTGGAGTTAGATGAATTAGTTCTGATGAATATGTATTTCAAGTGGTTATGTTTAAAAATATGTATCTGTGGGTATGCTTTATTTCGATTTTAACCTGAATTTAGCAACTAAATTTTTACTTTGAATATCCTTGTTTTAACTTTCTTGCTATCAAAGTTGTGGCAGAGTTATATTTTTAAGAAAAGGTTGACATAATATTTGGTAAAAATTAAAAATGTTTTGACTGTCTTTTTCTAGGCTTTGCTGTTTGCTTGTATAATGTCCATAAACTCTTCATCACTCCAGTTCATATTCCTTTGACTGGCTTTTAGAATATCATAATATGTCTTACTCTCTGCTTTTAGTGAAATGGTTGGTAGAGAAAAAAATTGATGGATATTTCATGAAACATTTTAGCTATGTAAAACAGATTCCAATTTTTTGAAGTAATTTATAATAGACTACAATAGGCATTTGCTGTCATCTCTCAGCTACATCTACAACTGTTATGCTTAGGACATAATAACAATTTTCTTATGTTAACAAATTATGTTATTGATATGTATGAGAAGCTTTAGGCAAATGATAGAAAATATTTTGAAGTTGAAGGAACATTTGAAAAAATAGAGGTATTTTGGTCTAGAAAGTTAGGTCTTCAAAGAAATGTTTTTGCATGTAAGTTTTACTTTTATTCAATAACTATTGTGTGAATAAATTATATTTTCTCTTCATTGCCCCCACTCCCCTTTTAAAATGATTTTTTTTTCCTTTTTTCTCCACCATGTCTCTGAAATGACCTGGCTTAGATCATTAAATCAAATTTATCTTTTTCAGTTTTTCCTTTACTTGGATTCTTTAGCAACACTCCAGATATTTAACTGACCTCTGGTTTTTGAAATGCTCTTTGCGTTAGTTCCTCACAGTTATTTTTCACGCTTTACCAGTCTATCCTAAATTTTGTCCTAAAACCTTCCACTGTAAATGAATCTTGAAGGTCCTTAGGTGAGGCCAAGGGCACTTTCTACTTTCACTCGTAACTTTCTCCGTGGTCCATTTGCTCTCAAGTGTGGTCAACATCAGAGTCGCCTAGGAAGAACTGAAAGCCTGCACATTTGAAACACCTCCCCACAGATTTGCTAATAAAATGACAAAACACTGTGGACTTGTCTCCTTAGTTCCTGGAGTAGATACAGAAGACAGGGAAATAGGAAACCCAGGCTCTATCCATAACTAGCAGAAATGACTGGGGAAGGCAGCCATGCCCAGAATTTTACCTGATCCATGATAGACGCAAATTTGAACTTCAAAACTTCTACCAGGTCCAATAAATGAATTTCCAGTTTTCTTCATAGAAAAGGTATTTTGTTGGAGCTGAGTTTTTGTACAAACACACACACATTTTTATTATGCTAGAGAAAGAATTGTGATGATGTCAAGTTATTCTGAGCTGTAACTATTCTGAATAGAAGATCAAGTTTACATTTGTTGCATTTAGAAAAGCATGTCTTCCTGAATGAGGATTACTTGTAGATTGTTCTGAACATTTGTACTAATTCTCTTTGTAAATATTTCTCGCCGTGTATGAATATATTGTGATAACACTCTCACACTTGTGATTAAGTGATGAGGGGTATTTTATCTCACCCTGGGCCAGGGGCTGGGTTGTAATGAGTAAGCAACAGATTTGTGTGGGAAAAGTCACACCAAACTGTTTTGATGGAGATATGCTTATTGTTAATTAGGGAAGACAGTAACGGAAAGGAAGTCTGTTTTGGTTTTAGGGACTACAAACCCAATTCAGATATGTAAAAATATCTCTGTGGCCAGAACTTTCTCACTGTCACATCACACAACTGCCTGGTGTACAGTCTTGATTCACTTGATCTATCCTAGCTGTAGTCCCTTCTTGCTCTCAGTCACCTCAGTATCTTAACAGTCAGGGAGCAAACTTTTATCCTCAGTATCTTTGCTCAATATTGCTATTTTTTAAAACAAGGATACCTGAAACCGTTACCACATCAGTGAATTTCTTAACAATTTGAAAAAGGCTATGATGGAAGCTCTGACGATGATATGGTTAGGTAGTGGGTAGGCAGTCTGCTTAAAATGAATTTATACCATCCTTCCTCATTCCTGGATATTTGACTGTGTTAATCTATGACATTATCAAAAGGAATTTCTAGTTACTTGCCTTGAAGTCATGTCCATCACTGGGTCCCAGTGGCTGACGCTAATATATTGGGCTAAAATTATTTGGTGTGTGCATTCACACCAGTAAATTCAGTTTGAGAAAGTATTTTGCTTTGTCTTGTCTTGACAAACATACAGATATGTTTATGCATACACTGAGGTAAGCCCAACATCTGTAGCTAGCTTCTTTTTATGCCAGAAATCTTTACCAATTAGAAACTGGGTGCAGGGGTCAAAGAGAAAGTAAAAGCGTGGGTGTTACAGATGTGTCACCTGGGTGAGGAGATAAACTCGGCAGTGAAGGTCTACCAGGAGGAAAGATGAGAGGGGTCACATTCAAGGAGAAGAGAGACCTGTGGAGGAATAAGCCCTCAGTTTGGGACACTTTTCCCTCAAGACATATACAAATCCCTAAACTTGGCCATCAAGAGACCTTGATTCCAAGCAGAACATGGCAGCTAGGGTGCTGGTCACTCAGCAGAGCTTTTAACCATCTCATTGGGGGAACGCACTTTAAAAATGTCCATGAAGGAGTGCCCCCAGCAAATTTCTTGACTCCAGTAAAACCCCAGAAAGGCTATACAATAGAATTAGAGTCCAGCCCTCTTCAAAACTAAATTTTCACATGAATCCGTTTGATCCCTGTTTAGGTAAAAGAAATCTCAACCTACTATAATTAACAGTAGAAAAATACTAATTTCTCTCTGCAGGAAGATAAGCTCATTAAGAACTTATACATTTTACAGAGTTCCTGTTGTGGCGCAGTGGAAACAATCCGACTAGGGACCATGAGGTTGCAGGTTCGATCCCTGGCCTCGCTTGTGGGTTGGGTTAGGGATCTGGCTTGCTGTGAGCTGTGGTGTAGGCCGGCAGCAGTAGCTCCGATTGGACCCTTAGCATGGGAACTTGCATATGCCAAGGGTATGGCCCTAAAAAGCAAACAAAACAAAACAAAACAAAAAAAAAACAAAAAAAAGTTACACATTTTAAATATGCAGTTCCATTCATTTGGTAAACAGTAAACAAGCAGGCCCATAAAAAGGACCAAATGACAACAAGAACTCTTAATAAGTGTTTTCACATAACTGAGTAAAGTCAGATAACTCAGAAAAAACCATTTCTTACAATTATAAAAGATAACAGTTATATTCTTTTCCAAAGCACCTTTGTTAGGTTATCTAGTTTCATCCACACAACAATCCTATGAGCTAGGTGGGGCGGGCAATGGAAATAGACCCAGGAGTGATCGCAATATGTTAGTTGTCAACTGTGATCTTTAAAATAATTGTGATTAATTTACTCACAGAATGTAATCAATGAGGAGAAAAGTTACTCCCAGAAATCTGTGGTCTACATTCTTCGTTAGAAATTTTAGAAAGGAGAAAGAAAATCTTAAATTTTGAGAAATAAAGATATTAATGTAATAGTTTTCAAGACAGAGCCACAGGTAATAATAGTGACAAGACAGAGTTTCAGAAGAAAATATCCACACTGATCAGAAAGAGAAAAAGACAAATATTAAAAACTACCCAAAAGAGCTTAAGTGTCCATAGTAAACTGTTGTTTTGAAAGTTGTAGCAGCCATGTAATTGGAGTCCCTCCATGACAAAAGAAGAGATGGTGATAGAGGGGTTGTTTTTAGAGATAATACACATAAACTTGAAACATATAGTCTTAGTCTGTATTAAAAACCACAAATAGATAAATAAAAAGAAAAATTAGGTGTAGCAGGAAAAAAAAAAAAAAAAACTTACCCTCCCCAAATTTAAAAGCAAGGAGAGAGAAAAAATATCACCATCAAAAGAGCAAAGATAGAACCACAATAAAATTGCTAATAGAAATACTGAAAATCAGAAAGCAATAAATAAATAATTTATATGCTGAATACTAGAATTTGATACTCAGCCAAAATGTGCTTCAAACTGAAATTGAAATAGAGAAGTTAAAATTAAATATGAACTGTTATAAAAATAATTGAAGAAATACTTCAAGATAAAAAAATGGCTCTGCAAGGAAAATAGCAAATGAAGAGAGGAGTAAAAGAACATACAAAATGTTGAAGATATGCACGCACCTAAATATATATTGACTATGTAAGATAGCTTTGTTTGACCTTGAAGTTTACCATGTTGAAAGGACAACTTCCATGCACCAGCTTAATTTTTGAACTTTTGACATACAGCTGTAATCCTCATTTTAAGAACCTAATCTGCTAATTATAATAACAGCTATCTCACTTATTAATTTTGATTGAATGATTAATTTGATTATTGGGGTCCATATTTCCCTACCTCTTTGCATGCTTCATCATATTTTCAAACCATTTTACTTAGGCATGCTTGGCAAAAGTAGCTGTGCATATTTACTACATGCAATTTGATGAGTTTGAAGATAAGTATACATCTGTGAAACCATCACTGCATTCAAGGCCATAAACATATCCAGTATCTTGAAAGATGTCTTTCATCTTCTTCCTTTGTTATTATCATCATTTATTTTGTAATAAGAAAATTAGAATGCATTTGTAATAAAATAGTATGAGTTATCCTCTTATTAATTTGTAATAAGAAAATAGTATGAGTTATCCTCTTAGCAAAATTTAAATTATACAAATACATTATTTTTAACTTTAGGACTTATCTTTTTGCATAACTGATACTTCGTATCCTTTGCTTTATACTCATTTCCTCTCCCTCAAATATCTGGCAGCCACCATTTTACTGTCTGCTTCTATGAGTCTGACTACATTAAATTCCTCAGGTACTGTTTATGCTTCTGTATTTAGCATAAAATAATTCAGGGTCATCCATGTTGTCACAGATGGCAGGACCTCCTTCTTTATCAAAGCTGAAAAATATTTCATTGTAGGTATATGCCACATTTTCTCTATCCTTTTATCCATTAATGGACATTTAGATTGCTTCCATATCTTAGGTATTGAGAATAATACTGCCATGAACATGGCAGTACAGATGCTACTTTAAATTCTTCTGGGTATATATTCAGATGTGGGATTGCCGAATCATATGGCAGTTCTATTTTCAGTTTTTTCAGGAGATTTTTATTTTGTTTTGTTTTATCCTTTTGCCTTTTCTAGGGCCACACCCAGGGTGTATGGAGGTTCCCAGACTAGGGGTCTCATTGGAGCCGTAACCGCCGGTCTACACCAGAGCCACAGCAACGCAAGATCTGAGCCGTGTCTGTGACCTACATCACAGCAACATGAGATCCTTAACCCACTGAGCGAGGCCAGGGATTGAACCCTCAACCTCATGGCTCCTAGTCGGATTTGTTAACCACTGAGCCACGTCGGGAACTCCTTCAGGAGCTTTTATTGTGGCTTTTTTGTTGTTGTTGTTGCCCGTACCAATTTACATTCCTACCAACTGTATCCAAGTCATATACAAATGTCCCCACCAACACTTCTTTTTTTTTTTTTTTAATAACAGCCATCTTAACAGGTATGAGCTGATGTCTCATCGTGGTGTTGATTTGGATTTGCATTGTTTGTGATGATGAGTGATGGTGAACACTTTTTCATGTACTTGTCGGACAAGTTTATGTTTTCTTTGTAAAAATGTTTATCCAGACTCATTACCCCTTTTCTAATTCAATTATTAAGTGGGTTTTTTTTTTTTTGGTTGTTGTTATTTTTGTTTGCTTTTGCTGTTGACTTGTAGGAATATTTTGTGCACTTTGGATATTAGCCCTTAATCAAATACAGGGTTTGAAAATATTTTCTCCCATTCCTTTGATGGCGTTTTAATTTTGTTGATGGTTTCCTTTGTTGTGTTCAGAAGCTTTTTAGTTAGATAGAACCCTGCTTGTCTACTTTTGCTTTTGTTGCCTATGCTTTGGGTGTCATTTCCAAGAAATCATTGTCAACACCAGTGTCAACAAGCTTTTCCTCTCTCTTTTATTATGAGAATTTTATAATTTTAGGTCTTATGTGTCAATTTTCCATCTGATCATAATGATACACCAATTAATACATTGCAAATGGCATTATTTAAACTAATTTGAATGTCAACTTGAAAGTAGAAATATGAGTAAGACACACATAGATATTTACTTAATTATACAGCTTAGGTTATATCACAACCAAGGTAATTCATAATCTATGTTGTGGCAAACTGTTAACTTACCTAGCTGTTTATGGTATTAAACTGGGATAGAAGGGTTTTATATACATAATTCTTAAATTCTGTAAATTTATAAAATATCCTATTATCAAGAATCTCAAATGATAATTGTCTAATAACAGGCTTTCTTTACATATGATCATAGTCTGAACAAAATCACTTTTAAAATGATTATATAATTTCTGCATTTAAACCAGGATTATTGCAAAATATTTTATATGATTCTATTCATGTATATAGAAAAAAAGTTATAGTTACGATTTAGCCATATCAGAAAGAGTTGTTTTAATAAGGCCAATGCAAATTTGCATTAAGAAAATCTTTCTTCCTAATGATAAAAGATGGATGGGTCATGAAGTCCTTTCTTGACTCTGAAAAATAGAGATATGTTTGTCTTTTTTTTTTTTGTAAGAAAATTTTGGAAAAAAAATATCTTTATAGATTGTGAAATGCATGAAATATGTTGGATGGTGTTTTCAACATTACAAAGAATAATAGAAAGAATAAATGTCCAAAAACCACAGGACTAATGATGTAAAAATTCAAAGAATCATTCATGAGATGAATACAGCTCAGTAAGCCTCTGCTGTAGCTTGCCAGTAAGTTCAGGGCTTTCATTTGTTGCTTGAAGATACATTCTAATGAAGATTTCTTTCAGCCCTATGAAAAACTTCAACATCTTCCTAAAAACGAAGGAAAAAACATCCAGTTTATTTCACTTTGTATATGAGGTTCATTATTTCTCTCCCCTCTCTTAAGGGATAGCATTATATTTTTTTCCTTTGTGATGGTATTATGAAATTTTTATTTCTTTCTATTTCTACATTTCAGCAACTAATTATCTTAAGACATTATTATAGTTTTTTTAAACATTCCAGTCAATTACAGAGCTATTCTCTTTGTTTACCTTTTACGATTCTCTAAGTATATTTAATGTCAGTATAGTTGAGAAGTACTTTCAGGTCAGTCTGTTTATATATACGAGTCTTCACCTTTTGACATAACCTGTGAAATGTCATTTAAAAATGAGTATCATTTATTATTTATAATTGCAAGCACATATTTCAGATTACACTTGCTTAAGTGTTAGTTCAGTGAGCCGGTGAGGAGGCAAGCTAACAATGGAAGGACAACTTTTCATTAAAAACTCGTAGTACTGTTAAAAATGAACAAGAAAACCTTTTTTATGTTCGAAATTGTGAAATATGTGTTTTGAAAAGATTATTTTAAAATAATATCATGTGAGGAGTTCCTTCGTGGTGCAGCGGACACGATTCCGTTGGATCCCTGGCCTCGCTCCGTGGGTTAAGGATCCGGCGTTGCCGTGAGCTGTGCTGTAGGTCACAGAAGTGGCTCAGATCTGGCGTTGCTGTGGCTCTGGCGTAGGCCAGCAGGAGTAGCTCTGATTAGACTGCTAGTCTGGGAACCTCCATATGCCGTGGGTGCGGCCCTAAAAAAGACAAAAGACAAAAATAAAATAAAATAAAATTATGTGTATTTCCATAATTTGCTCCCAAAGAAGAACATGTATCTAAAAGTAGTTATTTGAATTTCTGCACTACTTTTAGTTTTCTCAGCCAGAAATTAAAACTACTTTTGTTTGACACTTTTGTGAGGTAATTCATGGTAAGTTACGAAATTAACATTGAGAATGATAATAGACATAATATTAAGATGATAGGCCAAGCACAAGCTAAACTTTATGATCAGCTTTGCAAGTGTCATATATATTACACTATCGAGAGACGAAATAGTAGAGTTTTTACGTGTTCCATGCATAATCTATATTTATTTATTTAATGCAACGACTAAATTAACGTGTTTTGGTACTCCTTTGTGCCAGAGAAAATGCTAATAAACAGTCGGCGTGGATTGTCCCAAGTGATCCTCACTACTCAGAACCCTAGACTGCACAAATTTTAGAATATATTACTAGCTCCATTTGGAAGATGGGGAAGTGAGATTTTGCAGTTGTGCTGTGGGCAGTCATACAGCTGTTAACTGATAAACTTCAGAACTCAAGATAAGGTCTGCTAAACTCCACAAACTTGAACCTTCCCCCTTTGTTCATGTGCATCACAGAAGTTTTGTCAAATCTTGATAAATGTGAAATAAACCCAACATCAAAACAGAGAGAATAATGGAATGCATACCCAATTGATGTATATGGTATTTGATGTTGGCAAATTTTTTTCCCGATTTACATTTCTATATTTGGTAATATGATTACAAGAGAAAATATTTTTTTATTATTAATTTGAGTTATTTCAATATACCTCGCTATAACATAAGCCTTCAAGAGACTTAGATTGGAAGAAGACAGAAAAAATATAACACAAAATGTTGACTGCACCTAGTTGCATGTGGGATAAACAGAGTAGAATGAGTGAATGGAGAGTAGGTGGTGCTTTTTTTTAAAGGATCCTCATTTGATATTTGAGTGTTTGAGCAGATGCCCAAATAACAAGGAAAGGCAGAGCTTGTAGTTTTTGAAGATAAACAGTCCAGGCCTGGAGACAAACACTGTGAATGACTGCAGGAATGTGTATGGTGGAACTGAGGACGTACAAGGCAGAAGGTACAGTCGGAGCTGGTCGGACAGAGGGAGGTCAGTAGAAGAGGGTGTCAGAGAGGTGACTGGGAAGGGGTGTATAGGATGCAGTAACTTTTTGATGAGGAGAGTAGGTTTTTGTTTGTTTTTTTGAGTGAAATGGGAAACTTTTGGAGGGATTTGAGTCAAGAGCGATGGAATTGTCATATTTCAGTAAGACCATTTTGGAAATTATCTATTTGAGGCAAACGTAAAAGCAGCATGTAAATGTTCTCATTTAGAGGATACAGAAATAGTTTACCTGAGAGATGAGGCTGCCTGGAGATGAGGTAGTGGTAAGTATTCAGATTCTGCATAAAACAAAGGTGGGGACAGCTACAGTTGAAGATGAAGTGGATAAGATAAGCACAAAAAGATGGGTGATGAGTGATTCCAAGATTTGGGGTTGAATAAATGGAAGACTTGAATTTAGAGCCAATTTGTAAGATCAGGGTTTAAAAAATATCTTAAAAACGTTTTCCTTTCCTAGATGAATCATCATTGATTACTACGTTTATTCAAATTTCCATCTTTCCCAGGAGTAAAAATAAAACTATATGAATAAGCAAACTTAAAGCCATGTCTTTGAACTTCTGTTTAGCTGTGAAATGCATTCATTTTAGTGCTCATTTCTTAATGGAGAAGCATTTATGTAAAGTCCTTTATATCCAGTGAAGTTTTCTTTTGGGTGAAAAAAAACTCATAGTAAATTGTTGGAAGCATAATTAATTAGGCAAACAAGTGAAGTGCATTTTCAGAGGGAACATTATGATAAAGGAGATATCTGAAAAAAGGCTTAAACAAGCGAAAATCCTGTCTCTGGACCAGGTTTGAAATATAATCTACGTCTTCCCTCTTGTAAGAACTATAAAAAAGTGTTTTACATTTGGGTAAGATTGCTGTCATCCTTGCAGTTTTAGAATTGCCATTTATGATACAATTAAACACCTTTATTTGCAAGCACACTTGTGAATAATATGCATTCCTAGAGAGACATTTCTCACCTGAGTGATCAAGAGTTTGGGTTCATTTGTTCTCTTAGGCTTATCTAAGGCTGAAATCCAAGCAGGGACAGCACAGTAGCAGTTTTACCATGGACATGTCGAAACCATTGTTAACAGCTATTTTTTAAAATTTTTATTTTTTATTGAAGTATAACTTGTCTTACAATGCTGTGTGAGTTTCAGGTGTACATAAAATGATTCAGTTATACATGTACATGTATCCATTCTTCTTTAGATTCTTTCCCCATATAGGTTATTACAGAAAACTGAGTAGAGTTCCCTGTGCTATACAGGAGGTCCTTGTTCATTATCTATTTTGTATGTAGTAGTATGAATATGTTAATTCCAAACCCCTAATTTATCGCTCCACCCCACCTTTCCGTTTTGATAACCATAAATTTGTTTTCTAAGTCTGTGAGTCTGTTTCTGTTTTGTAAATAAGTTTGCTTATATCATTTTTTTTAGATTCCTCTTATAAGTGATAGCATATGATATTTGTCTTCCTCTGTCTGATTTACTTCACTTAATATGACAATCTCTTGGTCCATCCATGTTGCTGCAAATGGCATTATTTCATTCTATAGTCTGGCTAAATATTCCGTTGTATGTATACAACATAGCTTCTCTGTCCATTCCCTGAGAATGGACATGTAGGTTGTGTGCACGTCTCGGCTGTTGTACAGAGTGCTGAAGTGAGCATTGGGGTGCATGTTTCTTTTCAGATCATGGTTTCCTCTAGATAAATGCCCAGGAGTGGGGTTGCTGGATCAGATGGTAGTTCTGTATTTAGTGTTTCAAGGAACCTCCATACTGTTCTCCATAGCGGTTATACTGACTTGCATTCCCACCAGCAGTGTGGGAGGGTTCCCTTTTCTCCACATCCTCTGCAGCCTTTATTGTTGGTAGACTTTTTGATCATGGCCATTCTGACTGGTGTGAGGTGATGCGTCATTGTAGTTTCGATTTGCAATTCTCTAATAATTTATGATGGTGAGCATCTTTTTATGTGCCTCTTGGCCATCTGTATGTCTTCTTTGGAGAAATGTCTATTTAGATCTTCTGTCCATTTTTTGATTGGGTTGTTTGTTTGTCTGTTTGTTTTGATATAAAGCTCCATGAAATGTTCATATATTTTGGTGATTAATCCCTCTGTTGGCAAGTATTTTCTCTCATTCTGTAGGTTGTCAATAGCTATTTTGTTTTGGTATAAAAGGAACAAAATATTTTAGTGTACTATACTTACTGTTGTTGATAGAGTATAAATATTGAAATGATTATAAAGTTTCAAAATGTGCTGTTCAAGTTTTAAAAATATCTGATCCCCAAACTTAAAGCACAACCACACATCACAGCCCAGGGAAGACAATATAGAGAAATCTTATCTGTTGGTCCTACCTCAGTAGTAGATTTCACCTCAGGCAGAGGAAAGAGAAAGAACCATTGCTCATTTCATGTAATGATGATTTATATAATGTTTTCCTAACTTTGAAATGTACTTTGACTTTTGTCTCCTGTCAGTATAAATTAAATTTTCATTTTCTTTTGTTCTTTTCCATTAATTTTATATACCCCTATTAATTGAGTTTATTTTTCTCTTTTTTATAAGCTAAGATATACACATATCTGCATCTTTCATGTTTTCCCTCCTCTAGATAGCTTTCTGACAATTCACATCTTCTCTGAAGTTCTCATTCCTTATTTCTTGAGTCTAAATCCACTAGGAAAATAATCTGGTGCACCTGATCATTAACGTCACCTTTCCCCAAGATAGCGGCAGTTCTGCTCGTATATTCCAATAGCACATCTAGAAGTTAGAACCTTCCTTCGCTGTAATCTGCCTATGAACCTAATATGCTTATAGATTAACTGGCAACAGAAGTAGATGAAAAACAGGAATTTCACCATGAATTTAATATTTAAATTGAATGAATAAGCCTATTATCGGAGCCTCCCAACGAGTCCCCAAAATAAATTATAAAATAATTATCACTATACTTGAGAATCAGGGCATGAGAATTCTTTACCTCTGACTCTCTGATAAACATATTACAAAAATCTATTACTTTCCCATCAAACGTAATATCTTCTTAATGGCTTTGTTCCTTCAATTGTGTTCCTTTTGAAAGCAAAGCTATACCAGAAAATAATAGGAGCTCAAGACACAATGCATCTAATTTTATTGTATAAGATAAATTGTTTTTTTCAGAGTTAATTTTAAGTGTTCAGCAAAGTGATTCAGTATATATTTTTTTTTCAGATTTTTTTCCATTATAGGTTATTATACTAAATTGGTTTTAAATGACTTAATGATGGCAGTTTCTTTCCAAATCAAGACTAGGCAAGTGATACCTTACTTTTTGCATAAAAATTCTAACAAAATATGTACTTGAATTTCAAGCACAAAAGAAACATGGAGTTTACATTAATTGGGTATAAGGAAATTCTTTTCTCAGGGAATTTGAATATCATAAAATTCTAGAACAGCTTCAGGCACCATCATCAAAAATATATTTCCAACATTTTCCACAAGCTCATAAACGTTATTTTATTTTATTTAAACTCAAATATTGTCTGTTCAAAGAGGAAGGTTTGCTACAGCTTTTGACATGCTTAGGGATTTCCATGTTGTCTAAATGGTATGAAATTAATGAAGTTTCCACTTTCATGGCACCTATTTCTTACTCTGTTGCCTTTTTCTATTACATTTATCTAAATTCTTACACAAACCAGCATTGCTCCATTGACACAGGTTAGAAATGCTGCTGAAGTTGAACTGGTGGCCTGGCGTCATCCCATCGTGCCTGATTTCAGTGTGTCTCTCAGTAGTGTCAGCTGCAACTTGGTGTCAGAAGCCCATTTAAAAGGTCAGTGTATGATGTTCACAATCAAAATTTGTTCGATTCAGTGTATAAAACCGAGGTCCTGACCTCTCTTCCGTCAAAAACCTGGTCCTTGTGCAGCAGACGATGAAGTCATTACCTTGCTGCTCAGTGTTGAAGTCAGTCCCATTTGCGTATACCCACCATCCTTTCCATTGAAAGTCATCCAGATTTGACTATCGATGACAATCTCACAGCTGCCACTGAAAACAGTAAAATAGGTTTAGTGTTCTTTAAAAGTCAGAATTCAGATTGTGTCACTTCTGAGTCTGAAACAGCCATTCATCTCCTCATAGAAAAGACCTGCAAAGCCCCATGCGACCGGCCACCCCTTCTTTGACTGCGTATGCTGCCGTTTCTCCCTCGTCCTCTCCGTTACGGTCACGCTGGCCTCCATGCTGTTCGTACAGGACACTCCTACTTCTGGGCATTTGTACGTGCTCTTCCCTGCCCTTGAGATGCTCTTTCCCCAGATAGCCACATGCTTGTCTACTCTGCTTTTCAGTCCTCTACTAAAAGTCAGCTCTCCTAACTTCTTGGTGATTAACCTGTGGAACTGTCTCAGTGGTTTCTATCTTCTTCTTTGCTTTTAATTCTTCTGTGCAGAAGAATTTTGTTTATTGTTATAACACTAGTTTCTAGAACATTAATGGGCACGTAATAAACGCTCATGTATTCGTTAACAGAGTTAATACATGAATGAAGTTATACACTATCAATAACCTCAAAGAAACATTCTCAATAAGATCGATAATTCCGCATCTCCGGAGAAAAAATGGACTTTCCAAACCACAGTAGTACTTCTCATATAATAATTTGGCATCCATGAAATCCTAAACTGAAAAAGTGGTGTTTTTATTTTCCTAATTTGGTTGGATCTTCGGAGAGGACTTCTCAAATATTATAATACTTCTCTGGAATGACACAAGCTAGGATTTTAAAATAAGTAAACTATGTATATGTTACATTGGCTTAAAGGTATAATATTCTCTTCTCATATAAGTCTGAATTTGGAAAAAGAAATCACTTTTTTAAAAGGTTTAAGGAAGTTCCGGTCGTGGCTCAGTGATAACGAACCTGGGGATTTATGGTTTGAGGCTGCAGGTTTGATCCCTGGCCTCCCTCAGTAGGTGAAAGGATCCGGCATTGCCAAGAGCTGTGATGGAGATCACAGACGTGGCTCAGATCCTGCATTGCTATGGCTCTGGCATAGGCCAGTAGCTGTAACTTTGATTTGATTCCTAGCCTGGAAACGTCCATATTCCACAGGTATGGCCCTAAAAAGAAAAAAAAGTTTTAAATGGTTCAAAATAATTTTAATCATATAATATATGGTTAAATATATTGTATTTTATTATATGTACAGATAAATGCATATATATTTGGGGGGACAGACAGGTCTACACAAATGAATATTTTCTCCTAATCTCCTAATTGCAGAATTACTGGTTTGCTGTTACTACGTGTCATTTTATCTTAATTTTAAAACATTTAAAATAGTATAGTATACTGTGTTTTATTTCCAGTGCAAGTGCCCTTGTCAATAGTTCAGTAGCAACAGAACATTTTCTCTTGGCTGTCCTGGTCTATCCATGGCCGTTTGTTTTATAGTTCATTACCCAGGGGTGTGGCATCTTTCTGTCAGCTTGTGCAGTCAACTTTTGTTAGATCGGGGCACAGTGCTAGCTTAATTCCCCTGACACTAAGTACGTTTTATGTTTATTATGTTATGTTATATATTATACCATAGACAAATGATAACATGGACTGGCATTTGTCTTTGGAAACTTCTTGTCCATGGACTTCATTCTAGTGAAAGCTGAATTGAGATTCATGTTTTCAACCAGAAGAAGAAAATTCCGCTTAAAGAATGTAGGTGGACAGTTCGCTGCATTTATAGTGTCATAAGGATCACACTCTTTGAAATAATTTAACTTATTAAAGGCAGCCGGTATGGTCTAATGGTATGTACTTCAGCGCTGCTGGTTCTGAGGGATCTGTGTGGATAAGACAGTGCTTTGGACTTGGTGATGATGATTTAGGACTGTAGCCTCACAAACCCAATTTAAGAGTGCTGTGGAAGAAACAAACAAGAGCAGCCGCTTGAGGTATCTTAAAAGCAAATGCAGTGTTCTCAAGGGAGATGCCTATTTCAGTCAGAAGTAGAAACTAGAGGAAATAGAAGAGGTTCAAGATAAAGCATATTTTAGATACATTGGCAGTGGAGGTTTTGGAGTTGGGTAAGGGCACATGTGGGGTTAGATTATGAAATGCACAGAACTGTGTCGCAATGGAAGTGAGAGGTAATGAGCGACAGCCTGGGAGTTTGGCATTTCTCGTGTTCACTGATAGAACAGAGATCAAAGTAGTGAGGGCTGTTCTGATCGTTTCTTAGGGTGGTCGTGGCTGAGGGTATTTTTCTGCTAGTCACGAGGGACCTGTAGTAGCTCTCTGTGTTCCGATCTTCAGTCTTGCCTCAGGGGGGGCAGTGTAGCAAGGAACACAAAAAGTTCAGGAGTCTGGTCCTTGTTCCTGCTGCTGATGTATTAGAGACGGAAAAATGTTGCTGGGACTGTAATGAGCTCTGCAAGCTTTTCTTCACTCCTGCCTATGCCCTCAGGCACACGAGGCAGATTTACTAGGTGGAGCTTCATAAATATAATGCAACATTACTTGTGATAATATATAAATATAGATACAGATATGTGATGCATATATAGTGGCTTAATATGTTTAAAGTTTTGTTTAATTATTTAAGAATGCTAATGCTGGAGTTCCCGTCATGGCACAGTGGTCAGCGAATCCGACTAGGAGCCATGAAGTTGCGGGTTCCATCCCTGGCCTCGCTCAGTGGGTTAAGGATCTGGCGTTGCCCTCAGCTGTGGTGTAGGTCGCAGACGCGGTTCGGATCCCATGTTGCTGTGGCTCTGGCCTACACCAGTGGCTACAGCTCTGATTTGACCCATAGCCTGGAAACCTCCATGTGCCATGGGAAGCAGCCCTAGAAAAGGCAAAAAGACCAAAAAAAAAAAAAAAAAGAATGCTCATTAGCAGAGAACTAGCATTTTACCTAGCAGAGAAGTCTAAGAAAAGTTAATATTTAGGGGTTCCCATCGTGGCTCAGTGGAAACGAACTGACTGGCATCCATGAGGATGCAGGTTTGATCCCTGGGTTAGGATCTGGTGTTGCCATGGGCTGTGGTGTAGGTCACAGACATGGCTTGGGTCTGGCATTACTGTGGCTGTGGAGTAGGCCAGCAGCTACAGCTTCAATTCGACCCCTATCCTGGGAACCTCCATATGTCGTGGGGGTGGGCCTAAAAATAAAAGATTAAAAAAAAGTTGATATTTAAATAGTAGTTTGCAGATATAGAACAAAATGGTACCAGGAATCATTATGCACTCAGGGTATTTTTTTGCCTTCTTTTTAATCTTTTCTGATAAAAAGCTACCTACATAATTATTTTGGTTAGGACCTTATTCAAATAAAGGGAATATAAGTAAATGTTTTGAAGGACAGAAATGCATAGAAAACACAAAAAAACAGTTACTGAACTGTGCAGTTTTCTGCAGTGCGTACACAGCAATAGAGACTGAGTTTTGAGTAGGGCACCTGAATGCTGTCACTGAGCCCTCTTCATTTCTGGATGCTGAGGTCTTTTTTCATGAAAACTGAAATCACAAGACTTGTTTTTATAAATAGGCAAGTCTAAGAGTTCACATGCTTCCACATACCTTTTCCAGATAACACCAAAATCCTTTAAAAAGATAAGGTTTAATGGGTGTCTCCTGTCTCTGTGATAAAGTTAGCCTTTCTACTATTCCAATCATAAAAAGAAATAAAGCAGTAGAAATAGAAATACAAATATATATATATGCACAATAATTAAACTGCTTTCCTCTGAGAAAAGCAGTTCAAGTCTCGGGCTGTAACTATGAGGACCGAAGAATGAGATACAACCCCCACCAAGGGTAAAAGGTCGCTAGAAGGAGGGGGAGATGTGAAGAGAAAATTGCAGTTTAACCTAAATGACAGCAGCTCATACTTTAAACATTTACATAAACAGTATAGGAAACTTCCTTTCCTTTCTCAAAGAATCTCTGAAAAAATAATGAAAAGCAGAGTTCGATTTATGGATTACTGCATTTCAATTTGAATCCATTTGTCTTCCCCTTATGCTATGTTGTCTGTAGCTAGTGGAGTGTTACAATTAATATAACTAATAAACTTGAAGGCAGTGTTAGTTATATGCAGGCACTTTACATAGGTAATCTAATTTAATATATTCACAGCTTCAGCCCTATTTGATTAAGATTGCACAGTCTGAAAGTTGAAGAGCTGTCATACCGTCCCATGGACGCCAGAGGCTGGTTTGCACCAGCCTCTCGTTTTTAGACCATCAGGCTCAGAATGAGGACAGTGAGTGTGGTCGCAGATCAGACAGTGTCTGTCCCGATGCAGGTTGTGTCCACCTCTCGTTTCATAAGCTTGCCCTACTTTGTAAACTGGATGGGTTTCAAAGTAGGTAGAATTATCTGACCATAGCATTCTGTGGAATATTTCAGCTACATAAACATGATATAATGCATAAAATGAAAGCAATTCAAAGCGAGTTTGTTCAGCATTTGTCCTTGAAAGCATGCTCTGCAAGTTTGAGAGCTGAAAAATAATTGAACTTTTTTGAAAACTGATAATGGTTGAACTACACATCAGAAATTTTCTATAATCCCAGGGTCAAGCGTAATGTTCACAGTTATATAAAATACCTTTCATAATTTAGAAATCATTGAAGGTCCTATACGTTGTGACAGACTCAATCAAAGTAAGCTCTCCGGCGATGCACTTTTAACAAAACAGTGAGAGGAACCTGGAGACAGCAAGGACGCTGGTCGGAGGGATTTCTGGAACAGGCAGATCTCCCTTAGGTTTGGCAGGGGTGCACAGCAGGGAAGTCGTTTTTAAAGCACGCTCAAGTAGAAATGAATTAAGTGTGATCCCTGGGCAGCATATATCCCAGATCAGCTACTGCTCTTTGTACAGCCTGTTGGATAAAGGAATTTTACAAGTTACTTCCTCTGGTTAGCTCATTAAAAAGGCATCTCTCACACATTAACACTATGAAGGGCAAGAAACCAGAATGTACGTGGAGTAGGAAGGGAAGGGATTAACCTATGCCATGTATTAAACAACTACTTGAAATCTATTTTAAAAGTATTGTGTAGTTTAATCTGAGTATGACTATCAGTCAGGTGTTGTGTTTTTGTTTTTGTTTTTTTAAGAAAAGGGAGTCTACCAGCATGAAGAAGAAAAATACCAAGAAAATCACTTTCCATACCATGTAAATCCTTACTGAAATGTTTAGTTTTTCCAACGTTTTCCTCTTTGAATATCTTCTTGGTCCAGTAAGAGGAGTAAAAGTTTTCTATTTAATGACCATACCCCTGTTTTTTTCCTTTTGCTTAGACATCAATAATGTGTTATAACCAGTAGGTCAGTCCATAGTCCTTGCTTAATCTTATTATTTTGCAAAGAAACAAATCTGTTTCATTGGTTGCATCGTATTTTCCCCAGTAGCACATGATATATGGAGAAATAAATTGTTCTTATTCTCAACGTTAGTCAAGCTGAGGAAATAGAACATGAACATATGTACTGGTGGTATATTAGTAGTGATCCATTAATTTTTAAAAGCTTCTTATTATTTTAAAAAATATATTTTTTATCATTTATTTATGTGTATATTTTTTTACTCCTGTACAGCATGGTGACTCAGTTACACATACATGTATACATTCTTTTTTCTCATTTTACATGTTCCATCATAAGGGACTAGACAACATTCCCAATACTACACAACAGAATTCCAATGCTAATCCATCCTGAAGACAACATTCTGCAACTATTTACCCCAAGCTCCCAGTCCCCCCCACTCCCTCCCCTTCCCCCTTGGTAACCACAAGTCTATTCTCCAAGTCCATGATTTTCTTTTCGGTGGAAAGGTTTCTTTGTGCTGTATATTAGATCCCAGATATAAGTGATATCATATGGTATTTGTCTTTCTCTATCTGACTTGCTTCATTCAGTATGAGAGTCTCTAGTTCCATTCATGTTGCTGCAAATGGCATTATGTCATTCTTTTTTATGGCTGAGTAGTATTCCATTGTGTATGTATACTACATATTCCGAATCCAATCATCTGTTGATGGACATTTGGGTTGTTTCCATGTCCTGGCTATTGTGAATAATGCTGCAATGAACATGCGGGTACATGTGTCTTTTTCAAGGAATGTTTTCTCCGGATGTATGCCCAAGAGTGGGATTACTGGGTCATACGGTACTTCTATGTATAGATTTTGAAGATAATCTGCACACTGTTCTCCAAAGCGGTTGTACCAGTTTACATTCCCACCAACAGTGCAGGAGGGTTCCCTTTCCTCCACAACCCTTCCAGCATTTGTTATTTGTGGACTTATGAATGATGGCAATTCTGACTGGTGTGAGGTGGTATCTCATGGTAGGTTTGATTTGCATTGCTCTAATGATCGGGGATGTTGAGCATTTTTTCATGTGCTTGTTGGCCATCTGCACATCTTCCTTGGAGAATGGTCTATTCAGGTCTTTTGCCCATTTTTCCATTGGGTTGTTGGCTTTTTAGCTGTTGAGGTGTATAAGTTGCTTGTATATTCTAGAGATTAAGCCCTTGCCAGTTGCATCATTTGAAACTATTTTCTCCCATTGTGTAAGATGTCTTTTTGTTTTCTGTTTGGTTTCCTTTGCTGTGCAAAAGCTTGTCAGTTTGATGAGGTCCCATTGCTTTATTTTTGCTCTTATTTCTGTTGCTTTGGGAGACTGACCTGAGAAAATATTCACAAGGCTGATGTCAGAGAACGTTTTGCCTATGTTCTCTTCCAGCAGTGTGATGGTGTCTTGTCTTATATTTAAGTCTTTCAGCCATTTTGAGTTTATTTTGGTGCATGGTGTGAGGGTGTGTTCTAGATTCATTGCTGTGCATGCAGCTGTCCAGGTTTCCCAGCAATGCTTGCGGAATAGACTTTCTTTTTCCCATTTTATGTTCTTGCCTCCCTTGTCAAAGATTAATTGACCATAGGTGACTGGGTTTATTTCTGGGTTCTCTGTTCTGTTCCATTGGTCTGTCTGTCTGTTGTGGTACCAGTACCACACTGTCTTGATGACTGTGGCTTTGTAATATTGCCTGTAGTCTGGGAGAGTGATGCCTCCTACTTGGTTGTTGTTTCTCAGGAATGCTTTGGCAATTCTGGGTCTTTTGTGGTTCCATATAAATTTTTGGATTGTTTGTTGTAGTTCTGTGAAAAAAGCCATGGGTGATTGGGTAGGGACTGCATTGAATCTGTAGATTGCTTTGGGTAGTATGGCCATTTTTACAGTATTAATTTTTCCCAACCCTGGAAAAATCTTTCCATTTCTTTCCATTTCTTAACATCTTCTTTAATTTGGAAATGGATCTTTCCATTTCTTTCCATTTCTTTACATCTTATTTAATTTCCTTGATTAATGTTTTATGGTTCTCAGCATATAAGTCCTTTACCTCCTTGGTCAGGTGTATTCCCAGGTATTTGAATTTTGGGGGGTGCAGTTGTAAAAGGTATTGTATTTCTGTATTTATTTTCTAATATTTCTCTGTTAGTATATAGAAATGTGACTGATTTCTGAATGTCAATTTTATATCCTGCTACATTGCAGAATTTGTTGATCAGGTCAAGTAGTTTTGGGGTTAAGTCCTTAGGGTTTTCTATGTATAGTATCATGTCATCTGCATACAGTGACAGTTTTACCTCTTTTCTTCCTATTTGGATGCCTTTTATTTCTTTTGTTTGTCTGATTAGGCTAGGCTAGTACTTCCAATACTATATTGAATAGCAGTGGTGAGAGTGGGCATCCATGCCTCGTTCCAGATTTTGGTGGAAAGGCTTTCAGCTTTTGTCCATTGAGTATTGTATTTGCTGTGGGTTTGTCATATATGGCCTTGATAATGAAACCAAGAACTGGTTCTTTGAAAAGGTAAACAAAATAGACAAATCTCTGTCTAGACTCACCAGGAAGAGGAGAGAAAAAACCCAAATAAACAAAATCAGAAATGGAAAAGAAGAAGTCACAATGGATACTGAAGAAATACAAAAAAACCATAAGAGAATACTACCAACAGTTATATACCAACAAATTCGACAACCTAGAAGAAATGGACAATTTTCTAGAGACTTACAGCCTGACAAAACTGAATCAAGAAGAAATAGATCTACTGAACAGACCAATCACTAGAAGTGAAATTGATTATGTCATAAAAACACACTCCCTACAAATAAAAGTCTAGGACCAGACGGCTTCACAGGTGAATTCTACCAAACATACAAAGAAATTTACATCCATCCTCCTTAAACTTTTTCAAAAGGTTGAAGAAGAATGAATACTCCCAAAGACATGCCATGACACCATCATCACCCTAGTTCCAAAACCAGACAAAGATACCACCAAAAAAGAAAACTAGAGGCCAATATCTTTGATGAATAAAAATTCTCAACAAAAAAATTCTCAACAAAATTTTACCATCTGAATCCAACAACATATCAAAAAGATCATAGACCATGATCAAGTGGGATTCATCAGGAACACAAGGATGGTTCGACATACGCAAATCAATCAACGTCATACACCACATTAACAAAAGAAGAGTCAAAAACCACATGATCATCTCAATAGATGCAGAAAAAGCATTTGACAAAGTCCAACATCCCTTCATGATAAAAACTCTTACCAAAGTGGGTATAGAGTGGATATTTTAAAATATTTTAAAGAAAAGTTTTATTCTACATGAGAATTAAAGGCTGAAAAATATTAGAAGTCAGAGAAAAAGAAGTCCCTTTAAAGTAGAACAAGAAGTAGATTTTTAAAATGCCAGTAGAGTTTATGACTTCCTTATTTCATTTGACAAACATTTAATTTACCGTGGGACATGTGCCAGTCGGGGGAGACTCTGAAGGAAACGAAGAACAAACGTAAATCATACTTCTTTTTCATAGGCAGTGAGGAGGTGTTGCGAGTTTTTCAACAGAGCATTGACATATCAAATATGTTTTGAGGAAAAATGAGTGGCCTGTGTGATGACCACAAGGAAAGAACGATTAGAGGTGGCAGGGTTCAGACAGTTTGGGGTACTTGTGATTTATTGCTTCAAAGGGTGTTACCTCTGAATATAGAAAGATAAGACGAAAAATTGAGTAAGAGGAAGAAAAACAACATTTATTGATAGTCTAGGATACATGTATTTCATATGTGAATCTCCTTAATCCTCATAAAATATTTTATCGCATTTTAAACATGAGTAAATAAACTGAACAAGACAGAGACAGAGGTGAAATTCAAATCTAGATTTATATGACTAAAACATTCATGAGTAGGCATGGCATATAAAGCTTATGGAAAGATGCTTAATCAGGAAAGTAAACGTTAAATCCGCTGTGAGGTACCATGACATATCCAGGAGAATGGCAGATAGGAAAGAAAGGAAGGAATGACGGCAAGATAGAGAAAAGGAGGAAAGAAACGAAGAAAACAAAGGCAAAGAGAAAAGAAACTGTAAATGTTAATTTTTAGAGACCTTTTGAAGCATCTGACATCGATGAAAAAATGAACATCCTCTTTGCAACGTAGTTTGGCATTTTCTTGTAAAGTTAAGCATACTTTAATCATATGGTCTAGCTGTCCAATATTCCTGAATATTTCCATGTATATAGTAGAATACTACTCATCAATGAAAATGAATAAAATGCTGACACATTAAAAAATACAAAAAGTATATGTGGTAGACATCTCAAAAGTATCATGCTAATAAGTTAAGGAAACCAGTCATACAGGATTTTCAATGATTGCATTGATATGACATTCTGCCAAAGGCAGAAGTGTAGGGACAGAAAACACTTCATTGGTGGGCAAAGGCTGGGAGTGGGAAAAGGGATTTGTTTAGAAAAATGTGAGGTTATTTGGTGGGGATGATGGGACTATTCTCTGTCTTGATTCTGAGGGAGTTTACATGACTTTGTACAGTTCCCAGGCTTCTCAGAACTGTACACATAAAAAAGGAAATGTACTGTACCTACATTATCACTTGATGAGAAGCAACAGAAAGTCCAGGAGCATATGCCTTGCGAGTGGCAGGTAATGAAAAGAACAGCTTTAGGGAAAGACCTCCAGCTATTACTATCTATAGGCCTTTGGGATTGAAAAGGTTTAGGGGTGCCTTTTGACTACTTTTTACAGCTTCAAGTAGTTAACTCCTATGTGTTTTAGTTTCCTCATCTCTGAAATAAGAATTTAAGCATTCCTTTATTCATTTAATATTTATTGAGCTCTTTGTATTATGAGATACGTATTTTCAAACTGGAAACAAACCAGTGAGAAAATTATTCAATCCCCAATTGTTGGCCCTCTTGAAAGTTTCATTGTATTGAAGGCCAGTAGAAAATAAAATAAAAGCAAGAGCATCTAGTCCGAAGAATGATGATTAAGGTTAATAATTGCTACATATTTCACACACACACACACACACACACGTATATATAGATACATATCACATTTTGAGTGCAATTATATATATTGTTATTCCATAAGTTGCTTTATTATTTGTTCAGTGACAAATGTTCTAACATCATGCCAAAGTAGAATACCTGGCTGTCATCATTCTGTGAGAAAAGTGATAGAAGAGGCTGGGAAGGAGTGGATGCTGAGTGGAAGCAATCTCACTTAACAAAAAGTGACTGTCTTACTTCTCCTGTCTTCAGCTTTCTTAATGCCTTGTTTCTGAATACAAACTTTGGTGCAGTGACCCAAAGCCCTCCTCTAGTGTGAAGTGACACCGTGATGTGGACGTGGAGGTGAGGGTGGCCTCTAAAGGTGCTACAGCTTCTAACACGGGTTTTGAATCTGCCTCCTATTTTCAGCTACACCCACCTTCCCACTTTCCCACCAGTTCTTGAACCATTCTGCATCCCTTAAATAAATCCCCCTTAATCATGATGTAGGATCCTTTCAATGCATTGTTGAATTCGGTTTGCTAAAATTTGTTGAATTTTGCATCTGTTCATCAGTGATATTAACCTATAATTTTCTATTTTTTGGTCTCTTTGTCTGAATAAGAAGGATTTATATAAGGTATATATAATCAACTGACAAAACAAAGATAAATATTTTGTAATTTTAAAAAGTAATGCATGTATATAGTTTTGTTCTCAAAGCCGTTTAAAGAGTAGTTAGGCAATATTTTCTTAGTGGGAATGTAGTTATATTAAAACAAATAAACAAAACCTATCTGCACTCTTCCTTCTGGTTTATGACATTACTGTACATGAAATCATATTTCCTAGATTTTCTCTTTTCCTAAAGTCATGGAGAAAGTTAAGTAAAATAAAACCTTCCCCTACAATAAGTATAAATACTAGGTAAAATGCCAAGCATCCATTTAAGTCTCATTTAAGTTGAAGTATCCTTGGCAATGACGAAAGGTTTTACTCCATCTACATTTTTAATTTCATTTTCAAGCAGTTTTCTTTGAGATAACTAACCTCCAGGGAGAATATTATATTAATTTCTTGGCTCTGGAACTATATAACATCCTCATTATGATACTTTAGGTGTGCTCAAGAAATTGGTTGAGTTCCACTAAAAAAAGACAATTTCACAAATTACTCATAAAATGCAGATTGTAGGTTTGTATCATTCTGGATGGAGTTGTGAGACACAGATAATAAAGTATCTGCATCGGTTTCTGAGACAGTTGACCTTAGGCTAGGTTTAACTCCAAGTTCAGTCTCTTTCCTTGTCTCCTATGTAACCTTAAATCAGGTATCATGGACAGAAGGAACAGTGTTTTACTGCCAAATTCAGTGCCTGGACGGGCTCGGATGCCTTGGAACAAAGCTAAGCTTAATGGCAATGTTTTTGACAATATTTGATAGCTTAAAGGAAAAGAAAACTTCCTTTTTGGCAAAAACTGCAGGACTCATGTTTTTTGTTGTTGAGCAAGTTGACAGTTTTGAGATTGCTTATCAGATGAGTCAGCACATCGGGGCATAAGGCATCTGGAGCCAATGGGCAGAAAGTTTCTACCTGGTATCATCTCTTAAGGAGTCATTTTAAAGCTGAATTTGGAAAAAAAAAATCTGTCATGGATAAAATTCAAGAAGAGAGGAAATTTTTATAAGGTGTTTTCACTCACTCCAGAGGTTATTGAACAGATTTTATAGCTGTCTTCTGGATGCTCTCACAATATGTTTCCTTAAACCTGTGCGTTTAGGGTACACGTGAAATGGAACAAATCACTTTCTCCCTTTCACTCCCAGCAAAAACGTGGTAAAGGTAATAATATCTGTTATTAGATAGGAGCACCTTGTTGCACCTAAGGGTTAATATCACTGATGCTTTTCATAAATAAACGTTGAACTCTCGTAAAGACGGATAAAGAAGCACAACCCAGATAAACCAGTGGTCGTGTAGAAAAGATCCGAAAACAGTTATGGAGACAAAAACAGGCAAAACAGATAAACAACTTCTGTAAGAAGTAGCCAGTACATTTCAAATAATATAGTATCTGCTATAATCATTACTTCACAAGATGGAACTGTGGTGTATGATGTTAATTCTAGTTAAGATTTTAGGGTACTTTCTCTGTTGCTGAACTGAGAAGAAAAATGAAATAACCAGCTGTTACTTATTTGGACAAGTCATATGTTAAGGCCTATTCTTTTTTTAAAAAAAGCATAATCCTATTTTCTCTGGACTCATACCATTGTTTGATGACACAACATTGAAAAGATATTTCTTCCCATAAAAATAAATATATAATAGAAGTAACAAAATTATTTTATTAGCTTATCTTAAACTGTCATTCATCTAATTTCTTTGTTTTTGTCTTTAAATATTATAGCAACCATATTTGTGTTGTGAACAATATATTACTCAAAGGCAGCACAAGGAAATTTATCTTCAATTCCACAGAATTTTCTGTCTCTAACTCTCAATATTTGTGTGAAACTCTTATATCTAGGAAAATAGACCTAGCTTTAAAAATAATAGTAGAAATATTAACACTATTTTACTGAGAACTAACTTGCATTGAACACATTATATGTGTGTGTGTGCTATTTAATTCTTAAAATTTCATTCGGTAATATTTCCCTCATATTATAGATTAGGAAAGCTTATTCACAGGGTTTACATGATTGCTTTAGTTTACAATTTGCAAATCCAAGACTCATGAGTGTGCTGCCCCACCTGCGTGTGTGCTTGTAACTGTTGTGGAACACTGTCTTCCAGAAAGTTGGTTTACACAAAAAGAATAAAAGCAAAAGATTTAACAATATAAGTATAAAGTGTTCTGAATGACCATTAAATATTTGCAACTTGAGTGTTTAATTATTATTAAACAACCTTTGTTTAAAATAATTTGTCACTAAACATTCAATATTTTTAATAATAAGTTTAAAATACTGTTTAGAGAAAAAAAAAAAATATCCCTCTGGGCAACAGTAAACCTCAACATCAGTGGTACTCCAGGTGTGCGATGTGTGATGTTCTTTTGCTTTGCCCCATGAATGTGCCCAACTTTTGCAGGTCTGTTGCCGAAATACGAGCTGGCATCTAACCATATCCAATACAGAATGCCACGCTAATAAGAAACATATTCTTAATCTTCTATAGTAGTAATTTAAGAGATGCTTTTACATTAGACATATGGTTAGCTTATAATTTTTTTTGTATTGTGCATAGTAACAGGTAAATTACTTCTTTTGATTTTTTAAGAGTACTGCTGCCAGGCACACTAACCCTGCAGGGAAAGTCTAAAAGGACTTTTAACCCGTTCCCTCCTTCATGGCTTAAGAAAAGCAGCTTTTCTTTTCCTGGGATTCGAAGTCAAAAGACCTGTCAGAGTTAATCAGAGAGGATGTGCATAAAGAAAGAAAGTGAACGTTGGTTCCCCAAGGGGCTATGTCACCTTAAGGGATGAGGTTGCCTCAATTACTGCTCCAGGGACAAGGCAAGAACGTAATCATTCCTTGGATTGACTGTTTCAGCCCCAGGTTGAACTCAGGAGTACCTCTGGAGCCTGATTCCTGCACGCTCTGTGTTTTTAAGAAGTGCCAAGCACATTATTGTGAAGCAGTGAGTGGAGACCTGCAGTCCCAGTGCGGGGTGTCCATGTGGCTTTGGTTGGGCAGGGTCATTCCTTGTTCTATGTAGTTTTGTCCTTAATATAAACTTGTGGCAGCAACACATGTAAAACTGCAGATTTCTGAATTTGGAAGGATTTGGTGGGAAGTAAGGTCCAGATGATGTCAAGAAAAAAAAGATTACGTGATCTACTGTTGAGGCAGTTGGAAACCTGGAAATTAGAGAGTTAGTATTGATTTACATTTTATAGTAAATAAAGATGTCAAGCATTTTTTAAAAATTGAAACCAGTATCTAAGTATAATTTCCTATTGTTAAACTACATTTCCAAGTAAAATCAAAGTAATTTTGTTAATTTTTATATAATGAAAAACAGGAAAATGTCCATCTTATACACATCTTTTGTTAATTCTGAACAAAACTATAGGAGTTCCCGTTGTGGTACAGCGTAAATGAATCTGACTAGGAACCATGAAGTTGCGGGTTCGATTCCTGGCCTCACTCAGTGGCTTAAGAATCCGGCATTGCTGTGGCTGTGGCGTAGGTGGCAGCATAGCTCTGATTTGACCCCTAGCCTGGGAACCTCCATATGCCATGGGGTTTTTTTGCGGCCCTAAAAAGAAAAAAAAAATGAATGAAACTATAATGTAATCACAACACTGACCATTCTGACGATTTCTAGCATAGTAAAGCAAATAAAATAGAAGAATGCTAATTAAAACAGTGTCCTTTTATGACCAAACACTACATAATGATATGTACTTTAATTCACTTTCACACTTTTTGCTGTATTAAGGTTTCCATATTGAGGAATTCTAATAGTACTCATCACCAAACTGCTGTATTTTCTCCTCCAGATATAAAAGTTCTGCTTCCCAGTATTTACAATTTGATAAACTGAGTAAGTGATTAATAAAAGCATTGTCAAATTTGAAACTGTTTACAATACAAATAATTTCACAAGTATCAAGAATTTGTACTACTCCTATCAGCACGTATGTCGGTTTGATAGAACTCTTTGATAAGTCCTCTGGTCTCAGGAGGAGGTAGGTTGTTGATATTTGGTAATAAGTTCGAAGCTCAGCACTTACAAGATATTTCTTAAGTCTTTCCTACACTTTCTGTTGAGTCAATTGCCAAAAAAAAAAAAAATCTGTCCTTAGAATAATTGAAAACTGCTCTAGATTGTCATTGAGTGATATATGGCAATACACTTTGGTTATAGTAACAGACATTTTTATTTTTTTACCATCCCATTGAACTGTGAAAATAAATGATTTGTCAACTGTTGACAAGCAGATAATTGGTTACTTTGTTCAACTAAAATTATATCTGTTTTTTTAGATCTTCTACAAGGTTAAAAATATTAAATGCCATAAGTCATATTTCAATGAAAACTTAATAGCCTTACAAGATCATCTAAATTCTAGTCAATTACTTGTATTGCTTCACTGCTATGCATTTTTTGTTAAAAGAAAAAAAAAACACATCCAAACAGTATTGCCAGGATAACATCATTTATTCAACCAGTGGCTCAGGAATCATTTGGTAGGTACACTCTGTATTTAGTTATTTTAGCTTTAAAGATGTAGATAGTCGTCTGATAAGTATAATTTAAATAAAGCCCAGTGCATTACCTAAGTGCTTGTACCCTGGAAAGTGTTTACTGTTTCAGATGAACATGTTTGGGTTCTTCAAAACATTAGTAAAAAGGACATTAGTGAAACCAGGCTCCAAAGCTAATATAATGTTGCTAATATAATACCACAAAATACAAATGTAGTAATATAAAAAGTTATTTTTGAATCCTACAAGCTATTGCAAATTTCTAAACTTCTACACCTTATTTACCCAACTCTTCTAGTTGTCAGGAGAAATCTTAACAGTGGATAATGCTAGTTTCTGCAAATTCTGACAAGCAATTACAAATCAGATTTCAAAAAATTCATTTTATTCATTGTGTTACATAGGCTACATATCTATACGTGTGTGTGTGTGTGTATATATATGTGTATATATATATATATATATATATATAAGGATATATGTTTATAAAATATTTATTAAGCACACATAAACATCCATATATAATCAGTTTTTATTGGACCAGAATAGATGAGAATGTTAATGCATCTATTTGGTATTTTTATGCATTTCAAAATCACAACTTGATCTGTCAAGGTGATATGAAGTAGAAAATATCAGCTTGCATACATCAAAAGAGTTTAAAAAAATATATTTTATACTAACACACTTTTCTTCAGTCACAAGGATTGCAAGTAACCTCTTTTGAGAACCTGCTCAAAGCTGAGATAGTAATAAATGGCAAAACAGTATAATGAAAAATATCAATGATTATTATTGACAAGGGATTTCATTTTGATTTCATTTATATATGCCATATCAAGATTAGAAGCATATTTCAGAGATATTGTAAGTTCTGTCTCAAACCACCAGTGAAATAAGTTTCCTGATAAGCAAGTCACACAAATTTTTTGTTTCCCAGTTCATATAAAACTTACGTTTACAGTATGCTGGTCTGTTACATGTATAGTGGCATTATGCAAAAATAAATGTACATACCTTAATTAAAAAGAAAAATTTTTTTAAAAATGGAGTTCTGTCATGGCTCAGCAGTTAATAAACCTAACTAGCATCCATGAGATTGAGGGTTCTCTCCCTGGCCTTGCTCAGTGGGTTAAGGATTTGGTGTTGCCATGAGCTGTGGTATAGGGTGGTAACTACAGCTCTGATACGCCCCCTAGCCTGGGAACTTCCATATGCTGTGGGTGTGCCCCCTCCCCAATAAAGACAAAAAATAATACTCTTGGGAAAATAGCATCAGTAGACTCCTTCCACGTAGGGTTGATGCAAACCTTCAACTTGTAAAAAATGGAATATATGCAAAGTGCAATAAATAGAAGTGCAATAAAATGAAGTATGCCTGTATTGGAAGTGTATATCTATTGTAAATTGCCAGTTTTCATCTATTTCTGAAATGGGCGTATAATATACATCAGTAGACATAGCATGGCTATGTTCATATAGATTTACATGAAGTCATAATTATAAGTAGTAACATAAAAGTACATATACAGTAATTTGAATGCATTTGCAAATTACTATATAATTAAATTGGTGATAATCAGCATAGAGAATTTAAGTGGTTTAGTGAAAATAAGAGTCTCAATCTATGTTTAATATATTATTGAATTCAAACAAATAACTTGATACATGTTTTTCTTTAATTTTCACTTAATTGGATGTAAATTTTTTTAAATCCAATCTATGGTTGTTGTCTGCAAGAAATCCCCTTACATCTTTGTTAGCTGCTGTATGTTCTATATGTTTTAATAAAGTTTGTTCTGTTCTTATATTCTGATTATGTAAAGGAAAGGAAAAGGAAAAGGCTGCCATGCCCCATAAAAGAGGGGGACTCTGCCCTAGGCTGCTTTCAGCCTTGAACTACAATCGCAGCCCTTCTCTGGGTCTCCATGTTGCAGGCTTTGCCACAGATTTTGGACTTGGCAGCCCCTAAAATATCATGAGCCAGTTCTTGAAAATAAATCTCTCTCTACATAAATGTGTCCATAGCCTATTTGTTCTGTTTCTCTCGAGAACTCTAAAACATTGACCACCTCATGTTAAAATAAGGAGGTTATCTTGAATGTCTGGAAGTGCCGAATATAATTACAAGGGTCCTAAAAAATGGAGGAAGATGTAAGAGCCAGCAGGAGATGTGAGTATGGAGCACAACATGCACCCTTGCTGGCTTTGGAAATGAGGGAAGGAGACCAACAGTCAAGGAATGTCAGAGGCCTCTATAGGCTGGAAAAAAAAACAAAAATAAAAACAAAAACAAAGAAACAGGAGATGGAGGCAAGATGGCGGAAGAGTAGGGGGACATGCTCGCCCTCCCCCACAAACATAACAAAAAAAACCACATCTACAGGTTAAACGACTTGCATAGAACAGCAATCACTTGCTGGCAGAAGAACTTAAACTCCAATAATGGTAAGAATCTCGTGACATTACTGGGTAAAACAAGAGAAAAGAGGAGAGTGAGAAGGTGAATCCGAACTGGACAGGTGCTCCCAAAAGGGAACTGTGGAGGAGAAAGGGATCCCACACCCTGGAAAGTCACCTACTCGAAGGAAGGATCAACTGAATCAGAGGAATCTCCAGATGCAGAGAAGAGTGCAGCAGTAAGTCAGAGTACTGAAAAGCAGAGTGACAACCGAACAGATCATCTGAACTACTGGCACAGTCACCAAAAATTGAGACACTTGGGTGGGGGCTGGACACCGAGACCTCGGCTCCAGAAGTTAGTCCCCAGAACAGGCTGGGATGGGCAGTGCGGAAACTGCTTAGGGGGTCTAGAAACTGGTCTGCCAGGTTTGATGGGGCAGAGACTGCCTGAGAGACTAGAAAGCAGAGCGTCGTGGGGGGAGGGAGCAATATGCTAAGGGCTGGAAGTGGAAAGCCACATCAGAGGGAACCTGGGAGAAAAGCAGCTGGATCTGCTGGAGAGACAAGGTGCCAGTGTTGGGGAGGGGAGAGAAGAAGGGATGGGCCACCATAGAATACTCCCCACACCACAGCAAGCTCACTGGCCTGCCAGCTATCAGAAAGCTGTGCTTACCAGTGCATCCCCCCTCCCCCTACCCCGCAGGCACGTGCAGGACCTGGGGCTACCTGCCATCCAGGAGGGCTGGCCTCAACAATTGCCAGAAGCCTACCACCGCAGGGGCATTCCCTGCCATGGCCAGCTTGCCCTCTGGAGGGGCTACACCCCGCGGAGCAGCACCCAACACCGCCAGCCCCCAGGAAAAGGCCTGCAGCATAGAAAAGCTAGAACAAGCTCTGCAGGGCTGTGAAAAATCTACCTCCATTCTCAGGCAGTCCTTCCAATTCTGACTGTCCTGAGGAAGAGCCTCTTAGGGTCTCAGCAGCCCAGCTAGCCGCTCCAGCCCTCAGGAGGTGCTGCACTCCTGTGAAACAGCTGCCCAGCACTGCCAGCCACCTGCAAGAGCCCCACAGCCCAAAAACACAAGAGCAAGCTCTGCCCGGCTGAGTGAAATCTGCTTCCGTTGTGGTGCGGACCTCCCAGTCCTGTCTGCCCTCAGGAAGTGCCCCTTTGCTTCAAAGAGACCCTGTCGGCCCTGCCCACCCTCTGGAAAAGCCATGCTGCCTCTGAGACTGACCAACAACACCAGCCCTCAGGAAACATTCCACGCAGTGCCAAGGCAAACACTGCTGGCCACGGAGAGTACAACTCCATCAGGAAAAAGAAAACAACAAGCAAGATGAAAAAGCAGAGAAATCACCCCCAGTTAAACCAACAGGAGAACTCACCTAAAGCAGTCAACAATGACACAGATCTCTGCAGTCTGACAGACCTGGAGTTCAAAAGTGAAATAGTGAAAATACTGAAGGAATTAAGAGAAGATATGAACAGTAATACAGACACCCTCAGAAAGGAACGAGAAAATATAAGGAGGAGCCAAGAAAAACTAGAACATTCATTTGCAGAGATACAAACTGAACTAAGGGCAGTAAAAACCAGAATGAATAATGCAGAAGAATGAATCATTGATACGGAAGATAGAATAATGGAAATCACCCAATCTGGTCAGCAGACAGAAAACCAAATCAAAAAACAGGAAAGCAATATAAGAGACCTATGGGATAATATAAAGCGGGCCAATCTATGCATAATAGGAATTCCAGAAGGAGTACAAAAAGATAAGGGGATGGAAAATATATTTGAAGAAATTATCGCTGGAAACTTCCCAAATCTAAAGGATACTGAATTCAAGATACAGGAAGCACAGACGGCCCCAAACAAATTGAACCCAAATAGACCCACACCAAGACACATTATAATAAAAATGGCAAAAGTTAGTGTTAAAGAAAGGATCCTAAAGGCAGCAAGAGAAAAGCAGAATGTTACCTACAAGGGAACCTCCATAAGGTTGTCAGCTGATTTCTCTACAGAAACACTACAGGCCAGGAGGGAATGGCAAGAGATATTTAAAGTGCTAAAAGGAAAAAATATGCAACCTAGAATACTCTATACAGCAAAAATATCATTTAAAATAGAAGGAGAAATAAAAATATTTTCAAATAAACAAAAGCTAAAAGAATACAGCAACGCAAAACCCAGGTTAAAAGAAATATTGAAAGGGCCTCTCTAAACCAAAAAGAAAGGAAGGAAGGAAAGGGAGGAAAAAGGAAAAAAAAAAAAGCAGAGGAAGAATTAGGATTGAGGAAACCACAATCAGAGAGCAGTCACTCAAATAAGCCAGCATGCAGATTTAATCATGAACATGTTTGAAACAAAATAAAATTAAAAAGAAAAAAAAAGAGTCATCAAAATCATAAAATGTGGGCAAGGGATGTTAGGAAATAAATAGACCCTTGTTTTGATTGTTTGCTTCTCTTCTTAATTTTAATATAGTAATGAAGTGTTTGAACCTACAGGACCATCAGGCTAAAACACACAATTATAGGAAGGGGTTAGCATATTTAAAAAACAGGGCAACCACAGGCCAAAACCAAACATTGCATTTGCAAAAAATGAAAAAAAAAAAAAAAAAACACTCAAGCAGATAATAACTGGAGACCTTCCAACCAAAAAAAGAAAGGAAGAATGGTGAACCATAGAATCAACTGGAACACGAGGTTTAAAATGGCAATAAATAGTCATCTATCAGTTATCACCTTAAATGTCAAAGGACTGAATGCTCCGATCAAAAGACACAGAGTGGCTGAGTGGATAAAAAGGCAAAAACCTTCAATATGCTGCCTACAACAAACTCACCTTAGGACAAGTGAAAGTGAAGAGGTGGGAAAAAATATTTCATGCCAACAGACATGACAGGAAAGCAGGAGTTGCAATACTCATCAGACAAAATAGACTTTAAAACAAAAGACATAAAGAAAGACAAAGAAGGACACTACTTAATGATTAAGGGATCCATCCAAGTAGAGGATGTTACTGTCGTCAACATATATGCTCCAAATTCAGGAGCACCAAGATACATACAACAAATATTAACAGACATAAAGGGAGAAATTGATGGGAATACAATCATAGTAGGAGACTTTAATACCCCACTCACACCAATGGACAGGTCATCTATACAGAAAACCAATAAAACAACAGAGATCCTAAAGGAAACAATAGAAAAGTTAGACTTAATTGCTATCTTCAGGACACTACATCCAAAAAAAGCAGAATACACATTCTTCTCAAGTGCAATGGAACTTTCTCAAGAATCGACCACATATTGGGAAACAAAGCTAACCTCAACAAATTTAGGAGCATAGAAATTATCTCAAGTATCTTCTCTGACCACAATGCCATGAACCTAGAAATCAACCATGGGAAAGAAATGAGAAAAAACCTACTACAGGAGACTAAACAGCATGCTACTAAAAAACCAATGGGTCAATGAGGAAATCAAGAAGGAAATTAAAAACTACCTTGAAACAAATGATAATGAAGACACAAACTCTCAAAATCTATGGGATGCTGCAAAAGCAGTGCTCAGAGGGAAATTTATAGCGATACAGGCCTTTCTCAAAAAAAGAAGATCCCAAATCGACAACTTAACCCTCCACCTAAATGAATTAGAAAAAGAACAAAAAAGACCTAAAGTCAGCAAAAGGAAGGAAAATATAAAGATCAAAGAGGAAATCAATAAAATAGAGATTCAAAAAACAATAGAGAAAATTAATAAAACCAAGAGCTGGTTCTTTGAAAAGGTAAACAAAATAGACAAACCCCTGGCCAGACTCACTAAAAAGAGGAGAGAAAGAACTCAAATAAACAGAATTATAAATGAAAAGGGAGAAATCACAACGGATACTGCAGAAATACAAAAAACCATAAGAGAACACTATCAACAATTATATGCCAACAAACTTTACAATCTGGAAGAAATGGACAATTTTCTAGAATCTTATAGCATGCCAAAACTGAATCAAGAGGAAAGAGACCAAAAAAACAGACTAATCACTAGAAATGAAATTGAATATGTCATAAAAACACTCCCTACAAGTAAAAGTCCAGGACCAGATGGCTTCACAGGTGAATTCTACCAAACATACAAAGATGAATTTATCTTCCTTCCCCTTAAACTTTTTCAAAAGGTTAAAGAAGAAGGAAGACTCCCAAAGACATGGTATGAGGCCACCATCAACCTAATTCCAAAACCAGACAAAGATTCCACCAAAAAAAAAAAAAGCTATAGACCAATATATTTGATGAATATAGACACAAAAATTCTCAACAAAATTTTAACCATCTGAATCCAACAATATATCAAAAAGATCATAGACCACAACCACGTGGGATTCATTCCAGGGGCACAAGGATAGTTCAACATATGCAAAGCAATTAATGCCATAGACCACATTAACAAAAGAAAAATAAAAAACCACATGATCATCTCAATAGATGCAGAAAAAGCATTTGACAAAGTCCAACATCCATTCATGATCAAGACCCTCGCCAAAGTGGATATAGAGGGAACATTCCTGAACATAATCAAAGCCATTTATGACAAACCCACAGCAAATACAATACTCAATGGACAAAAGCTGAAAGCCTTTCCACCAAAATCTGGAACGAGGCATGGATGCCCACTCTCACCACTGCTATTCAATATAGTATTGGAAGTACTAGCCTAGCCTAATCAGACAAACAAAAGAAATAAAAGGCATCCAAATAGGAAGAAAAGAGGTAAAACTGTCACTGTATGCAGATGACATGATACTATACATAGAAAACCCTAAGGACTTAACCCCAAAACTACTTGACCTGATCAACAAATTCTGCAATGTAGCAGGATATAAAATTGACATTCAGAAATCAGTCACATTTCTATATACTAACAGAGAAATATTAGAAAATAAATACAGAAATACAATACCTTTTACAACTGCACCCCCCAAAATTCAAATACCTGGGAATACACCTGACCAAGGAGGTAAAGGACTTATATGCTGAGAACCATAAAACATTAATCAAGGAAATTAAAGAAGATGTTAAGAAATGGAAAGAAATGGAAAGATTTTTCCAGGGTTGGGAAAAATTAATACTGTAAAAATGGCCATACTACCCAAAGCAATCTACAGATTCAATGCAGTCCCTACCCAATCACCCATGGCTTTTTTCACAGAACTACAACAAACAATCCAAAAATTTATATGGAACCACAAAAGACCCAGAATTGCCAAAGCATTCCTGAGAAACAACAACCAAGTAGGAGGCATCACTCTCCCAGACTACAGGCAATATTACAAAGCCACAGTCATCAAGACAGTGTGGTACTGGTACCACAACAGACAGACAGACCAATGGAACAGAACAGAGAACCCAGAAATAAACCCAGTCACCTATGGTCAATTAATCTTTGACAAGGGAGGCAAGAACATAAAATGGGAAAAAGAAAGTCTATTCCGCAAGCATTGCTGGGAAACCTGGACAGCTGCATGCACAGCAATGAATCTAGAACACACCCTCACACCATGCACCAAAATAAACTCAAAATGGCTGAAAGACTTAAATATAAGACAAGACACCATCACACTGCTGGAAGAGAACATAGGCAAAACGTTCTCTGACATCAGCCTTGTGAATATTTTCTCAGGTCAGTCTCCCAAAGCAACAGAAATAAGAGCAAAAATAAAGCAATGGGACCTCATCAAACTGACAAGCTTTTGCACAGCAAAGGAAACCAAACAGAAAACAAAAAGACATCTTACACAATGGGAGAAAATAGTTTCAAATGATGCAACTGGCAAGGGCTTAATCTCTAGAATATACAAGCAACTTATACACCTCAACAGCTAAAAAGCCAACAACCCAATGGAAAAATGGGCAAAAGACCTGAATAGACCATTCTCCAAGGAAGATGTGCAGATGGCCAACAAGCACATGAAAAAATGCTCAACATCCCCGATCATTAGAGCAATGCAAATCAAACCTACCATGAGATACCACCTCACACCAGTCAGAATTGCCATCATTCATAAGTCCACAAATAACAAATGCTGGAAGGGTTGTGGAGGAAAGGGAACCCTCCTGCACTGTTGGTGGGAATGTAAACTGGTACAACCGCTTTGGAGAACAGTGTGCAGATTATCTTCAAAATCTATACATAGAAGTACCGTATGACCCAGTAATCCCACTCTTGGGCATACATCCGGAGAAAACATTCCTTGAAAAAGACACATGTACCCGCATGTTCATTGCAGCATTATTCACAATAGCCAGGACATGGAAACAACCCAAATGTCCATCAACAGATGATTGGATTCGGAATATGTAGTATACATACACAATGGAATACTACTCAGCCATAAAAAAGAATGACATAATGCCATTTGCAGCAATACGGATGGAACTAGAGAATCTCATACTGTGTGAAATGAGCTGGAAAGACAAAGACAAATACCATATGATGTCACTTATAACTGCAATCTAATATCCAGCACAAATGAACATCTCCACAGAAAAGAAAATCATGGACGTGCAGAAGAGACTTGTGGCTGCCCAATGGGAGAGGGAGGGAGTGGGATGGATCGGGAGCTTGGGGTTATCAGATACAACTTAGAGTTGGTTTACAAGGAGATCCTGCTGAGTAGCATTGAGAACTATGTCTAGATACTCGTATTGCAACTGAACAAAGGGTGGGAAAAAAAAATGTATACATGTAAGAGCAACTTGATCCCCATACTGTGCAGTGGGAAGAAGAAAAAAAGAAAAGAAAAAAAGAAACAGATTCTCCTGTACGGCCACCGGAAAAGCACAAAATTCCTGCCAACACTTAGACTGTAGCCCAATGAAACTTGTGTTGGATCTCTGACCTACACAATTGTAAAATAAAAATTTGTATTGTTTTAAGCCACAAAGTTTTTGGTAATTTGTTACAGCAGCAATAGAGAATATACACATTCTTACTACTGTAGAAACCTAGAGATATGCATATCATATCAAAAATATACCCACTTTTAAAGTTACCTTTCATGAATTCTGAAAACCAGCTATAAGTCTTTGAAATGCATTTGAATAGCATCACTTATTTTGCTAGAAATAAGATATCCCTCTGTACATTACAATTACCTCAACGATGGGGATCATATGGGGCGAAATTTGTAGAATGTTTTATTACTGAAACCAAATAAATCACCCAGACAATTATAAATTAATAAAAGATGGAATGTATATATGAAACCTTTATATTTAATTGAGTTTCATTAATGTGTCAGACCATAGTTCTCATCTTGTTTGTAGCAGCTACTGTAGCACTACCAAATGAACTGCCACCTGGAAATGCTGCTAAATGTGAAATTTCTGCATGGTGTTTGCATGAAACGTGTTGTATGCTTTTGATTGTTCTGGAGGAATTAGGATGAGATATGTTTTCCATTATTTTGTCCCTATCTCTTCAGTGCCCACTTTTTGATTATGTGTGGTGGGAGAAAATATGATTTAAAGGTACATCCTGTCAAGGGGCAGAATCATCTTCTCACATTTTGTATGATAATAGGTACCGTAATTACATTAATGGCTGTTTATTCCTGCCCGTGAATGATGATATTAACTTGCTGATCTGTTCTGTTTACGTTGTGGTCAGGTAACTAGTACAAGCTCTTTTTCAGCGACAATGAGCCAGGAGGAAAGGACATAAAGATGCCATTATCTGTTTTTAAGTATTCATAGAAACCATCCCAGGTACATTAATTTCAAGGACCACTTAATTTTCGGAGAACTCTTATCCCTCAAAGGTGGAATAATCAGGAGAAGAGGTTGACTGTCAAAAATTTAAATCTATTAAATAATTTCTATATCTCAAATAATTCAGAGCATGCTACATACCAGGACTTTCGATTTTTAAGTGGAATTGTTTTTATGATGTGTTCATTAGAAGTATTTTCAGGTTTTTCTAGTGTGTGCAAACAAACTAAAAATGAAAGCTGAAAATTTCAGCAATAAAATAGTCTGGGGATTATTAACATCACATAATCTTCACCAATAATGGTTAAATTTTAAAAATTGATATATAATAAAACATGCTTTTGTATTAACTTTTGCACAGCAAGCATTAAGAATTTTGAGTTAGATCTGATTCCTGTCTTCTAAGCCAGTGTCGAGGAAGAAACCTTTTTTTTCTTTACCTTCTTAGGTTTGAAAACGGGAGCCTGCAATTTAAACTAACTAGACAGATTAAAAGGACAAAGAAAGCACTCAGTTTTATTCATATTTTATGTGCACAGAAGTTCAGAGACGAGACATGAAATTTAAAGAAACAAGTAGATCCGAGGTCTTGTATATCAGTTTAACAAAAGAAAGGGATATTGAGCTTCAGAGGGTAAGAAACCATGGGGAAGGGACTAAGGAATACACATGGGAACTCGCAGAAGAGCAAGGTTATTTTATCTCTGTTTCAGTAAAGACTTGTTTGTACCAGCTCCTCTCAGTATCCGGTGAAAGGAGTGGAGTTCTTCATCCTGACACAGGGAGAACATCTTCACAAAGGGAAACGATGCGCTTCTTCTGGGTGGAGAAGGAGATGGCAGAGGACTCTTCCAGCATCTGTTGCTTTGCAAATACCTTCAGCTCAAAATAGTCTTGTCAAAGTGGCATATTTGTGGTGCCATATTCTGTCCCCCTTCCCAAGGTACTTAGACCATCATGACACTTAACCGTTTCAGCAAATCTATCAAATAAATACTACAATTATTCCCATTTTAAAGCCTTAGAGAATCTCAGACACTTTCCCAATCACATGGCAGTATAAGTGACAGTTAATATTTGCACTCATATCAGGCTGGCATGAAATTCTGGGCTCTTCATCCATACACCTCATTAAGTAGAAATTAGAGTCATGGAAAGAGTTGGAGAATGTATTCCAAGAAAAGAAAAGAGCTAGTAAAAAGACGCAGATATAAGAGATAACACATAGAAATGTACATCTGGACATTACTGTATAAATCAGAGAAATGAAAAGAGATGAAGCTAGAGAAATAACCAGGGGTCAGCTAATGAACTGTTTTAATGAATCTGGACTATAGCCAAGGAATTTAGGCTGAGAGATGATGGGAGAGAGATTTACATTGAAAGCTCACCCTGCTGGAATACAGAAAAGACTGGAGTGGAAAAAGCCTAGAGGCAGAGAGACCAGCACAAAGAAGCTGCGTATTAAGCTGATACAAGCCGGCTGTGAGATGCTGGTGGCCTAATCTGAGACAGTCACACTGGAATAGCAGGAAGTCAGTGAACGATGGAAACAAAGTAGGAAAGATGGTGCTCAGTTAATCTGTGGAAGGGATGAGGCTGCATGTGGGAGCTAGAACGGAAAAGAGCTTTGGAGGAAGAAGTGAGATGAGGCTTTAAATAAACTAAACGCGAGGTGCCCGTGCAAAATCCTGTGCGGAAGACCAGTTGGTACACATCTCTGGCCTTGGGAGAGGCGTTCACATGTATCCCTTGGGGAACACATGGACTGTAAATGAGGCGTGAGAGCCGATGAAATCACCCACACATGAACGTAGAGTGAGGAGAAAAAAGATCCCATACATGGAGAACAGTAGCAAGGAAGCATGCAGTGCTCATGGGAAGCCAGAGAGGAAGGGTGACCGAGATAGAAGATAAACGAGTCATTTGTCTTGAAAAAGCAGAGATAGCTAGGCGTGAAGAAAAGTGAGAATTTCAGAAGAGCTGCTCAGATTTATCGTGATACCAAAACGGCTATCAATAGTTTGTATTTAGTAATACAGAACTGTCAGTAACCTAGCCCAGTGCTTAAAAGGTATAGGAAAAAAGTGTGGAAAGCTGAAAATTAAAGGTGAGGCTAGAATGTATTTTCTGAATGTATTAGAGGTGTTGTTCCGCCTCTCACCACTAGGGGGTAGGCTCTATGAAGGCTGTATCACCAGCACATGCAATATAGATTAATTATGGAGATCTTATTGAATAAATGAGTTAACTGATTATTTTTACTAAAAAAAAAATCTTCATACAGAGAACTTATGAATATAAACTAAATGTTTAATAAAAATTTCAGAAACAAAATCAATTGATATAATAGTTTTCAAGATTGAATAAAAAGGCAAAATAATATTTAATCATTTTCCTTTCAGCAAGAGTTTTTATATAATTGATTGCTCTTTCTCAGTTGCCAATAAGACATCAAGAAAGAAAAGTTCATTTAACATTCTTAGATAACAACTTCCAGGGTAATGTTAGCTGACATCTTATGGAAAATGTCAAGATAAGAGAACATGTAAGATACCTTGAATATATCTTTAATATTGCCACTTAATTTTTAAAAGTTACGGAGACTATTTTTTTGTGATTTGATTACCACAAGAACTCAAGTGAGGCAAACAAAAAGTGGGAGGTTGGTTGTAAAAGTTTTAACCTATTTCATAGTCAGGGCCTGCAAAATTTTCAGTTATATTTTGATTTTCTGTAAAAACAGACATATCACTGAGACTATACTGATGTTGACAGACCAAAGTTATAAATATATTTATGGGAAGAATTGTTGCATTAACTAAACAAGCTATTGCACCAGGACTACCCAGTGGGCATTTATATTCAACTTCTGTTTCATTTTCAAGGGCAGGCCACCCTGATACAGCATGTCCATGAAAAGTAAGTAGCATTGAATACTGGCAGGTCCCAGTATAACCTCTGCAGAAACCTTGCATGGAAAAAATTTTCTGGGATTGGTAATAACATGCCGTTATTTACAGTAGCATGTTTCTTTCCTATTTTCATTTTGCCAAACTTTGGGTATTTTCCAGTGCTTTTCAAAACATGATGTGTTTATTTTGAAACATTGTTATTAAAAAAATCACACCATCATATCTAGAGTTATATATAATAATTATTGGCACTAGACTTTACTTTACCTGTGTTTTGCATACTTTATTTTATAGGTATTAAAGGTCAAAATTATTCAAAAACAGTCATTCTCTTAACCTAAATTTGATAGACGGATTTCCTCCAATTTTTTTTTCATTTTTCCATGTGTGACTTTAGAAAATAGTTTGTGTTCTTTTGACCTGGATATCTTCATAAGTAAAATGAAGTTAATAAAAGAAACTACTTCACTAGTGTGTTAGAAGGAACAAATTAGTCTACTTGCATAAAATACTTAGGACAGTAGCTGGTATGTAGTAAATCTATACCATAGATATACTTGATGGTGTTCACAGTTATTATACCTAGAAAAACAAGACTCTAAGATAAGCATCCCCCTTTACAATTGGTAAAAGGTTAGTAATTAGCCCACAATGCTTTGTAAGTATTGAATATTTTAAACTGCTTTGCTTGGTGCTAGAAATAAGTTATTGTTAATACTGGAGAGGATGATTGAGATTTGCTGCTCTAAATGTCCCATAATAAAGAGTGCTTAAAAATAAATTTTCAGGCGCTCCCACTGTGGCTCAGTAGAAATGAACCGACTAGTATCCATCAGGATGTGGATTCCATCCATGGCCTCACTCAGAGGGTTAAGGATGCGGTGTTGCCGTGAGCTGTGGTTTAGGTCATAGACGTGGCTCAAATCTGGCCTTGCTGGGGCTGTTGTGTAGGCCAGCAGCTATAGCTTGATTAGACCCCTAGCCTGGAAACTTCCATATGCTGCAGGAGTGACTCTAAAAATAAATTAATTAATTAGTTAATAAAATTTTCAGGTTTGGCACCAAATAAAGTTATTAATGATAATGATGATAGCGATGATAAAAATAGGTAACTGGCATTTACTGAGTCCTTACTGTGCAATCTGCCAGCTTTAGAGTTACCCAGTATTTCCCTTCATGTTCATCCTTGATTCCATCCAAGTATTATTTTTTACCATTTCATAACCTGGGCTGAATATTAAATCACTACCGAGATATCAAATATAAAGAAATGAAGCAAAAACATAATTATTAAACAATAAATATTAACTCTCTTTGTATTTGTAGAAGATGAACTGAAACATACTCTCTTTTCATGGTAAGTATTTTATCTGGTGATCAAGACATATATTTGATCATTAGGATAAATTTATTTGGAACACACATCTAATTTTCCTTCCTTGTATCTGCATTTTAAAATACTTTTGTTGCAATGTAAAACATTACTAGGTCAATGGTAGAGAATATGGTTATGATATGCGAAGTTGGGAACATTTTAAAAAATTAGTATTTTTCCCAATAGATGCATATAGAAAGACAGAGAAATGAAATAGAGGTTCCTCACCTAGAGTCAGTCAAAACTTAGGTTATTCAGTTTCATGGACCAGACTTAATACTTGAAAAACTTCCAAAATGTAATTCAAATAAGTATTGCCATAAAATGAGAAGTTTCCATTAGCAAAATGTCCCTAATATGTGTGAAATCTACAGATGTCGAACTGTGTTGATAAGGACTTTGCATATTTCTTCAGATTTTCTGTGAGTTCTGTAGAATTTACTTAGATTCGAATGCCCAGAACAGCTTTAGTTTTCTTAAGTTATCTGGTATATATATTTCCTGTGATCAAAGCTAAGCTAGAGTACATGTTGTTCCAATCTCTACCCAAGTTATCATTTATAGCATACACATCTGCATGATCTGTGTTCCCTAGAATTGTCCTGTTGCATTATTCTATTTTTTGCTTTCATATAATTTTATTTTTGCTTTTGCCTGCTTTTTTTGCTTATAATCTCCCATAATCTCTTTTTGCTCTTGTAATCAAATATGAGAAGTCATTATTGTTATGGCTGAGGTGACATGCCAATACGTATAGAACACAGGACATCTTGCAATGAAGTAGTAGGATATGAAACCAGCCTGTTAAATTAGGGATAGAGATTAAAGGGCAGATACGTCACACTAAAGAATCCTAATTTTATCCATTCAGCAATGAGAAGCAGTGAAGTTTTGTAATGCTGAAGTGGTTTGATAAGCTTAGACAAGCAGAGTATTGGTATATAGTAAGGCGTGAAAACTGTTAATTGCATAAATGACTGACATGGATCATTTTGGAGAGTTTATAGATTGTAATGTAAGAAGTAGGATTACAATTTTAGAATTTTGGACTTCTGCTTGCTTACCATTCATTTTTAGACTTTTAGCAAGTTTACTGTTCATTTTTAGAATTATGGAGCTTTGTACTTCTGCTAAGAAATTTACAAGATTTTTTTGAGCGATTACTAATATGTTAAGCTTTGCCACTAAGATAAAGGAATGAAGACAGTAGTGTGTGTGCATGTGTATGTATTTGGTTTATTCTGAATGAATATGAATTGGAAAGAAGTTATGTAAGCAATCAGTAGTATGGGACAGCATTATTTAAAAATCTCACATTGCTTTTCTGTATGAGAAAGGAGTAGTTTCAGATATTCGGGAACTACTGTGATTCATGTACTACAAATACAAAGCTTATTTTTTCATTAAAAATTCTCATGAGTAAACATTTTGAAAGTGCATTGCCCTGAAAAACTTGATTTCAAGAAACCATAACCAAAGGGCCAGTGAAGCACCCATAGCAAGTGTGATTAAAAAACGGTAATGCTGGGGAAAGTTTCATTTTGGAGGAGATGAATTAATTCCAATTAAAATAGCACAATATGAGGCAGTTTTTGTGTTGGTGTATTTAAAATGTGTTTAATTATGGCATATTTAAAATGTGTTTAGTTTCTTGGTTTTCCTCCCTTAGTTTGTATGCTTAAAAGCAAGAACATACTTTCACTCAGTAAGCGATGCACTGAATCTTTCCAGTATTGTGACGTTAATGTTCAATTTAAATTTACATGAAATGACCAGGACCTATACTTGCTAATGCACAGATTGTTCTAGACCATCACTTTGAAAAAATTTGAATTTGTCTGATAATGAGATCTAAATTTCTGTTTGTTCTTGGGTCTGTTTATGACAAGGATATCAACTGCTATAATGTTACTGGATTTCTGAAAACATTTATGAAAAATTAAACTATGACCTTATGAGTTCTAATTTTAGAAGGATGGTATCTATAAAGAACTTATAACTCAAAATGAATTAATTCAGTGACTTTTAAAGCCATTTAGTAGTTCAACAATCAGCATTCACTCTGTAAAATACTAAGGTGAGAATTGTAGAGAAGGTAAGGTAACAAAGATGTATTTTCTTCTCTCAAGGAATGTGTACTAGATAATAAGACATGAGACAAATAATAAGTATTTGCAATTTGATACAAGCCAAAAAAGAATGGCAAAAATTTTAAAACATAGTATAGATATGGCCAAGTATATGTGAATATATGAGTGCCCAAATCACTATAATTCTCAATGGGTATTTCCTCCCATTTTTTGCATTATTAAAAGTAATGCTGCCATGAACATTCCTGAAAAAAGATTTTAAGCACACGTGCACATAATGGCTATATATATCCATTATATATTTAGCAATAACAATGGGAAATAAATATTCCAGATTTTATATATATATACATATATGTATATGCATATATTATATAGTTTTGCTCTGGCCCTCAAATTTCTTGGGTTATACCTGGTCATGACATTGCAGACTCATAGCTAAAGATGTAGACACTCTTAAACATTACAGAAAAAGATTGTCCAAAGAGGTGTTACCAATTTGTACTCCCATTATTATTGGCATTGTAATTTTTAGGCATTTTGATGAAAAATTATATCTCAGTGAGATTTTAACATATTTTCTTGACTTTTATTTAAAAGAAATGTATGTTTTCATATACTTTTAGCATTTGGATTGCTTCCTTTATGAAGTCCATATATATCTAAGTCTTTTTGTCTATTTTTCTGTTGCATAATTTGACTTTTGCTTACTGATTAATATGTCCTTTATATAATACGGAAATGAAGGTACTTTTAAATGTATGTTCCATTTTCTTTTGTATTAGCCTTGCTTTACACTCACTTGTGTCTTTTGATGACCACAAGTTTTTAATTCCAGCTTGATACATTTAGTAATATGTTTTCTTTGTTTGTAGTTTTTTTGTTTGTTTGTTTGTCTTTTTGCCTTTTCTAGGGCCAATCCCAAGGCATATCGAGCTTCCTAGGCTAGGGGTCTAATCGGAGCTACAGCTGCTGACATACGCCACAGCTGAAGCAATGCAGAATCCGAGCCGTATCTGCTACCTGCACCACAGCTCATGGCAATGCCGGATCCTTAACCAACTGAGCAAGGCCAGGGATCAAACCTGCAACTTCATGGTTCCTAGTCTGATTCGTTAACCCCTGGGCCACGATGGGAACTCCTGTTTGTAGTATTTTAATTTCAACTTTATCTCAAATGTGAAGCACGCCTATCCTCAGTTATGTCCCCTGAACACATGGCTGGAAGTAACTTGCACTTAACTGATTATAACAAGTTCCTCTCCATTATAAAATAAGTGACACAGTCGAGAAAAGATGATTGGTAAGTAGAGGATACTTTTTCAAGTTAACACAAAATAACTTGAGAAGAAAAAGGCAGAGAATCAGAATGACCTTAATCAAACATGTGTTGTTTAATTTTCTAACATTCCCTACTGCTTCTAGACATCCCAAATTGTCTTATAATTGTTGTACTTTACACATTCACAGTATTTACTGAGAATTGGGTTATGTGATTCCTAGACAATGACGATGAAGCTATTGGAGAATTTTATATCATTTTTCAGTTGATGATTCCTGGTGAGATGACAGGTGGTAGATAGCATGGGAAAGGATGAATCAAATAGGCTCAGAGGGGTGTTAGTGTCTTCTGAATTTCCCTTGATATACCCTTACAGCTAAGCAAAAGTTTAATAAGTTCTCTTCCAATGGTGAAAAGCCTTTTATACTTGGTTCTTATACACTGTGTTGATATAAAATCAGCTGGCCTTGAAGCTGGTGTGTAGTCAGATATCATTTTTTAAAGTCTATTGAGATTAGAGTTCCTTCATCTATGTTTTTTGTCCATAGAACACTTATTCTTAAAGTATTTTATCTAATCCCATTTTAGTCTTTAATAGGAAGTTCTTCTGCCTCCATGTAATTACTGTTTATCTCTTATCTTTAGATTTATTTTAAAAAATTTTTGCTTGCAATTGGATATTCTTTATCCATCTTTTTATGATAAAAGTTTCAAGAGAGAACAGAAGTCTGTTTTGCTCTGTAATTTTCTAAAGACTCTTGCTCTCATTCTCCATTTGGGAAGGTCACCAAGGTGATCCAGTCACTAGTTTAATGGAGCAACTAGTCTTCCAACTGCTGACCTCTTTTACACTTCCTGTTCTGCTAAATTTCCTTGACCTTATAATGAATACTTTCATTACCTTGAATCAGAAATGTACTGCCATTAAGACCTGACATTTTAACTTTTATAGGTAATCTCATTTTCTTTCAGTTATTTCCGTTCCATTTTTATCATAATTCTCCTTAAAGTACTCAAAACTTTATCTTTTACATATCACAAATAAAATTGGTTTAAGCACAGTTTTTGACCACACAAAACTTTAGTGTCCTAAATAGTCTTACCAGGAGATCAGCTATTTGAATGTAGTTGAGAAACCAACATCAGTCTCAAATAAAATGGATGGTTTTGGTAAAAGAATCTTCATTCCCTTCAAATGCTCATTTTCCTACACTGGCAGTATAAATTAGGCAATGGTCATGTGACATAATTATCAGCTACCTACTTGTCACATGAATTCACTGAGTCATTCCCCCTTGGTAATTGTCACTTATACTTAACATTCAAAAATAATATACTGCTCCTACCAACTAGCTTAATTCTATGAAATGATTTTGAACAGTTGTTTAACCTTGGTCCAGCACCTACTGGCAGATAAGTTCTGTGGAAAAGAGAAAATCATTTTTATTACGTGGCCATTAATAAAGTAGTATCTTTAAAAATGACTTCTACAGAACATGGATATAACAAATTGTTAATGAGACATGCTTTCTAATGGAAAAGAAGTTTGGAAAGTGCCACCCCCGTGTTCCCCTCCATGAAATAGGTTTAGTATATTAAAGGAACTGAGGATGTACACAGTAAGGAAAAGTATTTGACTTTGCTTAACCTAGGAATTCTTCAACTTAGTTCTCTAAAAACTAATCATTAAATATTTGTTTTTAAAAGGCATGTTAAAAAATTGGGAACTGGTGTTTCATGGAACATTTATGAGATGTTATTTCAGACTATTTCCATGGGTCACCTAGAATAAGTGCAAATTACCGTATTTTCTACCTAGTCTAAGTCAGAGAATAGAAATCAATGTTTACAGATAGTCTGTGTTGCACTTTCACAAGAAGTTGTGCTATATTTTAACCATCGGCAGTGTGGGCTTACATAAAAATATAAAGCTGTGTAGAGCTGAACTTAAAAAAAAAAACATCTGGCCACCATCTAGGAAAAGCAGAAGCACAAGTGTTTAGTATTTGTTTGTTCGTTTAATCATCAGCCCCATGCAACCAGTCTACTCTCACTACTGAGGATAATTTGTATACAGTAATTCCAGGACTTCTTATTCGGAATTACAACTTGATTTTCTATGTAGATGTCATACCCATGATCAAATTATCTTTATATCCATAACACTTATTTTTCAGCTATTCATAAATAATATATATATTTATAAACACAAAATACACATGAATATACAGATATCATAAATCTAAAAACAATACATTATCTACCATTGTTCTTAACGTGAACAAAAAACTACTTGTTCAAAACCAGATATTTTAAGATAAACAATTACTTTCAAACAGGCAGGCAATATTAAATACTACGAAGCTAGGAGTTCCCATCGTGGCGCAGTGGTTAACGAATCCGACTAGGAACCATGAGGTTGCGGGTTCCATCCCTGCCCTTGCTCAGTGGGTTGAAAATCCGGCGTTGCCGTGAGCTGTGGTGTAGATTGCAGATGCGGCTCGGATCCCGCATTGCTGTGGCTCTGGCGTAGGCTGGTGGCTACAGCTCCGATTCGACCCCTGGCCTGGGAACCTCCATGTGCCGCGAGAGCAGCCCAAGAAAGTAGCAAAAAAAAAGACAAAAAAAAATACTACGAAGCTAGAAATTACTTTCCAATGGAAATGCTGTTGATGTTTTAATAAGATTTTTAAAGATACACGCATTTTCATTACATTATGGAGGAGAGGAGATTATTTCTGATGACAAGGTAAACTGATGCAGGTTATGGTTTTGGGTATTATCAAATATATAAAATTTCTTCTATGTCCAGGTTATAATTTTTATATAAATACTTTTGCCTAATCAAAGCTATAGCACTGGTTTGAGATAAATGTGACTCCAACTGACATGATAAGATTTTAGAACATAGCACTGAACTTGGAGATTGATTTTTACAGTCGTATGATTACCAAAAGAATAATAATAATAATTTGTTGTACATATTTTATCACTATAGTGGGTATAATTTTCTTAATGTGACTAGAGGTAATATTGTAAGATTCACATTTTAAGCTTTCTATCTCATTATACGTAATTAATGTCCCTTCTCATTCATAATACTTATTTCCTATTCAAAATCTGTACTTAGGTGTGTCCAAATGATGAAGACAAGGTTTCATGCTAATCACCTAACTGAAAAGTGAGATGGGAAAGTGATTATTAGTCATTTTTACCCTCCATGGAGAGGTAGATCTCCATGCATCTTAGTGAAGGGTATTTCCCAAATATAGAAATGGAAAAAGAGCGATATATATTCTGTACCATTTCCCTGCTTTTTAGTTACAGAGCTATTTATTTATTCATGTCTTTGTGGGGTTTTTTTTTAGTATTTTTTTTAGTATTTTTGTGATAAGGTGTCCATTCGTTTCTGCTTCTTCTGTTGAGCAAGGACTATGACACCATCACAAGCTAAACCCTAATTGGGCAAATCTTGATATAGTGTACCCCTGAATAATAGTTAATCCTGAAGTGATTGGATACCTTTTTTTGGGTAAGGTTGTTGAGGATTCTTGGAAAGATTTCCTCATTTATAAAAAGATTGTAACATAGTTCCCTGTGCTATACAGCAGTACCTCGTTGTTTATCCATTCTAAATGTAACAGTTTGCATCTGCCAACCCCAACTCCCCTTTCCATCCCACTTCTTCCCCACTCCCTCCCCACTGGCAACCACAAGTCTGCTCGTTCTGTTTTGTAGGTAGGATCATTTGTGCCATATTTTAGATTCCACATATAAATGATATCATATGGTCTTTCTCTTTCTGACTTATTCCACTTAGTTAAGAATTTCTGGTTGCATTCATGTTGCTGCAAATGGCATGATTTCATTCTTTTTATGGCTCAGTAGTATTCCGTTGTATGTATGTATCACATCTTCTTAGTCCATTTTTCTACTCTAATTAAAAAAGATACATAGAGAAAAAATTAGCTTTTAATTCATAAGCTGTTTTCCTATCTCCTTTGAAAGGTTAAGTGTATGAGTCATTTAATATAGGTTCTTACAGAATGACGGCATACGCTATAAGTATAAAATAATTGTGATGAAGCATAAAATTTATCTTCTAGAACAAAATAACTGTGTGTTGACACATCAGCAAACACTGAGACCCTTTTAGGAAGAGTGGAGAAAGGCACCATCAGGAAGCTACATAACCATCTATTGTGTTTAATCTCACTTTGTCTGGCTGTCTTTTTCAGCTAAGTTTTGGTGTATCTTACTTCTCATGAAATATAAATAAGGGATGTGATTTCAAATACCTGGAGCCATTGAGACTTTCCAATAATAATATTTAACACAATGTGAAATATTACTTTGTAATATTAAAATAATCGACAACGCACGTGTCATACCTTTTCCCAAATTCGTAACTGCTATCTTTTTTTCTCTGAAATTGAAATGACGTTTAAGTATTGTTGAGACTTGACACTGACATTGATAAGCTTTTGTATTTTTACCTTCTAACCTAGTCCTCCAGTTAAGTAGATATGTAGCAAATCTTTGTTGAATTTCATCTAAATAGTAAGTTTAAAGTGAAATACTTTCAAAATAACAGTTAACTCACACTTGTCAAACAAAAAATAACTTATTCCTAGTTGGAGAGAAAGATTCCTATTTTGAGCTAGTGTTTGAAGAATGAAACACATTCCACTAGGTGAGCTTGGTAGACGGTGAGATATGACAGTATTTGAAAGAAATTACCTTCCCTCCGTAGTAGTAGTGGATATGAAATGTGAAAGATTTTATGCAGGGAGAATATGGAATTAAATTTGAAAATAAAATTATTACTATATTGTGAAGGATCTAATGCCAGAATATTTAGTAATCTTAATAAGCAGTGAGAAACAATTTAAGATCGTGAATAAAGGAAGATATAATCCTGTGCAATTTTATGTCAGAGTAGAGGAAGAGGGAAGGCAAGGAAATTGGTACTAATTATATTACAAGAGTCCACTTGGTTGTAATAACTTTTGAAAATAAGTGTTTTCAATTCATGTTGAATAAAAGGCCCAAATGGAAGATATAAGGTGAATCAGTAAGATACAATTAGAGCACAGTGTTAAGAATATAAACTTTGGAGAAAGACTCTTGAGATTGAACTAATTAGCAACATGGTCCTACAGACATTATCTAACCTAACCAAACCAAAGTTCACAGACCTCTAAAGATGGAAAAATAGCAATATTTGTGATGCTTGTACAAAGTAATTTATGTGATGCTCTTAGCATTGTCTTTGGCACAAAGTTCAGTATATGCTAGTCAGTCTTATTTCGACTCTGCTATTTTTAAGATGCTCAGAATTCATCTTTGATTATGCTTTGTTCCATACAGCTAAATTGCTGAAATAAATAAAGCTTGGGTAAGTATTATGTCTCTGATGAAAATTTATTAGGAATCAAGTGAATGTAAAGGTCAGATATGCATAATTAAAGTGGATGATATGTAAATCCTGAACGTGCATATTGAAGTTTAAATGACTATGAATAAATAATTTTTCTTAAATGAAAACTTCAGAAAGCTAAAAAGTCCTGAATAGGTCAGTTTAAGTTACACAAGGTATTGATCATATCACTGAGGTATAAACAAAGAGTAGTTACTTTATATCACAGGACTTGCTATTGCTGAATATAATTATTTTATAAAAAAATATTTAAATCATTTTTATTTTTAAAAGTCTAAATATATCTTTTCTTCTAAAGTCATCACACTCTGTACTTATTCTACTTTAAAACAACTGACACTTGAAGATATATACACCAATGGGTATATTAAATAGTGATCACATTTTTAGAATGTTTTTTAACATGGAAAAAGTATATGGAAACATTTTTTAGCTTCTATATTTTCTCTATGAATACATTATAGAGTGACTTAGAATTCAGGTGCAGTATCTTTAATTTTGGAGGAAATTCTTCTTTGTTGCTGCATAGTTGATAGTCCATTGGCATTTATAATAAAATACCACTTTCCATTCTAGATCATGTCTTTAAAATTGTCTTTAACTAGAAGGGAAATATCCTTCCTTTGTGATGCATTTTCCTCAGTAAACATATAAAAAAGTCATTAAGCCCTTCTCCCTAATATATGTGTGTAATAATGGTTTTGTGCCATTCTCAACAAATTATTTGTTAGAAAAATAATGTGTTGTTTGTAATTACTTGAATCAGTTGTATCTCAGTGATATTATACACAGATCAGACATGTGATATGAGAAAAAGTAAATTGCCAACAACTCATTCTACTTTTTCCTAAGTGTATTTCCCACCAGCTTTAATTCTTACTTTGTATTTTCTTAACGGTATGATGAACTAACTAACATTGGTGGGGGTTTTTCCTCATTGACTGCACTGATTTTTATTTAAAGATGACCCAAAAATCTTTGATGTGAGTCCTTCCCTGACACCTAGTCCCAATTTAAAATTCAATGTGGCCCTTACTTTACTTTTTCAAATAGTTGCTATCTTTCCATTATGCTATGTAATATATTACTGGCATCATTCCAGATTGCCTGTAGAAACTAAACTAAGTTTTCAATTGCTTGTAGCATCAAAATTGCATTTGTGTTCCGTGCATGTGGGTTGGCATGGGGACTTGATCATCATTGTCTCCCAGAAACCTTGGCTATATATATATAGAGAGAGAGGCTGCAATGGCACATGTTTTCGTGATATCAGAGGCGGAAAAAAAAAGAGAACATGGTGACCGGTTTTGACTTGGTTCCCAAATACTTCACATATAACTTCTTCAGAGCAATGTCCAAGTTCCAGCGAACAACAAAAGTGATCGCAAATTGTCTCCAGCAGGAGAGAACAAGGTGTTTGTGAATAGCCTTAATGGTGATCACATTTAAGGCCAAAAATATTCATCTTAAAGTTACAGTCGCCCTTCCCCCCCATCCACAGCTTTGTTTGCTGCCGTATCAGTGGCCCCCAGTCAAATGTGATTTGAAACTATCCAACCGAAAATTCCAGAAACAACCAATTCATAAGTTTTAAATTGCAAACTGTTCTGTTCCATCCTGCCTGAGATCCTCAACTGTTAACATCCTCCACTTCTGCCATCCAGCCTTGGACATCATCATGGCTCCGTGGTCCAGGGTCACCAGAAGCAGGTGATCTTCCTACTGATGTATTGTCAGAAGGCCAGTCTAATGCTGCATCCCGGTACCTAGTCTTTCACCTTCCTTCATCTCACTGTGTGACCGTTTACTGTCTTCCATCATCACAAGAAGTGTGGATACAATACAAGTAAGATATTTAGACAGAGAGAAACATTGACCACATTCACATACCTCATTGCAGGCTATTGTTACAATTGTTCTCTTTTATTATTACTGTTATTAATCTCTTACTGTGCCTAATTTATAAATTAAACATCTTCCTAGGTATGTATAGGAAAAAAAACAGTGTGTGTGTGTAATATATCAGGTTCAGTACTATCAAGGGTTTTAACATCCACTGGAGGTCTTGGAACATATCACCTGTGGTTAAGAGGTGGGGAGGGGACTACTAAGAAAAAGTTATTTCTGCCCACAATATAACTGTCATCTTTCTCAGGAGAGAAAATTCAAAAGTTTCATTTAATAATAGCCTCCGCTTCAAAGGCCAGATGTGATATTTCTTGATTCAAACATCTAAATTAAAAAATATTTTCTCTTGCTGTCTTGTATTAAATCATTGAATGGAGATGGAATAACTAAAATAAGCTTCCCTGTAATAATCTGGGAAAAAATAGTCATACAGCCACTTGTTTGTAGCTTTTGTTAAGTCTTACTGCACTGAGATTGTAGTAGAGGCTCCAGCACTGGGATGGGGGCTTTGCCTTGTTGAGACCCTAATTCCAATCCTTTGGAAAACTCCCCTGAAAGAACTGGCTTCATGAGTGTGAAGAAGGTGTAATCAAATAGAACCCTACTTTCAGGAATGTCCCCAACCTTGATTAATTTTTCTGCCATTCTTTGAAATTCTTTTTTTGTTGTTGTTGTTGTTGCTATTTCTTGGGCCGCTCCCGCGGCATATGGAGGTTCCCAGGCTAGGGGTCTAATCGGAGCTGCAGCCACCGGCCTACACCACAGCCACAGCAACACGGGATCCGAGCCGCGTCTGCAACCTACACCACAGCTCACGGCAACGCCAGATCGTTAACCCACTGAGCAAGGCCAGGGACCGAACCCGCAACCTCATGGTTCCTAGTCGGGTTCGTTAACCACTGCGCCATGACGGGAACTCCTGAAATTCTTAATAATTGTATCTTTGAACTTACATTTCAAAAGTGAAGTTTAATTGCACAGTGGATCATGCACATGAGCAAGGAGATATCCTGGGGAACATCAAGCACACAGAGACTCCTCAGATTCATGGTGTGGGCATGCTGGGGGGCAGGGGTGAAGGGGCATTGAGGATAGGTGGGACATGGGTGCCCTGAGTACGCCTGGCTTCCAGGCATACACATGCTTGCCTGGGCAGTCAGAGCTTTGGGGCTCAAAGGGCTGGTATAAGCAGGACATGGACTGAAAATTTTGATGATACGGGCAATGGTAGCAAAAGTAGCAGTGGTGACAATAGGGGTATGGCCCTGGGAGACAAAAGGTTACTCTTCATGGGAACAGTACCAGCCTCAAGGTCAAAAATCATTTTTCCAAAGATAGAGCTTTTGCACAAATATTAACTCTGGGAAAACAGAAAATGCTGGCACTCAGCTACAAACTTCGTCACTAAATTATTATAAAACTATGCTATAGAGACGGGATTAAGATGGTGGAATAGAAGGACTGGAGCTCAATTTCTCTCCTAAGAACAACAAAATTCACAACTAAAGACTGAGCAGTCTCCACAAAAATGGACTGGAAACCTTAAAAAAGATACCCTACTCCAGAAGAAAAAGAGGAGGACACATCAAGAGGTAGGAGGGGTGATTTCACAATATAAACAACCCCATACCTCCTGGGTGGGAAGTTCCACAGACTGGAAACTAACTGGTCCACAGAGACTCACCTACAGGAGTGAGAGTTTTGAGCCCCACATCAAACTCTCATGTGTTGGGATCTGGCGCAGGGAGAACGAGCCACAGAGCATCTGGAATTGAAGGCCTGTGGGGCTTGTGTGCAGGAGCTCCACAGGACTGGGGGAAAAGGAGACCCGATTCTTAAAAGGAACGCACAGACTTTCACGTGCACTGGGTCCCAGGGCAAAGCAAAGTCTCCATAGGAATCTGAGTCAAACCTGACTGCAGTTCTTAGAGGACATCTTGGGAAAACAAGGGTGAACATGGCTTGTTGTGAGGGAAGGACATCGAAAGCAAAGCTATCAGGAATATTCAGCAACTGTGCCTTTCTCTGCAAGTGGCCATTTGGGGAAAATCTGGTTCCACCCATCAGTTAGCTGCCAAGAAGCCCCAGGGCAAACAACAATCCAGGTGGGATCACAACCCCACCCCACAGTAAACAGGCTACCGAAAGACCCCTCAGGCACACAGCTGCCTCTTATCCCATCCAGAGACTAAGCCCCACCCACCTGAGAGATTAGAATCAGCCCCACTTACCAATGGGCAGGCATCAGTCCCTCCCATCAGAAAGGCTACAGCAAGCCCCCCCATACCGATTTCAACCACAGGGGGAAAGACAACATAAGTAAGAGGCTAAAATTCTACTCTCTGTAAAAAGGTTACCACACCAAAAACCTATAAAAATGAAAAGACAGAGAACGATAACTCAGATGAGGGAGAAAGGAAAAACCCCAGAAAATCAGCTAAGCGAGGAGGATATTCTCAGCCTCCAAGAAAAAGACTTTAGATTGTTGATGCTGAAGATGATGCAAGACATTGGGAATAAACTGGAGGCAAAGATGGATATCTTACAGGAAACACTGAGCAAAGAGATACAAGATATAAAACTTAAACTAGAAGAGATGCAAAATACAATAATTGAAATAAAAAATTCACTAGAAGCAGCTAACAGAGTACAGGAGGCAGAAGAACGAATAAGCGATGTGGAAGACAGATTAGTGGAAATTATGGATGCGGAACAGAAAAAAAAAGATTGAAAAGAAATGAAGAGAGTCTCAGAGAACTCTGGGACAAAGTGAAATCCACCAACATCCATGTTATAGGGGTGCCAGAAGGAGAAGAGAGAGAGAAGGAGACAGGAAAAATATTCCAAGAGATAATAGCCGAAAACTTCCCTAACATGGGGAAGGAATCACTCACTCAAATCCAGGAAGCACAACGAGTACCATACAAAATAAACTCAAGGAGGAATACAGCGAGACACATATTAATCAAACTAACCAAGATTAAAGACAAAGCAAAAATCTTGAAAGCAGCTAGGGAAAAGAAACAAGTAACATACAAGGGAACCCCAAAAGGTTATCAGCATATTTTTCAGCAGAAACTCTGCAGGCCAGAAGGGAGTGGCATGATATACTTAATGTGATGAAAGGAAAAAACTCCCAACCAAGATTACTCTACCCAGCAAGGCTCTCATTTAGATTTGAAGGAGAAATCAAAACCTTCTCAGATAAGCAAAAGCTGAGAGAATTCAGCAACACTAAACCAGCCTTACAACAAATGCTAAAGGAACTTCTATAGGCAGAAAAGAATTAGAGAAGAAGGAAAGGAAAAAGAGCAGCAAAAACAAATCCAAAGCAATTAATAAAATGGCAATAAGAACATACATATCAATAATTACCTTAAATGTTAATGGACTAAACGCCCCAACCAAAAGACATAGACTTGCTGAATGGATACAAAAACAAGACCCATATATATGCTGTCTTCAAGAGACCCACTTCACTTCTACGGACACATACAAATTGAAAGTGAGAGGATGGAAGAAAATATTTCACACAAACGGGGATCAAAAGAAAGCTGGAGTAGCAATACTCATATCAGACAAAATAGACTTTAAAATGAATATTTTAAGAGACAAGAAAGGACATTACATAGTGATCAAAGGATCAGTCCAAGAAGAAGATACAACAATTTTAAATATCTACGCACCCAACACAGGTTCACCACCATATATAAGGCAACTGCTAACAACCTTAAAAAAACAAATTGACAATAACACAATAATAGTGGGGGACTTTAACACCCCACTTACAGAAATGGACAGATGAACCAGACCGAAAATCAGTAAGGAAACACAGGCCCTGAATGATGCATTAATCCAGATGGACTTAATAGATATTTATAGGACATTCCAGCCCAAAGCAACAGAATACACATTCTTCTCAAGTGCACGTGGAACATTCTCTAAGATTGATCACATCCTGGGCTATAAATCCAACCTTGGTAACTTTAAGAAAGTTGAAATCATATCGAGCATCTTTTCCGACCACAACACTATATGACTGGAAACCAACAACAAGAAAAAAACTGCAAAAAACACAAACACACAGAGACTAAACATCATGCTACTAAACAACCAATGGATCACTGAAGAAATCAAAGAGGAAATTAAAAAATATCTAGCAACAAATGACAATGAAGATACGACACTCCAAAACCTATGGGATGCAGCAAAAGCCGTTCTAAGAGGAAAGTTTATAGCAATACAAGCCCACCTCAGGAAACAAGAAAAAGCCCAAATAAACAAGCTAACTTTACATCTAATGCAGCTCAAGAGAGAAGAACAGACATGACCTAAAATTAGTAGAAGGAAAGAAATCAAAAAGATCAGAGCAGAAATCAATGAAATAGAAACAAAGAAAACCATAGAAAAGATCAATGAAACGAAAAGCTGGTTCTTTAAAAAGATCAACAAAATTGATAAACCCCTAGGCAGACTTATCAAGCAAAAAAGAGAGAGGACTCAAATCCATAAAATTAGAAATGAAAAAGGAGAAAGTAACAACGGACATCACAGAAACACAAAGGATCATAAGAGACTACAATATGCAACTATATGCCCATAAAACAGAAAACCTAGAAGAAAAAGACAAATTGTTAGAAAAGTACAATCTTCCAAGACTAAACCAAGACGAAATAGAAAAGATGAATGGACCCATCACAAGAACTGAAATTGAAACTGTGATTTAAAAACTTCCAACAAACAAAAGTCCAGGACCAGATGGCTTCAGAAGCGAATTTTATCAAACATTTAGAGAAGAGCTAACACCTCTCCTTCTGAAACTATTCCAAAAAATTGCAGAGGAAGAGACACTCCCAAACTCATTCTATGAGGCCACCATCACCTTGATACCAAAACCAGACAAAGATACCACACAAAAAGAAAACTATAGGCCATTTTCACTGATGAACATTGATGCAAAAATCCTCAACAAAATACTAGCAAACCACATCCAACAATACATTAAAAGGATTGTACATCATGATCCAGTGGGATTTATCCCCGGGATGCAAGGGTTCTTCAATATCCGCAAATCCATCAGTGTGATACACCACATTAGCAAACTGAAGGATGAAAACCATATAATCCTCTCAATAGATGCTGAAAAAGCCTTTGACAAAATCCAACACCCATTTCTGATAACAACGCTTCAGAAAGTGGGTATAACGGGAACCTACCTCAACATGATAAAGGCCATACATGACAAACTGACAGCAAACATCATTCTCAAATGGTGAAAAGCTGGAAGAGTTCCCGCTGAGATCAGGAACAAGACAGGATGTCCACTCTCGCCACTGCTCTTCAACAAGGTTCTGGAAGTCCTAGCCATAGCAATCAGGGAAGTAAAAGAAATAAGAAGAATCCAAATTGGAAAGGAAGAGGTAAAACTATCCCTATTTGCAGGTGACATGACACTATTCCTAGAGAATCGTAAAGACTCCACCAGAAAACTGCTAGAGCTCATCCACAAATTTGGCAAAGTCATAGGATACCAAATTAATACACAGAAATCAACGGCATTTCTGTACACTAACAATGAAAGAGCAGAAAAAGAAGTTAGGGAAGCAGTCCCATTTACCGTCACATCCAAAAGAATAAAATACCTAGGAGTAAACCTACCTAAAGTGACAAAAGACCTGTACTCTGAAAACTACAAGCCACTGATGAAAGAAATCAAAGATGACACAAATAGATGGAAAGATATACCACGCTCTTGGATTGGAATAGTTAATATTATTGAAATGACTATACTACCTAAGGCAATCTACAGATTCAATGCAATCCCTATCAAATTACCAAGGACATTTTTCACAGAACTTGAACTAAATATTTTAAAGTTTGTTTGGAAGCACAAAAGACCCAGAATAGCCAAAGACATCCTAAAAAAGAAAAATGGAGCTGGAGGAATCAGGCTCCCGGACTCAAACTATACTATAAAGCAACAGTCATCAAAACTGCATGGTACTGGCACAAAGACAGAACTATACATCAGTGGAACAGGATAGAAAGCCCAGAATTAAACCCACGCACCTACAGCCTACTAATCTATGACAAAGGAGGCAAGAATATACATTGGAGAAAGGACAGCTTGTTCAATAAGTGGTGTTGGGAAAACTGGACAGCCACATGGAAAAGAATGAGATGAGAACACTCCCTAACACCATACACAAAAATAAACTCCAGATGGAGTCAAGACCTAGATATAAGACCAGACACTATCAAACTCCCAGAGGAAAACATAGGCCAAACACTCTCTGACATAAACGACAGCAACATCTTCTCAGATCCACCCCTTAGACTATTGACAATAAAAACAAAAATAAACAAATGGGACCTAACCAAACTTAAAAGTTTATGCACAGCAAGGGAAACTCTAAACAAAACGAAAAGACAACCCACAGAATGGGAGAAAATCTTTGCAAGTGAATCAACTGACAAGGGATTAATCTCCAAAATTTATAAACACCTTCAGCAGCTCCATACCAATGAAACAAATAACCCCATCCAAAAATGGGCACAAGATCTAAACAGACAGTTCTCCAAAGAAGACATACAGATGGCCCAGAAACACATAAAAAGATGTTCAGCATCACTCATTATTAGAGATATGCAAATCAAAACCACTGTGAGTTACCACCTTATATCAGCCAGAATGGCCATCATCCAAAAGTCTACAAACAATAAGTGCTGGAGAGGGTGTGGAGAAAAAGGAACCCTAGTACACTGTTGGTGGGATTGTAAATGGGTGCAACCACTGTGCAAAGCAGTATGGAGATTCCTCACAAAACTAAATATAGAATTACCAGCTGATCCAGCAATCCCACTTCTGGGCATCTATGCAGAGAAAACCACCAACTCGCAAAGACACGTGTACTCCAGTGTTCATTACAGCACCATTTACAATAGCCAAAACATGGAAGCAACCTAAATGTCCACCGACAGAGGAGTGGATCCAGAAGATGTGGTACATATACACAATGGAATATTACTCAGCCCTTAAAAAGAAAGAAATACCACCATTTTTAGCAACATGGATGGACCTAGAAACTATCATGCTAAGTGAAGTCAGCTGTGCAATGAGACACCAACATCCAATGCTTTCACTGACATGTGGAATCTGAAAAAAGGACAGAGTGAACTTCTTTGCAGAACAGATGCAGACTCACAGACATTGAAAAACTTATGGTCTCTGGAGGTGACAGTTTGGTGGGTAGGGGGATGTGCTTGGGCTGTGGGATGGAAATCCTGTGAAATCAGATTGTTATGATCATTATACATCTACAGATGTGATAAATTCATTTGAGTAATAAAAAAAGTAAAAAAAAAGAAACTATGCTATAGACATGATCAAAGAAAAACTAATTCAAACTTAGATTAAGAGATTTTATTAGGAAAGACTATTGAAATATGAAGAAGTTCCCAACCTTAGAATTGACAAAATAATCAAAATCAATTTGAGAATTTGGTGAAAAAGAAAGGTCACAACCTCTTTCTGAGACTAAGATTTTGCACTTACATCTACAGGTGTGATATATTTTTGTATACCTTTTGGATCATCTAGTACCTCAAAAACTCAAATCAAGGTAACAGGTATTAAGATGAGAAAAGATGGTCTGGTGGAAGATTTAATAAGAACTAATATGGTTACCTTGTTAACAATTAGCGTGCACATACCAGTAGGCATGGTTATCCTAAATAAAGTGTGTCTCACTAAGAGCCGTCTTGGTATCACAGAAATATCTGTCCCATGGATTTGTATGTTGGGCTTTATATTGGCCCTTTCGATGATAATGTTATCCCATTAAATTGGGGGGTGGAAAGTTCTTGGGTTTTTGTTTAAAAGAAGATCAAGCCCAAGCATACCAGTTAAAATTATACTTAGGATCACCTAGGTCTCTCAGAACATTTATAATAAGGCAAGGAATGTATACTCTTGCCTTCCATAATAGAAATCTTCATTAATAGTCATCTTTATTGGTAGCAGAATTTATATAATATCAAATACTTAGGCCCATGAAAGGACCTTAGTACTATTAGAATGAAAGCATAGGTCGCCCTTTTGGAATCCCATTGAAATTGAAGAAATTTAATTTTGAAATCTAGAGAGATACCCTAAAGGTCCCTTGAGTGATAGTGTAAATGTCCTTAGACCTGAAATAGGTACAAAATTGTGGGGAATCTGGAGGCATCTGAAGGAAAAAGTATATATAACTGGCAGTCAAGACTAGTTGTACTGTTGAGGTGAGTGAAGGAACGCCATAGTTTCCTTGCAAGGATGGTGAGAATTTTAATGAGGGAAGATTTGGGGTGAAGGGGAGAAGGAGATAAGAGGAGGAAGGCTCACTATCAAAGGTGAATTTGCAGTGGAATTGGAAAATTATGTAGAAAGCCAAGGTGAAGTTAAAGGAGAAGGAGGAGGATACAACAAAGGAGGACAACAGAAATGGTGAAGGTAAGAAGTAAACAATGTGTCCTAGGGGACCTTGTTCCAACATGTTCCCTAGGGGGAGCTAAATAACTCACATCATCGTCTGATGGCCCAGAGTTCTTCAGAAAGCTGCCTACCCTGTGTTGCCATATTCTTCTGAGGGATCTCAAGAGAATACCATGGTTTAAAGTATTCCATTGAGGTCACCACAATTCAGAGTAGTTTTTGAAAGTGTTGGCTGAGAGACATGAGTTTGGGTTGGCCCTCCTGGAGTCTGGCAGAAATGTCAGTGGTACAGAGGATGATTTAAAGGAGTTTTCTGGTGATTCCCTCCAGAGATTCATAATTGATAGATTGTAGAGTGTTGTGAATAAAAGGACTAGGGCCAGGGAGCCTCAGCCATCTGATGACAAGTGTGAAGATAATTAATAAACCCCTTGAAGTATTTCACAGTGTATTACTTAATTGTTAGAATTCAAGAGTCCAGGCAGGGTAGAGACTTTTCATACATCAACTTATTGTTTTATACGGGGACGACTGGTGTGACCTAGAAGAAGAGGACTGGAAGGCAATCTGGCTAAGGGTAAAATCAAAGGCCATGAAAATTCTTTTATCGGTTTAGCAATCTTTACTTTTAATAGTCCATTAACTCTGTCATTCTCAGTGACTGAGGATGGTATCTCTTGATACCTTATATAAGTACTGAGGGCCTTGTTGGATGCTGTAGAACAAAGATGGAAGCCATCCACATATTATGTGATGGTTGAATTGTGAGAAAGAACCAGATCCCTTCAATATGCATTTACTATTCCAGAAAAATCAGTTGAGTCTTCCTGCAACCCCCTGGGGCATGATTCTCCCAGTATACTCTTGATTTTCCATGTAAAGGAGGATGGGTACTGGAAGTTAGGGTGAAGCGGTATGGCAAAATGAGTGGCCCTGGAGGCTAGGGAAGTTGGGATGGTGTTGAGATTTGGGACTCAGAGGAATCTGGGTTTTACAGTTTTATTCACAGCCTGCAAACCTTGGGCCAATTAGCAATGCCTTCCATTAGTTCCCCCTGCCTCTAAGTAAAATGTGGGCTCCAGACCCTGGCTGGGGGAATAAGAAGCCGCCTTGTCAAGGACGCCTTAAATAATTCATAGATGTAATAACAATAGTATCACTATTAATAATTATTAATACCATTATAAATATATTTTGTTTAAATACATTAATACATACCAAATTTAATAAAATTTATTAATAATTACTATTGCTCAGGTTTTAAAGGGTACTGGGGTAGTTTATGGGGGTTATATTAGGATCAGTAACTACTTGTAAGGACCCAGGTCTCCAAATATGCCATACATGTCTCGTTCCATAGCCCAAAATGAGGCAGGCATGAGAATGGGTATGTTCTGAGTGTAGAGATTGTCACGGGCTTGGGCTCCTGTAAGAGGGGCAAGAAAATAGAGGGGACCTGTCAGAAGACAAATACAAGGTAACTCAGTGTACTCTTTCCTTGTGAAATGTTCTCTTCACAGTTTACCTTTACAGTTAAGGTCTGCATTATACTGGCTATGTTTTCATGTTCATCACAGCTATGATACCTTAATACACCACTTGTGAACCATAGATTTATTTTTATGAATTGGAGTTCTGATGCAATATAATATTTAAAAAGTGAAACTTTAGCAAACAGTAATAAGAGCATGTTAATAAAGTGATAAAACAATAAGCTGAGCTGAAATATTGTCTTGATATATACTGAACAAAACAAGGAACGCATTCTTTGTAGCACAAATGCAATCTCTAGAATGCTAGTGATTTCTACAAATGAAGTTAATGAGTGGAAATATTGGCTATTCATATATTTTAGATGTGCAAAATGTGAAGAGTATTTAAGTTCCAATTTTCTTTTTACTCTGAATATTACTAATTGCCTTCGAAATACCTTTTATACCACAAAACTGCATTAGGACTTGTGGATTCTGCTTTTTAAACAGTGTTTATGGAAATATTTTGCAATCCCTAGTATTTCAGTGAGGTAGAAATTACCAAAGTCTCTTCCTGTTTAAACATTTTAGAAGCAAAAAAATCATGAATGCCAGTGTCTTACCCCTTATTCCAATTTGCTTCAATCTTTAAAATGTTGAGTAAAGAACAGATCACTTTTATATTTGAGCAAGTATCCAAGTCTATGATTAGACATAATTGAGTAATCAATGAGTGCCTTAGTTTCAACAGTTAGTTTATTTCCATTGTCTTACTGTGAGCTCTTTGTCAATAGAGCCATGTTTTTTTTTTTCATTGTTTGTCTCTTAGATTATTTTAAATCATAATTTAGGTCCTATTATAATACCTACTGACTGGATTGATTAATTGGATTAAATTTCATATCACTAAAATTATTTTACTTATTTATTTTCATTAAATATGTACTAATTTACCTATCAAGAAACATTTTATCATAAATGAGTAATAAGTACACCATAAATAGAATAAAATTTAGCAATTGTTGCCTTACTATTAGTGAAAATAACGTTATGAATATAATCTTGTATTTTTCTATTTAAGTGTGTCGAGTTGATTATTGACAAATTTTCTGCTTGATTCATTTACCCACTTTACTTCAATATTATTACAAATGCATTTTTAAAAGCAGCTACTAGTTAAAGCTCTTTGAGCACCTGCTTTCTCTCTTCTAGAACTTGGAACACCATTTTCCTATAATTAACATGCTGCTTCCTACTCATCCCATATCTGCGCCATTGCCTTGGCCTGTTCCTCACTGCTGTTCCGTCATGGGGTTCTTGGCCCACCATGAGGGTACAGATCTTTCCTGCTAGCTCATCTGATTCAACATACACTTTTCTCAAACCTTTGTCTTTTTATGTCTCCCTAACCTAAAGAAATTGCGGTATCCCACCTACTAACCCATTTGACTTTCTTTATAGTGTTCAAAACCACCATCCTTCCTTCCTCACAGCCATCACTGGTGACCAAGCTGTGAACCGACTTGACTCATCGCATTTCAATCCAGCACGTGTGTGTGTGCATGCTGAGTTTTCAAGCATTATTTCATGCAATCCTATATCAGTGGTGGTGTGGGTGTATTTAAGTCCTTTACAGCTGCTGAGTGGCAGAGGTATAATTGGAATTCTGTTCAGTTTGATTTCAAATCTTGTTCAAGACTGACTTTTCTTCGTGAGAATGATTCAATTGTTCTCTAATTGAGCTCCATGAAACTTCCCATGCTACAATCAATTCTCCACACTATCAGATTTTGCTAATATTTAGATCTATCTAAAAGGCTAATACAATTATACTGTCTTGCTCAAACGTATTCATAGTTCTAAGCAGTGTAAGTCTAAACTCCATATTTCAAGGCTTATTTTGATCTAGCTTTAGACATATCAGTTTCTTCTCTTGCTCACAGTCTTTCTATAGTCACCTAGATTTCTTGTAACTCCTTGAAAACCCCCAGGATATTTTTAATTGCTTCTGATCAATCTCTTTGCTTTTCTTGAAATTGCCGTACTACTCTGTATAGATTAAGAACTCTTTCTGTTAATATGGTCAGAAAATTCTGTTTCAATATAATTATACCAAAGAGTTGTAGCTCTAAGATATGTTTGTCATAAATTTCATTTAGACACAGAGAAATTAAGCATCAGAGACTTTTCTAAGAACATATCCGTCGTAATTAGAAAGCAAAATTCTACTATATTTCTTTTATTTTCAAATTTAATGTAATTGAGCACTTTTCCAACAATATGGTGTTGTATTTCCTATTATTCTTTTGCTATTACATGTAGATATATTCATTATACTGTTATTCCATTTTTAAATTCTTGGAATATAAGGTTTATATCTTAGTTCTAATAATCAACATAGTTGCAAAAACCAGTTCTTAAACACATCCTATCAAACATGTTTCACATATACACCAATATATAGGAATAAACCCCTTTGCTGTTCAGTAAACAAAAACATCATTTACCTATATATTTTTTCCAGTTACTTTCAAAATAAAATGTCCATAAAGGGTACAGGTTTCTATATTAGCAAAGTCCTCTTTAAGCCATATTACTGAATCTGGAATAAAAAAGAAACAATCTTGATCATTATAATTTTTACTAATATCTGAGGTAAAAATTGGAAAAAAAAATCTCAATACCATGTCTCAGTTCATTCGTTTTAGTGTTTTATATACTTTAAAACTAACAGAAAACAAATGTAATACCTTTGTTCCACCTCCCCATTTCTTCCTCCTTCCTCCACTTCAAAAATAAACACTATCAACAAATAAATGTAAAAAAATGTTAATGTAGTGGTTTGACCCTGAGCAAGTTATTTTACCTTTTTTTTTCTTCTTCTTCTTTTTGGTCTTTTTAGGGCCACACCCACGGCATATGGAGGTTCCCAGGCTAGAGGTCCAGTCGGAGCTATAGCTACCAGCCTACACCACAGCCACAGCAATGCCAGGTCCGAGTCCAGTCTGTGACCCACACCACAGCTCACGGCAACGCCGGATCCTTAACCCACTGAGCAAGGCCATGGATCAAACCTGCTTCCCGTGGTTACTAGGCAGTTTCGTTTTCTGCTGAACCACGACAGGGACTCCTATTTTACCTTTCTGATTCTTGATTTACTCATCTGTAAAGTGAGGATAAGAACAGAACAGAACCTATCAGTTTGCAATGGTGATTAGATAATTATAAAGCATTTAGGACAAGACGAGGCATATAGTAAGCATGGATAATCACCATGGTTTGTCAGCAGGACTAAGATAGGACTGTAGATTACCCACAGCAACATGACTTAGTGGTTTCTTTCAAAAAATCTATGCCCAAGATAGGTTAAACCATCGACCTGTAAATAACTTGACTATTTACTTGAGGAAATTCTCACCTGTAAATTTCAAAGACAATAGCAAACAGTTCAGTTCTTAAACACCTTCTGTTTTTTCATCAGGATTCATTTCAAGACTCTTTCCTCTATCTGCCCATCCTAATAATGTCACAGATAACATCACTTATTTTACCAAATGCCAAGCGGTTCCCCACCTTGCAAAGCCCGTCTTAAACTGCTTGACCCCAGACCATGAAGTCCTATGCATACCCCACTTTTGACTTCCTTTCTGAGAGAATGCTGAGAATGTGACAAGATACTTTTCTCATTTGCTGCTGTAAATTTAATTTTGTTCTCTATTTCTTTCTTGCTGCTCTTTTTTTGACCAGCTGGCAGCCCATGGAGTTCCCAGGCCAGGGATCAGATCCGAGCCACAGTCCTGACCTCAGCAGAGGCTGCTGTAACACTGGATCCTTAACACACGGTGCCAGACCAGCTCCCGTGATGCTGCCAGTCCCATGTGTCACAGTGGGAACTCCTAATTTTGCTCTGCTGACAGCCTTTCTGATATTATTATATACAGAGTATTATATAGGTATGAATTAATCAAGTAATTGATTAAATATTTAAAGTATCATCTCATATATTTCCATTAAGAAACTTTTCACTATGGAAAATGTTCACACTTTTAGTAACTTTTAAAAACTGTTAAAATTTCCAAACTCACCTGTCACTTTTTAATTAATTCTAAAACATAATCAATGTATATTCTTATTAAGCGCATGATTTTATTTTCTTTCTGTATTGGAATATTTAGCCTATTTTGATTATTTTTAGGAATCGAATATAAGTTTCTTCCTCTATGAAATAGGAAAAAAATGCTTACCATACTGATTTTAGATATTGCAAATTTAAAGAGTGTTAACAAAATAAAGATAGAGTATTTTTTGATATTAATGGTCTCATGATCTGAAACTATCCTTTCCTTCTTCCTTTAATTTTTTCGTTCAAAATTAATATTTTGTTGGCAATTTAATAGTTTTTTTTAATGAAAATAAATTATAAGATTGTGTCATTTCTCTCAGGGTGCATTATGACTTCCAAGCCTTTAAATGTAAGGATAAACTTCAGATTGCAGCAATCAGTGTATTTACATGGTTTATGGTAATTGGCAATACCCCCTCCATTTCCCACAGGCTTAATTAGGAAAAACATCAAGAAATTTAGTGACTTTAATTAGCCAGTTATTCAGCATATATTTTTTTTCATAATTAAACAGTTCTGTAGCAACTACTCTCATCACAACTATAATGAGGAAATGAATTACCTTTTAGAAATCGACCAGATTTTAAGCAATTTCAAAGAAAACTAGGTTTATCTTGACTCCAGTAGTCAGTGGGTATGACCAGCTCATCCTTTCAGATTTATGGTTTTCAGTGCTTTCCTAAATTGAACATAAACTACTTTAACCATATATAATAATGAATTTCTAATCTGGTAATGAGTCTGAATTGAAGTTTAGTAAAATACATAGAATAATATATTTTACTATATATATATATATGTATATTACAAATAGGAATTTTTATTCAAATAATATACTATCGCATTTCCAGAAACTTTTGATCTTTTTTTTTTGGTATTCAATTCTCATTTTCCCCCTCATGGATCATATTTTTATTATTATTATTTTTAATAGTTATTTCCCCAATACATTTTTTTTTACTGTACAGATGGTGACCCAGTTACACATACCTGTACACATTCTTTTTTTGCACATTATCATGTTCCATCATAAGTGATTAGACATAGTTCCCAGCGCTACACAGCAGGATCTTAGTGCTAATCCATTCCAAAAGCAATAGTTTGTATCTATTAACCCCAAGCTCCCCAACCACCACACTCCTCCCCCTCCCCCTTGGCAACCACAAGTATATTCTCCAAGTCCATGAGTTTCTTTTCTGTGGAAAGGTTCATTTGTGCCTTTTATTAGATTCCAGATATAAGTGATATCATATAGTATTTGTCTTTCTCTTTCTGACTTACTTCACTCAGTATAAGAGTCTCTAGTTCCGTCCATGTTGCTGCAGATGGCATTATTTTGTTCTTTTTTACGGCTAAGTGGTATTCCATTGTGTATATATACCACCTCTTCCGAATCCAATCATCTGTTGATGGACATTTGGGTTGTTTCCATGTCTTGGCTATTGCAAATAGAGCTGCAATGAACATGCAGGTGCATGTGTCTTTTTTAAGGAGAGTTTGTCCAGATATAGGCCCAAGAGTGGGATTGCTGGGTCATATGGTAGTTGTATGTATAGTTTTCTAAGGTACTTCCATACTGTTCTCCATAGTGGTTGTACCAGCTTACATTCTCAAACAACATTGCAGGAAGGTTCCCTTTTCCCTACACCCACTGCAGCATTTGTTATTTGTGGACTTATGAATGATGGCCATTCTGACTGGTTTGAGGTGGTATCTTGTGGTAGTTTTGATTTGCATTTCTCTAATATTCAGGGATGTTGAGCATTTTTTCATGTGCTTGTTGGCCATCTGCACATCTTCCTTGGAGAATGGTCTATTCAGGTCTTTTGCCCATTTTTCCATTTGGGTTGTTGACTTTTTAGCTGTTGAGGTGTATAAGTTGCTTGTATATTCTAGAGATTAAGCCCTTGCCAGTTGCATCATTTGAAACTATCTTCTCCCATTGTGTAAGTTGTCTTTTTGTTTTCTGTTTGGTTTCCTTTGCTGTGCAAAAGCTTGTCAGTTTGATGAGGTCCCATGGGTTTATTTTTGCTCTAATTTCAATTGCTTTGGGAGACTGACCTGAGAAAATATTCACAAGGCTGATGTCAGAGAATGTTTTGCCTACGTTCTCTTCCAGCAGTGTGATGGTGTCTTGTCTTATATTTAAGTCTTTCAGCCATTTTGAGTTTATTTTGGTGCATGGTGTGAGGGTGTGTTCTAGATTCATTGCTGTGCATGCAGCTGTCCAGGTTTCCCAGCAATGCTTGCGGAATAGACTTTCTTTTTCCCATTTTATGTTCTTGCCTCCCTTGTCAAAGATTAATTGACCATAGGTGACTGGGTTTATTTCTGGGTTCTCTGTTCTGTTCCATTGGTCTGTCTGTCTGTTGTGGTACCAGTACCACACTGTCTTGATGACTGTGGCTTTGTAATATTGCCTGTAGTCTGGGAGAGTGATGCCTCCTGCTTGGTTGTTGTTTCTCAGGAATGCTTTGGCATTTCTGGGTCTTTTGTGGTTCCATATAAATTTTTGGATTGTTTGTTGTAGTTCTGTGAAAAATTTCCTGGGTAATTGGATAGAGATTTCATTGACTCTGTAGATTGCTTTGGGTAGTATGGCAGTTTTTACAGTATTAATTTTTCCAACCCTGGAGCTTGGAATATGTTTCCATTTATTTACATTTTCTTTAATTTCCTTGATTAATGTTTTATGGTTCTCAGCATATAAGTCCTTTACCTCCTTGGTCAGGTGTATTCCCAGGTATTTGAATTTTGGGGGGGTGCAATTTTAAAAGGTATTTCTGTATTTATTTTCTAATATTTCACTGTTAGTATATAGAAATGTGACTGATTTCTGAATGTTAATCTTATATCCTGCTACATTGCTGAGTTTGTTGATCAGGTCAAGTAGTTTTGGGGTTGAGTCCTTAGGGTTTTCTATATATAGTATTATGTCATCTGCAAACAGTGACAGTTTTACCTCTTTTCTTCCTATTTGGATGCCAGTACTATATTGAATAGCAGTGGTGAGAGAGGACATCCGTGCCTTGTTCCAGATTTTGGTGGAAAGGCTTTCAGCTTTTGTCCATTGAGTATTATATTTGCTGTGGGTTTGTCATAAATGGCTTTGATTATGTTCAGGAATGTTCCCTCTATATCCACTTTGGCGAGGGTCTTGATCGTGAATGGATGTTGGACTTTGTCAAATGCCTTTTCTGCATCTATTGAGATGATCATGTGGTTTTTTACTTTTCTTTTGTTAATGTGGTCTATGGCATTAATTGCTTTGCATATGTTGAACTATCCTTGTGCCCCTGGAATGAATCCCACCTGGTCGTGGTCTATGATCTTTTTGATATATTGTTGGATTCAGATGGTTAAAATTTTGTTGAGAATTTTTGTGTCTATATTCATCAAAGATATTGGTCTATAGCTTTTTTTTTTTTGGTGGAATCTTTGTCTGGTTTTGGAAATAGGTTGATGGTGGCCTCATACCATGTCTTTGGGAGTCTTCCTTCTTCTTTAACCTTTTGAAAAAGTTTAAGGGGAAGGAAGATAAATTCATCTTTGTATGTTTGGTAGAATTCACCTGTGAAGCCATCTGGTCCTGAACTTTTACTTGTAGGGACTGTTTTTATGACATATTCAATTTCATTTCTAGTGACTTGTCTGTTCAGTTGATCTATTTCTTCTTGATTCACTTTGGCAGGCTGTCAGTCTCTAGAAAGTTGTCCACTTCTAGGTTGTCACATTTGTTGGCATATAATTGTTGATAGTGTTCTCTTATGGTTTTTTGTATTTCTGTAGTATCCATTGTGACTTCTCCTTTTTCATTTCAGATTTTGCTTATTTGGGTTTTTTCTCTCCTCTTCCTGGTGAGTCTAGCCAGAGGTTTGTCAATTTTGTTTACCTTTTCAATAAAACCAGCTCTTGGTTTTATTGATTTCTTCAACTGTTTTTTGAATCTCTGTTTTATTGATTTACCCTTTGATCTTTATGATTTCCTTCCTTCTGCTGACGTAAGGATTTGCTTGTTTCTCTTTTTCTAATTCATTTAGGTGGTAGGTTAAGTTGTTGATTTGAGATTTTTCTTCTTTTTTGAGAAAGGCCAGTATTGCTGTGAACGTCCCTCTGAGCCCTGCTTTTGCGGCATCCCGTAGATTTCAAGTGGATGTGTCTTCATTATCATTTGTCTCGAGGTGTTTTTTAATTTCTTTCTTGATTTCCTCTGACTCATTGTTTTTTTCATAGCATGTTGTTTCTTCTCCATGTAGTCAGTTTTTTTCTCATTTCTTTTCCTGTGGTTGATTTCTAGTTTCATGCCATTGTGGTCAGTGAAGATACCTGAAATAATTTCTGTTTTCTTAAATTTGTTGAGGTTAGCTTTGTGTCCCAGTATGTGATCAATTCTTGAGACTGTTCCATGGGCACTTGAGAAGAATGTATATTCTGATTTTTTTGGATGTAATTTCTTGAAAATGTCAATTAAGTCTAACTATTCTATTGTGTCCTTTAGGATCTCTGTTGCCTTACTGATTTTCTGTCTAGAGGATCTGTCCATTGTTGTGAGGGGGGTGTTAATGTCTCCTATTATGATTGTATTCCCATCGATTTCTCCTTTTATGTCTGTTAGTGTTTGTTGTATGTATCTGGGTGCTCCTGTATTAGTGGCATATATATTGACGTTTGTAATATCCTCTTCTTGAATGGATCCTTTAATCATTAAATAGTGTCCTTCTTTGTCTTTCTTTATGGCCTTAGTTTTAAAGTTTATTTTGTCTAATATGACTATTGGAACTCCTGCTTTCCTTATTTGTCCATTGCCATAAAATATCTTTTCCCATCCCCTCACTTTCAATCTATATGTGTCCTTTGTCCTAAGGTGAGTTTCTTGTAGGCAACAGATTAAAGGTTTTTGCTTTTTTAGCCAATCTGCCACTCTGTCTTTTGATTGGAGCATTCAGTCCATTGACATTTAAGGTGATTACTGACAGATACATATTTATTGCCATTTTAAACCTTGTTTTCCAGTTGATTCTGTATTTCTCTTTTCTTTTTTTGAGTTGGATGGTTTCCATTTATTTTATGCTTCAGTACTTTCCTTTTCAGTTTTTGTGAATGTAATGTTTGGTTTTGATTTGTGGTTGCCCTGTTTTTTAAGCATGTTAAGCCCTTCCTATACCTGCTTGCTTTTGCCAGATAGTCATATAGGCTCATACACATCATTAAAATAAAAAAAAAAGGAATCTATATTTTCTTTTTTTTTCCTTTTTTTTTTATTTTCCCACTGTACAGCAAGGGGGTCAGGTTATCCTTACATGTATACATTACAATTACATTTTTCCCCCAGCCTTTCTTCTGTTGCAACATGAGTATCTAGACAAAGTTCTCAATGCTATTCAGCAGGATCTCCTTGTAAATCTATTCTAAGTTGTGTCTGATAAGCCCAAGCTCCCGATCCCTCCCACTCCCTCCCCCTCCCATCAGGCAGCCACAAGTCTCTTCTCCAAGTCCATGATTTTCTTTTCTGAGGAGATGTTCATTTGTGCTGGATATTAGATTCCAGTTATAAGTGATATCATATGGTATTTGTCTTTGTCTTTCTGGCTCATTTCACTCAGTATGAGGTTCTCTAGCTCCATCCATGTTGCTGCAAATGGCATTATGCCATTCTTTTTTATGGCTGAGTAGTATTCCATTGTGTATATATACCACATCTTCCAAATCCAATCATCTGTCAATGGACATTTGGGTTGTTTCCATGTCTTGGCTATTGTGAATAGTGCTGCAATGAACATGCGGGTGCACGGGTCTCTTTTAAGTAGAGTTTTGTCCGGATAGATGCCCAAGAGTTGGATTGCGGGGTCATGTGGAAGTTCTATGTATAGATTTCTAAGGTACCTCCAAACTGTTCTCCATAGTGGCTGTGCCAGTTTACATTCCCACCAACAGTGTAGGAGGGTTCCCTTTTCTCCACAGCCCCTCCAGCACTTGTTATTTGTGGATTTATTAATGATGGCCATTCTGACTGGTGTGAGGTGATATCTCATGGTAGTTTTGATTTGCATTTCTCTTATAACCAGCGATGTTGAGCATTTTTTCATGTTTTTGTTGGCCATCTGTATATCTAGAATCTATATTTTCTTACTTTCCCTCCCCACATTGTATGATTTTGATGTCTTTTTTTTTTTTTTTTTAACGTCTTCATGTTTAGATCTGTATGCTGGCTTATTTAAGTGATTGCTTTCCAGTTTGGTTTCCTCCATCCTAATTCTTTTTCTCTTTTTCTCTCCTTCTCTTTTTTTTTAATTTAGAGAAGGCCTTTCAGTATTTCTTTTAGAATGGGTTTAGTATTGCTGTACTCTCTTAGCTTTTGTTTGTTGGATAAATTCTTCATTTCCCCTTCTAATTTAAGTGATATTCTTGCTGGATAGAGTATTCTGGGTTGCAAATTTTTTCCTTTTAGCACTTTAAATATTTCTTGCCACTCCCTTCTACCCTGTAGTGTTTCTGTAGAGAAATCAGCTGATAGCCTTATGGGGGTTCCCTTATAATTAATTCTTTTCTTTTCTCTTGCTTCCTTTAGAATCCTCTGTTTAACTTTTGCCATTTTCATTATAATATGTCTTGGTGTTGGCCTGATTGAGTTCAGCTTGATTGGGGCCCTCTGTGCTTCCTGTATCTTGATATCAGTATTCTTTAATTTTGGAAAGTTTTCAGCCCTAATTTCTTCAAATATATTTTCCATCACCTTATCTTTTTCTACTCCTTCTGGAATTCTTATTATGTGTAGATTGGCCCACTTTATATTATCCCATAGGTCTCTTATATTGTTTTCATGTTTTTTCATTTGGTTTTCTGTCTGCTGTCCTGATTGGGTGATTTCTATTATTCTGTCTTCCACGTCACTAATTCATTCCTCTGCATTATTCATTCTGCTCTTTATTGCCTTAAGCTCAGTTTGTTTCTCTGCAAATGAATTTGATCATTTTTTATGAAACAAATATAAATATAAATTGAAGAGGACATTAATATTTAACAACTCTTTATAATTTCAGAGAGGAAAAATGTGGGATATAATCAAAATTAGAGATTCAGTAACCTCAAATAAAATAGAAAAAAAATCTATTAACTAATTTCTGTTTGTTCTTTTAAAATGAATATTCATAGCTTTAATCAAATGATATACTCATAATTATTAAGGCAAGTAAAATTAATAAAAATAGTCATTCAAGTGTAAAAGCAAAATTGATGCTTAACTTAAACAGAATAATTCAGTACTTTTACAAGAATTTTATATATGCTTATTAAAATTGTGAAGGTTAATTTCAAGAAATCAGACACTAAAATATTTTTCTAAAAGTGTCATGTGCCTTATATATATTACATGTATTATTAGTATCGAGTTATGGCAGAAAAAAATTATTTGGTAAGTGATAATAAAATAAAAATAATGTAATAAATAATATTTTAACACATTTTGAATTTATGAAATATAATTATAACCAAATAAAGCCATAGAGGAGGAAGTGATCTTATATACTTAAACATACCTAAATTATCTTCTGAATCTCTAATTTACAAAAATATTATCTTAGTTTAAGCAGAGTTATTACAATTAGAGATATGTATTTACACTTTAACCTCTTTACTTCAGGTTGCAATGAAAACAATTTCTTTTTTTTTTTCAAATTCTATTCATGATTTGACTAGAATTGTTTTATTTTTTAGAAATTTTTAACTTTATTAGTGATTTTTATTTTTTCCATTATAGTTGGTTTACAGTGTTCTGTCAGTTTTCTACTGTACAGCAAAGTGGCCCAATTACACATACATATATATTCTTTTTCTTATATTATCCTCCATCATGCTCCATCACAAGTGACTAGATATAGTTCCCAGTGTTATACAGCAAGATCTCATTGCTTATCCTCTCCAAATACAGTAGTTTGTATCAGTTAACCCCAGGTTCCCAGTCTATCCCACACCCACCTCCTCCCCCTTGGCAACCACAAGTCTCTTCTCCAAGTTCATGATTTTCTTTTCTGTGGAAAGGTTTGTGCCGCATATTTATTCCAGATATGTTATATCATATGGTATTTGTCTTTCTCTTTCTGATTTACTTCACTTAGTATGAGAGTCTCTAGTTCTAGCCATGTTGCTGCAAATGGCATTATTTTTTTCTTTTTATGGCTGAGTAGTATTCCATTATGTGTATATACCACATCTTCTGAATCCATTCATCTGTTGATGGGCATTTAGGTTGTTTCCATATCTTGGCTATTGTGAACAGTGCTTCAATGAACATACGGGTGCATATATCTTTTACAGTGAGATTTTTGTGTGCATATGTGCCCAGGAATGGGATTATTGGGTCATATGGTAGTTCTATATTAGTTTTCTGAGGTACCTCCATACTGTTTTCCATAGTGGTTATACCAATTTACATTCCCACCAACAGTGCAGGTGGGTTCCCTATTCTCCACACCCTCTCCGGCATTTGTTATTTGTGGACTTATTAATGATGGCCATTCTGACTGGTGTGAGGTGATACCTCATAGTATTTTTGATGTGCATTTCTCTAATAATCAGTGATGTTGAGGATTTTTTTTTATGTGCTCATTGGCCATCTGTATATTTTCTTTGTAGAAATGTCTATTCAGGTCTTTTGCCCATTTTTCAATTGGATTTTTTTTTTTTTTTTGCTGTTGTTGTTGAGTTGTAGAAGTTGTTTGTATATTTTAGCTTAAGCTCTTGTCAGTTGCGTTGTTTGAATCTATTTTCTCCCATTCTGTAGGTTGTCTTTTTTTTCTTTATGGTTTCCTTTGATGTGCAAAAGCCTGTTAGTTGGATTAGGTCCCATTAATTTATTTTTGTGAAAACAATTTCTAAATTATGTGCATTCCTTCTAAGCTCAATGTCAATCAAATAGGTTATCTTTAAATTTCTATAATTCATTCATGTTTAGATCTTAATCATCTTCTAATTTTCAAGCATGTAAGGATGGAGGACTTGATGGAAGGAAGGAAGGAATGAACAAACAAATGAAGGAAAAAAGGAAGGGAGGAAAGGAAGAAAGGAAGGGATAATTTAGAGAGAGTAAGAAGAAAAACAGAGAGAGAGAGGAGAGAGAGAGAGAGAAAGAAAAGGAAGGAAGGAAGGAAGAAAAAAAGAGAAAGGAAGGAAAGAAAGAGAAAGGAATGAGGGAGAAAGCAAGGGAAGGAAAGAAGGAAGAAAGAGAAAAGAAAGAAACATAAAGAGAAGTTTAGATAGTTGATTGAAAAAACATTTATGAGTTGATTGAAAAAACATTTATGAAGTGAACTCAGCGTGGTAGGGAAGGAGAAGGCCAGGGCTGAATTGCTGTTTCTCTAAATAGGACTCCAGTTGCAGAGCTGGTTCCCAGGTCTCTGAGGATGACTCACACCTTTTTCTTTCATTCCATCTCTTCTCTTTTTCTTCTGTGTTGCTTTCAAACAGTCACCCGTCATGCCGGCCAGTATTTGACAGATTGTGACTCCCTAAAATACTACAATAGTTCTCTGGTTAATTTTTTCCTAATACATGTTTTTCTAGTAGCCAAAGGTTTAGTTTCTTCATCTTTAAGTAAGATCTGTCTTTAAAATTTTTGTCTTTATATGACAGGTACTAGTGTGTCACTCACTTTTCTTCCTGAGGCCAAGTGACCAGTATCTTGGCCACTGTCATTTTGGTCATTGTATTAAATGAATGGGAATAGTTTCCTTCCTCCTCTTTGCTGCATGCTAATAGCTTACCCCTTTTTGTTCAGTTTTAATGGTATATGATTAACATATAATGTGGTATTAGTTTTATGTACACAGCAATAATGACTTGACATGTATATAACATGAAACAATGACCACAGTAGTTATAGTTAACATCCATCGCCACACACTTTGTTTTCTTGGGAAGAGAACTTCGAGGATATACTCTTGTAGCAACATCCACATACACAGTGTGGCATTAACTGTAGTCAGCATGCTGTGCGTCACGTCCCCAAAACGCATTTGTCTCAGAAATGGAAGCTGGTACCTTTGGATAACCTTTACCCACTTCATCAGAGAAAGGTAAATACAGGCATCCCTTCATAGCCACAGAAGATTGGTTTCAGGACCCCATGGATACCAAACTCCGCAAATGCTCGAGTTCCTTATATAAAATGGTATATTATTTGCATATAACCTGTGTATACCCTGCCGTATACTTTAAATTGTCTCTAGATTGCTTAGAATATCTAGTACAATGCAGACACTATGGAAATAGTTGCCCATGTATGGTAAATTTAAGTTTTGCTTGTTGGAACTTCCTGGATTTTTTTGTAAATATTTCAATCTCTGATTGAATCTGCGAATGTGGAATCCACAAATACGGAGGGCCTGCTCTACTCTCTGATCTCACTCATATGTGCAATCTTTAAAAAATGAACTCAGGCAAGCATTGTCACTGAAGTGGCTCGAGTTGCTGCTGTGACACAGGCTCACTTCCTGGCCCAAGAACTTCCATGCCCATGCCGTGGGCAGGGTCAAAAAAACAAAGATGAGCTCATAGACACAGAGTAGAGATTGGTGGCTTACTCATTACAGTGAAGTTTCATGTTGGCTGAGGAAACTAAGCTCAAATTGGTCTCAGTCACATTGCCTACTCTTTCCAGCTTTTCCTGCCTTTTTTCCCCCCCTTTGGCTACACAGAGGATATATGGAAGTTTCTGGGCCAAGATTGAATATGAGCCACAGCTATGGCCTCAGCCATAGCTGTGGCAACATCAGATCTCTAAGCCATCTCTAAACCTGGGCAGGGAATCAAACCCATGCCCAGCAGCAACCAAAACAGCTGCAGAGACAGTGCTGGATCCCTAACCCACTGCACCACAGCAGGAACTCCTGAGCTTCCCTGCCTTTTCTTACATCAACTGGAGTTTTAGAAAAAGAATTTCACTTTAAACTCTGCAAAGTACATGAAATGCTCTCTCACACATGTGGTTCACTAACTTCACACATGTCTTCTTTATGAGAGCAGGCTATAGCTCTCGATTCAGAGGTATCAGGTACAATTGTTTGTCTTTTTTATGGGTTCATGTTGAATCCCTCATGACATTTTGATATATTCTCTGATATCATCAAAGCCTTTATCATCAAGAAGTCTGTGATCTAAGCAACAAGAAACAACAGAGATTGCAGCAGTCAGATATTTTGTTACTGTTTGATTGGGATTTTTCTGACTTGCTGCCTTCCTGCACCATCCTGTTCTGAACCTGAGGTACTTTATGCCATCACATTGATCACTGTCAACAGCATTTTCACCATTAGCATTCTTTAAAATAAAATAATCTTCTATGACAAAAACCTAACCAAAAACGTCCAAAAATGTGAATTCATGGATTCACTAATGGAATTGAGAAGTTGAGTGTGTCATAAGCTTCTTGCAGAGCCGAATACCAGAGCTGACACAGAATCAGTAGAACCTGATTTTTCTGGTTTGTTCTTGGGTCTCTTCTGTATTCCATTTGTTTTCACTTACATTTTTTATATGTAGGGGAAAAATAGGTTCCATCCACTCTAGCTTTACAAATTGTAACCCCGGGAAGAACAAAACAAAAAGTCTTCTTTCTCATAGCTGCGTAAGAAGGCAGAGGCATGGCTATATCTGTCATTAGTTCCATAAGGTGCTTGTCTCTGGGGAAAAAACCTCTGTGCCCATGAGGTTTTTTTCCTGGCTGAGTGTAGGGAAATAGAGTTTCTCCAAACAGATGCTTTACTTTCAGAAAAGAAAAGGTAACAATTTTAAAAGATTGTATTGCTTGAAGTTCCTTATCCAGAATAAACCAAATAATGGATGATATAATACAGTGATAGTTAGAAACATCTGGGGTTTGAAGAGTGTTAGGAACTGTAACAACTGCATACAGTAAAGGGTAACAGATGAAAAGATATAAGGAAAGGTAGAAATGGATCTTCTATAAGATATGAGTTGTCCCCACGTGTCTGTGTAACTGTTATTCGCAGTACATGAAAGACTTATGTTCCATTTCTCTAGTTCACAGTATCATGTGTATTATGTAGTTGCTCAATAAATTTTTAATAAATTAATGAAAGCATTTCACCTGCTATCAAATAGTTATTTAAAATGACCCAAATAAAAATGTAAGATGAAACACATGTACTCCTCTAAACTACCAAAAAGAACTATTCTAAAAAGAGATTTGAAATCAACTTAACATTTACAGGATATGTGACAGCTAGCTTGACATCGAATATATTATCTATATTTTTCTTTCATTCGGTAAAACCCTTCAAAATAAGTGAGATGAGCATATATGGGGACATTAGTGTATTCTGTTTCAAATTTCAGTGACAAAAATAAATGGTAAATTTTACTATACTCTGTTGATTTAGTGTACTGTAAAGTCTCCACCATCCATTACACTTTATTCGCTAACTGCCTTAATGTAGCAATTAGGAGTCGATTAGAAATGTCCAGGAACAATAATACTTAAAGATCAATTAGGAACCCATGCTGCTAGGAAGATTAAATATTTACTAAAATAACAACAGCCTTGAAACTAATGGTTCAAACTTCATTACTTGAATACATTTTTTGAACTGCTATTTTCTGCCTCACTTCACTGTAATTGCAAAATGTAACAGTAGCAGTAAATGTTTCAGACTAAAGTACATAAAAGGCACAAAGCTTTTAGGTCATAATGACACTTGTTTAGATATTGTACACAGAATACAAACACTTTTTGGTACAAGTTTATAAAAGACTGGTTGAAAAGAAAGCTTTGTAATGATATTATTTAAGACTAATTATATTTATTGCAATAGATGGAAAGTAAAGCTACTGAGTTTATTTCTTATGGGGGAAAAACATAATTGAAATGTGTTGGACTACACATTATGCCTTAGTAATTTACATGGTAACAATAAAGTTGCAGCTATGTGAAAATTAAATCACAAGTTTCCGAGGAAGTCGTTTCCAATTTTTCACCACTGTAAATGATGCTGCTATAAAAAGTTTTATCTATAAAGTTTGCGTATTTACTGGATCGACTATAAAAAAGGCATTGAGGGAGTTCCCATCATGGCTCAGTGGTTAACAAATCTGACTAGCATCCATGAGTATGCAGATTCAATCCCTGGCCTCACTCGGAGGGTTATGGATCTGGCGTTGCCCTGAGCTGTGGTGTAGGCTACAGACATGGCTTGGATCCTGTATAGGCCAGCAGCTACAGCTCCAATGTAACCCTTACCCTGGAAAACTCCACATGCCGTGGGTGCAGCCCCAAAAAAAAATTTTTTTTTTTTTTTTTTTTTTTACAAAAAGGCATTGAGTATTTTTTTTAACAGCAGCTGGTAGACTTTTCAGAGTTATACCACGAAGATGAGTTTTGTCCATAGACAGCAGTTTCTGTTCTGTCAGTATTCTCTGAATAAGGAAATAAAGTTCATCACTTGCATAGTCAGGTTGGACAACTACTTGCGTGAAATAACTTCAAGGACACCAAGGCGGATTCATGCATGTGTGCACGAGTATATAAATAAATGAAGTCAAGTAAACATACAGAGGGATCCAGTGCTGAGTAGATCTGTAGGTAGGATCAGATCTGGAAGGACAACGTAGGCGTGTTGGCTGTAGTGATCACTAAATGTAGCACTTGTGGGATCACTAAAGTGGATGTCATGCTTAGCCCTTCCCTGCTTGCTTCTTTCAGGGAGGGGAAGAGAATAAATGTCATTTGAAATTGTCCCATAGAGTCAATATATTTGAAAAGAGCAGTTATATTATCAGTAATATAGCAGAATGATATGTAAAATCGAAGAGTTATATGGATTGCAGGGTATATATATTTTTTAGCCAAAGAAAGTTTGTTTTGCCCACTTCTGTGGCATGTGGAAGTTCCCAGGCCAAGGATTCAAACTGCACCACAGCAGTGACCAGAGCCCCTGCAGTGACAATGCTGGATCCTTAACCCACTGAGCCATACTGGAACTCCAAAAAAAAAAAAAATTATGTAAAATAAAACTGAAGGGGGGATAATAGGAAGTGAAGCTCACCTACTCCCACAAAGACATCAAAAATACATCTACATGTGGAACAATTTGCATAGAAAATTTACTGATTTCTGGCAAAAGACCTCAGGATTCTGAGACAGCAAGAAAATCTCCACATAACTGGGTAGGACAAAAGAAAGAAGAGGGAGAGAGAGAGAATGAGAACAGAAACAGGAAAGAGCCCTAGTACCCCTAGGAGGAAACTGAGAAAGAAGAAAATCCTGCACCCAGGGAAGTCCTCCCACTGGTGAGATCAGTCAGGACAGAGGAGGAACTTCAGATTTGGAGGAGAACACCACAGTTGGTTTTTAGCAGTTATAACCGAAACAGTCCTGCACAAACAAACCATCAGCGCTACTGCCCTACACTTTCCTGAGATGACCATTGATGCAGGCAGGGGTTGAGAACTAAAACTTGGACTTCGGAGATCAGATTAAGGGAGAGAACTGGGGCTGTCTACAAGGGAAAAAAACTGGAGTGGGCCATGAAGAAACATCCTGGAGGGACTAGAGTCTAGGATAATCGCACTTGCCAGTTGAGGAAACCAAGCTGGGTTCAGAGGCCAGGGACCATTGTTTGAAAGTGCTGGTGGGAATCCACCACTACAGCCTTGTTCCCTGTGCACTCTGAGGCAGCAGGACCCCACTTGCTCCAACTTCAGGAGCCATACATGAGCATTTGCTGTCTAGCAATGTGGGGAGCAGCTGCCACCCCATCACAACTGCAGAGAGGATTCATCGGAGCTGCCTGCCAAAGGGAGGGGATACAGGAGCAGCATCTTCCTGGAGCCACTGCCACCCCCACCCTCTGATCCAGGATCATTCCCATGAACTGTAAACCACTGGCACCTCCCTCATGGAACTCAGCCATAGCAACCTATGAGGATGATACCACTGCTCCCATCAGGTGCTATGGGTATATATGAGCCCACTGCCACCCTCAAGACCTCTAGGACTGAGCAACAGCTGCCACCTCTACACACCTGCTGTCAAGGGGACCACAAACATAGAAAGTTAAACAATATGAGGCAACAAAGATACATGTTTCAGCCAAATAAACAAGATCAAAGCACACAAAAACAACTATATGAAGATGATATAGGCATTCTACCTAAAAAAAAAATTCAAAGTGATGATCATAAAGATGAACCAAAATCTCAGAAAAAGAATAGAGGCACAGGTTGAGAAGATACCAGAAATATTTAACAACGAGCTAAAAGATTTAAAGAACAAGCAAGCTAAGATGATTAGTATATCTGAATGAAAAATCCACTAGAAGGAATCAGTAATAGAATGACTGAGGCAGAAGAAAGAATAAGTGAGGTGAAGACAGAGTGGTGGAAATCACTGCCACAGCAAAGAATAAAGAAAAAAGAATGAAAAGAATTGAAGACAGTCTAAGACCTCTGGGACAATATTAAATATACCGACATTGCATCGTAGAGGCCCCTGAAGGAAAAGAGAGAGAAAATGGGCCAGAGTAAATATTTGAAAGGATTATAGCTGAAAACTTCCCTAATGTGGAAAAGGAAATGATCACTCAAGTCGAAGAAGCACATACAGGTTATATGTAGGTTTATCCATACAGGATAAACCAGAGGAGAAACACAGTGAGACACAGCCTAATCAAACTGACAAAAACTAAACATGAAGAAAAAAAATAATAAAAGCAACAAGGGAAAAGCAGTAAATAACGTACGAGGATAAGAGCTGATTTTTCAGCAGAAACCTTGCAAGCTAGAAGGGAGATGAAGAGGAACCTGGAATCAAGACTACTCTAGCCAGGAAATCGCTCCTTCAGATTTGATGGAGAGATCAGAAGCTTTACAGACATGCAAAAGCTAAAAGAATTCAACACCACCAAACCAGATTTACAACAAATGCTAACGGAGCTTATCTAAGTTGAAAAGAAAGACCACAATTGGAAACAAGAAGATTACCAGTGGGAAAGCTCACCAGTAAAGGTGAACATACAGTGAAGGAAGGAAATCATCCATATACAAATATGATATCAAAATCAGAAATTGTTAGAAGAGGAAGGTACACATGCAAGATATTGAAAAAAGCCTTTGAAATCAAGAGACCAGCAACTTAAAACAATTCTGCATATATACAGAATGCTATATCAGAACCTACTAGGAACTACTTACCAAAGCAGGATCCATCCCTGGCCTCGCTCAGTCGTTTAGGGATCTGGCATTGCCGTGAGTTGTGGTGTAGGTCACAGACATGGCTTAGATCCCACGTTGCTGTGGCTATGGCTGTGGCATAGGCTGTCAGCTGCTGCTCCAATGATTTGACCCCCTACCCTGGAAACCTCCATATGCCTTGGGTGCAGCCCTAAAAAGCAAAAAAGGGGTGGGGGTAATTATGTGGTTTGAAAAGTGTTGAAAAGGTTGTTTTTTTTTTAAGCTTTTTTTAGGTTTTCTTTTCTTTTTTCTTTTTTTTTTTTGTCTTTTTGTCTTTTAGGGCTGTACCTGTGGCATATGGAGGTTCGCAGGCTAGGGGTCAAATCACAGCTGTAGCCGCAGGCCTATGCCGTAGCCACAGCAACATAGAATCCAAGCCGCATCTGCAGCCTGCACCACAGCTTATGACAACGTGGAATCTTTAACCCACTGAGCGAGATCAGGAATCAAACCCCTGTCCTCATGGATGCTGGTCAGATTTGCTAACCACTTAGCCATGACAGGAACTCCTATAAGCTATTTCTACTACCAGCTTCTGGATTAAGTAGTGACTTTGCTTAGTAAATCAATTTATTTGATCAGTTTATATATTAAAAGATTTAATCCATTTTTAAAAAGAAAGAAGATAGAAAATTAAAGTGATACTAGATCTTACCAAAGAAATTGGTCATGTACACAAGTGAGGGAAAACTCTCCTGATTTTACTTCCCATAAAAGAAATTCAGCGAGCAATTTAGTCAAGCACATATTTAGTAACAGGTTAATGTCTAGTAAATTCTATCAAGACTGTTAAACTGATTTGCGTATATAGACACCATCAATAATTGAATGTCTTTAGATTTTTAAAATAAATTGAACAGGACTCATCTGAATAAACAGAGTAGACATTATATGCATTCAACAGGATTTATACAACAATTAAGAGAAAACTCTCATTAGCAGTTTCATTAAGAAACAAACAAAAAACAATTTTGAAAAGTTTGCTTCCAAGACCTTGAGAGAGAAAGTGAAAAATTCCATTGGGCAGAACAATTATCTCATATCAGGTTCAGGAAATAATACTTCGAGATATTTTTCTAGACCAATTAAGCAAAAGGGTTGTAATTCATGCATATGTTTGAATACATACATTTACGTGCATAGAAAAGATAACTGGATATACGAGGCATTTGGTACCAATGATGAATAGATGGCATGCTTAATTTTTGAAAAGAGAGAGCCAAATAATATTTCACTCTCCCAAGTGATTTTTGGTTGATATAATGAACTCCCTGGAGAACCTCTTTATTTAAAATATTTACCTGAATATCTCTGTACAACATCTTTAGATCCCATATATTCTATTCACAGTTCTCTACATGTAGCCCCATCATGTGTTAGCTTTATTTGAAATAATTTTCTGCTTGGAAAAATGTGCCGCAGAAAGTAGAAAAAAAAAAAAAAAGACACCACCTTGGGTGCTACCATGGCTGTTTTAAATGGGTTATAACTCATAAAGGAATACAAACAATTTTAAAGGGTTGATGTTTCACAAACTTTTCTTGGGAAATAATCAGGTAAATGTCTGAAAGATGCAGATAGATTCAATATAAATAGTATATGTTAGAAACCGATGCATTATTAAATAGATGTTATCAATAATTGCTGGTTAGATATTTGATTTTAAATACCACTCTGAAAAATCTGATTCAGCCTTTCCATTGCTGGTTAGATATTTGATTTTAAATACCACTCTGAAAAATCTGATTCAACCTTTTGACCTATGACTGACAAAGTTGAGTGAAATAAATGACAGATATCCATTTTTATATATATATTGAACAAACATCAAATAATTTAAAACTTATTGTGTGACAGTACCGCTCTAAAATTTGAAAAATATTAGCTCATTTAACCTTCATAGGTGACTTTACACCTTTCATAAGGTAGATACAATTTTCAACTTTATTTAACAGACCAAGCTATTGTGTCAGAGAAGAAGGTAAAACAACTTATTCTAGGTCCTACTACTAGAAAGTGGCAAGGCTTTGATGCAGACCCAGGCTACCTGTCCCAAAGTCCACTGCACCAATTTGCCGGGCACTAGAGGCACCCTGAGGAAAATAGTACAACAGGAAGAATGGAATGGAATATGGTATTTATTCTATTCATCCAGTTGCTTTATATCTCTTTTTCTTACAGATATTTAACTTCATTAGCCCCCATGGCTCCCTCTGCTTTATCTTCCACTGGTATATAATGAGAGTTTTTTTGTGTGTTTTTTTTTTATATATTACCATATGATATACCTATCCCACTTCTGGGTATTTATTTATAAAAATAGGAAAACACTAATTCTAAAAGATAAGTGTGCCTCTGTGTTCCCTGCTGCATCATTTATACTTAGTTGTTTCCCTGAGATATCCAGGACCATTGGCTCCTTTTATTCTCCAGTAGTAACTTCCTAGGAAATAGATTCCCAGCAATATAGCTAGGGTTTGCGTAGCAGGACAAAGTGCTTCCTATCTGGATTGTTACAGTGAGAAGAAACTGGGACGGAACCCATTTTAGTAAAAATATACTCTCGGAGATTAAGTTTTTATTTACTTTTTAAAATCAAGAGACACAACCAAAACTACAGACTACTTCATAGTATTCAGAAATGAAATCTAATCCTGAACATTTCTAAAGACAAAAGAAATCAATCTTTCTTTAGGGGAGGTGGTCCAGATATTCAATACACATCTGCCACAGTATCAGAGAGTTTGCTGTGCATATATGCCAGCCTACACTATATCATCAGTAAGGAGGATTTTTAAAGAAGACACATGTTCAAGAAGTGAGGGTAAGGTAATCCATAGGCCTATTTATGGAAAACAGCAGACCCAAATAGTTCCATCATCATTCACAGATGTATAAACAGGAAAAATGAAAGAAAAAAAAAATCAGTGAGTGTTACGGTACGAACCTACAACAGAAAGAAAGGATAGTGTACCTTTCATACTCTGAATGCACAGCTGCTGTATTTTGAAATAGACGAATAAATATTAGAAAGCATCTGCTTTTCGCATTGTGAAATTTGAGAGAATTGATTCTATGAATCAAGAGAGGAAAAGAGGTAATAAGAAAACAGCTTAATTTAAAGGGAATCTGAGATGCAGGGAAAACAATAAAAACAAAACCAGGTAAGGTTATATTATTTTAAAAACTAAAAATACTTTTGAAATAAATATTGGTATCATTAGAAGTTTGGGTCAGAAACAACACTACGGAAAAAATTACTGTGATGTAAAAGATACAGTTAATGCCCAGCATTTAGAGGAAAAAATAGGTTAAAAGAACCAAAAACATGTGACAGGAATGGAGGTGTAGCAAACCATTATTTATATTATTGATTAAACAGAAAGACCGTAGAAAATGGAAGTAAAGAAGTTTAAATACCATAGAAAAAGAATCCTGAGCGGAAGAAATATTATGTTGTGTGAATGAAATACTCTCTACCAAGAAAGATCAGTAGTCCAACACACACACACACACATAAAACCACTGTAGTATAAGTCCTGGTGGGTGTGGGTGTGTGTGTTGTCTATTTCTTTTAGTAGTGCAAGTGCCTGATTTAAGTGTTGGTTGTCAACGCATTCACTTCAAAGACGCCTATCTGGACTAATCGCATTACCATCCACAGGGATAAAGAGCCAGGCCATGCCTCATCTGAGACTCCTATATTTATTTATTTATTTATTTATTTATTTATTTAGCTAGCTAGCTAGCTTTTTTTTAGGGCTACACCCATGGCATATGGAGGTTCCCAGGCTAGGGATCGAATCGGAGCTACAGCTGCTGGCCTGCACCACAGCCACAGCAACAGGACATGTGAGCCACTTCTGTGACCTACACCACAGCTCACGGCAAGGCCAGATCCCTAATCCACTGAGCAAATCCATGGATCAAACGTGTGTCCTCATGGACACTAGTCAGATTCGTTTCCTCTGTGCCACAACGAGAACTCCTAAGGCTCCTATTTTTAGAGATCATGGTTGATTTAGATAACGGACCATTTGGGCTGCTCATTTTTCTCTTCTCCTGCTTTGATTTTCCGCTCTTGTGTTTCAGATTTATCCATTTAGAGTGAGCTGGAAAAACTCTATGCTCCCACATTTGACCTCAATAAAAGCAGAACCCCAGGCTCTGGCTTAGACCCTCTCTCTCTTTTTCTCTCTCTCCCTCTCACCCAGCTCCCTGCCCCACAGTCTCACTGTATGACCTCAGGTGTGCCATGTAATTTCCAGGACTTATAAGTTATAAAGCTCATCTCTTTCAAACTTTCCTGATAGTTATTACTGAAGGCATTTTGTGGCCTCGATAAGAACCACAAGGGTTAGTCCATCACGAACCCTGGTTATTGATAGGCTGAAACTGGCACAAAGCAGACATTTTCACATTTTGTTGATAGCACTGCCTAGGCCACAAATATCAGAATTATTCTGAAACTAAACCGTCACTCAGAGTGGAACAGCCAGAGATGGCTAACTTTGAGGGTGAAATGTTGGTTAGGAAGGATGCACTCATAGCTGTAAAGCTCATGTTTTATGTCCCTTTTCATACTCCTAAGCTAACTTAATAAAATGTTTAATGATGCCAGGCTACTCTCTACAAAGCTAAGTTTTGCTACAGATATGGTAGCAAATATGTTTCCACATAAATTGGAATAAGAAATCAGTTCACACCTGAAGGGAAAAAAATGATACAAAATCATGCCATGATTATGAAGTGCAGTGAACTAAATAAAAGTAGCAAAATTTAAAATCCAAGACATAAAATATCCTTTAAAATTGGATACTGGTGAAAAGAAAGAAATTGCTCTGAATCAGAAAGCACAGATAAAGTTCTGAAGACAGAGGAAACCCTGTGATTATACATTAAGGAATGATGCAAAAGATCACTGTAACAATTGTTGTGTTGTTTATTCTAAAGCTATGTATGAAAGACAATTGTTACATTCACTGGTTTCATGTTTCACTGTAACAATTGTTGTGTTGTTTATTCTAAAGCTATGTATGAAAGATAATTATTACATTCACTGGTTTAATGTTTTACTGGTTTCACTGAAAATTTTCTGGAGTTGTCATTAGCAATTATTGGTGATCCAAATATTCACCAAACTACTTTAGCTCAGGGGGTTAAAGTGTCATTAGTAGAATTTGTTCAAATAATATTGTGAAATATTTAATAATAAAGTCCTCTGTTGAACATTTACTACACATCAGCATGTTAAAATCTGCTATAATTATACCTATTTAACCTTACATTAGTTGAATGTCTTTTTTTGCATTTACTCTTAGGCATTCAGTAGATCAATATTTACTGAATCTCAATAATAGTGAAAGATAGATAAGAATAGTTGTTAAATTAGGAGATATATAAGAATGGAAACTGGAGTTCCTGTCGTGTTGCAGCAGAAATGAATCCAGGTTCAATCCTGGCCTTGCTCAGTGGGTTAAGAATCTGGCGTTGTGGTGAGCTGTGGTGTAGGTCGCAAACGTGGCTCAGATCTGGCATTGCTGTGGCTCTGGCATAGGCCAGCAGTAATAGCTCCAATTAGACACCTAACCTGGGGATCTCCATAGGCCACAGGTGCAGCCCTAAAAAGATTAAAAAAAAAAAAAAAAGAATGGAAACTAATAGGAAGAATTAAATCAGAAAACATAAAACAAGATAACACAAAACTGACATGTATCAAAGAAATCTTGAAAGAAATTAAATAATATTTTGAACTAAATGAAAGTTAAACACAACTTATGAAAATTTGTGGGTTTCAGCAAAAGCGGTTTTTAGAGGAAAATTTATAGCATATTAGCATATAGCATATTAGAAAGCAAGAAATATCTAAAATCAAAGTCTAAATTTTCACCGTAAAGAACTAGAGAGAGAAGAACAGATTAAATGCAAAGTAAATAGAAGAGAAGAAGTAATAAGATTTGGAATAGAAATCAATAAAATTGAAAATAGATCAATAGAGAAAATCAGTAAAACCAAAGATTGTTTCTTTGAAAAGATATATAAAAACACTAAGCCTCGATCTAGCCAGACTAAGAGAAAAAGAGAAAAGAAAAAACCACTAATTATTGATACCAGAAATGAAAGAGGGGACATTGCTAAAGATGCCATGAACATTAAAAGGATAATGAAAGAACACTTTGAACAACTTTGTCTACAAATTTTATAACTTAGATAAAATGGACCAACTCCTGGAAAGATGCAATTTGCCAAACTCACAGAGGAAGAAGTCGACAATCTGTGTAGGCCTTTAGCTATTAGCAATTTTGAACAGTAAAGAATAACCTTCCAAAACAAAAAGCACTAGGCCCAGAGGATCTTCTGGTGAATTCTGCCAAACATTAAGGAAGAAATTATACCAATTCTCTACAGTCTCTTTCGGTGGAGAGAACCAGAGATAATACTACTTTGTGTGACTACTACAGGGTTTTCTTCTGTGGTTTTCATGATGCATGTATTAGCTATTTTATATGTGTAACGTTTTAAGCTGATCATTTAACTGTGATAGCATTTCTAAACTTTACGTTTACTCTCACCTCATTCACATTATAGGTTATTGATGTTACAGTTTACATATTTTTTTATATTGTGTATCCAACAGTGCAACTACTGTAGCTATGGTTATTTTTAATGTATTTACTTCTCTAACTTTTAAACTAGATTTGTAAGTAAAGTGTGTACCACCATTGCAGTATTAGAGGATCTGACTTGGACTACATATTTACTCTTTACAATGGGTTTTACACCTACGTTCATGCCTTTATAACATCAGTTAGCATCTTTTTATTTCGGCTTGAGTAAGGCACTTTTGCATTTCTCATAAGGCGGGTCAGGTGGTGATGAATTCCTTCAGCTTTTATTTTTTTAGAAAAGTCTTTATCTTGCCGCTATTTCTGAAGAGCTGTGCCAGGGTGTTCTTGATTAACCTTTTATTTTTTTCTCTCTTTCAAAATTTTGAATATGTCATCCCATTTTCTCCTGGTCTGACTGGTTTCTATTAAGAAATTCTCCTCTAGTCTCATGAGAGGTCCCTTGTATGTGACATGTCATTTTGCTACTTTCAAAATTTTCCCTATGGTTTGAACATTTAATTGTAATGTGTCTTGGTATAGCCCTTTTGGAGTTCGACTTATTTGGGGTTCTGGATGGGTTGGCTGGTAGAATCCTTGGGCACGTAGGTCTTTCTATCAGGGTCTGTTTTTCTTTTTTTCCTTTTTTTTTTTTTTTTTTGACAAGGCCACTGCCCAAGTTCTGAGGTTAAGGGGGAGCGCTCTGTTGGATGGAAGTAGTTGGATAGGATAGCTGGCTTGTTTTCCTGCCTAGTTACAACTGTAGGACAAGCTGTGCATTTGCTTGGGTTCTCTGGTCAGGATTCCTATTGGACGGAACTAGGTACAACACTCATTAGTACATCAGTAGACAGGGCTATGAATTAACTTCACTGCTTACTGGGCAGCAGAATGGACCCCAAGGCTGACATGGCTGTTTGTTTTGGAATTCAAATCTGGAAGAACTAGGCACTGATTTCCCTCCCCAGACAGTGCCACCAACTTTGCTGTGTAGACAGGTAGAGTCAAGGGCTGGGCTTTCCACTTGTGCCTCTGTAAGTAGGGCTGCAGGACGAGCTGCATAGCCTTGGACACATGCTCTGCTTAGGTTTCCTGGTCAGGCGGAGCTGAAGGCTGCGTTCAGGATACAGGTTAGCTTCCTTACATGGATGTGGGTACAAGACAGATCCCCAGACTGACAAGGTTCCTTCTTGGGGACCAAATCGGCAGATCTCTGCTCGAATTTCCCTGGCCAGCCAGGGCCACTGGCTTAGTTCTGCACAAGGGCAGAGCCAGTGGGCTGGGCCCTCTGCTCTGGTGTTTCAGGGGTAATATGGCCTGGCTTCCTGGTCAGACAGGGCTGAGGGCTAAATTCAGGGTAGGTGAGGATGTTAATTAACTTCCCGTCCTGGGTGAAGCAGCAGAGCAGGCTCCAAGGCTAGCAAGGCTTGTTGTTTGGAGTCCGGAATCAGGCAGAACTATGCACCGAGTTTCCTGGTCAGCCGGGTATGCGGTCTTGGCTCTGCAGATGTGCAGCGTCACTGGCTGGGGTGTCTGCCTGAGTTAGGCTGTGGGTAGAAACTCAGTCTGCCAAGATCTGAGTGCTGGTTGCTGCATACCCTCCCCCTTTCTCCATCACTATTTAATCTCCAGTATTTAAGGCTTGCAGATCCGCCCCCCGACACCTGCCATGAGCTCTGTGAGGCAAGGCCTGAGCTGGACCCCTGGGAAGTGACCCACAATGTTGGGAGAACTGGCTCTCTAGCCAGGGCTCTTTTCTTCCCACTGGAGGAAAAAATAGGCCCAGATGGGCTCTCTTGGTGTGACTGTGGCGGCCTGGAGGCAGTGTGACCAAAGGATGGCCACTTTTCTTACCCTGCCAATGCAATCCTCCTTGGTCTCTGAGGGCAGAGGAGTGCTTCAGACTCACGTCTGAATTCTGGAATTTTCACATCAGTGTTTTCTTTGTAGATGGCCGCTAATTGATCTTCTTGTGAGAGACACTGAAGTCAGGGGGGACCTGTGTTTCCATCTTGATGTCACGCTTTAAAAGACAGAGCCCTCATTCAAAGAGGTACTTGCAGCCCTGTGTTCACTGCAGCCCTATTCACAGTAGCCAAGACATAGAACCAACCTAAATGTCTACTGACAGATGAATGGATTCAGAAGCTGTGGTACATACACACCATGGAATAGTACTCAGCCATAAAAAAGAACAAAATAATGCCATTTTTGGCAACATGGATGCAAGGAGAGATTCTCATACTAAGTGAAGTAAGTTGGAAAGAGAAAGATACCATATAATATCACTTACATGCAGAATCTAAGATGCGGCACAGATGAACCTATCTGCAGAACAGAAACAGACTCACAGACATAGGAAACAGTCTTGTGGTTGCCAAAGAGGAGGGAGAGGGAGTGGAATGGACTGGGAGTTTGAAATAAATAGATACCAACAATTACATTAAAATGGATAAGCAGTGCAGTCCTGCTGTATAGCATAGGAAACTATCCAATCATTTGTGATAGAACATGAATGAAGATAATATTGGAGAAAGAATATGTATGTGTGTGTGTATATATATGACTGGGTCGCTTTGCTATACAGCAGAAATTGGGCTACAAATTGTAAAGCAACTATGCTTTAATAAAAAGTGTTTTTAAAAAGATAATGTACTTTAAAAATTTATTTTTACTCTAAAGGTATTTTAGTGCAGGCAGTAAATAACACAATGGAACAAGTGGAAATAATACTAGTTCTCAATAATAAGATGAGGATTACCACTTGCTAACCGTGGGGCCTCGGAAAGTTATTGAATTCTCTGAGCCCAGCTGTTGTCACGTGTAAGTGAGGGCTGGTCACTGCTGGTCTCCACAGCCCGCTGTTGTTCTGCTGATGGTGACGATAATGGCGCCAGCGTAGTCTGAGTGCCAATGAAGACGATTCGGTTCCTTAATGACTGTATTTACCAGTGAAAACATCGGCCGAATCTTGCTTTCACTCCTTTTGTAAAATGTTAAAATAACGTATTGAACAGTTGGGGCCGGTAAGACCGGAGAATAAGAGGAAGGTAATCTGTTTTCTTAACATGGAGCAGATACATCTTGAGAGCCGTCTAGAGAAAATGAATAAATAGGTCACTGGGAGTCTACCTGTTCATGCATACATTTTGCTTTTCTTTTCTCTAGAGTCTCTTTAGTTTAGTCTTTGCCGACCTCAGAATAAACATGCAAATGAAGAACAGACGGTGAATAGTTAAAAGCATTTATGAATAAGCATTTATTCATCAGTATATTCATAAATGAATCAGCCCTTCCGTGTATTGTTTTCTACCGAAGCGTAGAAAACACATCAGAGGGCTCTGTTCACTATAAAGCAATATTCTAAAGCTAGCTATTTTTAATCTGTGCTTTTGTCCGTTTGTCCTTTGATATATTAATTCGCTACTTAAAAAATATTGAGTGTCTATAAATTTCCAGGCTGTGAGATATGAAAGATACTGCCAACATTTTCCTCACTTTCTAACTCAGCAAATTTTGCACTTGGGACTCTCAGAACCATTCCTCGCAGAAAACACTAACTACACAGAACTAAATCAAGACTGTTCTTCAATATCTTTCTATCTGGAAGTTTAAAGAAAAGTATAGGAACCGACAAATATGCAATTTTTGCATGAATGAATTTATAAATACATAAATAAGTGCATGAATACATGAAGGAAGAAAGGAATGAAAAGTTCTATGTAATACTCTTTCTTAAGCATGTTTTTAAATTAAGGCAGTACATGGTACTGCTTAATCTTGAATACTATTATATTTAATATACATGTTTCCAGTATCTTAACAAAATGTGTGCTTACATTCTGGTTAGCAACTGGAGTTCCTGCTGTGGCACAATGGGAGTGGTAGTGTCTCTGGATGCAGAATAGATCCCTGGCCCTGTATAGTAGGTTAATGGATCTGGTGTTGCCACAGCTGCAGAGTAGTGGCAACTGTAGTTTGGATCTGATCCCTGGCCTGGGAGGTCCATGTGCTGTTGGGCGGCCAAAAAAGTAAGAAAAAAAAAAAAAAAAACCATTCTGGTTAGTAACTTATGGACTGGGGACTGACTGAGGGACTTAGACAGAGGAGTGATGAATCAGTCAAACCATACATCTGTCTTGGTATAGCCCTAATCAGTGAAAGCATTTAGTTATTTTTATAAGCAATGCATAAAACACACCATTATATTTTTTATCTCCAAAATACAGCTCTCTGAGCATACACACACCATCCATGTGTTTTCCTCGATGGCGTTTGTGGCAATAGTCATTTATCACATGGAGAAATGGCACTGGTGTGTCAAACACAAAATATGGAGCACCTGCCTCAGCAGATCTCTTGTCATGTATGGCAGCCCATGTACAGAAAAGGCATGTTCCAGCGAAAGCACAGGCCAAAAATATAAGCTTAAAACGTAGAATTAAATTACATACAAGAGGGAATCTTTAGCTCATTACACCAACTCTACAACATACATGCTTCGGTTAGTAAATATACACAGACGTATTTTCACTTGTTTCCTTTGTGCATGTTCCTTGTTTGAAGTCTTGGAGGCTATTTCTCTATAACACCACACTGCATAATTTGTAAGTCGCTGTTCGAATTGGTATTCTATATTTAAATATTCGCTCTCTCATTCCCAAATTGCAGCAGATATATACAAAGTGGCAAATTCGTTGTCTTTAATTAACTTTGAAACTGCAGTAAATTCTTATTCTTGTATAATTTACTAATATGAAATGTTAGGTGATTGAGTCAGTTTACTTTTGGATTCTCCTTAAAAAATAGGCACTTGAAAAGAAAATGATTCAGGTTTAGTTCCAAATTGCTACTGGTAGGAGCTCTTTAGCATATACAGGGAAAAAGTGGAAAGCACTTTTTTACATTATATACATTTTATATATTACTATATATTATAATTATACATAATTATGTATGTTATAGTATATATAATATATAGTATAATATATAATATAATATATAGTATAAAATATAATACTCATTTCAGATTTAATTTGTGGCACTGTATTTGTCTTTTAGTTATTATTGATACCTTGATTAATTGAATAGAACGGTGACAATTACGCATTTTTTCGGAGTGGGTAGGTTTATAAGTTCTACTGTGTAAAACAGACCTTCTTCTCTAACGATTGGATCTTGGTCATGTTGTCAAGGCTATGAAGGGCATTTTGTTTCCTTGTAAAGCTAATGGGTTAGTCTAGCGCTCTTCCCTGGCTGTTTGCTATATAAACATACTTGGGAGTTTAAAACAAAAGCTATGAGGCTCTGCCCCCAGGTTGTACAAAAATATTAGAACCATAAAGAATTATATTCCAACCTGCAGCCTTCGTCTTTTATATGCTAAAGTTTAACCCACTTATTTATTTAGGGCATTTGACTAGTTATTTGTAACAGTCAGCTACTGCTGCAGTGATATGCAAGAATGATCATTTGAAACTCAATGTCTTAAAATATCAATGTTTTAAAAAAGCAAGAAGCATGTGCTTCTTGTTCCTGTGCTGCTGCACTTTGACTGATCTAGGCTGGCTTGGCAGCAAAGCTCTGCTCTAGGCTATTGAGTCAGCTGAGCTTGCTGACTTTGGTTTTGCCAGGTTTTTGTTAAGTTCTGTTCCATGTGTGTCAGTCGGAATCCTGTGCTGAAGCAGCAGCAATTGGTATGAGGATGTTTGTCTTATAACTGATGCCTAGAATCCAGCTGATAGCCAAATCCCTTTGATTCTTTGATTTTTATTCCATTATCCAAAGCATGTCCCACAGCGAGTATATTTTGGACAGGAAAACACACTCTTCTCCAACGGGGAGAAGAAGTTGAGAAGCTATTTGTCGAACAATACTCCAATCAGTCCTGATGTTTCTAAACTTTTTTTCTGAATGTCATTGACTACGATTTGACTTTTCATCTGCTGAATATCCATGGCAAAAAATAGAAATATTCAGACAAAGGTTGATAGCACTCGCTGACAGCCTGATTTAAGGGTCAGTCATGCTCAGACTAATATATTAAAAGGCAAGGCAGTAATATTTCAGTCTCCTTCTGTTCATAGAGATAATATGTTCACAAGCCAGTACATAAAACATGTTTATAATTACACCACAATATCTTGAAAGGCATCACATATATTTTGTTACTATAAAGAACTGGAGAAAAATAATAAGAATAGCAACTAAATTTTGCATGAGTTTGAAGTTTTAAAAGATTGTATGGCCCTCACTTCACAGGATGCTTCAAACAACAGAGTAGATAAGAAACCTCACAACAGTTCTCCTTTTTCCAGTGAAGATACTAAGAGTCCAGAGGTTAAGTTCTTTACCAGGACCTTGCAAACCTAGGACTCAACTACCTATCTGAAAAATTAATGTTAAAAATACAGCACCATGTCACTAATGAAAACTTTTGTCTTATATTCAAACAATATATTTAACAGGACACTTTGATGGTCTGGTTGGTTGAGTGTAGAATTTAGTATTCCTTTTTAAAAACCTGTAAAATTCTGACTACATCATCATTTTTTAACTGACCTTATGCTGATTTATTAGCATTTTATGTCAGATAACTTTCATGTGCATTGTACCTTAATTTAGTTTTTCATTGTCACTGTTCACTCTATTTCTTTCTTTTAATGTGGCATTAAATCTCTTTGTGAAAGAAATCTAGCAGAGATGCTTTCATGAAGAGAAATTATGTGAAAATTTGAACTTCAGAAAAGTCCATGCAAGTGGATGCAAAACTCTGTAACAATAATTGCTTTTAGCTTCACCTTACCTTCTGCAATCTCCTGGACTCCATGGCATTGTGGCGCACCTGAGCATCTTGAACCTCAACCCTCTTTTGGGTCATAATGCATCACAAAACAGTAATTTATTCAGCGAAGCTTTGTGAGGCAGAAGTTTTAAATATACACAGGGTTTGTGAAATACAACATAAATACTTATCTACGCGTCTGTGTACATGTAATTCAAATTATATTACAGGATAGTTTTTTTCTCTTAGTGAATGAACACTACATATTTCATCAAATGAACTTCGATTTTCTTCTATATGTCCACTGTGATAAATTTAAGCTCTAACCTGCCTCCTCTTTTGTGTGTATGTGTGTGATGGGGGGGTTGTCTATAGCTGTAGTCCAATTTTTATTTTTCTGTGTTTTGCATTTGAAAGTACTGCCTTAGGTCTGAAGATTTCCCACTAAGCTTTATTAAACTCATTAAGCTAAGAGAGTGTCACTTTATTTTTTTATTTATTTTTTAATACTATTTAATTTATTTAAATTTTATTTTTAATTAAAAAAAAAAGAATGATAGACTCACAGGTACCTCACTGAGAGACTAAAAAGCCTATCATCCTTACTGTCCATATAATAGTTTTCAATTTCTTTTTATAGCAAAACAGATATTAAAATCAGAAATGCAGAGTCTACTAAATAATCCGTCTAAGTGTTTTGTTTCATCAGTTGGGCCAAGCACACATATATTTGGAATGTTTCCATGGGGAACAAGTTGGAGCCTTTCTGCAACATCTTTATACATACACATATATATGTGTATTTCATTGAGATATTTTAAAATAATTTTCAATTTTATTTTATGTCTTTGAACATAATAGTTTTCCCAGCCATCACAATTTCTAGATATTGTAAGTACAGTCAATTTGTAATCTTTGACATTGTAGGTGTGAAAAAAATTTTTCTTACATCTTACCTTATACAGATGGTCCTCTTTTGACATATGATTTTGTTCAATTCATCTTTTTGAAGGATTAAATCCATCTTCATGAACTTCATGAGCCTAACTCATTTAGCTCTTTTCCATTGGAGAACGCATGCTGGAATTATATTTAAAAACAGAAAAGAAAATTATTGGCCCCTTACTTTCTACAAATCAGCATGTCAACTGCTAAACTAATGACATAGCCTAACTCATGTTTTATAGGAGCACCTTGGTAGGTAAAATAAAATCCTTCATGCAGGAGTTCTTATTCTCTGGAGGAAATCACACAACAGCATAATTTTCCAGAATCCGTTACTCTAGACATTTCTTAAAGATTTATGATACTTAGTTGAGTAAATTTGGCATTGGGAGTATTGAAACAACAAGCAAGAACCTGTGATAGAAAGGTACATATTTTATGAACTAGGGTATAATGAAAAGAGGTCAGGAACTATGAGGACTGGTATTCATTTTTATCTATACCTCAGCAGGTCAATCCTGAGTTAGAATCTAATCATGATTTGGCAGTTAATAAATTAACGAAATAAATATGGAGAAACCTCAGATATATTGATGTATCTTGGTCTTTGTTCTGTTCAACTTTACTTAATACAGTAAAACATGTAAATTGATAAGAAATATACTTTAGTCATTGAGAAAGCAACTCTTTCACAAAAACCATTAATCTTTCATGCTCTTTGTGACTTAAAATATTACTTGCTAGAATACAAGGAATGTTGTAAAAAAAACTATCAAGTTGCAAGAAAATATTAATCAATATTAAATATTCATTGAGTATTGATTTTTGACTTGAATTCTACCATAAGTAATATGAAGGTATTATATATGTGTGTGTGTTCGTGTGTGTGTGTGGGGGGGTACTTCCATTTCTTGGTAAATTTAAAATTCGGGGAAATAAACAGGCAGTGATACTTTTCCTCTGTAATATTCCCATTTTCCAGTACTCATTCATCTACTGAAACTATGTAAATATTATGTATTCTCCTCCTTATCCTGTCAATTTCTCCCAGTATCTTCTCTGAATTCACTGAAGTTATTCTTCCTATTTTTTTCCTAACTGAATCAAAGACATTTTCCTATGGATTAGGTATAAAAATTAACCTGATTTTGTCTTTTTCAATCTTTTTTATTTTAAACAGTGGTAGTTATTCCTCTGTGTCTTAATATTGGGATTAAAATTATCCATGAGATACATGAGGTCAGAAATGGGCCAGATTAAGTATTTTAATGATCTTGTTACGGTAAAGTGACGTGAATGGCATATCTGTCCAAGGTTGATCAGAGAATCCATTTTCTTCAGAGCAAGAGAACCCTAGATGTTCTTGTTCAGTCTTGCATCATCAGACTTTGGAGTGCCTCTGGGACTATGCCCTAATTCTGACCTCAGACTCTTTTGACATCCCAGTAGATTCTAGGGAAATGCAGTAATCTGGCAAGAGAACTTGTTTCAAAAAAGTATATATTGTAATAGGAAAACCTGAAACAAAGTTTGAGTTTGATCATTTTGTTGGCAAGTATCTAAAAAAAAAAAAAAAACTCAGGAGTAGCAGATAACAAAATTAGATGTTTTCAATGTTCCATTAGCTATACATCCCATAAAGTATTGTCACAAAATAACATATGTTTATCTTCCCTTAAATTTTTAATAAATTTTAGATGTAAGTTTCTAGCTTCCAATTAGATACAATAGTTTATCCTATTTTTAAATTCTTAAAACTTAAAAAAAGTAGGAAAAAACTTATTACGCATTCCATATCCATATGTTTTTCAAAGAACTGAACCCATAAAAAAAGAGCAGATTAATTTTCCTTTTTTCTCTTTACGTTCACAGGTGTGGCATATGGAAGTTCCCAGGTTAGGGGTTGAATCAGAGCCACCCTACGCCACTGCCACAGCAACTCCTGGTCTTTAACCCACTGAGTGGGGCAGGGATTGAACTCTTATCCTCATGGATACTAGTTGGGTTCGTTTTAGCTGAGCCACAATGAGAACTCCCTTTTCCTTTTTTGAAACAGTTAATATAAGCTCCAGAAATTTTAAGTTATGTTGTTTACTGAGAAAAATTTAACTCAATATGGAATGGTCCAATATTTATATAATAGGAAAGGGAACAAAACCTTATTTGCATATGTGTGTGCACATACATGTGTGTATGTGTTTATGCACATGAAGGGTATTGCTCCTTTAGACCAATAAAAGATGGAAAGGAAGAAAATTGGCAAAGGAGAACAAGAAAAAGGGTGTCAGGATTGGAAAGGAAGAAGTAAAACCATCTCATTTACAGATGACATGATTTTCATATATAGAAGCTGGATTAATTTTTAATGGAAAACATCATCAAACTGTGTTTTGTTTTGTTTTGCTTTGTTTTTTGGCCATACCTGCAGCATGCAGAAGTTCTCAGACCAGGGATGGAACCCACACCACTGCAATAACAAGAGCCACTACAGTGACAATGCTGGATCCTTAACCTGCTGAGCCACAAGGGAAGGCCAATGTCAAACTATTCTTAAGTAATACATCCACATTGAATATGTATATGGCAAGGATTAGAAATTGAGATAAAAATGTCTGATTTGGTCTAGACAAAGCTGGTCTTGTACTATCATATCTTAATATAATGTCTACAATAAACTATCACTTAAAAAAAGTCACATTGCTTATGCATATAGCACATATTCAAACATCTTGTTAAAAAAAAAAGGTCTGTTAAATATAGCTATAAAATTGCAGCCCAATTCCAACTATTAGTCACTTTGGGAAAATAGCTCAATTGTTTTCTCAAACTGATAAAGATGTTCATTCAAGTTGTCAGCTAGGATAGATATAATAAGAAATCAATTTTAGCTGTGAAATTACAGTTTCATCTTGGCAGTGGTCTAGGATATAACTTACTTCATTTCTAATTCTGAGATATCCACACGATATAACTTGGCATTTGAAATGCTATAAAAATTTGTATCAAGGAAATACAAGAACTTAGAGTTTATCAGAAAACCTAGACTTTAGATATGCTTCTGTTTCCTCTGTAACGTGTAACTAGTCATTTCCATCACCTGGTTTTGAACCCGCTCACTACACCAACAAAATTAATTGCTCACATTCAGTTATTCATTAGCTTCTAGCGCTATAAAGTTATAATTTCTTCAACATTTATGCTTTTATTGAATTTCAAATTTTCAATTATAAGACAACAGCCAGCATTGTAAAAGTTTTTGTGTAAATTTCACTGAGTGTGAGAAATAAATTGATACTGTATATCTGGACCAATTTTTCCATATATCTGAAAAGTCAATATATTCATGGTGTTTGATCTAGCTATTCTATATTTAGAAATTAATTCTAAGGAAATCATTAGAAATGCATGGAAAGGTGTCTCAACAAAAGTTTTTACCACGATATATTTAATGTCATATAAAAAGCGAGATTAATATATAGCATTTATGGGGTAGTATATCATGCAGTCACTTTATGGAATGTTAAGTCAGGAAACAGAGAATAAACTTGTATATGAAAATTTTATTTAAAACAAATAATACACTTTTTTTCCCATTTTGGGTGAAAGATACCTAAATTCAAACATTAAATATAATCATTAGCTTGAAAGAAGTATAATAAATATACTAAGTATCCAAAAGTGAGGGAATGTAGGAGTTCCCGTCATGGATCAGTGGTTAACGAATCTGACTAGGAACCATGAGGTTGTGGGTCCGATCCCTGGCCTTGCCCAGTGGGTTGGGGATCTGGCATTGCCATGAGCTGTGGTGTAGGTCGCAGATGCGGCTCAGATCCCGCGTTGCTGTGACTGTGATGTAGGCCGGCGGCTACAGCTCCAATTAGACCCCTAGCCTGGGAACCTCCATATGCCGCAGGAGCAGCCCAAGAAATGGCAAAAAGACAAAGAAAAAAAAAGTAAGGGAATGTGGAAGAAATTGGGTAAATAATGAAATATGCTGTGTGGGAGGGATGATATTAAAACAATTACCTTATGAAACATTTAGAAGTTGTTTTTTATTTTATTTATTTTTTAGCAATCGTTTTTAAAGTTGATTTTCTAATAATAACTTGCACATTGCCCCCCAATTTATTTCCAGTACCTAATGCTCAGATCACATGCCACGAGCTTTTCTATCTGCCGTCTACACTAACTTGGACTTAACCTAACAACCCTTAACCTAACAACCTCTTAACCTAACAACCCCCTTTACGTACTTCTATGCTAGGAAATTCCATAACATTGCAAATTAGGCACAACACAGTTTCTGTCATCCACTCAGAAGCTGTTACATACAACTTTTATTATATGAAAATTTTCAAAATCACAGAAATTTTAACTTCTGCAAAACATGACCCTGTTCCCAGACCCATTCTGTTCCACAAAGATCTATCATCATTATATTAAAGATATGTAACGGAAATATAGTCAGTAGTCGACCTCCCCCTACCCCTAACTCAAACTAATTTCACCCAGTTACTAGGTGAAGCAATTGCTAAATAAAAATTGCTGAAGGAGAGAAAATGAGGGAAATCAGAGAAGACAGTGTCATCCCCCAAAGAAGTAAATTCCCAAACCTGAATGTCATGCGTCTGAATATCTGCATATTGTAAAAGATTTTCAAGTGCAAAGCACATCAAGGAAGAAAAAGTGCTATGAAATTTCAAAATACTAAAGATGTGCAAGTGAGAAGAGAGCAAAAAAGAGAAAGAATATCCCCCAAATCTAAGCTTAGGGGAACCCCATCAATCCTGTAAAATCAAGTTTGATAATAAAAGTATACAATTTATTGATATAAATTTCCTCAGGAAAAAAATTCGACTTTGATCAAATAAGTGCAGATGCAGAATTTTTCACATTCGATATAAATCGACAAGATGGAATTCATTCTTGAACAAACCAGTATGGTGTACAAAGCAAGGGGTCAGCAACACTTGTAGCTGTGAAGCAGAACTTCAGGACACAAATTACTAGAGAAATAGTAATAGAAATACATGACACAGTAATTGAGGGTTTTGGGGGGGTCTGTGTGTGAGCATGTTTGTATGTGCATATGTATGTTTAACTGTTTTGAAACCAATTATCATTATTAGATAGTGTGATTTCATTAACTTTTATACATCATTTGGTGATCTTTACAAAGTCCTATAATGCAAAACTCTTAGATATCATCAAACTTAAAGTAAAACCAGAGACGATTTAATATTTGGCATCAAGATAAACGTTTTAAAATATTTGTTCTGCATTGATTTATTGGTGGTTATCTCCACTCAAGCAAGGAGCATTTCTGGTTTGTTAAAATTCATTAATTTTCAATCCTAGTTTAAGTCTGTGTCTGTGTGTGCAGGAGTAAGACTAACCTGTATTATTCTGGCTATGTGGGAAATACTTTGTGGAGTCCTTGGTTATTCTCTATTATGTTTTATATTTATTCTTGCGCTGTGTCAGTGCCTGAAACACTTTGCTAGCCTAGGGCATATAGATTATCTTCATTGGGCTTTGTGTGTTGGCTGGTATAGCTGGTGGCCTGTTCTCTTGGGGCAAGACATTCACAGTGGCTGTTTAACCATCTTGCCTTGCTGGTGTTCTCCAATCTCTCTTCTAGCTGGTGCTGCTGAACATCAGAGAAGCATTTGCCTTCCCCCTCTGCACTGTCATCACACCTCATGCTTCAAAGAACCCTGGCAGGCACATGAAATGTATTCCTCAGTTACTGTGATTCTTTCTCAAGGGGCGATTTGAGAGTTAATGTATTTTCAAACCGATATGGACCATGGGGAACGAGAAGGGTGTTGGGTTAAATTGGATCTCTGCCTCCCACACTACGTAGTTATTTCTAACTTCATCTGGCTAGGACGGTGTTGACCTAGGACTTCTCTGAGAAACACGGAAACTTCAGAGAGGTAGGTCAAGATAGGAAGTATAAGTTTGCTCAGAATGTCATAAAAAGATACTGCAGACTGGGCAGCTTAAAAAGCAGAATTTTAATGTTTCCTAGTTCTAAAAGGTGGACGTCCTGGACCAAAGTCCGCGTTTGCAGTTGGCTAACTTCTTGCTGTGTCCTCACTTGACCTTTTCTTTGTGAGCACACATTACTGGCGCCTCGTCCTCTTCTTATAAGACACCATTGTACTGAATTGCTGCTGTATCCTTAAGATTTTTTTTTTGATCTTCTTCACCTTTTTAAAGTTTTGATCAGAGGTAAAGGCTTACACATGTGAATTTGGGGTGGGAGGGCAAATTCAGTCTATAAGTTCCAATGTTCTCAATTAGTCAAAGCTATTCAGATGTTTTGAAAATGCCAGTGGGTGCAGCCAGTGACCTGCCTCAGACCTTCCTCAATGAATAGCAGCTTCTGTAAGCTTGTGAAAATAATAAATGCTCCAGCTGTCCAAACCCTTCTTTGGAGTTACCTGGGTACTCCATGCCTCAGTAACTAAAACCTTAATTCTGACATTTGGGGCCTCCTTGGCCCTGTACCAATTCAATGGCAAGCATTAGGTCTGGTTGGTTGAAAATAATCATATTATTGCTCTTTCCTAAAACAAGGGATTTAGATGATCCATAATATCTTCATTTCATTTTATTTTATTTTTGTTTTGTTTTTTAGGGCTGCACCCGTGGCATAGGGAGGTTCCCAAGCTACGGGTCGAATGGGAACTCCAGCTGCCGGTCTATATCACAGCCATAGCAGTGCAGGATCTGAGCTGCCTCTGCAACCTACACCACATTTCATGGCAATGCCAGATCCTTAACCCACCGAGCAAGGCCAGATCTTGAACCTGCAACCTCATGGTTCCTCGTCGGATTCGTTTCCACTGTGCCATGAGGGAAACTCCTAGATGATCCATAATACCTATGATGATAAATATTTAGAGGCACCAAAATATCAGGAGAATAAATATAAAACATGGATGATAACCAAGCTTTATTGTTCTTCCTATTGTCTCTTTAGACAAAGACTGAAATTAGAATTCAAAATTAAGAAATTAGTCAATTTACACTCCAGAAATACAGAGTGGTTAAAAGGATTAAAAACAATATCTAAAATATGCTGCTTATGAGAGGACTCTCTTTAGCTGAAGAACCCATGAAGCTGAAAGTAAAACAATCAAGAGATACTCCATACAAATATTAACCAAAAGACAGCATGGATGGCTATATTTATATCAAACAAAATAGACCTTAAGTGAATAACTTTCGCAAGGGACAACATATAATGAAAAAAGGGTCAATTCATCGAGAACATGTAACAGTTATAAAAATATATGCACCAACATTGAAGCACCTAAATATATAAAGCAAATAGTAACAAAACTGAAGGGTAAAATAGATAGCATATAATAGTGGTTGGAACTTCAATATTCCATTCTCAACACTGAATCATCCCAACAGAAAATCAATAGGAAACAGCAGACTTGAATAACACTTTAATCAAATGGAACCAAGAGACATATACATAAGAGTCCATCCAACAGCAACAGAATATACATTCTTCTCAAGTGCACACAAAAAATTCTCAGGATAGATCAGATATTAGGCCACAACACAGACTGTAACAAGCTGAAGAAGATTGAAATCATGTCATATATTTTTTTCTAATCACAATGGTAAAAAATTAGAAATAAAAGAAGGAAAATTAGAAAATCCCCAATATGTGGAAATTTAATAACACACTACTAAGCAACCAATGAAGCAAAGAGGAAATCAAAAGTAACATTTAAAAAAATACCTTGAGACAGGAGTTTCCACTGTGGCTCAGCAGGTTAGGAGCCCTTCACAGTATCCCTGAGGACATGGGTTCAATCCCTGGTCTTGCTCAGTGGGTTAAGAATTCAGTATTGCCACAATCTGTGGCATAGGTCACAGATGTGACTCAAATCCCTTGTTCCTGTGGCTGTGACGTAGGCTGGCAGCTGCAGCTCTGATTCAATCCCTGGCCCAAGAACTTCCATATGCCATAGATGTGGCCCTAAAATTTTTTTTTTTTTAATTAAAAAGTAACTTGAAACAAATAAACTTATAGGATGAAGCAAAACAATTCTAGCAGAAAAATTTATAATAGTGAAAATTTACACTAAGGAAAAGTATATGTCAATAAACAACTGTGCGCTTTAAGGAACTAGATTTAGGGGAATAGCTCAGGGGTGGAGCATTTGACTGAACTTCAGGTAACTAGATTAAAGAATTAGTTAAGCTCTAAGTTAGCATAAGAAAAGAAATAATAAAGATTAGAGCAGAAAGAAATAGAGACTAGAAAAATAAACATATTTGACAAAACAGAAAAAGAGGACTCAAATAAAATTATAAATGAAAGAAAATTTATCACTGATACACAGAAATACAAAAAAAAGTTAAACTACTACAAGAAATTATACAAATATACAACAAATTGAATAAACTAGTAATAACGGACAAATTCCTAGAAACATTAAACTTACCAAGACTGAATCATGACAGACCAATAACAAGTAAAGAGATTGAAGCAGTAATCAAAACCTCCCAATGAAGAAAAGTCAAAGGCCAGCTAGCTTCACAAAGAAATTTAACCAAATATTTAGTGAAGAATTAATGCTAATTCTTAAATTCTTACAAAAAATTAAAAAGGCTAGAACTCTTCCAAACGTAATTTATGAGTCCATCATTATACTGATATAAAACAAGACAAGACTATAAGAAAATAGAATTATAGACCTAATGAACATAGATGTAAAATTACTCTACAAAATAGCCAAATTCAACTACACATTAAAATGATCATACACTGCGATCAGTTGGGATTTATCCCTAGCATGTAAACATGTTTTAAAATATGCAAATTAATAAATGTGACACAACACATTAATAGGATAAAGGATAAATGTCGTGTCATTATCTCAATAAATGCTGAAAGAGCATTTGACAAATTCAGCATCCTTTCATGATGCAGATTCCATTTGTCTCTGCAGATGAAACAATACTGTATATAGAAAACTCTAAGGACTCCATTAAAAAAAAAATAACTGTCAAAAAATCCAAGTCAGCAAAGTTTCAGTATACAAAATCAGCATATAAAAAGTAATTGCAGAGTTCCTGTCGTGGTGCAGCAGAAATGAATCTGACTAGGAACCATGAGGTTGGGGGTTCAGTCCCTGGCCTTGCTCAGTGGGTTAAGGATCCGGTGTTTCTGTGAGCTGTGGTGTAGGTCACAGATGCAGCTTGGAATGGCGTGGCTGTGACTGTGGCATAGGCCAGCAGCTAGCCTGGGAACCTCCATACGCCACGGGTGTAGTCCTCAAAAAAAAGACAAAAAGTCAAAATAATAATTTCATTTCTGTACACTAACACTGAACTTTCCAAAAAATAAAATATAAAACAATTCCATTTACAATAGCATGAAAAATAGTAAAATACTTAGAAAAAAATCAAAGCGGTGAAAGATCTATACACTGAAAACTATTTAACACTGTGATGAAAGAAATTAGAGAAACCACAAATAAATGGAAAGATATCCCTTGTTTATGGATCTGAAGAATTAGAATTGTTAAAATGTCTCTGGTTCCCAAAATGATCACAGATTCAGTGCTCACCTATCAAAATTCCAATTGCATTTTTCACAGAAATAAAAACGTTACAAATTTCTTATGAAGCCACAAATGATCCTTAGTAGGCAAAACAATCTTGAGAAAGAAGAACAAAGATGGAAGCACGACATTTGTTTTCAAAATAAATCAAAAAGATATAGTAATCAAACAGTATGACACTGCCATAGAAATAGAGACTGGAATAGAAAGCTTAGGAATAACTCTGCATATCTACATTCAACTGGCCTTTGATAAGGTTCTAAGAGCATTCATTTGGGAAAGATAGTCTCTCCAATAAATGGTGTTGGGAAAACTGGGATATCCACGTGCAGAAGAATGAGAAGGGAACTTTATCTCACACCGTATACAAAAATCTATTCAAAATGAATGAAGGACAAACATCAGACCTGCAAGTAAAAACCTATTAGAAGAAAAGAAAGAGAAAAAGCACCTTGATATTGATGTTGGCAGGAAATTTTTTTTTTTCATCTAAAGCATAAACAATAAAAATAAGTGTGATTACATCAAGCTAAAAAGCTTTTGCACAACTAAGGAAATAATCAGGCTGATGAAGATGCAAACCATAAATCTGATAAGCAAAACCCCCAGTTAACCCATTTTTAAAAATGGAATATAGACCTGAATATAGACATTTCTCAAAATAAGACATACAAATGGCCAGCAATTGTATGAAAATGTGTTCAGCATCAGTAATCATCACAGAAACACACATGAAAACCCCAAGATACTTCTGCACACCTGGTGAAATCACTCTTATCAAAAAGACAAAAATTGGAGTTCCCTTTGTGCCTCAGCGGTTGACAAACCCAGCTAGGATCCATGAGGATGCAGGTTCAATCCCTAGCTTCGCTCACTGGGTTCAGGATCCCGTGTTGCCCTGAGCTGTGGTGTAGGTTGCAGACACAGGTCAGATCTTACGTTGCTGTGGCTGTGGTGTAGGCCAGCAGCTGTAGTTCAGACTTCAACCCCTAGCCTGGGAACTTCCATATGCCGCAGGTGCCACGTAAAAAGCAAAAAAAAAAAAAAAAAAAAGGGCCAAAATTAACAAGTGTTGGGAAAAAGGGAGCCTTGTATACTGTTTGTGAGAATGTACATTGGTATAGCCATTATGGAAAGAAATATGGTGATTCCTCAAAAAATTAAAAATAGAACTACCATAGTATCTAACAGTCTTACTTCTGGGCATATATGCAAAAGAATGAAGTCCGTATCTTGAAGAGATACCCGCCCTCCTGTGTCCATTGAAGCATTATTCCCAATATCAAAGTATGAGCCCCTGTGTCCATCAGTGGACACATTGATTAAGAAAATGTAATGTATATATCCAGTGGATTATTTATTCAGCCTTTGAAAAAGAAGGCTGCCATCTGTAACGATGCAGAAGAATTTGGAAGACCTTATACTAAGTAAAACAAATCTGAAAACAGAAAGGCAAATGCTTGATGTGACCATATGAGATTTTTAAAAGTTGAATTCATAAAGGCAGAGTAGAGAGTTGGTTCCTGGAGGCTGAGGTGGGGTAAAATGAGAGGTGTTGTCAAAGGGTACAAAGTGTCAGCTTTGCAAAATGAGTAAGTTCTGGAGAACCAGTATTCTGCATAGGGATTATCATTTGATATACAGTATTATATACTCCAGATTTGCTGAGACAGCAGTTCTGAAGTCCTCCCACCACACACACACACACACACACACACACACACACACACAGAGTACAGTGTGAGATGATGGGTATGTTACAATTGTGGTAAGCATTTCACAGTGTATATGTATGTCGAACTTCATGTTATACACCTTACATATATCCAGTTTCTATTTGTTTATACCTCAATAAACCTGGAAAAAAGATGTTTCTTAAGTTCATATTAGCACTCTAATTTCTAAGTGAACCAGAATATTGACTTACTATTTAAAATAGTTTGTGTTGATTTCTGTTACTTGTACTTAAAATGGTCCCAACAGATGAAGCCGGGCGTCTGTTGTGATATGATAGCCAGGAATCAAAACTGACTTTAATATTTCAAAATATTATTCCTTCTGGTTTTATTAAATTACATATGAGGGTGAACCTAAATAAACCTGGGAACTAAAATAATCTTTCAGGTCTTTGTCAAAACATAACTTTTCAGACCAAAACATGTTATGTTTAATAACATGAGTTTATGGAACAAGTGCCCTGGTTACAACCCAGATTAACTTTTTAATCTTGGTTTTGTTCTTTTATGAGTATTCTGAGGATGAAGTGATAATATTAGTAAAGTACTTAGCGCATTCCTTGCCATGTAGTATGGACTCAGTAAGTGCTAGCTATTTTTGTCATTGGGATTGAGAGTATGTTCAGTTTTAAGACTAGCATTAAAAAGGAAGATGATTATTAAAATGTATTTTATAAGGAAATTATGTATTTTTAAGTATATTTCAGTGAACCTACCACAAATTTGTGCATATTTGAATTTGAGAAATACTGACATATGAAAAGTTACCTTGTTCCCGAATTAGCTGTCCACATAGACTTGCGCTTCCTTTTCCATTGTGTATTGTTATTGCGGGAAGTAAGCCATGCCACCAATTTCTAAGTGCCCTTATGATTAGATGCTGTTGTTTCTCACCAAGGAAATATTAGTGGAAATGATGTTACTATGTAGCGAAGAATTTAACTTTGCTCAAAGGGAAATCTCGTCTTTACCCTTGGCTCCTCGGAGATAATTTCAACATGCTTGGAATACTCTGCCTTGTAGACGTGCCTTTGTTTACCTGGGGGCTCTGGGCCATGCCACATAGTCTAACCGTATGATTTAAGGTGGGGTCTTTGGTGCACATTGCGTGAGCTTGACCGTGGTAGACGGGAAGGTGGGTTGGGACTGAGATCATCCGTGTAAGCAGTAATCAGGACTTGTGACAGTGCCGCAATAACAACTCGAGGCACTAAGGCTTGGGTGAGCTACCGTGGTGGCAAATTGTCACACATTCTTGTGGGAAAGTTAGCCCTGTCCATGAAGCCACTGGAAGAGGACAGAAAGAAGCTCCACACATAGACCCTGCCTCTCGTGTCTTCCCTTGACTGTATTTAATCTGTATCCTTTCCCTCTAATAAACCATAACTGTGAATGTAAAAGTGAGGTCGATGAATCCTTCTAGCAACTTACTGAATCTGAGGGTTCTGAGGACCAGCAAACTCATCGGGCGTTGTCAGAAGGGAGAGTGATTTAGTGGACTATTCCCTAACTTCACAGTCGGTTTCTGGCACGAGTATAAGGTGTGTGTGTGTGTGTGTGTGTGTGTGTGTGTGTGTGTGTGTGTGTGTGTGTGTGTGTGTGTGTGTGTGTGTGTGTGTGTTTGTGTGTGTACCTCTAAGCTTAGAGCCTCTTCACAAGCTTGATCCAAATCATTCCAAGACCCTAACCGTGGATAGATCTTTAATATGAAAGGCGTCTAGTCTACAAACCAGGCTCTGGGCAGCATGTGAGAATGCTGCCCACTGACCAGTGTGAACTGGAGATGGGCACTTGCCATCTGCCTCTACAAAGATTGAATCATGAGCCACGGCAGCTGCCGACCCTCGACACCTGCTGGCAGGAGCTCAGGGTGGAGACCAGGAGTGAGGTGCTCTGTGCTCTGGGAAAACTAGCAGAACAGGTCTTCAGATTGTTAGATATTTTCAGAAGATTTTATGAGACCCGCTTGCATGTGTTTGAATCTAGAAAGCACTAAAATCCTTCAGGGTGATGTCTGCTTCTTGTGACTAGCAGGAACCTTCATGAGATGAGTGGCAACCTTCTGCAAAAATATGTTTTTGATTTCACCTACCTCCCCAAAATCACGTGTAGACTCATCTTCCCCCCTCCTCTTGGGAGCAGTTTTTCAGCACCCTCTGAAATGCTCCTTCCCAGGCCGCAGTCCTCGTTTTGCTGCAAGTAAAACTTAACTCTCAACTTTTAGGATGTGCGTATTTTTTTTAAGTCGACACCAGGATTATCCAAATGGCATTGTTTCATGAGCAAAAATTAAACTTTCTTGAATGGAAATTATTGCTGATATTATGATAGCATTGGCATAACTACTCTATTCCTTATCAAGGTTATAATATTTCTTCGAGACATATTTTTTTTTAAAATGGCCTAAGTTTAAAAAAATAAACTTACTGCAGACATATGAAATAGTATCTGTTACTACAATATGCTGAATTTTGAATCCATATTTTCCAGACTCTATGTTTGCAGTTCTGGTAGATGCTTTTATGGATATGTTAAGTAGCAAAAATATTTTACTAGTAATGGCGCTTCTCACTCAAGTAAAATCTATATCCTTCTTGTCACTTATTTTTACAATTATAAATGTACCTCCACATTAAATTATAATATGCATGAGCAAAAAGTATTACCTTTACATCCTCTACAAATTATTTTAAAAATATTTAAAAAGTATTACCTTTATATCCTCTACAAATTATTTTAAAAATATTTTAAAAAGCATCATTTCTTAAAATGCGTTTAAAGACACCAAACCAAGAATGTTAAAGTCACCACAATTATCTATCTACAATTTAGATTTTAGTTCCCCTTGATTGTTTCATTATCTCAACCAGTATCAATCGCCATTTAATTTACCCTAACTCTGTTTTCCTCTTATTTCTTTCTTGGTCATTGAAATGCAGCCCCAGGTTTTGGCCTCAATGTAGCCGATAGTGATTCAGATGTCAATACAGGCTGTGAAACATCAGAGTTTCATTAGCTTGAAAAAGGTGATTTATTTAGCTTGCCCTCTGGCAACTTTGAACATTCAGTAGCTGCTAAAAATCTGCAAATAAATAAAATAAAATCACTCTCTATGCTGAACCTTTAAATAGATTTAAACTCAACATGATCAAAAAGTAGCTTCCTCACAGGATAGCTCAAGCTTTTATAAGCAGTTATTAGAAGGTAAAACAGATAAAAAGAGGAATTCTCTTATATTAATTATAGTATGTAGTCTTATATGTTAGTAGTTAGAGTTATGAATGTTTTGGTCCTATGGGTTTATTTAAAAATCAATTCAAAGTCAATAGATGTCCACCCACTTGATGGCATAACGTTTTGCTTGGCTTAGGAAATAATAAGCAATATGTATCAAATGAAAATGGACAAAATACTTTGGTTCCCTGTTACGGTCAAGTTGTTAAATAGGAATTTGGGGAAAAAAAGGGAACTTAGGAAACTGAAGATTTCCTAATGAAGTGACATAAAAATATTTTTTATTTCCACATCTCGTTTAAATAAGACATACAATCCTAATGGAGAGTTTTGAGTTTTCACTAGATTTTGTGTATATAAGGCCTCTGGGAAAACAAATTCAACCTTTTTGGTGCAAACGGAATTCTTGGAAAAATATACCATAGTGAAAGTTTTATTCATTTAGAAATTCTTGCACATTTAATATTGCACCAAATTATTGATGTGTATCATATAAAGATTTGACTAGAGAGAAATCTGATTCTAGCCCTTTTTAAATTTTTTGTTTCCTTGTAGCTTTTCTCTCTTACACTCAGTTCTGTTCATGTCAATGAGAAATGATGGCTATATTCATATTCATATATATTCATATATATTGCTATATTCATAACCAAGTCAAGAATCACCTAAAATACACTTTATTAATAATAACATGATTTTCCAAATCCAACCCTGACTTTCAACAACATTGATTCTGGATCGACTTTCCCATCCTCGGGATCACTCACCATGTATCATATTGAGGCAGGAGGTAGATGGGTGCCAGGCTAAGCAACTGGGATCTGTCCCCCTGTGGACAGATACTGCAAGATAAATATCATGGCAGGCACAAGGAGGAGCTGTGCCCTGCTTGGATAAAAGATAGAGACCACATATTTCTCATTCTTGGGGTCAAAGAGACCTCCTGAAGTAGACATTTGCAGAAAGATTCCTCAGGAGTCAGAGAAGGGAGGGAAACCCAGACCACAGCACATCCTGTCCACTTCTCAGAAACCCTGGTGGTAGAATCCTTCTCAGCTACAAGGTAGTCAGGCTGAAGGTGGACTCCAGGCTGGACCAAGCAAGATGCTTGACAAGAGGAAGCCCGCAGGACCGCCTCTGCACAAGTGATTTAAACCACCTCCAAACCTCGTGTTGCTCTCTTCTCATTCTCGCTCTCTCTCTGTCTCTGACTCTCTCTTTGCCTCCCCACGCCCAGCCTCCCCATGCTTTCAGCACATGATTCTTCTCTCTTCATGAACACTTGATTTGCCTCAGCACTCGCAGTGACTTTGCCAGATTATTTCTCCAAAGGCACAAGGACTGGGGACCTCCGTTAAGCCTGCTGGCCCTTGAGGTCTAGTGGTCAAGGTTCAGCGCTCTCACCCCCCAGCCACCTGAGGACGATATGTGTCCCCTCGTATTTTAGTGATTTCCTTGAGAGTCCTAATTTTCTTATTCTTCATGTCAAATTTTTTGTTATTGTATGTAATTAGCTAGCAGTGTTTGTGTTGACAGTCTCACCACCACAAATCTCTTGATTTCCTTTCTCTCCTTCACGGACCCTCCTTCTTTCCACTGGTTCCTTATTGCAGGATATGTGCACACATGGCGGTGTGTCTTCCATCCTAAAGTCCAACTTTACAAAAGCAATGTTACCACGACCCCTCTTCTACACATGGGATCCATGGCACTCCTTCCTCAGGAGTCCTTAAGAGTGAAGCTTTCCCCTTTGTGCTCTATTTTCAGTGTTTTCCAAAAGGCTGGGAGGCAAAGGGGTTCTACCAAGAAAGCCAGAGACCAGGGAAAATATTAACATTGGCGCCAAGTGGAGGGAGCAGTATTAAGAGTCGACTTACATTGGAAGATGTGCAGATACCTTCATGTTTTATTTTAGGTCCTGCTTGGTTTCTGCATTTCTCAGGAATGTATTTCAAAGCATTTGCAGACTTCATTGAACACCTCTGACAGTACATGTAAAGATATTAGGATAGATTCCCTAGCCCAGATAACTTAGACACGCTTCTTTAAATAGATGCAGTGCTTTCTGACTCTTGCTTTCTCATCATCGATCCTCTCCTTAAACAACTAAGAAACAGATTATGCCGTAGACTCTGTATAGCTAAGATTGTTAAGAATGACAGTCTGTGCCAGCTGCTGTCCATGGCACATGACTCTCCCCAGCATCCTGTCCTTTAACCTCTTGCTTTATGAGAAGAATCCTGGTTTCTCTCTCTCTCTCTTTTTTTTTTTTTAGGGCTGCACTCAAGGCTTACGGAGATTGCCAGGCCAGGGGTCAGATCGGAGCTGCAGCTGAAGCCAAAGCAACTCGGGATGCGAGCCTGTGTCTGCGACCTACACCACAGCCACAGCTCACAGTAACGCCGGATCCTTAATCCACTGAGCGAGACCAAGGATCGAACCTGCATCCTCAAAGATACTAGTCGGGTTTGTTAACCACTGAGCCACAATGGGAACTCCCTCTGTCAGCTTCTCTTCTTAAATACATTTGTGCAGTGTTCCATCCATGACAGATTTCCAGTGAGTCATATTTTCTGTAGTATTTTGTCCATGCCCATGGTTCTGTACTATTCATATATGATATCCATTTCCAACGCAGATAATGTCACTTGAAAGTTTCCTCAAGGTATAGCATCAAACAAAACTCCTAGGTTGCAGGTTTGATCCCTGCCCTTGCTCAGTGGGTTAAGAATCCGGCATTGCTGTGAGCTGTGGTGTAGGTTGCAGATGTGGCTTGGATCCCCCGTTGATGTGGCTCTGGCGTAGGCTGGCGGCTACAGCTCCGATTGGACCCCTAGCCTGGGAACCTCCATATGCCAAGGGAGCGGCCCAAGAAATGGCAAAAAGACAAAAAAAAAAAAAACAAAACAAAACTCCTTATCATTTCTGCCGAATTTGTTTCTACTGCCATCTTGTCTATCCCGTTGATGATACATACACTTTTGATCAGAAAGCCATGGGCATCACACGAAGTGAAATAAGTCAGTTACAAAAGGACAAGTACTGTATAATTCCACTCATATGAAGAATCCGATATAACCAAATCATAGAAACAGAAAAGGCTGGCCGGGAGGTGGGGAGGGGAACTGATGTTTAATAAGTATAGTGGTTTTGGTTTTGGAAGGCGAAAAAGTTCCAGAGGTCTGTTGCACAGCAATGCGTATATACTTAACACTAGTGAATTGTCCACTTAAAAATAGTTAAGAGGGTAAAGTTAATATTACATATTTTTTACCACAATAAAAAAATTGAATAAATGAATAGCTAGATAATTTAGAAGTAAATGATTAAAAATAGAAGATACTCATATTTACACATGTATTTTATCTGTCCTACTTTGAGAAGTCAGTCCAGCAACATAATCCTGACCTTATTTGAATAATTTTGGATAGGTGTTAAGAGATGTTTAGGCACCAAGCCTGTGTTCATAGCTCCATTTCAGTTTGTAAGAAAACTATAGGGAGTTCTCGTCGTGGCTCAATGGTTAACGAATCCGACTAGGAACCATGAGGTTGTGGGTTCGATCCCTGGCCTTGGGTTAAGGATCTGACGTTGCCAAGAGCTGTGGTGTAGGTCGCAGATGAGGCTCGGATCCCGCGTTGCTGTGGTTGTGGCGTAGGCCAGCGGCTACAGCTCCAATTTGACCGCTAGCCTGGGAACCTCCATATGCCACAGGAGCGGCTCAAGAAATGGCAAAAAGACAAAAAAATAATAATAATAAATAAATAAAAATTTAAAAGAAAAGAAAACTGTAGATGAATTTTCTAGCAGCTCCCCCCTGGTGACTCTGTTAGGCTAAATAATAGGTTACAAAATGTCACTTCCAATTCCTAGAAATGCTGCCTGGCTTTGAAAATGGGATTTCTCGTGTGATTACATTAAGAAGTTTGAGATGATGGGATGATCCTTGTTTAGCCTGATGAACCCAAAATGGAATCAAGTGTGTCCTTAGGTGGGGGGCGGTCAGAAGGAGATTCACAGATTCCACCGACCACACATACAGAGGAGAAGACAATGTGAAATCAGAGGCAGAGAGTTGGATGTTGTTTCCAGGAAATAAAATTGCCAGCAGCCACTGAAAACTCAAGAGAGAAGGAGTGAATTCTCCCTAAGATCCCCTGCAGGGAGAGTGGCCCCTGCTGGCATCTTGATATTAACCCACTAATACTGAGTTCTTAGCTCTGGGCTCCAGAAATCTGAGAGAATAAATTTAAATTGTTTTAAGCTACCCAATGTGTGGTAATTTGTTGTAGAAGCTGCAAGAGAATAATCCCGTTACTAACTTCATATGCATATGAGTTGTGCTTTGAATGCCAACAAACAAGTAAAAGCCATGGGATAAATGATTCTGACTACATAAAAAAGAGCTGGGAAAGAAAGAAATTAAGAACTAAGGACCCAAGGGATTTGGTTAGGATCTGAGAAAGTAATTTGCCTATAGTATTAAGTATGCAGTAATTTGCATATGGCTGAAGGAAAATTAATTTTCAAGGTTTTCAAACTATCATGCGTAAACACAATTATTATTTAAAAAAACCTAAGTGCAACAAATGAAATAATTGAAGTGAGTGGATAATTATTAATATACTTTCAAAATTTGCTAAAATTATTTCAATGAACCTAACAACATGAGTCACTTAGGGTTTCTAAGATTTTCTTGAAATAGAGATCATGAATGAATTTGCTAAAAAAGGATATGTATATAATTTTCAGCAAATTCATATATACATTATATATATACACACATATATAAATGCATATGCTTTATCATGTTGCAATTTTTAAAAGAGATTAATATTACTTAAGAGCATAGCATCTGGAACTAAAATGCTTCTGTTTAAATCCTAGTTCTATCATTTACCAGCTGTGTGAACAAAATTGTTTCACCTTTCTGTGCCTTGTTCAGCTAGTGATAAACAGACTTCATTGGGTTTTTCTGTGAATTAAATGGGTCAATGTGTGTATAATACTTAGAACTATGCCAGGCATTTAGTACTTTAAAAATGACTCTTCATAAGTAAGTAAGAGAGACTAACGAATTCCACTCTCACCCAGGGCATAAACAACATTAATGATTTTGTTGTTGTTGTTGTTGTTTGTTTTTTAGAGCTACACCTGTGGCATACGGAAGTTCCCAGGCGAGGGGTTGAATTGGAGCTGTAGCCATTGGCCTACACCACAACCACAGCAAAGCAGATTCGACCCAAATCTGCAGCCTACACCACCGCTCACGGCAACGCCGGATCCTTAACCCACAGAGCGAGGCCAGGGATGGAACCTGCATCCTCATGGTTCCTAGTCGGATTTGTTTCCACTGAGCCATGATGGAAACTCCCAACATTTATGATTTTTAGGACACCAGTGATTTTAAGAAGGTTTACCAGTTTTATACATCTCACAGATGGCATGGCTGAAAGAACAGACTCATTTCTCACAGATTTGGAGGCTGAGACATTTAAGATCAGTCTTATGAGTCTGCCTACTGATGCACAGGAGACGTCTTCCTCCTGTGCCCTCAGGTGGTGAGGGAGCCCTTTGGGGCCTTTTATAAAGACACTTATCCCCTCATGAGGGTGATTAAGACCTAACCACCTCTTAAAGGCCACGCCTCTAAATATCATCACTTTATGGGTTAGCTTTCAACAGATGAATCTGGAGGAACACAACATTCTGTCAATAGCAATTAAAAAAAAAACTACTAATTTTGGACAACTAAAAAATAACTACTACCATATTAATGTTACCTATTAGGAGTAACATGTTTTCAGAAGAACTTAAAGAAAACTAACACTGAAGAGAGGAACTGGCCTGATGAGGGCATGCTTGTCTCAGGATGGCGTTGGAGAACTATTGATGAATTTCGTCTCTTGGATTCCCTTTTCTTTAGAATCTGTGTAGGCAGCTTTTCTTTTGTTGAGACATTCTTCCTTTGTAAGTGCCAATATACCTGAAAGGTTTACAACCTTCTTTCACATTGATCTAGTTTGAAGCTTTGTTTTTTTTTTTAAATTAAACTTTCTGAAAAGGCAGGTCAGTCTGTTATGTGTTGATTTTAACAATTCATCTTTTTGAAAGGTAGCCTATCTCTAAATTTTAGGTATAGTTTTCTATAACCCCTATGTTCAACATAACAAACATATATTCTCAGGAGTTTATTTTATAAAGTGAGTTTTCTTGATGAATCATTCATTGTATTTTCTTTTTATTCCATCTCACCCTTCAATCATCCTGGGATAATAGACATTATGATTATAGCAAATGCTGTATTGGCAACTATGGCTTTGTTATGGCAAATGCCAAGTATGTCTAACTGTGCACAGGAAGTCCTGCCAGTGGAAAGTGGCATTAATTTTTAAATCTCTGAACAACTGAGTATATCATTGTGTTCAGCAATGTTTAAACAAAATATTTACTCTTCCAAAGTAAAGTGTTTGGATCAAAGGTGAAAATCAAACTTTCAAGCAGTGATAAACATAATATATTTCTTGCTACTATGACATGCATTTGTACTCTTAAATTATAGGGCATTTGCTTCACCTGGAATATCCTCTCATACCCTCTTAATTTATCAAGATCCTACTCTTATTTCAGGGGTCAGCTAGCAGCCACAGCCACCATCAATATTTTCCCACAACTTTCACCCACATAGAACTCTCAGTATTTGAATCATTTTGCAAATGAAATCATAGAAATTTTAATGTTGAGAAAGAACTTAAAGCACAGTAGATATAACTTTTTATGGGAAAAATCCGGGTCCCAGAGGAGTTAAGTGGCTTCCCCACTGCGACAAAACCCAGATTTCCCGATTGTAATTTATTATTAAAATAGTAGTTTTTATATGGTTTGTTTGTGTTCTTTGGGGTCCATGGAAATCAGTCAGGTGCCACCAAAGAAGTCAGTGGTGCTGTTGAATAAACAAGGATACTTCAACCTGATTTCCCCTAGAGTACAGGGGTCCTTTTAATTTGTATTGTTTAATAGGTTTCAGTTAGAAGAAAAGTTCTCATTAAAATAAGTATAACAAAGTAATACATTAAAATTTCGCTCATTTCCTTGTACTTTTTCCATGTGTTGTTGTCGGTATATCATCTATGTATCCATTCCTCCATTCATCTCTCTATGTGAGTAGATAAGGAATGTATGTTTCCTGGCATGGAATTTTGATTTTACTGTCTTGAAAGGGCATGACAAGACCTATATCATCTCCCACCTACCCACTTTATTTGCAGCTGCCTTGAATAAACTAAGAATTCTGTATAATTTCTGATATTGATGATAATGAGAGTAATGAAGTCAGCTGAAGTGGAAACAGTATGTAAATTTTATATGTATCAACAGTTTGACATAACTGACATCAACATTAATTAATGAAATTAATGATTCGTTACATGAAATCAAATATCAGAGAAATGTGTCTTTATAAAGCAGGGTACAATGAGCTTGTGTTTAACCATATTAAAGGCAATTCAGGATCAATTAAATAAATAACATTCCACCAGCATTCCACCTCTTCAGTTTTAAAACTCTAGAAATGAAGCATAATCATAATGAAAAACTGACAGCGTGAGTATTAAAACAACATAGAGTGAAATTTATAAGGTTGTCTTTTGAAATTGCACATATGTAACTAAGACATAGTATATACTATATCTTTATCCATTCCATTCATCTTTTGATGGTTACCTCAATGTTCATGTCTTAGCTGTGGTAAATAGTGCCGCAGGGAACATTGGGGTACATGTATCTTTTACTATTAGAGCTTTCATCTTTTCTGGATAAGTTATCATACTAAGTAAAGTAAGCAGACAAGACAGATACTACAGGATATCACTTATATGTGAAATCTAAAAAATAGTACAGGAGTTCCCATTATGTCTCAGTGGGTTAAGAACCCAGCACAGTGTCCATGAGGCTGAGGGTTTGATCCCTGGCCTTGCTCAGTGGGTTAAGGAACTGGCATTGCTGCACGCTGTGGCATAGGTCACAGATGTGAAACAATCTGGCATTGCTGTGGCTGTGGTGTAGGCCGGGACCTGCCTAGGAACTTCCATATGCTGCAGGTGCAGCCCTAAAAAGAAAAGAAAAAAAAATAAAAAATATCACAAACAAACCTATTTACCAAATAGGAACGGATTCACAGAGATAAAAAATAAACTTATGGTTCCCAAAGGGGAAAGGAGCGGGATAAATTGGGAGTATGGGGTTAACAGATGTACACTACTGTATATAAAATAAGCAAGGACTAATTGTACAGCATAGGAAATTATATTTAATATTTTATAATGAACTATAATGGAAAATAATAAACACACATATAAAACTGAATCACTTTGAGGTACATCTGAAACCAACAGAATATTCTAAATCAACCATATTTCAATTTAAAAAGATGGAATGAATATTACCTATATCTAGTGAATTCAACCACACGGAATTTTCCTGTTACCCTTCTAGAACCTAGCAACAGGACAGGCACGCGATTGCTGTTTTTGTTGTTGCTGAATAAATGAATGTGTGGATCAATAACTGAATCAACTGATGAAACTTAAACTTTTCAATTTTGGGTAAATGCATGCCATCAAGGCCATTAAGAAAATGAAACTAGCTCAATCTAGTAATACTGATATTAGATAAACATTTCCAAACATTAGAAAATACTTCTAAAACTTTGGCTCACTATAAGCAAAAGTAGATGAATAGAAGTCCTGTGGACTTCTATTTTCAAAAGTATAAATCATATCTGATCAAACCATATGTTACAGAGGTTTATAGCCTCATGTTCTTTAATCACTTGATACGCTCTATTACTCCCAGAAAGAGAAGTCTTAATTCAGACACATGTTGGTGTCCTGCCTTCCTTTCTGTCACCACTTTAACTAAGAGTAATACAATTGTGAGGTTTTGCTAGGTACCCAAATAATAGGCTGTTTGTGAAAGTGACATAAGCACAAAAATTATAGCAATATTGGCGTTCCTGTCGTGGCACAGCAGAAAGGAATCCAACTAGGTTGTGGGTTCAATCCCTGGCCTTGTTCAGTGGGTTAGGATCTGTTGTTGCCCTGAGCTGTGGTGTAGGTCGCAGAGGTGGCTCAGATCTTGGGCTGCTGTGGCTGTGGCATAGACTGGCAGATGTACCTTCGATTCGACCCATAGCCTGGGAACCTCCATATGCCTCGGGTACGGCCCTAAAAAGCAAAAAAAAAAAAAAATATATATATATATAGCAATATAGAGTCAGTAACTATAGAGCAAAACAAACAAGTGTCAAAATAATTAGTATGTTTTATATGCTATTACAATAGCATAAGGTGTATGCTATAGCAAAGGTGTATTACAATGGCAAAGAGTCATTTTGATTATTATTTTGATTACTTAGTATACTTCCATTTGAAATTTAGAAAAGCTTCATCAAAACAATTACAACAAAACAGTGAGGGAATAAAAGAGATATATAAATTGCATTTCATATAAAAAAGATTAAGTTCTTGCTAAGTTATTTAAGAATGAAGATTTTTTTGTAAATTATAAATTTTGTGCCCATTATTGTAAAAATACATTAGAATAGTTCGATATTCAATTAGAGGATGCATGGGAGGGAAAATAATGCATAGAGTACATTACTGTATTAGAATAAAAGCTGAACAAAACTTTTAAAAGACTTAAGAATGACTCAGAAATAGATACCTTTATTTCTTTTATGTAATGTATAGGGTGACTGCCTAGGATCTGTTTAGATTATATTGATTTCAGGAATACTTAGTGCCTCTGTCATCCTTGAAACATGATTTTCCAGGCCTTTCCATTTGTGGCCACTCACAGGCAGGAAGAAAAGTAAGTGTGAGCCCGGGTCAAGTCTTTTAGGCAAGTGGGAAGGAATTGTCAATATGTCAGTTCACATATCCTTGGTGAGAATTTAGACACATCGCCACACTTACTTACAAACGAGGCCAAGAAATGTAACGTAGCTGGAAAGCTTTGCACGTAGGGGGGACGGAGAGGATACATTTGAGGGAATGAACAAGTGTTGTAAGAATACTTCCCAGGATATGTTACTTCAGAGTTGAGATTTTTGTCTGAAAATGATTTATACTTATGAAATACCTAGTAATACACTAAATATCCTATTGGATTATGATTTCTCAAACAACTTTTCTTTAGAGCAGATTCCAATTTGCAGAAAAATTAGGAAGCTAGAGCAGTGTCCCACTCTGTTTTCCCTGTCATTAACATCTTATATTAGTATTGGAACATTATTATTAACTGAAGTCTCTATTCAGTTTTCCTTAGTTTTTCAACCCAGTGACCTTTTCCATTGCTGGTTCATAACAAATAATTGACTCTTAAATGTTTTCCTGGTTATATTGCTTGTTAGTTGATAGAGCAGTGAAAGCTCTGTGGCAATGGTCATACCTAGTGCCCCGATACTGATTTCGAATGTCACTGTCAATAAAAGGAATCAGAGCCCCTTGAAGAAATGGCTGATTCTAGGACTCGGATCAAAAGTATACATGAGCTGGAAACATCTTGTAAAGACAGAGAGTAAGGAGGTGCTAAAAAACAAATAACTCCTCTCCTCCCAAACCATTATGATAGTAATATGTCAGAGGGTCACAGAAGTCAACTTAAAAAGTTTCAACAGGAGTTCCCGTCGTGGCGCAGTGGTTAACGAATCCGACTAGGAACCATGAGGTTGTGGGTTCGGTCCCTGCCCTTGCTCAGTGGGTTAAAGATCCGGCGTTGCCGTGAGCTGTGGTGTAGGTCGCAGACGCGGCTCCGATCCCGCGTTGCTGTGGCTCTGGCGTAGGCCGGTGGCTACAGCTCCGATTAGACTCCTAGCCTGGGAACCTCCATATGCCGCGGGAGCGGCCCAAGAAATAGCAACAACAACAACAACAACAATAACAACAACAAAAGACAAAAAAAAAAAGTTTCAACAGCAAAAGCTGGAAAATTTAAGCACAAAGTAAATGACATTGCATTGGGTTGTAACCCAAAATATAAAACAAACATCTCTGATTCCATACTGATATAAAGAATTGGAGAAGAGAGATAAGAGCCCAGGAAAGAATTTCATTTGGTTTTTGTATCTCCTATGCTCTCAGGGAGATAAAGCGTAACTACCCACCACACCTTAAGTGTGTGGGGTAAATGCAGTGACTTCTTTCCAAAGAGGACAAGAAGTTTGATTTATGTAAGGAAAGGAATGGCAAGAGCAAATTCTATCAAGTGTTTTTTATCTGTTTCGTTTTGGTTTTGCTTTGTTTGTTTTTGCCTAAGAATGCCATTTTCCGTTTTAAAACATTTAAACAAATTAACTGGGTGTAAAATTCTGATTTTTTTTTTTCTTTCAAAGCTTTAAATATTTTAGTCCTCTTTCTTTTTGCTTGCATGGTTTTAGACTGGAAATCTAATTAATTCTCATCCTTGCTTCTTTCCAGTGAAGGTATTTTTCTTCCATCTGCTTTCAAGATTTTCTGTTTTTGTCAGGTCAAATATGATATGTCCAAATGTAGAATGTAGAATTTTTTTTTTTATTCTATTTGTTGTTTTCTAAACTTCCCAGATCTGTGGTTTGAGTTCTGTCATTGATTTTGGGTGTCATCTACTTCTTCCAGTAGAGCCTTTAACATATTAATCAGAGTTACTTAAAATTCTCAGTCATAAAATTATAATATATATATTTTTTTCTCTCTTTGGCATGCCTTGTAATTTTTGTTAAATTGTAGACATGTTGTATTGGGTAATAGATACTGAGATAAATATGCTGTAGTGAGAACTGGCAATTTCAGTCTGCCAGTTGAGTTGAATTTAATGTTTGCTGTAGCTATAGATGCCAGAGGCTTCAAATTTCTCTGTTTTCCTTGTTTTTGTCTCCACTTTTCACTTTGTTCCTTTAGCACTCAGAAGAGTCTGCAGCTTGCAAGTGTCCCAGCTATGATCTATGGTTAATTATATCAGAACCCTGTGGGCATAATGGTAAAAGTATGGGAGAAAAAGAGGACGTATTCTATACTCTTTTGATGAAACATGGGTCTCTGGCTCTGGTTGTGAACAAGTGTTTTTCTCTAGTGGTACAGCTTTCTTGTCACCCCTTACACAAGATGAGAAGGCTAGTGAGGGCTAGAATAAGCAGATGCCCTTCCAGCAAGGGGATAAGCTCTGCTAAGGACTTCATTCACCAGGAGAGTAGTCCTTCCTTATGGAGAAGGCTCTGGGCATATTGCGTAATAACTTCTCTTCCCCATCTTCTGTCGGACGCCGATGGTCATCCTTTTTGATCTTCACCATAAGAGCCTGCTGGGGTTCCGAAAGGTGAAGTTCACAAAAGTGGAAAGTCAGGGCTCAGAATGCCCCCAGGAGATCCTCAGCATTGTTCTGGACCCAAACGCAGCTTCTAGCAATTCATCAGAATTACCATTTAGGTCTTCGCATGGGTTTATATCTCCAGCAGTTTCTAGTCCAGATAAGCATGACTTGGCTTTTTTTTTTTTTTTAATCTTTTTACGCCCATGGAAGTTCCCAGGCTAGGGGTCGAATCGGAGCTGCAGCTGCTGGCCAAAAGCCACAGCCGCAGCAAAGCCAAAACCGAGCACTCTCTGCTACCTCACACTGCAGTTCACAGCAATGCTGGCTCTTTAACCCACTGAGTGGGGTCAGGGATTGAACTTGTGTCCTCACGGATATTAGTTGGGTTTGTTACCGCTGAGCCACAGCAGGAACTCCTGTCTTGACTTTTATTCTTTGCATTTCTTTGTTTCTCTAGATTTGGAGTTTGTGCTTTGTTCTGCAAATTCAGTTCTGTAATAGATTCAATGAAAACTACTGATTTTAAGTTAGATCAGTGTTTTCTTACTCTATGGAGAGAACTGAGGAATTCTGAGCTCTTTATATGTTAATGTTGAAACTGGAAGTCAAAGTATGAGGTTTCGTATTATATATTTAACATGTTTTATTGCATATCATTTTGTTATAATTTGGCATATAAAATAAAATGTCAAATTTGATTGGGAGGATATTGCATGATTTAATTTTTAAGAGGTTGGAAGATTCCATCAGCTTTCTGCATGAAATCAGATGTTTATTATAGCCAATGTTTAATTGCATAAACAGGTTGGAGGCAAATAATAGGAAATAAAATTTATAAATTATAGTCAAATTTTATTTGTATACTTCCACTCACCCTTTTATTATACAAATATAAAATTAAAAGAGTAAAATCTCCCTGTACCCCACCCTTTTCAATTTTTTTAAACATACTGAAACCCTTAGAGCAATTATATTAAAAATTCTTTAAATGCTTAACACTGAACATAGTCTCTGACACATATTAGCAAATGTTTATTTGATAAATTGATAAGTGATTTAATAAATGCCGATAACAATGGGATGATTTAAATGCAAGAAAAAAGAAGTAGAGTGAAATAATTTGAAAAGTAAGAGATCATCAGGGCCCTGATGGAGGCGGGTGAACAATTCTCCGGAAAATGCCACTTTAGATTGAAGCTGCTCAGGTCAAACTAGAAGAGGAAGAGGCTGGTAATCAGAGCTGCCCCATCAAAACAGGATCCACTGGCAACATGTGACTTTTGAGTCCTAGTAATGTGGCTGGTCCCCAATTGAGATGGGTGTGAATGTAAAATACAAACCAGATGTCCAAGAATTGGTACTAAAAAGTAGCACACGATGTCCCATTATCAATAATGTTTGTCGCTGATGACATTTGAAATTATAATATTTTATATATACTGATTTAATTAAAATACGCCAAATTGATTTCTCCCTTTTTCTTCTACTTTTTAAAAACTAGGACTATAGGAAAATTTTAAATTACATATATGCCTGAATTTGTGGCTTAAATTATCTTTCTATTAGATTGCTCTGTTCTGGGGAACAATTTTTTGACACTAGGGATCTCTCCAACTAGCAACTGGATTATTTTTTTGTTGATAGTGTTAAATCCCTAAACTACTAGGGTGTAATTTCTTCTTTACTTTTGCTTTAAGATATAAATTTAATTAGTGTGTCCTCCTTTCCAGGTAGAAAATCAAATGCTACAGCTGGATGAATTACGTTCCACTTACATTTAAAATGACAATTTTATCATAAATGCCGTTTCCACAACCACTACACTATTTTGTTTTTCCACCATTTGTATATTTTAATGTCTGTCAACAGAAGTTCTCATTAATTTATCTTGTTTTCAAATTGATTGGTTTGTTCACAATCATTTTTTCTCCAAACACATTTTAAATTATTTCATTATGTTGATATTAAAAAAGATCCTATGAAGATCTTATTTAATTAGAAGTAAACTTGAAAATTACTTTGACGTAGAGTTTACATCATGTATGCTGTTGATCTAATCTAATCAAAAGCATTATATTATATTATAGTATAGTATAGTATAGTATAGTATAGTATATTTTCCAAACGGTCAGTTCACTTTTGTATTTTTCTTTGTGATAATTTTATTTCTTATGGTTATCCAGTAGTTAAGTGCCTGAGTTTAACATTATAATTTCTTCATTACAGCCTTTTTTTCAACTTAGAGTAAGAGAAATATGCAACTATGTTAGAAATAAGAGTTTAATAGCTTGTTTTTGCTTTAAAAATTGAGGGTTTTTTTGGTTTTCATTACAAACTCAACATTGGTGATTTATGTAGAAGCACTTTTAAATATGTATTATTCTTATTTTTATAGTAGTTTATATGTTAATTACCCTGGCTCTATTAAATACTAAGTACATAACCTAATAAGTGTAGAGTATTATCATTCTATGTAGAAATTTTTACTTATTTTACTTCTCATTTTAATGATTTTGAATGAGTATATTTTTAAAGAATCTATCCAAGATGTTATAAAAGAGCAAAGTCTATATTTCAAAATCAACAATGTCAGAAATACCTCTGAAAATTTCTGTATGAAACGATTAAATGGACTTTGGTTTTCTGTAGCAGATAGCTAATTATCGCTGACATTTTGAGTGTTATAGACTGCATTTTTGCTATAAATCATTTTCAGGGGATCATTTTTTCCTACGTATTTACTCTTGCACTTTTGCAGACCCTTTCAGCCCTGCTTTATGCTCATAATAATGCTGTTTGGAGGGAGAGAGGAGAGGTAGACACTGCAGTTAGGTCACTATGTCCCCTCAAAATCACTATACTCTCGGAACAGTGCTTTTCTTATTGTAAGTATTGCATAGACATTTAATTAATCAAATATTATATGGTATGGTTATGTGATAGTTATACTGTATAACCGTAGAATAAAACAGTACTTCAGTCATTAAGTGGTTAGTCTGATGGCCAGTATATGATATAATTTCAAGTGTGGAATTTTTGCTTTGGATTGAATTTCATTTATATGTATTAATTTACCACACTTGACTGCATGTCCTCAATATCAAATTATTTGACATGCATATTCTAATTTATCAGCTGTTCGTAGTTCATTGAAATAGTTGATGTTGCCTTCATGTAAAAGGAATGGAGATGTTTGTAAAATTTTTCAGCTAAGACACATTTTCCAAATATTAAAATATGCCAGGGTGATTGAATTATAATTTATATTTCTATTTCTAGGAAAGCCTGGAGATAGAAATATAACTCTGATGACACAGATGGAGAACAGGAAAGTAGAATGTCCACAGCTGTAGAAAAGTAGTCCAATGAATGATGACAAAATAAACTCTTGGGTTTTAGAAATTCAGATAATGGCACTATTATTGCCAAAGAATACTACATGCTTAACATCGGTGACTCTGTGTTTTCAAATTATAAATACCTTATTTGTGGCCAGAGGGAAGATGCATCTTTCCTAAAGGATTATTATTCCAATTAAATGATCTAGGAACCAAAATCAAAAAGAAGTTTTATCAAATGATAGTTTTTCTAAGGTTGATTTATTTAATATGTTCTTTTCAAGTGATACATTGATTTGGGAGATCTATATGCAGCTTCTTAAAATCTTAACCCAAGTTTATTATGTAACAGTTTTATTTTCTATTTTTCAAATTCCCTAAGATCACAAACCCAAAAGTTAAAAGACCAAGATTCTAACACAAAGGAATATTACTCAGCCAGAAAAAAGAATGAAATATTGCCATTTGCAGCAACGTGGATGGATCTAGAGATCATCATACTAAGCAAAATAAGCCAGACGAAGACAAACATTATATGATATTGCTTATGTATGGAATCTGAAAAAAAAAAAAAGATACGAATGATATGAATGGATTTACATACAAATAGAAATAGACCCACAGACATAGAAACAAAGGTGGGAGGGGTTGGGATAAATTAGGAGTTTGGGATTAACATACACTACTCTGTGTAAAATAGATAATCAACAAGGATCTACTATAGAGCACGGGGAACTTTGTTCAACAAAAGGGAGAGGAAAGTATCTAAAAAAATAGATAAGTATGTATGTATAAAAGAATCCCTTTTGTGTACACCCCAAACTAACATAACATTGTAAATCAACTATACTTCAGTTTAAAACAACAACTATAACAATAACTAGAGCAGTAAAAGATGTTCCTGGAAAAAACATATTCTTAATAAATTTTTCAATTTTCAGAATTTCAAGTGCCATTGAATTAAGTTCAGTAACCCCTAATTTAGAGACCTGCATTAGAAATATAAAAGAAGAAATCAAATACCCTGTCTTCTGAAATATGATTTTACATATGTAGTTTTCAAAAGCCTTTTGCTCTGAATAAGATTTTGGAAGTTCAATTATTTTTATTAAAATCCTCAAATTCCTAAAGCTGTAATGAACAAAAGTGTTTGCATATAGGCAAATTCAGGAATAATGAAATGTTCATGGACTGCATTTTTCCCTCATACATTGAACAACAAATGTATTAAACTAGGTTATATCATCTGTGCTTGTTTGTCACTGATTAATAGCTGGTAACATATGGCAAGTAAAAATGTAAAAAGAGATGTTGATCTTATTCTTTAATTATGTAACACACTTTAGAATTGCTTGGTAGGTTTACTTGTATTCGTGTTCTTTTAGACACAACATTCAGAGAAACACCTTCATTTTAGTTTTCCACTTTCAGGAAAAAAACAGAGTCAGAGACACAAAGGACTCAATGATATTGTTACCAAGACAGTTGGAATGAAGATGATTCGATCCCATCCATTGGGACTTTTGTGCCAACACATGCCAGCCACAAGAAGTCCCAGAATCAGCCCCCAGTCATGTACTTTACCTGTGGCTGTAGGAGCTTCTCTCTCATAAAGCAGCTAGGGCAGAGCAAGCTGAGTAATAAAAGAAGTAGCATTGCTGGCATTTTCCTTAAATTCCAGGGAGTGATTGCAGTTCTGAATTCCCTGGTGACCATGCATGATGCTCAGGTGGTTTCTGGGTCTCAGCAGCTCTGGATAGCTGAGCCTTGAGGATGCTTCTGGAAAAGTAGCAGTGGCTACTACTTAAGGTATTCAAATTATAAATACCTTATTTGTGGTATTCTGACTTTTACAGCAAATGTCTTTTTCAATGTATTATCTATTCTGACTTTTACAGCAAATGTCTTTTTCACTGTATTATCTATATTTGATAAGCTTGGTCATCCAGTGGATGATGAATTCTGGTTTTATTTAACTACTCAGGTGTGCTGTGAAGGTATGTGTTTTATTATTATTTAGACCTCATTTTCATAAGTGATTCTTCTCCATAAACCTTTTCATAGAATTAAATTAAATATAGAAATAGAATGGTTCATTTAAAGCTCTGTGACACAGTGAAAAGAAGATAGATTCACTGCAGAAAATTTGTGTTAGAATCTTGGTCTTTTAACTTTTGGGTTTGTGATCTTAGGGAATTTGAAAAACCACCTTGAGCCTCTGTTTTTTTTTTTTTCCCCACCAAGAAAATGAGAATAATAATCTATAACCTAGTGTTGTCAGAATTAAATGAAAAGAATATTTGCTATGATACCAGTAGGGTAATGTTTAATGCCTTGTGTATATTTTCAACTGAATTACCTACGATAGCCAAAACAAAACAAAAAATCAGGTGCATAAAGGAAGAAAATCAGCTACCCAGATACTGAGGGAAAAATTATGCCATGCTTATCATTATTTTGAATAAATATCTGTTGTCTGAACCACCTGTTCTTAAAATGCTTTGGAATCTAAAAAAACAGTTGGAGAATCCAGAATATGGGTGTGATGTTTTTGTGATCAATCTTATTCTTTTCATTCAAGTTATGAGATCCCTTCTCTGCGCCCTGAGAAATGACTTCACAGCCTCAACAGGGAAGCTGGGCTGGACAGTACATTTGATTACTTTATAGGACATGTTTATGAAATACTTAGACAAGAGCTGAGTGAAAATATCATAACCATACTTCACAGATCATCCATATATTAAAACAAAAATGCAATTTAAATTCATAGCTAAAAAGTACTAATTATATAACTACTGTCACACCAGGAGTCATATGGGAATTTCAAACCAAAATTAGTTTGTATTGAAAGTTTGTTCTTTAAAATATATTTTGGTAAGAGTAGTTTCTCTGAGATGAAAAATATTTGAATTCGTTTTTTGATCATTTATTTTACACCAACACCTTACAATTTGTGAATTCTAAAAATGTTATTTTATTGACATTGGTCGAGTGTTGGAAGAACTAGGGTTTCAGTACTTGGAATGGAAATGATTGTGCAGAGTACACTGATGGCTGGTTAGTGTAATGTTGAGAAAGAATGACAAAGTACGTTGCGAAGTTAATCAAGGGTTTACTTTCTCCATAATGTTCTTATAGTCACATTGACTCTTCTGTATGTTTGCCAAAATGTTTTGATATTTAGCTGGGAATTACTTTTGTCTGTTATTCATAATAACGATGATGTCTCTAGGAATGGTTTATAAGTATTGGTAGTAAATACAGCACTGCCATTTTGCTGCTCAGCACAAAAATACAACTGAATCCTAAGCATTCTACCTAGGTGGGTTTTCCTTAAAGGCTGTTGAAAGGGATCTTCAAATGTTTCCATCAAAAAGTCTTGGTGAATTTTCCCCAGGTTCTAACAAGCTATATCTAAATAGAACTCATTTCATGGAAAAAAGGAATCCCACAGCACTTCTTTTTAATAACTGTTCAGCTACAAAATTTTATTGGTATCTTTTTATGTTCCCTCTAGAGGATGTAATGCACAAAAGCATTGCCACGGAACATATAAAATTACAAATGAAATTTATTGTAAAAAGTAGAATGTCTTCTAGACTGGTGTCAGTATTTATTTCATTCATAAACCAAAACTGCAGTATAATATATTCATTGTCAGCAAGTTCATGTGTGTAAGTTGCCATCCAATGTTATTGACTGATATAAGACAGATATTGAAAAGACAATTGAAATGTACTCTTCCAAACATAACGTGTTCCACAAAAGCACTGTAAAAACTCCTTCAAGGTTTTGGGTTGTGCTTGACATTTATGGTTAACTACATAATTTGGTCGTGTCATAATCCACCGTGTTTGGCAATTTGGCATTAAACGCCTGCAGGGCAGCTTGGATCCTCACCACCTCACTCGTAGACAGCTTGAGTCTATGACGAAGCAAGCAGGAGAAAAGATCTAGACGACGCTGACCGGGCGGGGAGAGTTTATTTACACGGTCTCTTATCTCCAGAAGCTGCAAAAGTGCTGAGTCCTGGGATCCCTGAGTGTAGGGGTAGTCCAGCTGCAGGATCAGGTCCCGAATCGCTTCCGGGTCAAAGTGCATGCTGTAGCCAAACACTTGGATGTTATTGATTTTCATGTAACCCAGGTTCCGGGAAGGGTCGATAAACTCCAGAGGTTCGTAGTAAATGCTCTCATTGCCATTGGGGCCGTTGGACTTGATGCGACTCCTCAGGTAGATGTGCACCGTCTCAAAAAACGTCTTCCACTTGTTCCCCAGAGTCAGCGACCAGTTGTAACACTGCAGGGGCAGGTCCAGCTTAGTCCGCTCCCAGTCGGGAAAGCTGTTTTCATTCACAGGCATAAACCAGCTCTCAGAGTGGCTGCCTCCGAAGGGATTGACGTAAACGGCCAGCACCGGCTCCAGGGTGCTGTTTTTCGTTAAGCAGATCTGCAGAGAGAGACCCAAGATCATGTGGACCAGGCTGGACTTGTACTTGTTGCTCTTCAAAGTGAGCAGCATCCGCTTCCGCCAGGACGGGTCGAACCAGCTGTTGAGGCGCATGTCGTTGCTGATGAAGATGGCATGGACCTCTATTCGTCTGTCCGTTTTCTGCAGCAGGTACTTCATCTCGAGGTCTTGCAGGTCCGTCTCGAAGCCGATGTAGTGATCGGTAGACTCGGCCACCTCGGGCTTGCAGAGCCCCTGGCTCAGCATGTAGCCCGTGTTGCAGGCGCCACAGCGCGTGCGGTTGTCGGGGGCGCAGGTGAGGCAGGCGGCCGCGTCGCCCACGGTGCAGGGCAGGAAGGTGGTGCAGACCACCTGGTCGTTGGGACACGTGCACGAGTGTGTCTCCTCAGAAAAGCTGCCCAGGAGGCCGTTCTCATTGCAGTAGAGAAAAGACTGGATGCGCGTGAGCCAGTAGGTTGAGGTTCTAGAAATGCAAAACAAAAGGAATCTATGTAAACTACAAAGACATTCAGTGTGTGTGTGTGTGTGTGTCCCCGGCAGTCAAGTAACCTTAAGTCTGAAAGCTTCACTGTCACTTTTTTACGTTCTTTCCAGTTCTTCATTTAACTGAAATAAAAAATCCATATAGTTCATAGTTGAAAAAACATATATAAATATATTGCCTGTATTTATATTATATATATATATATTTTAATTCATCACTGCACAAGCTTAGATAAAGATAGATACACTTGGAGGTTCCATGGGGCCCGGTGGAAATGAATCTGACCAGGAACCATGAGGTTGTGGGTTCAATCCCTGGCCTTGCTCAGTGGGTTGAGGATCAGGTGTTGCCGTGAGCTGTGGTGTAGCTCACAGATGCGGCTCGGATTTGGCATTGCTGTGACCTTGGCATAGGTCAACAGCTGTAGCTTTGATTCAACCTGGGAACTTCCATATGCTAAGGGTGTGGCCCTAAAAAGCGGGGCGGGGGTGGGGGGGATAGATACACTTGATTTGAACTGAAAAACAGCATGAAATACTTTCTCAAGAGACCACATGGGCTTTTACTAGTGTACTTGGAAGCTGCTTGCGAATATAAATGGGTTGGTTATAGTTTTGAAATGATGCCACACCACAGCAACTAAAAGTGATTTTTATCATCAAATATCTAGAGTAGAATTCGAGCGTATAAATGACGATTGTTCCTTCATTCACTCTTAGCTTCATGGAGCCCTAATGCTGCAGGAAGCCTAAATAGGAAGTAAAACAAAAATAAAAGAAAAATAACTCTAAATTGTCAGTCAATGGATTTAAATTCTAGGGTTTCATCAACACTGAAAGAACAAGTACCCACTGAGAAGGAAAATATTATTAAAACATGCTTGATTTTTATCCTTCCAGGCTGCTCAAGAAAATTGTTGAAAATATCTCATTAAAACCAACTAGAAGTTGTTTTAATAAGGGTTAAGTGCGTTAGTTGAATGTGTTTGATTTGAATCATTAACATTTTTTCTTATTTATATCCAAAATCAGGCTAATCGTGATGCAAATTTAAGATCTACTTTTCCTGTTTTCCCACATTACTCAAATTCCTTCGTGTTTAAAAATCTCAGGAAAATAAGGAAAAGCGTGTGGCCCTGTGATCAGATAATTGATTTTGTTTGTTTGTTTTTTGTCTTTTTGCCATTTCTTGGGCCATTCCGGCAGCATATGGAGGTTCCCAGGCTAGGGGTCCAATTGGAGCTGTAGCTGCCGGCCTACACCACAGCTCACGGCAACGCTGGATCCTTAACCCCCTGAGCAAGGCCAGGGATCGAACCCGAAACCTCATGGTTCCTAGTCGGATTTGCCAACCACTGAGCCACGACGGGAACTCCCAGATAATTGTTTTTATCATGCTGCTTTCTCATACTAGTTACATGATCATGGAAAAGTTGAAAGGCCTCTCTCGCTTGCAGTTCTCTCATGTGAGAAATGGGAATGGCAGTAACAGCTTCCATATTGAGTTCTTGTGAGAAATAGGCTCAGACGGTATGCATGGTTTCAGTCTTGTATAGAACATGTGTCCCAGTAGACACTCAAAAATCATATCTATTTTTGGTATCCTTTCCAGTGTTCATTATTTAGCATATACGAGCTTTTCTATAAATCGTATGTATTGTACTCAATCCTGTAGGTTTATTACACTGCTGCTCTTTTAAAGAATTTGTATATGCTGGATACTGGTAAATACAGGTATTAATCCTTGTAAACAATATTTTATTATGGTATTGAGTGCAATATTTGCACTATATACTCATTTTTGTATATTCATTTTTGGGCCCTTGCTCATTCTCCCCTTGCAGTGTAACACTTACAAAAAACAAACAAACAAACAAAAAACTCCCTTTTTTTCCAAATAAATTCAATGACTCCTTTATTCCTCTCATAACACTTACTTATTCCTCCTTACAGTGCCTTTTCCCACTTAAAATGTTATATTGTGTACTTACTTGTTTATACTCCATTTATCCCATTAGATATAATATCCAACTTGCCAGAATCGTGCATGCTTTGGTTATAGCTTTATATCCCACTGCCCTGCAGAATGCTGAGAAATCACAGCCCTCTGATATTTAATGAATATTAGGTCAAATGCATAGATGAATTAAAGGAACATTTCCTCATAAGCCTATTTTTAACTGAAATTTAGAGCCCTAGACTACATACCTAATATAGTTATGAAGACCTAAATCACATGTTGCAGGAAGTCCGATACATAACATATATTTTGACATTTGCACAAATAAATCTACATAAAAATCTGAATAAAATTTAAAATAAAATATAAAAAAAAAAACCATTTCTCTTCCCGAGTCCCTAAATGTAACTCTTTTCTGTAGACCCAGAAGAAAATGTAAAACCAAGCTGAAGCCAACCAAAACACGAAACTTTTTCTTCTTAATTATTTCTCACACTGAAAAACACTGACTGGAACACTTAATACCTTCATATCTAACTTTCCCAAGATACTTTAAAAATCAGTGCTTAGGAAAGCTCTCCCATGAGGGTGCCCAGGGTTGTGAAATAGCCATTTGGCACTTCCTGAGCCATCATCTCTATATAAGTATCTTTCCTCCTCTCCTCTGGTTCTTTGTTTTCTTGCTGCAGAAAAAATGTGCAAAAAGCCTCCTCCCTTTTCTGGCTTAGAAAATAGCTTGATTCATTATTTCTGCATTCAGCCTCTGAAGATAGAAATTATTAATGATTTGTTACCTGTAGTTACTGACATATTTATTTCATCAGTTCGTTCTCAATGAACTAATCACCCTCCCTCTTGTCTCCCTTCTCTTTCCCTTTCCTTCCTTCCTTTTTTTTTTTTTTTACTTTTTTATAATCCTCTTTCCCTTTCTCCCTTCTTTTCCTCTCTTCGTTTCTGTAGTTCTGTTTATATCTAACATAACAATATAAAATATATATCCTATCTGGATTGAAAACGGTATTTTCTCCCCTAGAACCAAAGCATAAATTCCCTGAGCCAATTCATCTCTCACTCTACGCTCTCATCATGTTTTCAAATCATAAGAACAAACAAAAAATGAAATAAATAGACCTAAGGCTAGAGGCAGAGCTCCCAAAATGAGGGCACTGTGGAAAGACTCATTTGGACACTTTAGAAAAGCAATGGCTTTTCCAGCTTTCAGGCTCTTCCAAGCCTTCTCACATCCCCGCAGATGCGTAACTGAAGGAACGTGTTCTCAGCCTCATGTGTTTCAGCTTGTCACGTATGGATATCGATAACCGGGCATGTTGGCCGAGCTCCCATTCTCTGGGACAGAGGAGCCAGCGGATTTTCTTCCTTTCTGCTTCTTGTCCTTGCTCCTCTATTACCTACCTTTTGAGTATCTTACCGCATTTCACAAATAGAGACTAGATTTTTAAAGGAACAAAATGCAATAATCATTCTTTGCCCTTGTAAAATATTGGTGAAGGCAGCAGTCAGAAGTAGAAAATGGAACACATTTCAGGAGTGTACGTGGATTTTTCACTTAAAAGATCACATAGTTTTTTTCTGACAAAGTAAAATGTAACCGCTTTAAATTTTTTTTTTAAACAATGTTTTTGGAAGAGAAATGTTGTCAACATTAAAATGCACATTTTGCTGTAGCAAGTATTTTTTAAACTATATACCTAAATAGTAAAACACAGTAATGCCGCATTTTAAATTTTCACGTATAACTTCTCTTCACATAAACTCTGACTAGGAAAGAGGATATAATGTTGAAAAATGAATGTCTGGCAGGCAGATCTCTTGTTGCTTTTTATCAAACATGTGGCCTTGTTCCTGACATCTACTTAGTGGCACATCAATAAATATTTACTAAACAGAGGAAGTAGGAAAGAAAGGGAGAAAGGAGGTCGGGGGGGAGGAAGGGGGAGAGAAAAAGAAACTGAAGTGGAAGAACTATGGATTATGGAAGAACAGAAGAAAGAAACAGGAGAAAACAGCATTTAAAAAGCCATTGACAGGAGTCCCCACTGTGGTTAAGGACCCAGTGTCATCTCTGCAGCAGCTCAGGTCACTGCGGAGGTGGGAGTTCGACCCCCTGCCAGGGCAGTTGGTTAAGGATCCAGCATTGACGCAGCTGTGGTGTAGGTTGGGTTTGGTCAGTTAACTATGTCTAGCACTTCTAGTTACTTGGTGAATTTATTATTATTATTATTTTTAATTTATGGCTGCACCTATGGCATATGGAAGTTCCCGGGCCAGGGACTGAATCCAAGCCACATCTGTGACCTCTGCCACAACTATAGCAATGTCAGATCCTTTAGCCCACTGTGCTAATAAGCAGGGCATGGAACTCATACCTCTGTAGCAACCTGAGCTGCTACAGTAGGATTCTTAATCCACTGTGCCAGGGTGGGAACTCCTATCTCGGTGAATTTCTCCTCTCCTAGGCTTTGATTGGATGGCCTTTAAGAAATTCATTCAAGAAGAAAGAATTTATTCTTCTGTTTGAGCCATTCTGGTTATTACTTGCTTTGATTATGGCCACAAATATAAATTTTCTTTAAAAGTTCTCAAGCTCAATCAGAGCAGTTGGCTAAATTTCAGTCAAAACCCATAACCACCCCTTTATTAAGAGGGACTCTTAATAGTTCCAGGCTAGATTTAAATGGGTAACTCCAGGCTTCAGTCATTTTAGTTTAAAGTTCCCCTTATAATGAACAATTAAATCACACTAAGAATAATCAGAATAATAATACTAGGATATTGGCCTGGAGTGCCTTATGAATAATGTAAATATATCATTACCCTTAAAAGTAACAATTGGTATAAAATAGTTTCGGTCAGATGACTAGAGATACACTGGGCTGCACCCAATGGAAGTTCCTGACTTGAATTCTTATTTATGACTTATTAAGGCTACTAGTTACATTACTTAAATTCTGCCTGTTCTCTAAAAGTGTGGTTTCTTTATAACCCACTATGTAACTGAGCCTCTGACCACAATAATGCAAGCTATTCCATTTAGAATGGATAAGCAGTGAGGTCCTACTGGACAGCACAGGGAACTGTGTCCAGTCTCTTGGGCTAGAACATGATGAGAGATAACATGAGAAAAAGAACATAAGTATGCATATGACTGGGGCACTGTGCTGTAGAGCAGAAATTGACACAATGCTGTAAATCGACTACACTTTAATAAAACGATGTAAAAATAGATTAACTTGAAAAATCCAAAAAACTAATGACGACTAAGTGGCCAGAAATGATTGACCAAACATATAGTTTTATACAAGACTAAAATGACTGTAATAGGAGTTCCCATTGTGGCTTAGCAGAAACAAATCTGCCTAGTATCCATGAAGGCGCAGGTTTGATCCTGGGCCTCACTCAGTGGGTTAAGGATTTGGTGTTGCCATGAGCTGTAGGGTAGGTTGCAGAGGAGGCTCAGATCTGCCACTGCTGTGGCTGTGGTGTAGGCCAGCAGCTATAGCTCCGATTCGACCCCTAGCCTGGGAACATCTATATGCCATGGGTGTGGCCCTAAAAAGACAAAAATAAATAAATAAATAAATATAAATAAAATAATATATATATAAAATGATTGTAGTAGTGTAACTCTACATTTGGGAAGAAGTCACAAGAGAATCATTTCCTAGACTGTCAGAGTCTAGTAAGACAGGTGGCCTAGAGACTTAAACATCTGCTATTAGCAGGGCTTAGTCCAGTAATAGCATATTGTGTGGCCTATGAATGAAATCTTCTCCTGACCTAGGAATGAGCCTTCCTACCACTGTGAGACAGACTGGTCATGAAAAATCTCCCAAAGCTTGGCCAGGTTTATAACCCAAAGAAGGGGTCTGTTGCCCACCATCCGGTTCTGTGAGAATCCAGTCATTAACCACTGCAGTTGACTAATCGTACACCCTGAAAGGAACGCAGGATAAAAACAAGATAAGGTGCTCTGTGCTTTGGAAAAACAGGCCCCTCTCAGTAGTTAAGAGCTATCCCAGCAAAAAATAATAATAATGAACCCAGATCTGCACATCTTCCTAAACATAAACACTAAACACATGAACTGAGATCCGTGATCCTTGTAACTAGCAGTAACCCTTTTTTGAGATGTATGCCAGACTGCATATTTCCCCTAAAGTCATACGAAATCCCTACATATGCTGGCCTCTCCACTCTCTCTCTATAGCAGTGCCCCAGATCTGTCTGAGACGCTGTTTCCCAGGCTGTAGTTCTCAATCAGATCCTGAAAAAAACTCAACACACAGTTCTTACAGTGTGTGTGTGTGTGTGTGTGTTTCACACAACACATGGTACCGGGTACTTACTAGGAGCGCTGTATAGAACATAATTTATTGTAACTATCTGCTTACCTTATGCTTTCCTTCAGGAGGAAGAGGAGCTTTAAGACAGGTTTGTGCCTGGTATAGCACTTGGCACGGATTAAATATATATGTAAAAAGTAATCTTGAGAGTAAATGACAAGACTGATAACATCATGCTTTTTTGTGTCACACATGGAAATCTAAAAACGTGCAAAACACTGTAAGTATAACTTACAAGGAATCAGTATTATGTAGATTATTTTGCCATTCAAATTATTGATCAACTGTGGGTATGTAGAAATAACATTTATTTTATCACATATTACCGGTTAGTGTTGTATACTAACCACAAAATTGCGAAGGTTTTGTTGAACTTATCGTGACCTATGACTGTGTGGCGCACAGGAACACTCAGAGTGCGGATTAAATCATTAATCCACTACATAGACAAGTAGATGTGATGTCATTTTGGGAAAAAAAAAAATAGAGTATCTGCCAATTCAGAAACTGGAACAAAGGAATGTGACGTTAGGCTAATCGATGGTATTAACAAATACACAAAATTATTTATCTAAATAAAAGGCAAGGAGGGATTTGTAGGTGAAAATTATTACATTTAGAATGGATAAGCAGTGAAGTCCTGCTATACAGCCCAAGGAACTATATCCAGTCTTGAGATAGAATATGATGGAAGATAATATGAGAAAAAGAATATATATATATATATATATATATATATATATATGTGTCACTTTGCTGTACAGCAGAAATTGACAGAATGTTGTAAATCAACTATAATTTAAAAAACTAAAAAATAAATAAAGGGAATGAAAACATGAGAAAAAGAAACATGGGGACTCAGTGAGGTGTTAATTGGCAGTGTTTTTCTAGCATTATCCAGGGATGAGGCTGTCCATATAAAATGATGAGTGGGCTCAGACCTCCTGGCAGGTAATATTTGTGCCCATAAATGTATCCATATATAATGTTATTAGGAGTGTGTTGGGAGCAAATTTTGCCACTATAAAATATCTCTTTGGAATGTAGATGATTTTGTGCTGAAAATAATCAAGGTGCGAAAGACCCCGGAAGCTTTTCTTTTTGCTTCTGCCTTTGCTGTCTAAGGAACTTAGATAAAGTGCCTGTTCCCTGGTCCGAGCTATCACCAGAGAGATCCGAGGCCGCTCCGTGTCCCACGGTCTCTGCGTGGCCCAGCAAACGTTTGGTTTCCAATATTTAGTCTCCGTCTCCGTCTCCGTGAGAACCGTCTTCCTCCCTTTTGAAGTCCCCAACTGCCACCTCCAACATCCTCTTTTGTGTTTAGCTGAGGGAGGTATTTAAGGTGAGGTTTTTTGGCCATTTTGGCAAGTTACTTAGTTTTCCTGTGTCTCTCTTGTGTGTATATGTTATTAAACTCTTGTTTGATTGAGACAGATTAACAGGAGAACAATCTGTCAATTTAATTTCTAGATCAGCCAGAAGAACAGAGAAAGGTAGAGGAAAATTTCTTCTTCGCCAAGAAATGAGAGTCAGTTAAAACTCTCTTGCTCTTAGTCCATGACAACTAAATTTTATGATAACTAAGGGGCTTCGCATTTAAGATTCCTATAAGAGGGACTCTGACTAGCCACATTGTACAAGTCTTGTAAGTCATGTGACATCTATGTCGTCAAATAATAATATAAACTATAGATTATTCTTTAGGAATTTGATTCATTGGGCTATAATCCTTAAACTGGTGATCTTTTTTTTTTTTTTTAATTGCTGCACCCGTGGCATATGGAAGTTCCCAGGCCAGCGATTGAACCCAAGAAGCAGCTGCAGCCTATGCCACAGCTGCATCAACACAGGACACTTTTAACCCACTGTGCCAGGCCAGGGATCAAACCTGCACCTCTGTAGTGACCTGAGCCACGGCAGTTGAATTCTTAACCCACTGCACCACAGTAGAAACTCCTAAACTGGTCATCTTTAAAGACTGAATGTGGGTAGGGATCCTGGAGCTTTAGAGTTTCACAAAGTGGACCATTGAAAGAAAACACCAAGGAACTACTAACTTTCAGGGGTTCTGCTTAGATAATCTTCATCAAAATACCTGAAGAGTTGGAGTTCCCATTGTGGCTCAGTGGTAAAGAACCAGACTGGTATTCATGAGGATGTGTGTTAGATCCCTGGCCTCCCTCAGTGGGGTCAAGGATCCAGCACTGCCGTGAGCTACAGTGTAGGTCACAGATGCAGCTTGGATCCCGTGTTGCTGTGGCTGTGGTGTAAGCTGGCAGCTAAAGCTCCAATTCCACCCCTAGCCTGGCAAACTCCATATGCTGCAGGTGCGGCCCTAAATAGACAAAAATACATGTATTAAAAGCTGTTGCACTGAGGGTGTGGCTTTTGTTTGTATTGGGGACAAGGCCAGCATGGCCAGCACAAGGCCACATGTGCTCTGAATTAAAATCGTGATTAATGGTTACACCACACTATCACCCAAAATGCATGTGATCCTTTATGGAAATAAGCAATTACTGTGGTTTGTGTATGTGTTAAATGTTGCAAAATTTATACAGAGATTTCAAGAATAGCAACTTACATCTCTAAAAGTTTTCTTGCTTAGCATATGAATATAAGCAATAACCTTTGACCTATTTCAGGTGATGTAGCATTGTTCATGGAGATGAAAAGGAACAGAGGTATCTCAAGGGATGGGATGTTTGTATTCTCTCAAAATGCATATGATAAAATCCTAATCCTAATCCTAAAGTGAGAGTATTGGGAGATAAGGCCTTTGGGAGGTACTGAGGTACCTAGGGCGGAGCCCTCATGAATGAGATTAGTGCCCTTTGAAAAAGGACCTAGTCAGCCATCTCTCTTTCCGCTGTGTGAGGACCTAGTGAGAAGACGGTCCTCGGTGAACCAGAAAGAGATTTCTTACCAGACACGGAATCTTCCAGTGCCCTGATCTCAGTCTTCCAGCCTCCAGAAGTATGGGAAATAAATGCATGTGATTTGAGCCACTCTTTAGTGTGCTATTTATGTTAGACCATCCCATTCTAAGACAAGTGTCATCTTCTCATTCATTACCAATTTAATATTACACTTAAGTCTATGGAAAATAAAAGCAGAATGTATGCAATGACTGTTTAGAAAATGAAAGCAATCTAGCAAGTCTAGCCTTCTGTGGCCTTATTATTTTCTAGAGGAGAAAATAATAAATGATGAATTAGCTTAAATGATGATTACACATCTATTCAGAAAATAGATAGTAGAGCAAGCACTTTAATTCTCGGATCCTTGGGCAGACATATAATGTAGAACGTCCTTTTATTTCTTTTTTCAGTGCACAAGATGTTCCATTAGCCACAGGATCATCTCATTGGGGAAAAAAATGAGTCACTCTGGATGATATCAGCAGTGACACAAATCAAATGGGTATTCAAAATGTATTCTGCTCTTCTATTTTCAGGGAAAACCACAACAATACAAATGGGAGCCTCTTATCTTTTGGAAGAAAGGGAGAAACTTGTGTCACTTCAAGAACTTAATCTGTTTTCTTGGCAGGGGGAAAATCCATAAGTCCATTCCTTAGTGTTAACAGTCAAGCCTTAATTTAATTTTGAACAGTAAACCCACTTTCAAATCATTTCAAAATGAGATATCACTAATTTTTTTGCTTACAAATTAACTTTAGACAGTGAGAGACAAACATCATATGATATCACATATATGTGGAATCTAAAAAGAGGATACAAATGAACTTATGTGCACAACAGAAATGGACTCACAGTCTTTGAAAACCTTATGGTCTCCAAAGGGGACAGATGGGGGGAGGAGGGGTGGACTGGGCTGGGGATTTGGGATGAAATGTCCTAAAATTAGGCTGTGATGATGGTTATACAACTATGAATATAATAGTAAAATTCATTAAGTTATTAAAAAAATAAAATTAAAAAACCAAATTTATTTTAAATTATAATAAATGAACAGAATAAATGAATAGAAAAACAAAGATAATTTAAAAGAATTTTTTAAATGTAATGTAATTTTTTTGATAACTTAATAAATTTTATCACCTTTGCTATTTATCATCTTTTAATAATAAAACGATTCCTGGGGGATCTCAAAGGAAAACAACGCCACCAGACCCCCAAACAAAGTGGCTTTGACGTAACCAAGTCCTAAGTCATTTGCAAGCCAAGAGTGAAGAAAGGCCATTGCAGACTTAATTCATCAGGCCCATCAGGATGTGGTGGTAGAGGTCAAAACCACCTCCCCTGCAGTCCTCAGGGCCACCAGAGCAATCGGGCACGCTTCAGGGGCACCGTGAAGTAATAACTACAACTACATGAGGGCACTTACAACGTGCCAGGGACCATTTAACCATATAGTGACGCTTAGTCCTTGTAACGACGCGGTGAGCTGAGTACTGTCCTCACCCACATTCCCGGGTGAGGAACTCAGATGCCCAGGGAGCCCCTTACGTGACGGCACAGACTGTCCCTAAATGAGCCAGAGCCCATGTTCTCTCCCCTCCACTCGATTAGCTAGGAAACGACTGGCCCAAGAAAAACATACTACGTGAGTAAATGTTGAAATTAAAATTTCAGTCTACCTTCTGAGGTGACCGCTGCCGAGATACTTTGGCAGCCCAGAGCAGCTCTGGAGGCAATGGGGAATGACCACCCTGTTTCTAGGTTAACTGAGCAACAGGAAGTGAGATGAGACCGCTTGCTGTCATCATGGTCGTTAATGGTCTTTCTACCACATTTGGTCAAGGGCAAGCTACCCAAACCCATATTTCACAGGCAACTAAAGTCAGGAGATAGTGAGAGGCATGCCGTCCAAACGCAATTCTGAAGAGCCTTGGATCAGAGTGGTCCAAAACCATCCTGTCCATGTAAGCAAAGGGCTGAAGCCACCTGAGGTTCTGTTTTCAGCTCTGATAAGAGAGTTTTAGGTCTCATGGATCTTCCGTGAAAGGGAAAGAACAACAACGACCACTAAGTGGCTACAGGACTAAAGTCAACTTGTCTTTGATTCTGAAAGTTTAACTTTTATTACGTAAACGTGATGCTGCGCAAGACCCTTCGGGGGCCTCCACAAAATCCTTTCTGGGTCCTTCATTTCTTGTTTGTAGGAAGAAGGCTTTCAGCCTCCTACACCTTCCCTGGGTTACAAAGGCTAGATTCAAACAATTACTTCCCTAATTAGGGAGGGGAGGGAATGCAGAAACAGGAAAAGTAGTCAAGAAACAAGAGTGCAGTGGAGTTCCTGCTGTGGCTCAGTGGTAACAACCCAGCTAGCATCCATAAGGACACAGGTTTGATCCCTGGCCTCACTCAGTGGGTTAAGGATCTGGCATTGCCATGAACTGTAGTGTAGGTTAAAGAGGTGGCTCGGATCTGGCATTGCTGTGGCTGTGGTGTAAGCTGACAGCAATAGCTTCAATTCAACCCACAGCCTGAGAACTTCCATATACCGCAGGTGCAGTTCTAAAAAGAAAAAGGAAGGAAGAAAGAGAGAAAGAAAGACGAAAGAAGGAAAGAAAGGAACAAGAGTGCAGTGATGAGCAGGGTCCTGATTCCTCCTGGTGGAGGGGGGGGGGGTGGGGGGGTGCACAGCAAGCTGACCCCTGTCTCTGAGTTCTTCTACAGAAACTAAGGCCACCACCCAGGTGGCGCCAAGCATGTGGACCCCAGACTGGTTGGAACCAGAAGGCTTTTTGAGCCTCCTGGAACACACCCTGTTGTGTCACCACCAACCAGTTAGAGGAAAGTCACACACTTCAGCAGCCCTCACCTCAAATGTTGCCTGTAAAATTTCTCCCTGAAAACCATTAGGGAGTTTGGGGGTTTTGAGCACAAGCCACCTGTTTCCTTGCTTGGCCCTGCAATACGCCTTTCTCCACTCTAGACTCTGATGCTTTATTTCTCTTGGCCTCCCTGTAGGTCAGGCACATGAACCTCAGTTTGGCAACAAGCCCTTTTGATCATGTTTCCTGGTTCTTCTAGCATCGGACTGACCTGCCAGAAAATAATCATGAATCAGAGTAAATGGTTTTCATGAAATGTTTAACCTACGAAAGGGAATTTGTTTGGACTTTATGATAATCACATACTTATCTAAATGCAATCATTTACTCAAGATTTCTTCTCATCCTCTTTTTACTTATGAGGTCGTCTTAACACATTTCAGAGTGTTATAGGGTTTGGTTGTGAGAGCACCAAACAGGAGCTGAGGAGGTAATGCAGAAACAACTGTATGCTTTGTCAATTGAGAATGGGTGTCTCATCTGCTGTTAATTGCCCATTTGATATTAACGGGTCTTTTATTCCTACTAATGGAACCTTGATTTTGTTCATTGTGTTGTGCCAAAATAAAACTACTTTTCCCAGTTTCATTTTAAGTTAGAGATGTCTACCTGGCATGGTTCTCATATAAGCAGAAGTCTAATGTGGGAGAGTCTATGATGGCTGCTTCTTCCTGAAAGAAGTCAACAGCCATGGCTACTTACACTGAAAAACGTTGTGGTATTTGAAGCTTGTGATGTCAAGAAAAAATCAACAAGCAAAGCATGTAAAGTATGTGGAGGGAAAGGCAAAAACGAACAAACAAAAAAACAGATAAGATATGGTCCTGAACGCATCGCACTGCAGAACTGCTGTCCTTAGTTCCTTTCTAAGGAATTCCTTTTCCTTGAAAAAGAAACCTCTTTATGTCTTTAGGCTTCACTTAATCAAGTTTTCTGTTACTTGTAGTAGAATATTGATTAGTGGGAACCAGATGAAAAGTTTCTAAGAAACGTCCAAACTTTGAAAATAAATAGTCCCTTGATCCTGCTCCTGAGACATCAAGAAACCTGCTGTTCTTGGATATCAAGCCATAGCTGTCTCAGGCGGAGCACCTAGGAATGATGTGCATACTAACTCTGACAGGGTTTTAAAGGGAAATACCTCAACAAGTAACTTCTTTTCAGCAACTCTTAAAAAAAAAAAGCCAAACAGGTCAAATCCTTGGAACTCTCGTGGAATTAAAAATGTATAAAAACTGACAACCTGACACAGAAAATTGACTCTATTGGCTCATTGGACAAGTGATTTTATGTCCTTGAACAAGGAGTGAAAACTCTTAACAAAAGTATAAGCAGCTTGGAAAAGGATGTGGCATCTTCAAGCATTGTTGGATAGACCTGAAAGCATTTTCATGCTTATTTGAAATAAAACCCTTTAAAAATGTTAAGTGTGTTTTAGGCCTCAGCCATATACCTACAATACATTTGTTTCTGAAACAAAGTCAAATTAATATTGAGAGCATATGCTGTTGTCTCAGCTGATGAGGGTTTATTTGAATTTCAAATAATATCTCATTAGCTGAACTGATACTGAAATCACTGAATGTTTCCATGTATTAGCACATTATGAATTCCTTGAATATAATACAAGGAAGAATACTGGAGAATACTGTATACATAATGCAAGTAGAATACTGTATCTATATATTTCACAATGTTTTGGGGGTTTGCACTGAAACTTTAGAAAATCCGTTTACAGTCCTATGAAATAAAGTCAGTAAGCCAATAGATACATAATGAGTTTTTAAATCCCAGGCATGCTTTTCCTCTTCCAATAAACCAAAGGTCTCTTTTTTGTGTGTTTTCCTAACAAGTATTTGGAATCTTATAAGAAATGTTTTATTTCTCACTTCCATTTATTCCCACATATATCACTCCTGTAAATGATCTGAAGTGCAACCTCTTCCTATTTCTCTAAATTGAAAGAGACATGTCACCATAAATCAACACCTTAACTTATTTTGGTGAGAATTGTGCTGAAGCATTACATTTCCCAGGGAAGAAACTAGGATGAAATGAAACCTACAACTTCCATTTCAGTATTCAAAGCAGGGTTTTTCATTTTAAATCGGAATAACAGAGTATGCTTTCTTCATACAAGAATTAACTGTATCAAATCCTTCTACTTCTCCCATTGCTACTCATCCTTTTCTTCTCCCCCTTTTTCTTCCTGAAACACCTATAAATACTTAATCAGAATGCCTTCGATTACCTTATTTTTATCTAGGAAGGATACAGGTTGAGGTGGCACAGGCTGTGCCTATGAACAAAAATTTTTAAATCAGTGGATCAGTTTCATTGCCAACAAGTCAATCCATCTGAAATGTATGTGGAGGAGCTCCCATCATGGCTCAGTGGTAGTGAGCCTGACTAGCATCTATGAGGACTCAGGTTCCATCCCTGGCCTCACTCAGTGGGTTAAGGATCTGACGTTGCTGTTGCTGTGAGCTGTGGTGTAGGCTGCAGATGCGGCTCAGATTCTGCGTTGCTGTGGCTGTGGTGCAGAACTGCAGCTGCAGTTCTGATTCAACCCAGACCCCTAGCCTGGGAACTCAATAGGCCACAGTTGTGGCCCTAAAAATAAATAAATAAAAAATAAAGAATGAAAAAGAGTAAAAAAGATTAACTAAATAAAATAAATGTGGAAAGGAAACAAATTTAGAGTTTTTTGCTAATTAAGTCAACTAGATATTTTACTTTTAAGGATACACATTTAGTAAGTTTTTATACATTAATTCATTTTTAGACATCCGGAATTCCAGAAAAAATAGAGTTGGGTGAAAACCAATCAGAATTAAGCAGAACAACTTTCTCCCTTATATACAAGGTACATATATGACTGGGTGCATTTCCCTATTATTTTGCTAATATGATGGAGCAACAATGGCTGGATTTGAAATGTGGAATGGGACTTGTCCAGGCTCTGGTTTGGGGACCTAAAGCAACATGATTGGAGGATATCATTGTCTAATCTGTGCATTTTTAATTTTTTTTTTGACATTTACAAAATCAAGCCAGGTTTACTAGACTATTTTTAAGTTTCCTTCCAGCTTGAACTTTCTACTTTCTACCCAAAGACTCAATAATTCTGTTTTTAGTAATAGTACTTAAATAATACCCTAAACATTTAGCACTTATGCATTAGGTTATAGTGACTATAAACTGTCTGTTGATAACCGCCAAGTAGTACGTACCATCCAAAGTGAAATGATCATCTTACGTTCTTCACAAAAATTTGTTTTTGGCTGCCTCACAGCATATGGAGTTCCTGGGCCAGGGATCTGATCCTAGACTCAGTTGTGCCCTGTGCTGCAGCTGCAGCAATGCCAGATCCTTTAACTTACTGTGCGGGGCTGGGAATTGAGCCTGTCTCCTGAAACTGCTGAGACACCACTGATCCCATTGTGTCACAGTGAGAACTCCTCTACATATATTTTAGCAGTAAGGTTGCCACACTGTGTGTGTGTGTATATGTAGGATCATACTGTTTCTCAGATCAAGACCTCCCAGTCATCTCCTTAAGCATGGGATGGGGGATCCTCAGAGGGACCTCTAGGATGTCGGCAGCCACTCTCCCCATTATTTATTCCCTCTTCCTCCGTGACTCCTTTCCCCTTCTCGTTTCACACTGCACACCTTTGCTTCTCTCTCTGGCATTTGCATGTGCTGGTTCCTTCTCCTGGAACTCCCCTGATCAGATGTGTGCACGGCTTCCTCCTGATCTTCTAATCTGTTAACGCATTCTTTTCATCATTAGATCTTTTCACGGACAACCTATTTAAATTACTGCCCCCCTCCCAGCCTTCTCTTTCACCTTTCTCTCCTCTTTTTTTCTTATCGCTCTCATATTTCTTTTATTTAAATGCTTCTCTTCACCAGGATGTTAACTTCAGTGAAGCTAAGAATTTTCATCTCCCTTGTATATGGTTATATTCCCAGAAAAACTCTCTAGCTGGTGGTATGCCTGCAATAAACTACGTTGAAGGATGAAGGAATTCTTTTAGGAAATTTTTAAAGGGAGAGGGATACTTAGTAGACACAAATGAGTACAAGCTGCTCAGTTTGCCTGTGTTCAGTTTACAGAAAGTTCTCTTAGCTAGAGTCCACCTCTCAGCAAAGTAGAAACACTTTTTCTTGAAAATTATTTCCCACTGTTTCTCACTCTAGGGTTTGTATTTCAAAGATCAAAGTTCCACCTTATCTATTTATTTATTGTTAAGCACTGGGGTATTTGGAATACAAATTTTGGTTAGGGGAAATTTTAGAATAAAGCAAATGTGAAGAGCAAAGAGTTGTGCCATCCTTGAAGATGTTTCTCCCCCATAAATTGGCAACTATTTCTAGATCCCAGCTTCTCATAACATGGTCTGGCTAGCATCCAGCTGCCCTTCCCATGAAAAGCAAATGAATATCACTCACATTCAATATTGAAAAATCTCTTGCTCTGTCGTCCATATTGGAGTTCATTATTTTCCACAATTTCTTAAAGATAAGAAAAACGTGGGAGAGAAATGTCTATGCTCTTACATGATATTAGCAACAGAAATCAGGGTCAAACAATTAATGATAAGTTAAGATTTCCCATGCCTAATGGTCAGTGATGTGGGGACAGAGAGATGTGGACAATCTCTGAGACGAAGAGAGAAGCCCTGAATGGTCCCAGTGAAAGGATAATTTCTTATACGAGCTTTAGCATTTAATTTAAAATTATATATATATTTTTTTGGTCTTTTTGCCTTTTTCTAGGGCCACTCCCGCGGCATGTGGAGGTTCCCAGGCTAGGGGTCTAATCGGAGCCGTTGCTGCTGGCCTACACCACAGCTACAGCAACATGGGATCCGAGCCGCGTCTGTGACCTACACCACAGCTCACAGCAACGCCGGATCCCCAACCCATAGAGCAAGGCCAGGGATCGAACCCACAACCTCATGGTTCCTAGTCGGATTCGTTAACCACTGCGCCACGACGGGAACTCCTAAAACGATTTTAATAGCTCGGATTATACATAAAATATAAGGACAAAATTGATTTTCTGTATCGTAGGTAGCTTTCCATTTGGTTTTCAGACACAGCAGCAGGAAAATAAGATTTCAACCATGGATATGTTTTTCCAAGGAATCGTCTGAGAAAGAGCACAAACTTGACAGGAAGAGTCATTAGAGAGTTTTGTGGTCCATCTTAACTTTGCTAATCCATTCACTCTGTTCCTAGTCTTTTCATTCCTACCACAAAGGGTAATCATCCCTCATTGTCTCCTGTGTGGTACAAAAGCAGAGGGAAAATGAAGGTGTTTCCTAAAGCTGCATCCAGGACTGCTGTTACTGGTAATCTACCTGATGCTATGTTACAATAGTCTGACAGCCTGGAATTTCTCCTCAGAGTACATGTCATGTTGCTCCGAACACATACTAATCGAACGTATCTGCCTTCCACAAATACAGTTACAAGCTACCATTAATCGATGAAAACTGAAGTAGACAACTTCGGATTTCAGAACCCGAAACTCCAACAAGTGATGTGTTTTTCTGGCAGGTGAGAATACACAGTTTCAGATATGCTGTGGCGCGTTGCACACACAGGAAAATTAGCTTTCCAAGTGGTACGTCAACATTAATTTTCATAGTTTTGTAATATCTCTAATCATAACCAATGGGGTTAGACAAAAACACCTGCTGTCCTTTTTGCTATTTGTAGGACAAATTAAATTCAGAGAAGCATGACTACAGTAGAACAGGATACCCACCGTGGGGTAAGTGTCCTCAAGGCTTCTTGCCATGTCAGTGGTTGGTGTTTTAACATTCTAAAGGGGCTAACCAACTGGAAATGAACACATTTCCATTGCATTTCTTAATAGATTTTCTGATTCAAAAATTGAGTGAGATAAACGTGTATTTATTCATGGAATGGTTACCTGAAGAGACATTGAAGGGATGGGTTGAAGCCATAAAATATTTGGTTCCTTGCATATGAAATGCTTATGATGCTGTTATGCTCTCCTTGCTCAGTGAATGTGGGTGTCTTGTGTTTCTTGACCTTTCTTTACAGATTCCTGTACAGATTTTTCTACATGACTGTAAAAAAGAGTGCTTTGAGTATAAGGACACCATCATCCTTTCTCCAGCTTAAAAAGATGATTACTTCTTTAGATCATGTTAGAGTCGAAGAGAAGGTAGCAGTTGCCACTCTTTGGTCTTTAAACCACTACGCTATGCAAAATATACTTCACCTTCTCAACATAATGCTTTTGCAGAACAGGAAACTAAAAGGACTAAATCCTTTTGTAATCCAGGTGTTCCACATGGCCACTGACTCCGTGTTATTCAGGAGAAATTACTCTAGGAAGAAACACCTCGTTAAAGGTTTTAGAGATGTAGCATCAATCTTCACACATTTTTGCTTAACAAATTTTGACAAAAGTCTTGGGTAGTATACACTAAAATGTGCACACAATACATGCAATTTAATGAGTATTGAATTACTCCTCTGCAAATAATCATTGAAAGGCTGAAAGGACATTAGAGCCAATACTAAGGAGCCTACATTCGATGTCTATTAATCTTTAACAACTTTTTCAGCATGATATTTTCAAATGCACACAGATAATAGAGATTTCCCCTGAGGTTTCAGGTATTCATTAGCCAGCATCAACAGCTACCAATATTTTGTTTTACATGTTTTATCTACTGCCTTCCAATTTTGGGGGGTAGTTTGGAAGGTTTTAAAGGAAATCTCAGACCACGTGTTATTTCATGCAAATATTTTGTGTGCAATTCTATATGCATCCCCCAAATTAAAATGTTAGAAGACTATTAACTTACATAATCACGACTGCCATTGTCTCATAACAAAATTAATCATAATTCATTGATGGTGACTCATACTCAAACCACATTCCAATTTCCCTGAAAGTCTGAAAATAATTATTTTTAATCCTTAAAAATCAGGATCCAAAAAAGTTCTACTATTTCATTAGGTAGTTATGTCCCTTCAATCTTTTTCAGTGTTTCTTTGTTTCTTCCCATATCATAGGGTTTTTTCTGTTGTTGTTGTTTGAAATAAGGCCAAGTTTTTTTTACTCTCTGGATTATGGATTTGAGTGATAAATTCTGCATGGTGGCATTTAACTTCTTTTACCCCTAATTAATTGCCTGTGAACAAAAGTTGACATCAAAAAAATATGATTAGATCAAGTACATTGTGCTTTGGGGCAGAGGATATGAATTTCATAAACAATGCTGAATATTCACTATTTTTATATTTAAATTAATATTCTGCCCTCCAATCCTAAACACACATCATACACACACACATTCACACAGACATACACAAACACACATGGTATTGAAAGCTCAGATTTCAACCCAAGCTCTGTGGTCTACTAAAAAAAAATTCATAAAGAAATGGCCTGTACTGTGTAATTAAGCCAAAACCCGAGTCATTGTGTCTAACCACAGCCTGCTATTTCCTCTTGTACAAATAAAAGTAAAATTTTTATACAGTAAAAAATACAACAGGGACAAGGTTAAGAAATGGGTTTATAATAGACACGGCCCTTCACAGACGCCTTCATGTGGCCTCCAAGCAGGAAGGGACCGAGATGTGACATTTATCAAGCAGCTGTTTAGGCACTTTACCTAACACAGTCATAGAAGTCTCACTGCTCCAAGGTCAATGTTTTTAGCACAAGGTTCTCACAGAGCAGATAACTGAGACTCAGAGAGGCAAGTTTCCTAAGGTCATATGGAATGAGTGAGCTGCAGATTGGGGATTGAGCCAGAGGGTGTCTACTCCATATAGCACAACCTTAGAAGTAGATTGATGACTAAAATTACAGGAGGAACCCCTGTTCAAAATGGACTCTTCCACTGCTCATAAGCTTTTGTTATAAATATAGTCCCTTGCATCCAGGAAAAAACAGCCTGTAATCCAAATGAGCTAAACATGGAAATATCATCCCAAGAAGGTCCTATTAGAATAGGAAATACTGGGTTATAGTCCCAGCTTCACTACAAACTAATTCTAAGTTTTCCTTGAAGTTTGGCCTTCAAATAATTACTCTGTGCGTAAACACCGTTATTGATTAGTATCGTTAGTGGGTGTTTATATTTTCATCTTGTAATAAATAAGCATTTTTTACGAAGACTTAATTTTGCCACTGTGGCTAACACTGACCGCTTTCTATGTTCCAGGTGCTTTTCTAAACACTTCACCGTTAGTAACGCATTTAAGACACCACCTGAGCCTGAGAGAGGTACTAATATCTTCTCTATTTTGCAGATGAGGAACGTGAATTACAGTAAGGAGCGGAGCAATTTTGAACATGAACACGGAAACGGCCGAACTGGGATTTAAACAGGCGGTATGATAGTCTTATGCACTACTTAATCCTACATTTCCATAAAACTATCTTCTTTCTAAAGACAGTAAAAGGTAATGGCATTCTCTTCAAGTAATTAAAACATCCATCAATTTCAAAAGGCTGATCTCTATATAAAAGAGGTGAGTAAGGATAGTACTGAAGACATTTTTTCAGTAGACAAAGAAAATCTAAACTATTCACTCATTTGTTCATTCAAGAAACACTTGTTACATTGAGGGTCCCCCCACCCCGACACAGTCATCATTCCAAAGCTTCTTACAACAGGTCATCTCGTGGCCTTTGTTTGCCTTTGTTTCTACACCTATCTCTGTTTCTACATGGAAAACAACAGTGAAAATCTGCACTTTTAGAATCTGTTGAAAGCATGTTTGACATAAGAGGAGAAACAGAGGATACTTGCTATGTCCGGGCTGGTAGCTAAACAGAAAATGTCAAATTTCAGTTAGGTTCACGTCTGAGCCACCATCATGAGAGTGAATATAAGTGTTTCCGTCTTTTAAGACATGTCAGTACTTCTTGACACTTTCTAAATTTTAAAATGTTACACTGGATGACATATTTTTTTTATCTCCCCTATTTTTTTTTAACCATTAATTATCCCAAAAGTTCACTGACACTGAATACAGATGTCTGTATTTCAGGTAAGTGCCACGTGCTTTGTTAAGACCTGTTATTCGGCAAAATTATGGGAAGGACTTGGAGGGCATCAATGATGAGATTTAACTGTGGCTTATTGGTTGCTTAGTGCCTTACAAACCTCTTTTTGTGTAATAAATATTTCTAAATGGAAGCTCAAGGGTTTGGCGTTCATAGCATTTAAGATGGAGAACTGTTGCACTGCCTATGGACCACTCACCTGGGGTCTCCCTGTAGCCCACTCCTCAGTACTGGGCGGTCAGGACCAGTGCCATCCGTATCTACTGACCCTCAGAGAGTGGCTGCCTTTGCTTTATTATTTTTCAATAAACCAATGAGTCTATTTGTGACTCCACTGTCGTGGAGCAAAATTTGCTATCCCAATATTTTTCTTGGGCATGGGGATTATTTTGAGCTGAAAACAAGACTGAAAAAGATGCCAAAAGAAACTTTGACTGTTGCACAGTATTGTCCAGAAGAATTCACATAATGGGCCCGTTCCCAGAACAGAGCTGTAACCCAGAGGGAGGTGCCAAGAACATGGCCTATGTCTGCCAGGGGATCGCTGGCAGCCCTGGCGATCTGGGTCTACTCTGCTTGCGCTTTCTCCTCGTGGCCCAGCAAACATTCATTTACCCTCCTTCTGCTTCCTGTCCTCGGGGCCATCGCCTTCCTCCCCTTTGAAGGGCCACACTACCATCCCCGTGATCCTCTTGGGTCTTTAGCTGAACATCTCTAAGGTGGCAGTCTCGGCCATTCTGGCAAGGCAGTCACATTTCCGGGGTCTCTCCCATGGATATAGGCTATTACATTTTTATTTGGTTTTCTCCTGCTCATCTGTCTCATGTCAGTTTAATTCTCAGACCAGCCGGAAGAACCAGAAGAGGCAAAGGAAAATGTCTTCCTTCCCTACACCTTCGAATACAGGAAGTGACCATTTCATACGCCTTTGAATACAGGAGGAAGTGACCATTTCATACGCCTTCAAATACAGGAAGTGACCATTTCATACGCCTTCAAACAGGAAGTGACCATTTCATACGCCTTCGAATACGGGAAGTGACCATTTCACACACCTTCGAATACAGGAAGTGACCATTTCATACGCCTTCGAATACAGGAGGAAGTGACCATTTCATACGCCTTCCAATACAGGAAGTGACCATTTCATACGCCTTCGAATACAGGAAGTGACCATTTCATACGCCTTCGAATACAGGAGGAAGTGACCATTTCATACGCCTTCAAATACAGGAAGTGACCATTTCATACGCCTTCAAATACGGGAAGTGACCATTTCATACGCCTTCGAATACGGGAGGTGACCATTTCACACGCCTTCGAATACAGGAAGTGACCATTTCATACGCCTTCCAATACAGGAGGAAGTGACCATTTCATACGCCTTCAAATACAGGAGGAAGTGACCATTTCATACGCCTTCGAATACAGGAGGAAGTGACCATTTCATACGCCTTCAAATACAGGAAGTGACCATTTCATACGCCTTCAAATACGGGAAGTGACCATTTCATACGCCTTCGAATACGGGAGGTGACCATTTCACACGCCTTCGAATACAGGAAGTGACCATTTCATACGCCTTCCAATACAGGAGGAAGTGACCATTTCATACGCCTTCCAATACAGGAGGAAGTGACCATTTCATACGCCTTCAAATACAGGAGGAAGTGACCATTTCATACGCCTTCGAATACAGGAGGAAGTGACCATTTCATACGCCTTCGAATACAGGAGGAAGTGACCATTTCATACGCCTTCGAATACAGGAGGAAGTGACCATTTCATACGCCTTCGAATACATGAAGTGACCATTTCACACGCCTTTGAATACAGGAGGAAGTGACCATTTCATACGCCTTCAAATATAGGAAGTGACCATTTCACACACCTTCGAATACAGGAAGTGACCATTTCATACGCCTTCGAATACAGGAAGTGACCATTTCACACGCCTTCGAATACAGGAAGTGACCATTTCATACGCCTTCAAATACAGGAGGAAGTGACCATTTCATACGCCTTTGAATACAGGAGGAAGTGACCATTTCATACGCCTTCGAATACAGGAAGTGACCATTTCATACACCTTCGAATACAGGAGGAAGTGACCATTTCATACGCCTTCGAATACAGGAGGAAGTGACCATTTCATGGTTGCATGTCCTTATCACTTGCCTTCAAATTGTTAGAGATATTTTTCTTTTTTAATTTGTTTTATCCGTTAGCGAAAGGAGGTTAACTGCTTTCTCCCTGCTCATTACAAAAGGTATATTTAAAAAAAAAAAAAAAAAAACCCAAAGGCCTAGTGATAAGAAGCTTGTGATTCTGAATTCTAACAATACAGAATTCTGAAAAGCCCAGTTCGTCCTCAACTGCCTTCAATGTTATTTTTCCTTTGCTTCAACCTTATTGCATTGCGGTGATACACAATGAAGTATTTGATAATAAAATTTTACCAATGAATAAAAAAGAATCAAAAATATTTTTTTACATGGGATAGGTGTATTAGAAAATACAAGCATATAAAAAAGGAAACACTTTTGGTAAGTTTATCAACTAGGACATGTAAGTATTGTCATTATAATTAATGTTTCCTTATAATGGCAAACATATAAATAAAATTTTACAAACCTAGATTTTATTAAGTGCAGAATTTGCCTACAACTGACTGTACAGAAATGAAAATACCTTTTGAAAATAATGTTTTTGAATTATGTACCCACAGAGCCCACAGATAGTGCATTTCTAGGTCTACAGACCAAAACTAAAACAAAACAAAACACTAAACTATGACCTGTTATACAGAATTGAAATCAAACTAGGGAAAATGCAAACTACAGGCTATTTAATTTAACACAAGATGTGGTCAACCAAGATGAAAAGGCCATGGAAAAAATTACATAATTATGAGATCAAGCAAATTTGCAAATCTGAAAAAAAAAAAAAGTTTTGGGGTTTCCCATTGTGGCGCAGCAGAAGCGAATCTGATTAGTATCCAGAGAATGGGGGTTTGATCCCTGGCCCCACTCAGTGGGTTGGGGATCCCCACATTATGGTGAGTGGTGGTGTAGGTCGCAGACGCAGCTTGGATTTCGTGTTGCTGTGGCTGTGGTATAGGCCAGCAGCTATAGCTCTGATTCAACCCCTAGCCTAGGAACTCCCATATGCCATAGGTGTGGCCCTAAGAGAAAAAAAAAAAAAAAAAGAAAAAGTCTTGAGAGACAACCTCCTTCTGAATCTGACACACACTGTTTGGGGCTGGAGCTGCCATGTCTTCTGTTAAAGGCAGACTGTATAGTCTTCTAGAATACAATAAAATTTGGTTCATTGAGGATCTGAAGAGAATGAGAATGGCATATTAATAGTAGAGATAAAAACTGAGATAAAACAAAAACAGACTATAGCATGGTAGAGCTAAAAGCACAGCACAAAGAAATTTGTACAATTAAAGGGATAAAGCACTTATTAAGGGAACTGAAAAGCAAAGGGACCATGAAGTATTAACAAGCAAAGTTGGATGAATATCTAGTGCTGCTTCAAACCAATTTGCAAAGATAATGCAATAGAAATGTGTCTTTGCATGCATGTGTTTATGAAAGGAAATAATATTTCTATAAATAAATGCTAACATTTTATTACCTTATTATCCTGCTTCAAAATATGTTAGAATGCAGACAAATCTGAATTGGTTTACTTATGGAAAACTTGCATAAGCATAAATGTAAAAGTTTAGCCAGTAAGTACTTAAGTTCTAATTATGTGTCTAGCGTCATTTTAGATAACATTATGTAGGGAAAGTGGGCAAGGGAGGATTAAAAAATAAATAGAATATTTTGTGAATTCCAAGTGCCTATTACACTGGAAATGCATAAACATATATAATGCATAATGTAGAATGTTAATAAGTGTGAATAAAAAAGCAAATTATGGGTTATGCTAAAAAGTATGGTAGAAGTTATAAAAATACAAACTATGTGGAAAGAAAAATATGGGTAAGTAGAGGGAAAAATTTCTCCAAACTTAAATGCAGTCTCTGTCCTACTGAGCCCCTAATAGTGCTTAAGCTTTTGAGGACTGATTGCAATATTTTTTTGTTCTCTGAGCCCGACAAAACGCACAACCTAGAGAAGCTTCTTTGGAAATAATTATTTACAACGAAAATATCAACATGATGCATGAGAAGGATGCATGGTGAGATTAAAGAAATCATTCCAATTTAAACAGTTTAAAAACTATTTTAGAAGGCTCATTGGTTTCTGCTCTGCCTTTAAGAAGTGGTTTGGAACATGACGCATTGCCTGTAACACTGTGGGTATAAAAATTAACTTGACACCATTCCATAGCATGTCGGAGGAGGCAGAGATGTGCAAAACTGATGTGAGAAGAACAAATAAAAGAGAGAATAGGTAGCAGTCCCAGGTAATTAGGGTACCTTATCATAACTTCAACACTGTGCCTTTCAGGAAAGCCAAAATTTGTATTTACATTTAACTGAAATCTTTACAGCGATACGAAGCAACCTCTTGAACATCATGAGAAAATGTATTCTATGGAGTGTCGTGAAGGTGACTAAGGAAATTAATTAGATCAGCATGCACAGTGTACCATGAGTCAGAGAATCACGGAAATTAGAGCCAGATAGGAGCTCAAGATCACCTTGTCCAGCACCGTCACTTGGCAGATGAGGAAACTGAAACTGGATTGGTACGGGTAATTTCCCAAGGTCGCACCGATAATTAGCAGCAGAACGACACCTCAAACCTAAGTATTTCAACTCCTAACTAGGGTCCTTTTGGATGAATAAAGGCCACGCTGTTCTAAAGCATTAAAAAATAAAATAGAATAAAGAGCTCCACAGTCAAGTACATTAAAAAAGTAAAAGCAACTACATCCTCATATATATCCAAACGTACATAACACGATATAGAAATATACACAGGTTTTAACATCTCTTTAGAATATGTTGTACACTACATGTGAACAATTTTTAACATGAGGTCTTTGTTGCTCATGATGAAGGAATAAGGCGTGAGAATGAGAGAGCTATTCAGAATATGTAATTGATTTTCTGTGCAGCTCACTTGATTCTATCTTAAGAAATTTGCTGCATTTCCAGAAATGAATCTAACACTTGGAAATTAAAATCACAATGGGATGGGATGGCAGACACAACTTATTTCTTAATATTCATCCTGTCTTGCTTTGCATAGTAATCAGCTTTTTAGCTGAGCACATAATCACTCAGCCAAAGGCTACCTTTCCCAACCTTTCCTGCAGCTAAAGTGATCTCAGAAGAAGCTTTGGTCTCTGGGTTGTAACTGGGATGATATATTCAACTTGGTGTCATGCCTTCAAAGGAAAGAAGTGTGGACACTTTTCCACTTCTCCATCAGGGATGCTGCAGTGGCGTCACTACGGTGAGGGTTGAAATCGCCATCCTGTACCCTAAGATTAGATCTGTATGTGGAAGATGGCAAAGCAACAGCTGAAGGAACCTGGGTTTCTAACATTGTGAAGCCGTCACACCAGCCCTGAAAATCCTACGCAGTTACTCAATGTCAGAGGGAAAAACTACTTTAAGCCCATGTCAACAATCAATCAAGGCTTCCTTTTCACAGCAGCTTACCTTATAGCCTACCTCATATGGATAAGATTGCTTTGACTGGGAAATTTAAAAATTTACATTAATAGCCAATTTTACTGTTGAATATTAGACAAAAATAGATTAAAAAGGGGATGTTTGCCTGACTTCATGCTGATTGCAATAGGTCTAAAAAGAATTTGAAAATACAATCATCCATTTAACGATTCGTTGCACAGAAACACTGATTTTAAAAAAATGAGTGTATTAAGTTGTATTTCTGCACATTCTATCAGTTCGCCATGGATTTTGAGGACTAGCTGCTATAATAAAGGGAATCAATTCCACATTCACCCTTCCACCCTAGAGTGCTCTGACTGCCCTCTGCCGTGCTCTTCTAGATAAACCGGAGGTATATCCTGTCCATCTATCTCTACTGTAGGAGTTACAATCTGGTATTACCATTGTTAATTTCTTTTTATTTAAAACAATTTTTTTTTGGCTGCAAGTTCCCAGGTCAGGAATAGAACCTGTGCCATAGCAGTGACAATACCAGGTCCTTAACCTGAGGAGCCACCAGGGAACTCCTTACCATCGTTTATTTATCTTTACTCTCCATTGAAAGAAACAGGATACATCATTATTAGATCATTTAGTTCTCAAATTAGAAAAAGATTTTCAGGGTCTTTGCATTTGTGAATTCTTTTCCCCAGATCTCTACAGCCAAACTCTTTCTCATCCTTCATACCTTTGCTCAAATTTTACCCCTTCAGAGCCTCTTCTATGTAAAATGGCACTCTCAGAGCTTCTGTTGTGGTTCAGATGTAATGAACCCGACTAGTGTCCATGAGGATGCTGGTTCAATCCCTGGCCTTGCTCAGTGGGTTAAAGATCCATCGTTGCCGTGAGCTGCACTACAGGTCCAGACGTGGCTCAGATCCTGCCTTGCTGTGGCTGTGGCTGTGCTGTAGGCTGGCAGCTGTAGCTCAGATTTGACCCCTCGCCTGGGAGCTTCCATATGCTGTGGGTGCAGCCTTAAAAAAAAGCAAAAATAAAATAAAATGGTCTCTCCTATCTATCCCCAGATATGAAAAAATGGCACTCTCCCCTACAATCAATTATATAAATCCACCTGTTTATTTCCCCCATAAATTTTAATCTTATCTGAAATTATTTTATGTATTTATTTGTTGATTTTTTATGACCTGTCTTCCCCTTTGAGGCTTTTAGTATGCATATCACATAAGCGAGATGGTGCTAGGATTCAGCAAACTCAAGTGTAGACACATCTACTTTCACTGGATTTAGAAGACAGTGCATAAAACAAACACTGAGCAAATAATTACTAAGGTAATCACTGAGAGGGTGATGTAGCTTTTAAGAAAACAAAGTATTTAATTTGATCAGAGACAAAACTCATTTATCTCTTAAAAGTATGAGTCATAACTTTGCATCAGCCTTGCACACAATATGGAATAAAACTGCAAATCTGCATAAATCAGTAACTTGCAGCATGATGAGTGTTTTCAAATAAACTTTGATCTAAACAGATATATTTTTAAAATCATTTTACATGAACTTATTTTCCTTTTCTCAACAAAGAGGGCAGCGATACATTTGAATAGCTATTTCGAATTTTGTTACTGAAACAGGATAACATTATTTCATGTTATGTTTAGCTGCCTAAGTAAAGAATACCCAATGAAAATACATGGGGTCAATAATTCAATTTCAGGTATCAAAGTGTCAAAAGATTGGGTTATTTAAAACTTTTTTATAAAATCTAATACCAGTCTTTTTCTAAGTTACACAACCACATGTTCTATCAATACACATTTGGTTTACACGCTGACTTATTTCCTTTTTAACACACTGGACACACACACTCTCCCCAAACTGTACAATTTTGTTTTTGTTTCTCTCAAAGTTGTTTGATGGTATAAGGAGGCACTATAGCATAGCCAAGCTGACAGGTAGAAGTAACCATCAAGTGACCTAGACTGGATGAAATACATAAAGAATAATCATATGGTCAAGTCCCCAGAAAGTTGTTTCCTGCTTTCCTGGACTTTAAAATGGCTTTTAACCCTATTATTCTGTAATTTAATAACTTTATTCTGCAAACAGATATCAAGGGACTAGTACATGTTGCATAACTGATAATTCAATTCTATCTGCCAAAGACTATTTTTGGAAGCTTCTAACATATAAATCAATTTGTCTATATCAAATGGACAAGAGTTGGCTGATGGATAAAGGTTATCATCATGTACTGATTTCACAGAACTTAAATACCAACTTGGTCTAGAATTAAATGTCTTAGAATTCTGCCTGTATCTGCAAAAACATGATACAGTGCCACACTCAATGCACATTGTTTGTTAAAAAAAACAACAACAACAAAAAAAACGGGCTCCCAGTGTTAATTCTCATTTGATGTTTGCCATGGCTTTACCAGTTTAACAAATGTTTATTGGAAAGGCTTTACCTGTGCCTATGGTAGCAGATAACTGGGACAAAGACCAAATTATGCAAACCAATTTTCGGATATATGTTGGGCAGAGAGATAGTGAATAAAACTTTTACATGCAGCCAAATCCTTGCTGAGTCATTTTATTTATCAAGGCCAGACTTCCACTGGATCAAGGAAGGCTTTTATGTCAATACCAATTATACAATCAAAAGTTCAATAATAGAAATATTTAAAAAAATCTTTTAAATGGGTCTGATTACTGTTTCATAGGAACAAACAATTGAAAGTTCTGATTTGATTGGATAGGTCTACCATGATTATAGAGGACAAGCAAATAGAATTTTTACTAGGCTTTCATTTAACATATTCCAATTTCTGTCAAAAATAAATCAGATTCAATTTTATTTGCTACACTCATTTACACAAACCAATCTATTACTATCCTTTAGGTAAGGATCTAGATAAGGGACCTAAGAACCACAAACCCTACTTGTTCCTTCTTTTTATTATTACTGATAAGAATATATAAACCGATTCTAAGATGTGTCGAGCTCAGCCAATAATTAAAAACAAGTATCTTTCTGAAGTGAAACAATAGTAATTTTATCATCTGCTGGATGAAGAGTGCATGGAGAGTCAGTTTCGGTCGTCTCCATGCAAATAAGCACTGAACAGTAATTTTCGTTTGTAGTGCTATATTATTTACCAGTTCTGGGGATACTTGTAATTCATGCGGTAGATAACTAGAGCATTATGTTCTTTTAAATACCATTAAAAAAGAACAGGTGCAGCTTCTGAACACTCAGGACAATAAGCTCATCTGTGTTTAGAGCAGCAAGCCTCAGGTGAAGAATGAGAATGCAATTGACATGATGAAGACTTTTAAACTGTAGATAATGTTAGCAAACAAAAGGGTTTTTCGCTGCCTCGTTAGCACTCCTTCTTAGTCCCCCTAGCATTTTCTCCCCAAAGTCACACAGGATTTATAGCAACGTGGTTCCATTAACTCCACAGACATGAATGAGTAACACAGAGAACTCTATTTGCCCATTACACTTCTAAAATCAAGAGCGAATGACGGGTAAACAATGAGAGTAAGCAGGTGAATCAGACAGGCAGTCCTAATTTTAAAATGACATGGTGCACAAAATTCTGTTCTTTGGAGAAAAATCCCTTACACATTTCCTATCTACTGGGGAGGCACGATTTATCTTCTGGATTTCTGAGTACAGATCTCAGAGCGACTGTGCTCACACATGGGAGTTGCCAAGCATGGGAAAATGGTGCGGTAAGAAAGCAGATCTTCAGCAAAGAGTTCTGGAAGCCTGTCCGGACACCGATTCCACTTCTGTTGTCAAGGTTTCTGTCTGAGTTTAGACATGTTACTTAATCTTCCTAGTGTGCAGGTTTGTCTGAGCAAATAAAAGAGTTGGCTCAGATCTTTTAGCTGTTTGACTGTAGGTGTGATTTTTTTCCTTAAAAACAAAAACACAAAACAAAAAAAAAAAAACCTTTCTGTGCCTTTTCCCAGCTGTGCTGCCCCGTCTTTGAGCTACCCTTTGTGCAATCAGGAGTCTAAACCAGCCAAACTCCATGTCCCCTTTTTGGCATGTTAGTTTGTTTCACTTAATGTCTGTCTTCAAAATATTTTTGACACCTTCTTGTGAAAGAACAAGTTAATTAACTTGATTTAGTGACCTCAGCCCTTTGAAGCTGCTTTCATTTATCCTAAACGTTATTGTAATCATCTCAAGAGAAGGAAAAAAAATGTGCTGTGAGAGTTCTGAGCATCGCAGGCAAAGGACCTTTGCTGCCAAAAATACTTCCCTTCGACCTCGTATTGTTGAGCACTTACTACATTCGAGACACTGTTCTAGGAGAACCACAAGTATTATCCTAACTTTCTCAACGACTCTAAAGTTAGCATGGCATTTTTGAGGGGCCACCAGGAAGGAACTGTACAGGGAAGGGTGCTACTTCCCAAGCAGGTTTGCATCCAGGTGTGGTGTGACCTTGTAACAGGTTCCTGAAGTAGGAATGGAAGAGAGAACTACTGATCTAGAATCTTAAGAAGAAAAGGATGCTTCACACACCCCACTCACCTTAATGGGCTGGATATTGATATTCCCAGTAACCCTGGAAGCTATTCATGGAAAATGCAAAGACTCCGTAAGTCGGGATCCCTGAATGATTAGGTGGCATTAACTCACATGTTCCTATGCCAGTAAAATCCTCTTTTCCATCCCCTACCAACGTAGAACTGCCTTGGGTTCTTTCAGTGAAGGAAAAACAAATCTCTCTTGTATTTGCTGATTACGTATTTCGTGCCTCTTTGTTCTCTTAGCTTGTCCTAACTAGTATAGATAGATATTACTATCCTCACTTTATCAAGGATGAACCTGAGACCAAGAGTTGTTAGGATGCTTGCCTCAGATGACAAAGTAAACATGTAGAAGCTGTCCAAATCCAGAATTTTGCCACCAAAAGCGGTGCAAAATGTCTTCACTCACAGGGAAATGGATAGGAAATGTGTTGACTCGTGTAAACAGCACTAGAGATTGATGAGGTCAGATCTTGAGATTAGCTAGACGTGTATCATCTCTTTGAAACTCCCTGAAATGGTAACAGTGAAACAGAAGACAACATCTACTTCAACTACCATGGCTATTTTAGGTCAGTAAACCCTCTATCTTCAACCCCGATGCCGAGCTAGAAGTCAGCATCTTTCTAATTACTTCTGTTGTCCCACCTCCCCAAAGAACCATTCCATCACCAAGGTCGGTCTATTCTCTTCCTTAAAAATGTCTCCTAGACAAAAAAAAAAAAAAAAAAAAAAAGGAGTTCCCGTCGTGGCGCAGTGGTTAGCAAATCCGACTAGGAACCATGAGGTTGCGGGTTCGGTCCCTGCCCTTGCTCAGTGGGTTAACGATCCGGCGTTGCCATGAGCTGTGGTGTAGGTTGCAGACGCGGCTCGGATCCCGCGTTGCTGTGGCTCTGGCGTAGGCCGGTGGCTACAGCTCCGATTCAACCCCTAGCCTGGGAACCTCCATATGCCGCGGGAGCGGCCCAAGAAATAGCAGCAACAACAACAACAATAAAAAGACAAAAAAAAATGTCTCGTATTTATCCCCCTTTTCCGTGACAATATTTGTCATGTTTTGTCTGGATATCCCCTGACTCTAATGTCAGCCTCTTTTATCCAACTTTCATACTATTTCCAAAGTGAGCTATCAAATGATTCAATCTAGTAGTCCCATACTCCGGCTCAAGGAGTCAATTGCTCCAGATGGTAGGCTTATAAAACTCTCTATGAGCTTGCCCCATTTACAAGTTCATTTTCGCTTACCCTCTTTCTTCCTTTTAATTTTATGAGTCGGCAACTCTAACCTGCACTATATCTGGACATTTTTGGGCTGCGTATTCTGTACTGGTTATTTACAACTGCCTTTGGAGGTGCCAGTCATTTGTAATAGGTGTAATTGCGGGGATGACTGAAAAAGTATGCAAAATATACATCAAATTAACAGCAGCTAATGTGTTAAAGCAAATTTCCCACCTAGAAAGAATGCCTGTCACCTGCCCATGCTAATTGGTAGCATTCTGTAATGTGGACTTCATAAAGTACTCAGACCTATGTATTAAATTCTCCAGTGGCTAATACTCACAGATTTCTGAACACCCTTGCAGTGTCCATGCTTCTGCACACTGCATCTGATGCTCTTTCTCACTAGAACCACCTAAAGATAGGAGATTTTTCTGGCAAGTGCTTAACCAATCGCTCTTTACATCTTCACTCAAATTAAAACTTCATTGTGAACATTTTATGAGGTTAATTTTACCTTTGTTAATAGTATGCTTCCACTATGCAATATGTTCTTTTGTATCATACAGGGATGTGTGACCTCAGACATTTGAATTACATTACATTGATATTGTAATGGGATGTGTTTTAATACACCTGCGTTAGATTGTATTTTAAGTTTTTTGTATCATATTTTCTTTTTTACAATTGTAGCATAGGCCCTGATTACTCATTCCTTCCCATTTCCTTAGCAAAATGTTTAGCGCAAAGTAGAGAACTTAATTTTATTTACAGAATAAAAACCAGAACATAATAAACATATATCCTATTCAGAGATTTCAAGATATAAGGCTACATTATAACGTATGGGTTTTGTGGTGATTTAGAAATATATCTATAATTCTGTGACACTCCTTTTCTCAAGAAGTGGAGATTAATGATCTTAAAATCTTGAGTGTGGGCTAGACCTGCATATAAAAGGTAGAAAGTGAAGAAAGGGATTTTAACTTCTGAGAATAGGTCATAAAAAGTTTTGTGCTTTCTTCTTGCTCCCTTGAATCACTAACTGTGGGGGAAGGAAGAAGCCAGAAGGGGATTTAATGAACATGCTGCAGGTCCACCTGTCAGGGCACTAAGAACTCCTTCCAGTAGCCATGCTTGTGAGCCGTCTTGAGAGTATGTCCTCCAGCTCCAGTCAAGCCTTCAGATGACTGCAGCCTACCCTTCAATTGAATGAGAGACTAAGTGAAAACACCCAACTAAGATACTCCCAAAATTATGACTTGTAGAAATTATGAAAATATGGACTGTTTAAGCTGCTAGTTTTAGAGTTATTTGTTATGCAGCCATGGGTAATGAATATTTTATAGTTTATAATAAAACTATAAATGTATTCTGCAAGTAACTTGTGTTAGTTTAGGTGGGGGGCTTATCTTTATTCACATGACAAAAACATAATGTAATACAGTGTATTACACAGTGCTAAAATAATTACTTCCACAAGCATTTACCAAAAGAAAAAACCTACTGTGTCTTATTAAAAAATATAGATGGCTCAGCAGTTCTCTTCCTGCTCAGAGGAACTGTCCATAAATGAAAGGCACAACATGAAGTTGTGTGTTCACTGTGGCACAGAGTGTGGTCGTGGCAGTTAGAGACGGTGTGGGTGCAAATCCCTCAGGAATGTATGGAAACAGTGCATGCACATTATAAAATACTCTGTGACAATTTGAAGTCACAACATATAGGTCCAGGAAAACACATTGATTTACAAATGCGTTTTGTGAAAAAAGGTAAGAAACAAAATGCATGATACAGTGAATGCAAATTACATATGCATCCATGAATATCATCACTACATATTTTATAATGACATAGCCCCTTTAATGACACATATCAAGTCCAACAGAGTGGGTATCTAGGAGAATGGCAGTGGGGATAAAGAATGAAAAAACCCCACATAATACAGGTATACATAAATTTAGACCAGGTCTTGGCACAGAAAGAAAATTAAACTATGAGCTGTATGAATGATTAGCTCAAATCTCTGTACCTAAGTCCCATAAAAACCAAACTGAACAGATAAACAAAAACTATCTACACTCTTTCGTGTACTGGAGGATTAAGAATACGACAGTGAAAAAGAAACACGGTCTCCTTGTGGATTTACTTCTCAATAAATAAGTGCAACAGTAACAAACAGGAAATATTAAATAAGTCTACATGCTATGAAAAATTAACAGTGTGATGTGTTAGCATATAAGGCACAAGGGCTACTGCGGGAAGGGACCCTTGCCAGAAGCCTCTCTGTGGAGGTGATATTTGCATGGAGAGCTGAATGTTTAGAATTCACTATCTTGGCAAAGCTGAGCAAAGGATATGTATTCCAGGCAGAGTGCAGGTGCTTTGGCTTGGCACGAAAGGGGCAACAAAGATGGGCGTGGCTGCGACGTAACGAGTTCGTGGAGAGTGACAAAACGGGCCAGACCAGATAGGATTGTGTTAATCTTTGGAGGCAGATTTGGATTACAGCCTTAGAGTGAAATGGAAAGCAGGCAAGGAAACACATTGACAAAGAAAAGCATCCTGACTGTTGTGTGGAGAGTGAATTTAAAGACAGATGAAGGCAGACGTGGAAATGAGGCAGAGCAGTTCCGATACCACTGCTATCGCAGTGATTCTGGAAGATGCGATGGTCGCTTAGGCAGTGGTGGGAGAAGGAGGGCTAGAGGGACCTTGATAAAGGGACCGTAGAGGATTGGAAGAAAGCTCACAAGACTCGCTACTGGAAGGCATGCATAGTGTGGAGCAAAGAGAGAAAACGAGGGTGACTCCTCTGTTTCTCATTTGAGCAGCTAAGTGGCTGGGGACATTGCAGTCCAGATAAGGACCAGGTGTCATAGGTCAGTGTGGGGTTCAAGGAATCTTTTGACTATTGGGTCACTTACCTTAAATCAGACACTGAAGCATGAACATAGTTGAGAAGTAAACTGTGAAACTGTATATATATTCAAAAATGAATATAACTTAAAGGTCCCTCTGTGAACCTGAATAGAGTTCTCAGTACATTTACGGGAGTGAGACATCCCTCCTGCCTCCTCCCACGGTTACAATATGTGGGATTTCAGATTACAAGCTTGAATACCGCAAGTCCTGGGTTCTCCTCAGCTCGGTCTCTTGCTAGCTCTTGGCTCTCAGATAAGACGATGACCTCCGTTTGACTCCTTTTCCTCACCGGTCAGTGGGGATAATAATAGTACCTCCCCTGAGGAGTATGCAAGCTAAGGCAGCAAGAGAACTTGGCACAGTGCTCGGTACAGAGAAGCTCCTCCATCCTGTGCCTCTCAAAAACAATGCATAAATCCTAAGTAGATTATTTTCCCTTTCCTAAAAGATCTATTTTCCTAGGTGAAATTGTTGTAATGCTCATCTTCTCTGTTCTAGAAAACATGCTAAATGTTGAGGACAAATATTGAGTCCAGTAATGAATGGTTCTCACCATTTAGACACTTATCTAACAAGAAAGACGTTACTCGAATAATCACATAAATATCAATATAACATTACATTTGTGACAGGTGCAAAAAGTACACGTAGATGGTGCTAGGGGAGCGGGGCAGGGAGATGGGTGTGAAGGTGCCATGTCCAAGGAATGGATGTGCAAAGACTCAGCGTTGAGCATGAGTGTCCAAGGTTGGCTGGGGCTGGTTGTGATCAGGAGGAGGCTTCAGACATAGGCGGGGGTTATACAAACCAAGCGGGCCAGAGGAGAGATTTCAATTTTATCCCGGAGCAAGTGGGTGGGAATGCAATTACATGATCTGATTTATAAGATTATAATGTATATTTTAGCTGATGCTTTTTGAGAAGGGTATTTAATTTGCATAATGCTCACAAATTAAATAAACAAGCAATGATGAAGTGCCAATAATTAGGAAAACTTGGTCCTGGAGAGCTGGAGCATGAGCTTTAGGGCAGGGCATCAGTTCTCTGGAGGAAACTACGAAAAAGCTGGACATGGGGAGTGTCGGAGGCACTCCCTATTGCAAGTTTAGTGGCATGGAGCACATGCTTTCATCCCCATGGAATTCAGGGAAGAGCCGACATCTGGAGTGGCAAATGAAGATATGTCAATTAGCATCAAATGTGGTTGTCAAGGCTTAGTTTGGTAAAATTCTGGCCTTGTTTAAATTTAAATCTTTCTAAGAACTGACATGGTCTTTCTTGAATTAATCTCCACAAGGCACTATAGTATTTGTCATTAGAAATGCATCTTATGTGACTTAATCCATAAGAGCTGCCATGAAAAATTCTCAATTTAAATTGAGAATCGATAATGCTGCCATTATAGAATATTTAAATGAAATGTCTTTAATAAGATACGCATTTTGTTTAAGGTTCTTCATAAAGCACTTTTATGGAAAAGCTTCTGGGGATGTTCCAGGTTTCAATCATGCTTTGATGCTTTTTTCATCATAGAACTTGGAGTTCTTTCGTTTTAGTCCTATGAAGATGGCACTTTGTTTCCAAACTTTTTGGAAATGTGTTGTTATTTTTAATGTGGTTGTACTTAATTGTTGTATGCATTCGTATGAAGGGGCATCAGAAAGCACTTTTGGAAATTAAGGTCATCTTGTAGGAGTAACTGGAAATTATAAGTTTGTATACTTTGCATTCCCTGGAGACAGCACTTGCCATACTGATTACAAAAATGCTGGCATTTCATATAATGACCAATGGTATTTGCATCTCACATTTTGATTTTAGATTATAGCTCCAAGATAAGCAAGAGTGTCAATGCAGTCACCACAAATTGTGATTATGGAAAAGAATAGATTATCAGTTATAAATAAATGATTAATTGATTCTACCTTAGTTTGTATTCTTCATTTGATTTGAATGTTTTAGAATATTTATAAGTGAAAATGGTAAGACAAGATTCAATATATGCCATTACAGCCTATTTTGTTAAAATGTCTGTATATTTCTCTAATTCTAGTGTCTCTACACCAGTATATAAACGTATAAAACAATAAAATAGTATCCCCATTACTATAATAGCTAGCTTCTTGCAGAACAAAATTACCACCAAATGCACTAAAAATTAAGCCCAGAAATAATGACAATTAAGACAGATATACACACATGTACATGTGTCTGTGTGTGTGCGTGTGTGTGTGTGTGTATATAAATCTTCTATCCATTCAATTAAAACAAGGGGCATATACCTTATGTTTCTGTCTTTTTAAAGATAAGAGAACATTCTGTGATGAAGATCCTAGTATAATGCTAGTGTAATGCAATCTTATTAAAATAATGTTATAATATATAATATAATAATATTATAATCTGAAATATCCAAAATATGATATTTGTACCATTTTCCATTTCCTTTAGCTTTCATTTAAATTAAAAATATATATAATTTGTTTTTATTGAGGTCTGATAACCTCAATTTATCAGACTCAAAGGGAGTTTCAAAAACAATGACTTAATCAGCAATATAGTCAAAGGTCCAATAAGCGTTGTTTAGCAAAAATCACCATCTTTTGGACATACATTCGGCCATCTAACTTGTCAATTCTGTCAATGTCAGATGGATTCTTTCTTTCCTATTCCCATTGGCAGTGCACTAGTTGTAGGTTTTATCTAACACATTACTCGAGTACACTTTTAACATTTCTTCCTATCTCCTCTTTTTGAATAATTTCATTTATTGAAATATTTAACTTCATAAGATAATGCTTCATTCATTATTGTCATCATTGAAATTTTAATTAGCATGAGTTTACAGTTTCAATATATTTACGAGTTTTGCTCTATTCCATCATCTAAATTCATTTTTAGATATCATGTACCTTTTCGTATAATCTACATGAGTCCTATAATTTGAGGAGAATAATTATCCCTATCTCAATTTTTACTGATAAATAAATGTTTAAAGACCTGTCCAAAACACTAGTAGAAAGCAAATTTAAGAACAGAAGAACCACGGAAGAAGTGTTCACGGAATAATCATGGCCACCAATTACTGAACACTTGCTCTGTATCACACATTTATTAAACACTTTACTTTCAAAAAATAATTTAATTAGGTCAACTCCAAATAAAATGTGTATTTATATAAAGTGCCTGTAAATGATTGGTATATAGTAAACACTCGATAAAATTGAGCTATTATTCTAAACCCTCACAATATCTAGATGAGCAGATTTGACTCTTCCCCAGTTAGTGTTTGAGAACCCTTCTCTCAATGAAGACAGCTAAGCATACTACTGACTAATGAGGCAAAAGGTTCTTGCATAAATTAAGAACCAAAGAATGAAATTATTGATTTTTCAGTTCAGACATTGAACAAGCATTATCAAGATGTATGTGTGAGACAGAAAATGATTTGGAACCCCATCCCAGAGGAGAAAATTGGAGGAAAACCCAGAGCTCAGATGTTGGTCCCTTCCCATGCTCTGTCCCCTGTGTAGAGCTACATTGGTGGGGGCTTGTAATGGAAACCTAGTGAAGCTTAGGGATCAGTGCAAAGGGAGCCAGCTGTTCATTTGCCCACCTGCAGAACTCTGTCTTGCAATATAGAGGCTATAGAGAGAAAGATGGAAATCCCAAAGTCTGGCAGAACACCCAATTCCTTCTTTGGACTGAGAAGGTCAAAGGAAGGACACAATATCTACATGGCCTGAATGGAAAGATGAGGAAGATGCAGTGAAGACAGGAGATGAGTCAACCAGAGCTGGTGTCTAAATCACATACCCCTCAAAGGAGCACCTTGGACAGACAAATGAAGCTGGGGTTCCACCAAATGGCCATTTATACCTGAGAGGGACTTAGAAAACCCATGTTAGGTTTGGTATCTACCCAAGTGTGAAGGAGAAGGAAAAAACAAAATCCTAAAGAGATGATCTTAAAATTGAATGGGATGAAAATACAGACCAGAGTTGACCATGGAACTTCTGCATTCAATAAAAGCGATGGATCAATGTCAAAAGACTTCATCATAGGAAAAAAAGTGCTCTTTTTTTTTCACATCTGAGGATCTGATTATCAAAGTAATGCTATGCCTTATTTTACTTATATTTTAATATGAAGCAAATCATGCAAAATCTTCTCATAGGAAATAGCACTAAAATGAAAGGTGGGTAGGGGACTTAAGGAAAATAATAAACATTTTTGAGTTACTATAAAAAAATGAGGTCTATGCCAATTAATTGTTAAATGATATCTAGAGTCCATATAAGCCAGATCTGCAACCTTATAGCAGGTGAAATAAGCCCACCCCGTGAAGATTTTCTCCAGGCAATAAGTGTAGAACATTATCCATCTCTTTTTATATCCAGTATTGCATCTATTGTAACTGTGTACTCAATGTTCATTATAAGGGCTCCACAATAGGTAAGACACAATCCTTGTCTCAGAGGGATTCAGTATCTGTTGGAAAGACAGACACATAAGCAAATAAATATAAGAAAAATGTCATAACTCTTAAGTGAGGAATGAAGAGCACAGAAAGGCCATTCTTAACATGCTGGAGAGAAAGGCGGTTAAGAGAAATTTTCAGGAAAGGAGGCAGTATTTCAACTAAGTCTCGATAGCTATGTAGAAATTTACCAAGCAAATAAGGAGAAGCAGCAGAGTAAAAACATTAGGAAAAGAATATCCAAGTTGGGCTCACTTAAGCATTTTGTATGTTGTTCTACATGGCAGAAGCATTTCTATACTTAAACTTTATTTTTTTCAAGTGTTGTTTGTATTGCTGTAACCCTATATGAACATTTTCGTTAATGTTTAAAAACCATATTGATTGGCATTTTAAAATGTACTTATATTAGTCTAAAATGAAGACTCACGTAGGTTAAAATTGTAAAATTTACTCCTATATTTGATACTATCATCGATATTATGTGTTTATTGTTGGTCTTGGGGTCATCTGCCATGAAAAAGTAATTTATCTGGGTGTTTTTATACCCACATCATATAAAAGTGTGCCAGACCCAAGAGTATATACACACATATAAACGTATTCTTAACTATTGACTTTACCACATACCTAAAAGTTAATTTGAGATTAAAAAAAAAGTTAATTTTATTTACTAAAACCAGAAATTTTAGTGCCAGACATAATTTAGTTTTGATATTTTCTCAACATCACAACAAGCCTTTTCTAAATTAAAATGCTGAAATCAAAGCTGAAGGGTATGTTTTCAAACTGGGTGAGAAGAAGTGAACTGTATTTCAAAACAACACTTACATGTCGAGTCAGTCACACGATTCAGGGAATAACAAAATTAGCATTCCGTGGATTCATTCATCAGACAGTACTGGTTGCCTCTTTACCCACATACTGTAAAGCTATTCATACCAGCAGCTTAAAACATTTAAGTTTGCCAAGTTTCACAGGTGTCTCCTGAAGAGAATGCCCCTATAGTCTGCCACTCCCTTATAAAGGACAAATCTCTATTCACAAGAAGGGGAAACTTACAGAGGGGCTATTTTTCAAAATCTTTGAAGCCAGTTCAATCTGGAATTTGAGCAGTTGTACCTCCTCTTAACAACAGGTGCAGAATGATACACTGGCTCTCTTATAAATATTCTTGAAAGGGTCTCTTCGCTTCAGCATTTTAATGCCATGTTGCTTCAAATGAGGCCAGCTTTTCACAGGTCTCCTAATCTAAATGCACCAATTCTTCCATACTGTACCTAATTCATTTTACTAATGAAAATATCCAATGTCAACTGGTTTGTGTCTCCTGTGCAAATTTTGCTATTAAGATATTAATATCTTTTATAGATTTGATGCTTCCTACATTAAAAAAAAACCATTTATTCATCTATACTAAATTGCTATACCTCTTGGTTATTTTCCAGTAATAAAGAAGATTTTATGCCTTGCATTTAAATGCACGCCATTTTGATTGAGACTGGAATTTGGAGATGATTGTCAAATGTTAGAGAAAATTGCAGAGACATTAAGTCTATTCTAGACTTATCACCATTTTCTAACTGTGTAATCTTTTGAATATTCTTTAACATTTTAATCTTCATTTTCCCTATCTGTAAAACAGAATAATAAATCCTCCCTTACATGACTTGTATATTTTAAAGAGTTTTTGGAAGGATTGAAAATAATATCAGTCATTAAAAATATGCATATATAAGCTTAAAAATGTAAGAAATCAACATAAAACCAAGTATAAAAAGGGAAAATCAAGCATAAAATATAAAAGACTTCTTTCCCAGAGGAATACTTTGTAGAAAATCTTTTCAACCTTTTTGTTGGACAAAGATTTCTTACAACTTGAAAGTGCTAACTATAGAACAAAATCATCAATAAATCGATTTCAACAAGATTTTTAAAAATCTCCTCTTCAAAGGACACCATTAAGAAAATGAAATAGCAGGACACATGCTGGGGGAATATATTTGAAATTCCTGTGTCAGAGAAAATACTTGTATTATAACATACAAAGAATTATTAGAAGTCAATAATAAGAAAATGAAATACTTGATAAAGTGAACAAAACATTTGAACACTCATTTCACAAAACATGCTGTATGAATAGTCAATAAGCATCTGAGATGATACTTAACCTAATTTGTTATGAGGAAATAAAACATTTGGTAGCATTCCAATAAGAAATGAGAAAACCGAGAATTTAAATCTGGCTGGGACTAAGGGCAGAACTAAGAAATATTTTAATTTTTATATGGTTGGCTTTGGGAAAGAAATTACAGAATTCATCCTTTTGGTTTTTTTCATGAAAGATACCATCTGAAAAACTGCAATGACCTTAGACACAAATTTGAGTGGGTTTTTGTTTTTACTTTAATAACATTTAACAGTTTAATAGTTTCTGAGAGGACAACCTCTCAAAAATATTTTTGTACTGGGGAAAATGTAACTTCCAAGTGGAATTTTTATAATATGGTATTGAAGTATTCTTGAGATAATTTAACTATCAAAATGCTCACTTTCTGCTTCAGGAATAAATTTTATTAGAAAAGAAAAGAATGTAATTTTCTCTTTTTTTGTGGTATCTTTGTCTGGTTTTCATATCAGGATGATGGTAGCCTCATAAAATGAGCTTGGGAGTCTTCCTTCCTCTGCTATTTTTTGAAAGAGTTTCTTCTCTGAATGTTTGACAGAATTTACCTGTGTAGCCATCAGGTCCTGGACTTTTGTTTTTTGGAAGGTTTTTAATCACATGTTCAGTTTCAGTACTTGTGATTGGTTTGTTCTTATTTTCACTTTCTTCCTGGTTCAGTATTGGTACACTGTACCTTTGTAAGAATCTGTCCATTTATTCTAGGTTGTGCATTTTATCAGCATATAGTTGCTTATAGTAGTTTCTTATGATCCTTTGTACTTCTGTGGTGTCAGGTGTAATTTCTCCTTCTTCATTTCTAATTTTATTGATTTAAGCCCTCTCCTTTTTTTTTTCTGGATGAGTCTGGGTAAAGGTTTATCAATTTTGTTCATCTTTTCAAAGAACCAATGGTTTCATTGATCTTCTCTATTGTTTTCTTTGTCTCTGTTTCATTTATTTCAACAGCTGACGTCATTCTCAATGGTGAAAAATTGAAAACATTTCCACTAAGATCAGGAACAAGACAAAGATGTCCATTTTCACCACTATTGTTCAACATAGTTTTGGAAGTCCTAGCCACAGCAAAGAAATAAAAGGAATCCAAAGAAAAGAAATGAAAGGAATCCAAATTGGAGAAGAAGAAGTAAAACTACCACTGTTTGCAGATGACATGATACTACACTTAGAAAACCCTAAAGACAGTACCAGAAAACTTTTAAAACTCCTCAATGAATTTATCAAAGTTGAAGGCTACAAAATTAATACACAGAAATCAATGGAATACCATTTAGCCTTGAAAAGGGAAAATAGATTCAGTCATTTGCAACATGGATGAATCTGGAGGGTATTATGCTAAGTGAAATAAGCCAGACAGAGAAAGAGAATTACTAAATGGTATCATTGTTATGTGAAGTCTTACATGTATCTATGAGTACACATATGTATGTAACTCATAGATTTGAAGAATAGAATGGTTGTTGCCAGGGATTAGGGCAAGGGAGAAATGAAAACAGGTTAGACAAAGGGTACAAACTTTCAGTTACAAGAAGAATAAGGTCTGAGGATTTAATATATAACATGATGACTATAGTTGGTGATTCAGTATTGTAAAATAGAAGTTTGCTGAGAGACTAGAATGTAAGTGTTCTCACCAAAAAAGAAAAAAAGTAAATACAATAATAAGGTTGTGTATATGTTAATTAACTTGGTGATGAGAGTTTTTCCCAGTGTCTACCAAATGTTCACACTGTATACTTCAAATGTATTACAGTTTTATATATATATATATATATATATATATATATATTAATTACAGTTTTGTCAATTATACCTTAAAAAAAAGAAGAAAGGGAGGGAGGAAGAATGGTAAGAAGGAAAGAAAGAAGAAAGGAAAGGAAAGGAAGAGAGCTAGTCAAGACTTGTAGCTGAAAATAAGAAACCAAATACATCTTTTCCCCAAGGTAGCCTGAAGAAGCGTTCTTGACTGCGCATACAAGCTGGACCAGCAGCCCTTTGTGGATATAGGAACAACAGCAGAAATCCTGAGGGTGGTGCTTCAACAAGGAACATCCCTAACACTGAGATAGTCCTCCACCTGACAAATGCACACTTTTATAGATATCCTAGCGCTGAATTCGACATCTTTAATGAAGAGCACTGCATGGATACCAGCGAACCAGAATAAATCCCCAGCAGATAATAATGGACCTGGGTCACTCTGCCAGAGTGTTCTGACTGCAGCTGAACATCAGAACTGAGGCGAACTTGTGACTCTTTTAAGTCCTTTTAGTCAAAAGTCAAGGTGATAGCTAAGGAATATCCCTTTAAGAAGTGATAATTGGGCGACAAAATTTTAGAATTAACAGTCCCTAAAGAGTATATTACAAACAGTTAATTGCCTGAACATCACATAGGTGTGAGCATTTAAAACTTTGCTAAAGATACTATGAATGAACGAAGGGCCTTAAAGCCTCATATGTTTAAGTAAGAAGAATGACGCCCAGTTGGTCTGTTCGGGTGTCAATGTTCCATAAAAACAAATAGGAGCTTTTTAGGGGGCAAAATGTCATCACCACTTGTTGCATAGGATTCTTCAAGAGATAGCAGAGAAATATCAATTAATTTATAGTCATAGAAGCCACAAATATGCATCAGGTACATTCCAGGAAATTTCATATGAATCAACAACTTTTGAAACACGGAAGTTTTTTTTCCCCCCTGTATTAAAGGGCCTCATAGGTAGTGTCTACACCTAATGCACAAATAAAAGAATAAAGTGGTATCCACAGCACCCACACTGCAATCGTGAATGTCCATCTATTATAAAACAAAGTGAGGACCCTTGGAGAGGAGAAGGTTCTAAGTGTGATTCCAAGTTTGGGGCATGGAAAGCGATGATGGGTCCGGAGTACCACGAAAGCATAATGACATCACGTGTGATAACACCGGAGACGTTGGCATCCTAAGGGAACTGCAATGCAATATTGCGTAGCCTTTCCTCCAGGTGGTCGTTTTACTTCTAGAAAAATATTTTATCTTTTGTATAATTAAATTAGACATTGAAGCATATTCATCTATAGGTTCCATTCATCTACAGGTTCTATTACTTTTTTTTCACATTAAAGTTGTGTGGGCTTTATAAAACACGTTGCCTTCCAGAGTTGCCTGTGGTTTGGAAAAAACAAATAACACACCTTTTCTAGTCTTTAAAGGTTGGGGAAATGCTGCCTGTGAACATAGTGTATCTTGATGCTTTGCCAACTGGCCATTTTACCGCCTTTCCCTGATGTCTGCCATCTGACCCCACCCCTTACTTCTGACCACATTACCTGTTTATTATCTCCTGGCTCAATCCTTTCTAGCCCCTGGGCTCCCCCAAAATTTCTTCCACACTGGACTCCATTGCAGCTCAGGGTGCTGTCCTTGCTATTCGCTCCAGCTGTAATTTTCTCTCCCCCAGATATTAACATGGCTTACCATTCTCTCACCTCCTTCAAGTCTATGCTGACAACGCCAGGGAAAATAACACACACACACACAAAAGCAAGCACCATCTTTGAAACTATCGCCCTTTCTGGTTTATTTTTCTCCTCAACCCTCATGACCTTCTATAATGACATATAATTTATCTGTTTAGTTTCCTTCTGACCCCACTAAAACATTAAGTCCAAGTTTCCAGGAAAAAAATAAATAAATACATTTTATTTTGCAGATTGATGCATCTCTGGCTCCTACAAATGACATTCAATATTTATTTGTTGAATGAACAAAATAAATGGTTACAGGTTCTAAGTAATGCTAGTTTTTAATTTTTTTCTTCTTTAATATGTAAGGCATTTAAACCAATAATTTTTACTCTGAGTCCAGAATTTGTTATGTTCTAATAGGTATTGCTATGAAATCTTCTTTCTCTTAATGCATTCCAGAATTTGCAATTCCCCTTTGGATTTTCTTTGATCCAAGGACTATGAGGGGTGGATTTCTTAATTTCCTGTCAGATAACAGTTTCCTTTAAAAAACTTCACTTCAGAAATTTTATTTAAAATATTTAACCTATTAGATATGATTTTTAAATCATAATTTAAAAATGGCCTAGTAAGTCTCTGTTTTTTAAGTTAAGATCAGAAAATTAATGTAACTTTACACTGGGTGTGCTTGCATGCATTCTCCCCCCCGCCCCGATTGCTACAATCATAAAGCAAATTGTTACATATACCTGAGACTATTTCTATACTTTACGGTATTTTCTTTTCTACTTAATGACTGTAACATCCTCATCTTCACCATCAGTACCATTATCAAAGGGATAGGTTTTGAGGGGTTTAATAAAATATTGAGACGTTGCATATATAAGCCAGTTTAATTCTCATAATACTTTTATAAGGTAGGTTCTTTTATTACCCACACATTATAGTTAGAAAACTGAGACAATCAGAGAGAAAGTGATTTCTTGTGGCTACTCAGTAGCACAGTCAGGACACTTTAAAAACAGTATCCTATTTCTTTAGAATATATTTTAATATTTACTGATGCTTGTCTCCTATCATTGTCCCTTGTTAAAATATTTTCCACTTTTGCTTAACTTGTTTCTTCCAGATAAATTTTCAGTAATGATGCATTAAACATTATTTTATGGGAAAAGAGTATTTTTATAAGATTTTTTCCATTCAGAAACATGGCTAAGCTCTTCATTTATTCACAACTTCCCTTCATATCCTAATATGATATTCTCTTACTAACTTTGCTCATTTATTATTAGGCTAATGATTTTTAATTTTACTATCTTGTAACTAGCAGATTAAGTCGTTTGAACATTGTGTACGTTTGGTTTTATGTTCTACTCTAGTTGATTCTCTGGAAGATTTTTAGATAAATAATCATACCATCTACAACTAATAATCATACATTCTTTTAAATATTAATACCTCTATTTTTGCTAATTCCATATTCAGGCTTTATTTTACTAGCAGAAGTTCCTAGACAAGAGTAAATAATAAAAGCAATAGCAGGCATTCTTTTCTTGGTCTGAAATCTAAAGGTAATTTTTTTTTAATTTTAGGAAAAAGTTTACATACCTTCTTAAATTAATCATTCTATTAATCTCAATTTAATAAGTAATATTTTCATGAAAAAACATTTGGAGATTACAATATCTGAGGCATTGCATGGAGTCATATTTTTTTTTGTTTCCTGTTATATAGGAAACCACCTGATTAGGCCTCAAATTCTTGAGTCACTATTTTTCTTCTCAAAATGCCACTGATTGATCTTCCATGCTTTAGTATTTTAGCACTGCACATTAATTTTTTTTCCCATGCTCACTAGGTTACATTGCCAGTGAAGAAATATATATAAAAAAAACCACTTTTGCTGTCGCAGTCTTGGAAAAAAAGAAAAGCCGCAAGTGGGCTTCCCTCTTGTAGTTAGAGTGGCTTGTTGCATTTGGTTTTACGTAAGTACAGTTTATGGTATCCTGACAAGGTGCCCGTTCCTCTGGCTCTCTCCAGGGGAAGCATGATAGACACTAAAGTAGCACTGGGAACTCTGTCTAGTCAATTCTGATGGAACACGTAATGTGAGAAAAAAGAATGTATACACGTAAGTGGAACTGGGTCACCATGCTGTACAGTAGAAAAAAAAATAATATATATATATAAAGAAATAAAAATTAAAAAAAAAATAAGAAGCTAAACTGTGATCCAGAAAGAGTCTCTAGCTGTGTCTGCCTTTAGTTACCCACATCTGGAGATGAAGAAGCCTTGATCTGAGATAAACCAATGATGTGGCTGTCATCCTGGGAGGCAGCGGGGGGGATGGACCATGATGATGGGGTGCACGGCTTTGCCTTTTCTTTTGCATCCGTGCATACAATAGGTTGGCTCTTAAAGGAGACAAATCTTAAAACTCGCCACAGCACTAGGAAGAACTGACATGGACTGGCTAAAAACGACTGACCCGAATTCAGAAGTCTCTACACAGCACCATCCTTCTTGACACATTTTGCTTGGTGCTGGGTCTTCTTTTCATCCAAATTCAGGTCTTATAAGAAAAGTGCCTTCCCACCCCACCCCTGCCCGTGTCTTCTCTCTGTCTCTCTCCCTCCTTCTTCCTCTTCTCCCTCAAATAGCTATCAGGTGTCTTTTTATGGAAATTCTATTATGCACTTTCCATGATTTTCATGTACATTTCTCTCCCCCCCAATAAATTACATCTTCCCATTATTTTTTTTTAAACTGTTATGACTCAGTTTCTTAAGAGTTTCTTCTATAAACCAATTCAGTTTTCTCTAACAGTCCACTGCCTTTCTTTTAGTTTTAAATTTCACAATCATAATTTTGAATCCCCACCAAACCTTTCTTATTTTCTGAGGATTCCGTTTCATGACTCCATGCTTTCGCATGGATTCAATAGCCTTTCAAATGCCTTAGCAGCTATGGATGAGCAGAAGCTGGGAGCCTTATTTTAACAAACACCACAAATTTGGGAAGCACCAGGGCTGTGGATTAAGAATCCAAGCTGTTTAGCCAAACTACCCGAGTTTGGATACTAGCTCTGCCATCACTAGTTTAATAATATTGTTGGTTATACTAATATTGAATAATATTGGGCAAATTGTTTAGATTATCTAGACTTCAGTTTCCTCAATTGGATTTTTTGAATAATAGCATTAACTCCCTTGTAACACTGTATTACATGAGCAAAAACAGGTAAAGCTCTTAGACGTGTTTGACTCATAATTTGTGCTTAGTACACAACGCTTCTCATTAGCATGTCAACCCCCAAATCATACCCCTTTATCATATTTTTGCGGCTCTGCAATAAGGGCTACGGAGGGAGGACACTCAATGTCTCTTCTATTTGCGACTAGGTCACTGTTTCACTCGAGTGTGGCAAACTGTGAAATGATCGGCTCTACCCTCATTCCTGTTTGTTTCCTGCAGGATATCTTTCAAATTCCACATTCTTGCATATTGACTGAATGCTTCCCTACCTTCAGGCAGTGGTTTTTCATTCATTTCAATGGGATTTTTGAAATGAAAATCATGTATTTAAATCATAATCATGTATTGTTGTTATGTTTTTAACATATGGTCAAGGGTGTTTTTGTGTGTGTGTATTTAGGAAGAGGCTACGCGCACACGTGCACACACACACACACATCCATTATATAAATATATATATATCCCTTAAAATTGGTAGCTTTTCTTTACATTCCATTTTGCTTCGAGATTGTTGACAAATGACGTTCTTGCTTGTATGAACTAATTTTACTTCAGATCAATACAAGATACTACCGGAGACTTGATCTTTTTCGTTTCCTTTTGGAAAGCTACATGAAGTCTTCCTGCTGGGTTTAACAGAACAACCACAACAAACTGACCTTCATTTTCTCCTGTGTTCTTTTGTCACATCGGTGTTCTTTTGTGTTGTTCTGTTTGCTGCTGTCTGAAGTGCATCTGGATTGTGAGATAGGGATTTTGATTTTAACTGGCATTGATTTTTGAAATGTATTCACTCACTTTTTAGCCTGTTGTGGCTGCCTCAGACGAAGTGCTTCAAAGGTTGTTTACCTGTTCCTTTTCCAGTGTTAGGGATTTAAACTAGTGTAGATCTTCGTAATATTTAGTTTTTTTCTTTTTTTAATCCTTGATTCAAAAAGCCATTTGCTTTTAGAAAGTGATGTTTTACTTTAATGTTTAAGGAAAAGAACTCTGGGTTTTGGTCACATACCATTTAATGACTTGCTCTATATGTGTGCCTGTATGTGCGTATATGTCAACATGGAAACATACATACATACACATGTGAGGAATACATGTAATAGAATACTGATGAAAGGAGGCAAGGAAGGCTACTTTGGTGCTTTGCTGTCCTCAGCAGAGAGATTATAAAATAAACTGAGTTTAAAGGTTGCAAAATAGAAACAGATTCAAGGATATAGAGAACAGACTTGTGGCTGCTGATGGGGGAGAAGGAGGGAGTGGGATGATTAGGGCGTTTGTGGTTGGTAGATGCAAAGTGTCGCATTTAGAATGGATAAGAAATGAAGTCCATTTGTACAGCACAGGGAACTAGAGCCAGTCTTTTGGGATAGAACATTATGGAAGATGAGATGAGAAAAGAATATATATATATATATATGTGTGTGTGTGTGTGTTTGTAAGTATGACCGGATCACTATGCTGTACAGCAGAAATTGACACAAAACTGTAAATCAACTATACTCTAACAAAAATTAAAAAAAAAAAACAAAAACGAGATTGCACATTGCCTCTACAAGTGTTACCAAATTAAGGGTAAAGGGATTAGGACAAATACTATTTTATCAATACATTTATGAGTGTCACTTTTAATATAACCTATTTCATCTCCACACATTGAAGCCTCCAGTATTATTCACACAAAAACTGAACTGCACATAAGAAAACACTTTGAGCGATATTCCTCTCTTATGTATACACTATTACGTTTTTTATAGAGTAAGACATTTGAAAATTCTGTTCTACTCTAAATCATGTCATGCCTACCTCATGTTTACTTCTGGCTACAACATTTAATGGAGCATTCAGGAGGAAAGTTTCATGGATAACATAATATTTCTGATTTACAGGTTGGGTTTCTTATTTGAGATAATAAAACCACCACAGCATCCTGAGAGTGGATGATGTTCTGCTTCCTATTTATTTTGGCAAAGTAAACATACATCCATTTATTCCATAAAATAAGTAAAAATTTTTAGAAGTGACTCAAACAGAAATTAGATTGATTCTCAACCCTGATTTAAATGTATGTAAAGTTTGTATGTACATCTATTCCAAGAGTTTTATTGTCAATAACATTATAAAATTTGGAGAAACATCTGTATCCTGAAATCTATATTGATTCCCACTTTATGCTCCACACATGGTTAACAATTGATGGCTAATATGATGTCAGCAAATAATCAGTTTATTTCCTTGTACTCCACAAGACTTATTTCCCTCCAAGATGTAACTTCGTATGCCAATTACCTGTCACAAGAAAGCCTGCATATAATACAACCCACCATCTCATGCAGGCTGCTAGGATGAAAATTGCCATGTTCAAGTTAAAAAAAAAAAAAAGAAATGTGACAAAAATGTGTTTTAGGAAAGAAATTGGCATTTGATTTGTAGGACCATTTCAAGCTATTCTTGTATAGAGATGAGATGAGTAATCTCCAAGTCTTTCTGAGAAAGTAATTAAAATAATCATTTGCCAAGAATTGATACCTAGCACTCAGAAACCATCTAAGGAGAAAGCAAAGAACTTCTAAAAATCATTTTCAGCTCAAAGTAATTATCAAATATTTTATGGTGACTGAGGCGATTACATTAGAACTGTAGACAATTCTAGAAGCTCTAAGGATGGGGTGAAAAATGGTGGTACAGTGTTTTTTCCAAGAGTGTACTTGGAGAAGTAAACAGGCATTGTAGGATGCAAAAGTGTTCTGGAAAATTCTAATTTTTAACAAATCTATTTTTTTCCTAATGGTAGGACATTATCAAATAGTTGGTATGCATGTGTACATTGTAAAAAGTTTAGATTAACTCTAGTCTCCAAATGTGCTTGACTATGGCTCTTTTAGGAAATGTGTGCTGATGTATTTATTTTAGAAACAAATATTAAGTTATTTTGTGGAACACAATGAAGGGCCATCATCAACTTAGAAGAAAATGAAGACTCAGAGCAGAACCATCGAAGTAACTTCTGTGGCATTAAACCTGCGGACAACATCAAATAAGCAGCTGATTCTGGGGAGGTCCCTTAGGGGCTCAGCAGGAACAAACCCGACCAATGCGTATCCGTGAGGATGCAGGTTTGATCCCTGGCCTCACTCAGTGGGTTAAATGATCCCGTGTTGTGTGGCTGTGGCTGTGGTGCAGGCCGGCAACTCCATCTCTGACTGGACCCCGGGTCTGGGAACTTCCATATGCGGTGCTGCAAGGGCAGCCCTAAAAAGACACACACACAGAAAAGAACCTGATTCTGATTGTTTATACAAAGTAACATTCCCTTGAAATAGTGCTGTAAAGTGCTGTGGGAGGGAGGGGCTTAAGATTCCACATGATGGACATTCTTTCCAAGACTCTATGAAGAGGACTTTTCTTTCAAGACAGTTAACTTAAATGTCAAGGTAGTTCTCTGGAGCTGTCTATATTGTTACTGTTGTCAAATCTGATGATTTAAGCCGGCACCTCCACTGAGGTATGGGAGCAAAAGTATTTGGGAACGACATGAACCCTTTCCTGCAAGACTGTTTTAATGCCAGGAAGATGGAATAGGAGGTACTGCAGTGACATGTGCAGAGTTAAACACATTAAAAAAAAGCAACACATCTCTCTTACTTGGAAGGTGTGTTATACTCAAGCCTATTCCCCTTGGTTCTTGGCTTCCTTTTCCTCAGGGCAGAAAATTAAAAAAAAAAAAAAATGAAAGGAAGGATAAGATAACACTACAAGGTATTTACTTTAACCTTAAAATGAACTGATAACTTTGCTCAATTTCACAAATGTATAAATAAATAAACACATACACATACATCCACAAAATTTCCAGAAGGAGCAGGGCCTTTTGATTCTGTTCAATATTATCAAAATCAGTTATCTGAAAGGAGAGCGTTTATGTTTGAATGTGGATCTCTTTCCTGTATAGATTGTGGGCTGTCAACAGCATTTAACAGACAAAATTTCAAGATGATAAGCTCTTTGATTGCTCCCCATGGCCTTTTATCCATGAAAAAAAGAAAAAAGAAGAAAAAAGCTAAGAAGAACAGGTACAGCTCAATAATCCTGTAAATTTTAATTTTAATTTATTATTTTTTGTACTCTGCCTAAAATGCCTCAAGTTGAAGCATTCTACGGCTATCACACCATTGATTTTAAAATCCAAAGAGCTTTTCATACCTAAGCATGAATTTGAATTCTTTTAAAGAATTATTTTCAGCTAACGTCTATTGAGATCGAATAAGCTGAAAAATCATGCAATGAGCCCTTCACTGAAGGTCGAAGTAGGAACATTATAGTTAAAAGATAAGGACATTTTCCAGCCAGGAGAGCTGAAACACAGGCCAGCTCGAGTTAGGTGAAAGGTGGTAGCATGGGAGGAAGAGCTACATTTGCTTATTTTGAAATGTGTTTGGAAGTGGCCCTGTACCAAGGATAACGGGGCACACCTAGCAAATTTTTTTTTTCTTCTTGAAAATTCATCTCACTGGCTTTCTGGAATCAGAATCCAGTTAAATTCGAATAGGAGTTATTCTATACAAGTAACTAAGTGTTTCTTACAGCATTCATTTTATTCTTACTCTGAAGCACTTGAAAACGCATTTGAAGATTATCACTAATAGATTAGAATTGACCTGTACTTAAAAATGTTTTTTTGTTTGGTACATGTTAAACAAGGGTTATGTAAGCACTGTCCACATGCTGGGTGCTTTTGTGATTGCTCTATTTTTCACATTTCTCAATAACACATTGAAGATGTCTAAATATTAAACCTGTTAAATTTACTGATCATTATTACTTAGCAAGTGCCTGTGAGTCATCACAGAGTGGGTGAAACATAAAAAATAATAAAACTTCTTTTGTAATGTAGAAATGGAAAGGAAACTAATACCCTCACTTTTCCATACAGTTTCATATAAAATCGCTCTCAGCAAATTCCCTTGTATTAATATATAAATGCCATTTTTAATTAAGTCACACATTCTGCAATATTAGAGGATTTGGAAGCCATACAGTAAGGTCCTTTTATTAGTTGGGATGCAAGTTTGGCTGCAGTAACATAAGCCAAATAATATTGGCGTAGAAAAACTGCAATTTCATCTTCTCTCAAATAAATGTACAAACAAACCATCAAGGACTTTTGAGCTCATTTCAAAGGGATTGGGCTTTGCAAAGTTTAATATGGCGTTTCATGTCATAATTTTTCCGTTGTAGCCATCACATCTGCATTCTAGCCAGGGAGAAGATCGATGGCAGGTGTTCCTCTTTCTTTAAGGTTCAATTCAGAAGCGTCATGCATTCCTTCCACTTACATCCTTTTGAGGCTAAGAGGGTGGTGCAGCCTGGGCTTTGCTGAAATCAGAGGTTGCATGAGGCAAGAAAGAGAAGGTGAGGAAGAAGGGACGTGCCCTGTGTGATAGCCTCGCGATTTGTCTTCCGGCCTAGCAGGTCCTTAAGGAGTTGAAATTGACCTAGAGCAACTTTCTAAACAGTGGTCCACTAGCCCTTTGGTGTGGGTGAAGCGGGTAGTGGGGAAGGGATTCAAGACCCTGTAAAGTGTGTGCCAAATGAAAACAAAAAAGACTTTCATGGACATAGAAAGACATTATTTTTCCTTTGCATTCTGTGGACTTTTGCACTGAGAGTGTCCAAAACAATGGTGGGTAAATGATGGCTGGAAACATGGCATAAATCAAGGATGTACTAGTAGTTACATATTATTTTCTGATTCACGCTTATACAACAGAAAGTATACTCGTTTTAAAATTTTCTTTTTTTTTGTCTTTTTTTGCCTTTTTCTAGGGCCGCTCCCGTGGTATATGGAGGTTCCCAGGCCTACACCAGAGCCACAGCAACGTGGGATCCGAGCCTGTCTGTGACCTACCCCCACAGCTCACGACAACGCCAGATCCTTAACCCACTGAGCAAGTCCAGGGATCGAACCTGCAACCTCATGGTTCGTAGTCGGATTCGTTAACCACTGAACCACAACGGGAACTCCTTAAATTTTTCTTAGTGAGGTATTAAAAACAAGTTTACTGGATCTCAATTTTCAATACACATTATGTCGAAACCAGATGGGCAAGGAATAACGCACTTGTGCTGCTCGCTGGACCGCCCTTGTGCGGTTGTATTGGTTGCAGGTTTTCATGGCAACCATTTTTACTTGAGAGAGTGACTGACAGACCATCTTACTCAGACTTGAATATTTGGCATATCTGTTACCAAAACCGAAAAAAATAAATCTCTCTCTTTATGGTAAACTGATGTATTTAATGACAATGTGAAAACTTTAGCTTTCAAGTAAAAATTAGGAATTTGGAAGATGTGTATCTGCCACCAAGAGACTGACAGCTTCCCAATATGTACTGACTTTTCTTATGATTCCAATGATGATAACAAGGAAGGAGATTTTTCGTGATTATATAAGGATATGCATCAACATTTGGGAGATCCTCACAACTGAGTGAACCAGCGTTTTTCAAATAACTAACATAATTTTGTGTGCATGGGTAGAAGATCCGTCAAAGGTACAAAAGAGATCAAATAATTTAACGTGATAGATTTCAGTATGTTCACTGCATGCTTTCAGATTCTATATTACAACTGACTTTTAAGAATCTACTACTTGTTGAATTTTGGTGTAGGATCTAAGAATAATATCCACAATTATTTGAAAATGCTACAACCACCCTCATTTCTTCAATACTTCTGTGTGGATCTCCAAAACTACCGTTTGCAGCAGATTCCATGCATGAACAGCTATGGGAATTCAGTACCTTCTCCTAAGCCAAATAGTAATTAAGGAAATGTGCAAAAATCATTAAAGTTTAAATGTCATATATGCCCGGATGTAATGAACTTGCTTATTGTTCTTTAAAATGTAGTAATGAATACATATATTAAAAATTGTCAGTTTTAATTTTTACTGTGGTAAACACACACACACGTACATGCATAGATTCAAATCTTCCACAGGGAAGAGTTTTTTGGATTTCTCAATGATTTTTATGCATTTGAAAGGGTCCTGAGACAGTTTGATATTTTTGATCAAAATCATCGTGGAAAATTTCAGCTAAAGGATTTGCCACTAAAATAACACAGAAAACACACTGTGCAGAGTGACCCTTATGAAATTAAAGGTCTTTAAAGTGGGTGTATAAATACACCCCCACGTCAACCTTTCCTTTTTTTTATTAAGGGAATAGTGTCTACAGCCCTATAATTATTATTCTCCAAGTTGGAAGCAGCCTCAAAAATGCTCCTTATATATAAATGCATTTTGAAACCATGTTTAATATATGCTTTCTAAGAATAAATACTCTAATATTACCTATAATAAAACCAAAGTTTATCTCTTCATTATTAAAAAATTAATAAATTTTTGTTTGACAAGATTATATATTTTATTAAAACGAGATAAAAATATTAACCCTGATCCATTTTTTGTGTAGTCAAAAACTACTTTAAAACTATGCTGAGATGGAGTTCCCATCGTGGCTCAGTGAAGATGAATCTGACTAGCATCCATGAGGACACAGGTTGGATCCCTGGCCCTGCTAAGTGGGTCAAGGATCTGGCATTGCTGTAAACTGTGGTGTAGGTCGCAGACCTGGCTTGGATCTGGCATGGCTTTGACCACAGATCCTACTGTACCCCTAGCCTGGGAACCACCATATGCTGTGGGTGTGGCCATAAAAAGAGAAAAAAAAATCCTGATGATGATTTAAAATACTTACCATTTCTTATTTCTTTTGTTGATAAATTACAAAATTATAATTTATCTTCACAGATTTCCATTTTGCTTATGTGCCAACTAAGCAAATAATAATATTATTATGTGCCAAATAACATTATTTGGTGCTTTTCCAAATATTTAATAGCTATATTGACCTTATAGTGTTGCTTTTAATGTTATGTATTTATATTTCTTTATTAGTGTATATAATGAACCATTAAGACTTGGCAACAACCGATGCTTTTTCATTCCTCCCATTCCCAGGGCAATATTCTTCCAAATTGCCCTTCTCAACATTGTATAATAATGGTGCCTTTTTCATTCCTCCCATTCCCAGGGCAATATTCTTCCAAAGTGCCCTTCTCAACATTGTATAATAATGGTGCCTTGGGTTATGATCTATACACTCTTCTAATACACAGACTTTGATAAAATTAACTATCAAAACAAACAAAAAAGCTGTCACATTTACTGCATTAGACATTGACGGTCCTGCTCTGTCTGAAGTTTTATGCCATGTTGAGGAAATTCATTACCACAGGCAAATCACAAGTCCCTACTTCATTTTTAATAGTTCCAGTATACATTCACAATGGATCCAGAATTTTAACAAATGTTCTATCTTCTAGATTTATGTCTATTTATTTCTATTATGTTTTTTACAAGAGAAGGAGACCAACTTGAATTCATGCTATAAGATGAAATTATTGGAAGAATAATCAGATGTAGCACCTCATATGTCACACGAAAGTATGAAAACGATTCCGAAAAGAGAAAACATAACCTGTTATTTGTTAACCTTCGAATGCATTAAAAAAGAAAATTTAGCTAAGGCGAGAAGGCACTCTTTTGCAGGAGAGGATTAATGAGAAATTGTAAGTTGGGATTCCAAGAGCACTAAAATCACCTGAATTTAAAAAAAAAAAAAGGGTAGAAAGATTTTAGTAAAGAGGGGATATATACTGAGGAGAATGAGGATCCGTAAAGAAGGAAAATGTCTGGATATTCGGCAAAGGAGGAGGAGAAGAGAGAAAGCAGGCTGAAAAGAGCTGAGACAGAACTAAGGGGGAAATGTAACTTAAAGGAATTGTTCCACATCATTCCTGTATTTCAGATGTTGGAAAGGTCATTCACAAAGCTTTTTCCCCATGAGCATGTTAAAATATCTACTTGTCTTGCATGGCTTATAGAGTGGTAACTGCCTGATGCATATGGGACAAAAAGGGTCACGTTTGAGGTGGAGAAGGAAAATGTGAACAGCACAAACTCAGAAGAGAAGTACACTGGATCTAGGAGTCAAAGGAAAACAGGAGCTTGAACGAGACCTGACTTCTGTGTCTCATATTGGGTCTACATGAGATCTTCATTCTCAACCACCACGGACAGGACTCCTGAACAAAAGACACAACTCCCTGGTCTTCTCACTCTCTTCTCAAGATAGAGCCCAAGCCTGCCTGCTACGATATGAGATACGAGCAGAGCCCAACCCTGCCTGCTACGAGATGAATGCTGTGGCCCCTCAAAATTTACGTGTTGGAATCCTAGCCCCTGAAAATAAGGCCAGTAAAAGGCGGGGGCCTTTGGGAGGTGTTTGGGTCAGAGGACGGAGGCCTTGTGAATGAGATTAGTGTCCTTCACCAGACCCCATCGTGATGGTATGTAGACCTTGGACCTCAGTCTCCAGGCTTTGAGAGTTGTTTGTGAGATGCCCAGTCTGCGGCATTTTTGTTTGTTTATAGCAGCCAGAACAGACAAAGACACAGTCTCAGGTCCATTTGAAAGAACAGGGGAGGACATTCACCTGCTTAATGGAGAAACCAAGCAAAGCAGAACATAATATCCATCTTGTAACAGGTGATCCAATTTATGCAGACAGGGAAACATTTTATATAGAGTAATAATTCATTGTTGTGTGGGTTCAGAGGTTCAACTAAAGTATTAAGAAAAATATCACAGAGCACTCATGAAATATTTATTGAGCACTTGCTGTCCGTGAATTTGAGAGCTGTCTCTAGGAACTCCAGCAGATAACTTAACATTTGGATTTCTTAAAATCCTGTCTGGGTCTCATCTTTTCAGAGTTCCAGTGTACAGGACAATCCTTCCCAAACATGTTAGGGGTTACATAGTTTATTTCAGCATTCCCAGATTTATTTTATTCTCCTCCATCCACAGATAACTGCTCAGTCTTTCAACTTCATTTTCCTCAAATTTTCATTGTGTTTGTTCTTCTTCTTAGTCCATAGTCATAATATCTTTTTGAATTGGACCAGAATTGAAGGAGATCTGGGTAGATGGATGAGAAAGACGGGAAAGCTGGCTGACTCCACAAAATAATCCAAATCTGTATTGGTAGATCAACTTGCAATGACACTTCAATTAAAATCACTTTGATATTATAGAGTTTTAAGTTATTCCTATGGGTGCTATATTAGTTAAAATACATACATATGCATATATGTATAGATACTATATATTAATGTTTATATATAATGTATAGATCTGTATAAAGTGTATATACTTATATAACACATAATATATGTGTATTATCTACATAATATATATAATGTATATACACATACATATTTATTAATGAATATACAATTACATATTTGAGTTATTACCAATAAAATATTCAGTTTAACTTCCTGAATACTCAGGATTCAGGATTCAGTCTGGTTTTTATAAGGTGTCCATATGATGGAGTGTAAAGTAATAATATTCTTTTTTAATATAACATATACTAATGAAATAGTTCAATGATATACAAAGTGAATATTTTTAAAACAATTGATAACATTTTTAAAGACAGAGTATATATTATAGTAGAACATGGTTGGCAAAACTTTTCTGTAAGAGCCAGACAGCAAATATCATAGGGTCTCAGGACCTTACAGAGCTTCTCTGTGACAAGTAGCCGCCACCAGAGTGTGAAAGTGACCACAGGCAATACGTAGAAAAATGGGTATGGATTTTTATTTATGCACATTTGAATATGCATCCCATACAATTGCTGTCAATCAAAAATTTTCTCCTCTTTATCATTTTCAACTATTTAAAAAGTTAATAAGAGCCTTGCTTTACAAGCTGATACAAAAACTGGTGAGGGTGGGATTTGGCACATATGCCATTTTCTAACTCCTGTTATACAGCATTTATAGGAAGTGCATGGCATAGCTCTCAGATAAAGACTGACATAGCCCTAATCTCATTCTTCTCTGTGACATTAGAGAAGCGATGTCATCCTCTCACTGTCCAGTATTAATGAAGAAGAGATAACTTTGTAAACGTATTTTAATCAATTTTTAGTGGCCTGCTGCAGCTGGCACGCACAGCCTTAGAAGGACCAGCTGTGCAGGACTATGCAACTCTATGTGCCGTGACAGCATCCTGGTAGCTTGAAACTGACTGCAGTGGAAGTACTGCTACCACAAGAATTAGTAAATGCTATAAATCAGGTATTTTTCCCCCTATAGAGTTGGTTGGTAAGCCTTTACCAATTGACCTTTAAACATAATATTTCTATGGATGCTTGGCCATTTTGTGAAGACAAAATTACAGCACAAAATAGTGTAGTTGAGGTGATTTCGACTTTTATACATGAATACTTATCAAAAATTGCTATAATTACTGCCCTTAAAGGAAACAAATATTTATTTTTATTTATCTGGAAGATAGGAGACTAGCACAAAAGTGGACCGCCTTTAAGAAATCAGATTATCACAGGCTTTGGAATTTACTTCAATAAGAAAAAGTGTTTTGAGGTCATGGGAATTCACGAGAGGGGTAGTGAGAGCAGTGCAGAATTGCCACAAGGACAGAGGGCCATACTTTCTCAAAAGGAAAGAATTACACTCTACGTTGCAAAGAAAAGCCTCAACTAACTCGCCCTTATACAGGAAGTGTCAAGAAATAATGGCTGTGGAAATGCATTTTGCAGGTCTCATTTTGTTTGCTTTTTCTTATTTCTCTAGATTTTAGAATATTAGATATTGAAACCCAGTTCCTAGGATGGGATGAATTCAAGAGAAAAAATTCTATTAGTGCAGAACAAAAAAATAGAATTTCTGATATAGGTGAGTCACTGGTATTGCCTCTCCACTTCCTCTTTCAAAACTTTCTGAAAACACATTCCACAAACATCCTACCTCTTTCCCACTCTATTCTACTACCAAACTCTAGTACATATATATATTTTTTGTTTGCCTATGCCTAATGTAATTTTATATTATGCTATTAAAACAGGAAAAATAAAAACAAAACAGAAATAAAATCTTACAATTCCTGGTAGAAGAAATACAGTGATGGGAAAAAAATTCAATAAAAATCTTTCATCAAGCCAGAAGTATTTTTTTATTGTGTATGATGAGTAAGAGCCAACATAGGAATTAAGTTAAATTGAAAAAAAGAAAGTCAAGAAGTGCCTTTGGTAATCTTTGATTTATTTAGTTTAGAAGTTTGGGAAAAAAATATTTATTTCTATTGTTTATTGAATTTTGTTCCAAATGATCCATCTTTATTTTATGCTATCTGTGCATTTATTCTGTACATATCCAACTTGAATTATTTTATATTCTTAAAAATCTTGCACTCTGGAGTTGCCACCATGGCACAGGGGGCTAAGAATCTGACTACACGACTGCAGTGTCTTGAGTCACTACAGACGCATGGGTTCGATTCTGAGCCCAGGGCAATGGGTTAAAGTATCTGGCGTTGCTGTAGCTGCTGCAGCGCAGGTCACAGCTGTGGCTTGGATTCAGTGCCTGGCCCAGGAACTTCCATATGCTATGGGTACGGCCATTGAAAAAAACAAAACAAAACCCCAAAACTTGCACTCTAATGGCATATTTGAGTGTTTAATTTGTATTTATTTGTACTAGAGATTAATGTGTCTGTGTTGATATATGTTACTCCACTATTTGTTTCATTTTCAGGTTCTGTTTCTCCACTCATCCCTTAAATGTATCCTGAGATTTTTTCTACGTAGTTTCCATGACATTATCCTCAGATCCCAAGGTTTCGCGGGCACTCACGGCTGCCACCTTACCCTCCCAAATCTCCTCTGAGTTTCAGACAAAGACATCCAGCTCTAGCTTCGCTTGTTTAAGAGAACCCTACAAGTCAACGTCTTTACAAGCAAACTCTCTGACTTGCTTCTATCTCATTCGCTGGCATTTCCTATTTTGTTTAGGGATAGAAACATCTCTTTCAGTTGTTTACAAACTGTAGTTAACCTACATGCTTGGAGCATAAAGTTCATTATAATTAACCAATATATGTCTCTGTTAGGGAATTTTTTTCTGGAAGTATGCAGACACATATATATTAAAAATATCTAACGTGTGGAAGGAATAAGAAAACTTACCAGAAGCATAAAACAACAAAACTTAATAGCAGTGCTTAGAAAAAATTTTATATCAGGGAATGTCTATACTGAAAAAAAGATGAAAGCTATCAAATCAATAACCCACATTTTCTCTCTATGAAAGTAGGGGAAAAAATCGCAGTGAAAACAAAGCAAGTAGAAGTCAGGAAATAATCACGATTTAGTGGAAAAATCAAATTAAACTGACAAAAATAATAAAGTATATAAAGAAAGCTAAAAGTCAGTGCTTTGAAAAGAAACAAAACTGACAAACTTAGAACTAGAGGACCAGACAGACAGACATATGGGGAGAAGCGATGGGCAAGAAAGTGAAAAGATATCCCGTGTCTGGAAGGAGTTATTTATATATTGTAAAACTAATTAAGTTCTGGCGTCCAAATTTCTAACTTACAACTCAATAATGCAAATAAAAACCAATTTAAACACGAGTGAAGAAAATTCGAACAGATTTCTCTCCAAAGAAGATGCACAATGAACACCACGCACAGGAAAAGAGGTTTAGCATCATTAGTTTTGGGGAAAGGGTAAATTAAAACCACCAGAAGATACCACGTCCCTCCCCCAGGATGACTATAATCCAAAGGTGCCATAATAACAACTGTTGGTGAAGATGGGGAGAAACTGGAGCTCTCTCATGGTTGGTGGAAATATTAAATGGTGCTGCCATTGTGGAAAACGGCGTGACGGGTCCTCAAAATGCTAAATAATCAGATTATCTTCTAACTAGACATTTCCACACTCAGACACATCCCCAGGAAAACCGAACACATATCTTTACATTAAAAAACCACAGGTGAACATTCATAGCATTGTTCACACTAGCCAAAAAGTGGAAACAGTACACACGTCCATCAAAGGATTCCGTGATAAGCAAAGTCTGATTTACCCATGCTACCGATATGTGTGTGTTACCATGTCAGTGAACCTGAAAGCATGATGATCAGTGAAAGAAGCCAGTCACAAAAGACCACATGTTGTATGAGTCCATTCATATGAAATGTCCTGTGTAGGCAAATCTATGAGGACAAACAGTAGATTAGACAAATCTATAGGGACAAATAGCCTAGGGACAAATGTGGGGCTATGGAGAAGGACTGAGATTTTGGGGGGGAATGAAGATGTTTTCAGCTTAGAGTGTGGTGATGAGGTTGCATACATTTTGAATATGCTAAAATCCAAGGAATTGTAAATGTCAATGATTTATTTTGAAATCAATTTTATTTAATTATCTATTTCTTTTTGTCTTTTTAGGGCCATACCTGTGGCATGTGTAGTTTCCTAGGGTAGGGGTCTAATTGGAGCCGTAGTTGCTGGCTTTCACCACAGCCACAGCAACCTCAGATCTGAGCCACGTCTGTGACCTACACCACAGTTTCGGCAACACTGGATCCTTAACCCACTGAGTGAGGCTGGGGATCCAACCTGCGTCCTCATGGATACAAGTCAGATTCCTTTCTACTGAGCCATGAGGGGAACTCCAAATTTTTAAAATGTATAGACTTTCAGGGCTTTCCTTGGTGAAAGAAGTCTATAATTACAGTATTTTATAGTAGAGATACTTGCACAAGTGCGTATTTTTTGTGATATTGAGCTAAATTTTTCCTTAGCTTTTCATTTTGAGTTGTTTCAACATGACATTAATTAAATGAACACAACTTTTTATAGCACTCACTGATCAATGTGTCTTAAAGTTGCAAATCTAAAACCTGGGCCGCCACAAGATCAGTTCAGATAAAAATATCTTAATATTCTGTCATCTTTCATAGAAATTGCTAGACACTTCCCCAGCGATTTTCACAGTGTCCTATAGAATCACATTTATGTTTTTCTGAACATAGATCAAATAAAATAAAATGTATATTCTGTCATTTGAAAATTACATATTCAAAAATTTTACTTTATGGATCTTGCTTACTTCCTATGCTTACTATATAACTGTACGGCTTTGTGTTTTTATGTTCACTGTGATATAATTATGAGTTGATTACCAGACATAACAAGATAGAATGATTTCTTGCTTCTGATAGTAAAAAAGGAATGATTAGTAGATGTGTTGCCATGGTACTATTACACTGGAAAATAGCAATTAATTATTTTAAAACTTGAGAGAATATATTGTTTTCAAGTTATCTCCAATAGTATAAATAATACCGTGCCATGTGTATTACCCCCCCTACATTCAGAAACTAGAGCTGTCAAAATTATGTCTTACCTTTGTCTTGGCAGGCTGATGAGGGGTTGTTTATGACACCTCTTGCTAAGGCTAAAGAGCTTGTGTACAATTTTCTGTGCCTTTAGGAAAAGTTGCTTCATGCTGTTCTCCAGTTGTTCATAGCGGCGCTGAAAATTAGAATCCATTGTCCACAAATGCATTATGGTAGATGTGTTGAGGAAATAATTCATGGGTAGCCTTTTCATAAAGAACTTGAATTCATCTGAAAAAAATGTCAAAATTCAACATTTTAAGAATAAAACACTTATTTTCCCTTTTCTCCAAAACACATTTAACATGTTAATGTTAAAAATAAATATGATCTATTATTTTGTGTGTAGCAAATTAATAGTAAGATGGGAATTTCTGTAATACTTTAGGATAGTTTTCCTTTTGTTCCCTTTAAAATAGAACATTCATAGAAAAAGATAATTAAAATAATTGTGCTAAAGCAAATATTTTGGGCAGAAAGTTTATACTGAACTTAATTTTTCTCTGTTCTCATTTTGATGGTATTTGAATTTGATGACATTTAAGTTTCTCCCAGAGGTAGTGGTCATTAATCTAGCTTATTTTTTCGGCAATGGTATTAATAGTCTATTCCAGGTATTGTTCATTAAATAAATATTTTCTGAAATTCTCATTAAATCAGTATAGAAAATATATATTATCATTACTAAATGACTGCTGTTTAAAGAAAAATAGGAAGTTTTTACAGTGGAAAGTATAATATTGAACTATGTACTCTGGTTGTCCCCTTAGTAACTAACCATATTCCAATTTATTTAGACATATAATAATTTAAAACCTAACTCTATACTAAAGAGAAAAAAAAAGTAATTGAAAGCTCCAATATTGGATTTTCTTGTGTGTCAATATTAATCATGCCTAAAATAATCTTCTTTTCCAATGTCAGAGTAAACAACAGTAGGAACAAAAATTAATGCTATAATTAAATAATCTTCTAAAGGTTCTATTAATTATCCTAACACCAAAGACAGCTGTTACAAGAGCCAAAATATAGAAACAACCCAACTGTCCATCAACAAATGAATGGATTTACCAAGTGCAATATATACATTAAACAGAATGTAATGTGAGCTGTAAAAATGAATGATCACTTGCATGCTACAACATGGATGAACCTTGAAAATACGCTATGTGAAATAAGCCAGATGAAAAAAGGACAAATATTATATGTTTGCACTTATAGGAAATATCTAGATAGCCATCGAGACAGAAAATAGTTCATTGAGGCAGAAAATAGATTAGAATTTTCCTGGGGATGGGAAAGAAGGAAATGGGAAATTTTTGAATAATTGCTACAGAATTTCTGTTTGGGGCAATAAAAACTTTTTGGAATAAAGATAGTGGTTATGGCTGCACAACACCGCAAGTATAATTAATGTCATTGAATTGCACATTTAAAATGACAAATTCTATGCTATTTTATTTTACCACGCAAAAAAATTAAAAAATAAAAATAAGAGAGTAGAGCCTTCTCCCCATCTCTCCTTTTCTTCTCAATTATCATGACCATGTACTCAAAACGTAAACTTTCAGGAGCACCTATTGTGGCTCAGTGAGTTAAGAACCTTGACGAGTATCCATGAAGATGCTCGTTCGATCCCTGGCCTCGCTCAGTGGGTTAAGGATCCCACATTGCCACAATCTGTGGTGTAGGTCAAGGATGCGGCTTGGATCTGGTGTTGCTGTGGCTGTGACTTAGGCCAGCAGCTGCAGCTCCAATGCAACCCCTAGCCTAGGAACTTCCATATGCCACAGGAGCAGCTTAAAAAGAAATTAAAAAAAAAAGAAAAAAAGAAAGACCCCCCCCAAAACAAAAAACAAAACAAAAACCCCATAAACTTTTAAATTTATTTTAGTATTTCCATAAAAGATTTACTATGTTTAGCATATCATGTCGTACCCATTTCCATGGAGGAGATGGCAGGGTTTCCTTTACACATATACTCCGGCAAAACATATGATCTGGAAAGTGTTTTCAGTGGCTGGAGGTGTATTATTTGACAAGTGAGACAAACCACATTTTAGTCATTATTCTACCCATGAAAAAGTTGTATCGCATGCATTAAACCTCAGTCCCTCTGTGCCTTAATTTCCTCCTTTGTAAATGAGACAGAAAGTTTTGGATAATAAGAATCTCATTTAAATTTAAAATTCTATGATATTACGAACAGTTGTTTTAAATGAACATTGAGTTTTAAACATCCCATTCAAAAATAGTGGTTTTCAAATGGCCAGTTATAGGTGTTACTATTTAACTGAACTTGGACGAGGTATGTCAATACCGATTCCTTACAAAGTAGAGACTGTCCTTATTGCAATGTTTCAACACCTCTAAGTTGACACTAACTTTTCTTACAATACGCCATCCACATGGGAAAAGATAAACTGCGTTAATGCTATATGTATTGAAAGCTTTTAATTTATACTTGTTTTTCAAATGAAGGCTATTTCAATAATCATATTCAACTATTTCATCGATGATGGAAGCTACAACTTTTAAACAATTAACAGAAAATTATATTCATGAACATTGGGGTTGATGCTTTTTTCTGGAGTAAATAAGAACAGGGTTCTGACATCTTTTGGACATTGAAGGTATAAACATTTATGAGAAGAATAAGGCAAAGGAAAACCAAAGGAAAAAACAGGAGCTTTCATGGCCAAAAATTAATGGGGGAATATTTTCGAGGCTATATCATTTGATATGCTTCAAATCATTTTAAAAGTAAGCAGGGTATAAATAGATGCATTTTATTTTATTTTATTTTATTTTTTTTGTCTTTTTGCTATTTCTTTGGGCCACTCCCGTGGCATATGGAGGTTCCCAGGCTAGGGGTCGAATTGGAGCTGTAGCCACCGGCCTACGCCAGAGCCACAGTAACGCAGGATCCGAGCCACGTCTGCAACCTACACCACAGCTCACGGCAACGCCGGATCGTTAACCCACTGAGCAAGGGCAGGGACCGAACCCGCAATCTCATGGTTCCTAGTCGGATTTGCTAACCACTGCGCCACGACGGGAACTCCATAGATGGATGCATTTTAAAATCCGAATTTCACAGGACCCTACATTTTGTTTGGTCCCCTATGTCTCTTTTGGGAAATTCTCTCCTTCAAATGAAGGAGTTGGTGCATGGAAATTGGAAAGCATTCCTTGCATTATTCACACAGCAGATGCCACTCCTTTGAAAACTAATCATTCATCTCATTGTCATCTTTTACTTGAACACTTTTGATAAGTCTTTACTGTTTCGTAAGTATGCATATTTAAATTATTTTCATTTTTATGGTACTATGAACGTTTCTAAATCAGTGAATTTGATTCAAGTAGAGAATGTGTTAATTTATTTAATTTTGCCAAAGTATATGTCATAGTGTCTGTCAGCCGAAAATTGTCACTATGAAATTTTTAGGAAACAGTTTTAACATGACACTTGAATAATTACTTCATTATGAAGTCATTAAGAGTCACCGCTGACAGTCACCCCAAACATTTAGGGGACACCTGTTGTGCACAAAACATACAGATGTTTCAGCCCATGAGTGCGAATATAAATAAATCTTCATTTTATTTTTAAAAATGACAAGTGACATTAGATATTTTGGAGCACTAAAATAACATCTTTTCTAAAATCCATTCTACTTAGTTGTCAACAGAATCTTCCAAAATATTCCTGTGGATATCTTTTCTTTCATTTTTTGGCAACTGGTAAAATTCACATTTATAGAATATGAAAATGAAACTTGAATGGTTTATTAGAATTACTATAAAGTCTAGAGATTTACATAACTACAAAGAGAAAATATTATAACGAGGGGATACCAGATAACATGTGACCCTACAAAAACTTCCAAATCCATGTAGACGGGATATTATTTTTCAAACGGCAAGTGAACAGGGAATAGCTATACTTTTGTAGGGGGATAAACTCCTGAAAGAAAACAAATGAATGCTACAGAAAAGTAACCCGGAAGACCCAGAAGACCTAAGTTTATTATCTGTTTTTTGTTTTTGTCTTTTTAGGGCCGCAACCACAGCACACGGAGGAGGTTCCCAGGCGAGGGGCTGAATCAGGGCTCCAGCCACTGGCCTCCGCCACAGCCACCGCAACCCCAGATCCGAGGCACATCTGCGAGCTACACCACAGCTCAGGGCAACGCCAGTTCCTTAATCCACTGAGAGAGGCCAGGGATTGAACCTGTGTCCCTATGGATACCAGTCAGATTTGTTTCCACTGAGCCACGTTGGGAATTCCGAGTTTAAGAGAGAGAGAGTAATCTGGAAATCCCTGTTGGTTACGTAAGCATCAGCTGAGGACTGTGGCCCAGCACAGTTTTGAGGCCGATGGAGAAACAGAGCAATAGCAACAGTAACACGAATGGTATTTAACATCCAGTGTGCCGGCAGGAATTTACAGCCAGTCCGTTTTCTTCACAAAACGAATTCACAATGAAGCAAAGAACAATACAGAGGGAAATGGATGGTGCTAATGAATTCTGGGGGAGCAAAGAGGTAGGGTAGGGGACATCTTCCCAATAAATTAGAGAAGACAAGCTAGGCGCCGCATAACTCTCTAGATGACTGCTATTCCTCCATTAAAAATGAAGTGTTTTCTAAAATAGCTGAACGAGGTTTTTTTTCCCTTACCCTCCCCCCTCCTCTAACAGAAACTCTAGTTAACATTTGACATCTAATTAGCTAATTTTGAAACTGGTTCTCTCTCCCTCTCTCTGTTAACATGAGTTCTTACTTTGGCAGGCACTCAATTTTAGGGGCTTTAAATATTAACTCATTCCCCCTAATAATCCTTCATGTAAATTTTATTGGAAGTTATATATGTAGAATGCAGATGATTTTTAGTTTAATAACTCTGTCAGCAAAAAAAACACTTTTATTAATGCGACTGCCTTTACATATTGATCTTATGTATTTATATATTTATGCTTCTCATTCTCAGGCTTCACAGTGGAATTAAATAAGTGAGAGCGGAGAACTGGACTTTTCAGGCTGTAGAAGAACCAGTGACAACATGTCGATCGCGTGTCTGCTTTTACGGATGAGCGTGAAAAGCACTGACCAGTGTATGGATTACGCTTTTTCACCTGTTCGGAATCTCTGTTCAGAAGTGCTTGGGAATGTATCTTCAAAGGTGTTCTGAAGCATTCTCAATTTTCCAGAGCTTTGTGAGCACATAATTTACTTCCTTGAAAATGTGGAAAAGTAATCAGATAGTTGTGTATTATTTAGAAACGATTTCTTGAGTTACGAATCCATCAAAATATCCCAAACAGATGCAGCCTCCATCATCTGAGAGGGAGGACTCCGGGCAGAAATGTGTGCTTTTACGGTGTTTACTACTTTAGGTGAATGTACTATTTTACTATAGTGTTTTTTTGTCTTTTTACTTTTAGGGCTGCATCTGCAGCATATGAAAGTTTCCAGGGGTCGAATCTGAGTTAGAGCTTCAGGCCTGCACCACAGCCACAGCAACGTAGGATCTGAGCAGAATATGCAAACTGCACCGCAGATCAGAGCAACACTGGATCCTTAACCCACTGAGCAAGGCCAGGGATCTAACCCACATCCTCATGGATACTAGTCTCGTTCCTTAACACTAAGCCATGACGGGAACTCCTGTTTTACTAAAATTTAAATAAATATTGTGAATTAGAGTAAAACACAGCCAAAAAATACTATTAAATTGCCCCTACACTATGTATATATCTTATGTTTCAGACACTGAAATAAAATTCTATTATTTATGGATTTGTTAAGATAAAAGTAAAAAGCCTACTGGTTCACATTCTAGTGTTTCTTTTTTTCTGCAATTAACGTGGGCACAATCAAAGTAGCTTTTCAGTAGCAACATCAATGCCATGTGGATAATAGCTTTAAGTACTATGAAAGCATAGCAACAGTCTTACTACTGTCACAAAATAGTGTACAATATACAGCAAAATATGTCAGGAACATGGGTACAGAGCATCTTTAAATAAAGATGTACCAGGCTGAAAAAAATCGTGTCAGATACACATGAAGAATCTAGGCAACATTTGTTTTCTTTTTGTTCCATTTTGTGTTTTCTTTTCTTTTTTGGCCGCCCTGCAGCATGTGGAGTTCTTGGGCCAGGCATCGGATTTGAGCCACAGTTTTGACCTTCACGACGGCTGTGGCAACGCTGGATCCTTTAACCCACGTGCGGGTGGGATGGAACCTGAGTCCTGCTGCTGCAGAGACTGACCTCTTTGTGCCACACCGGGAACTCCCCAAAGTTTGTTTTTAAGCAGAAAGGATAATTACGTCGCATTTTGCAGCACTACCACTCTAGTGCCTTCAAACTCATCTCTCCTGCTTCTGTTTGTAAACATAGGATTTTTTGACATAACACATGTTAATAATATATTCTAGTAACACATATTTTCTGTAATCAATAAGTTAATAAAACAAATATTATTTCCTTATACTGAAAGCAGTACCATGGCCTTCTGTATACATGCACTCACATGGCAAATATAGTCCGTTTCTATGGCTGGATTTTTATTTATTTATTAATTCATTGGTTTAATCTGCAGTAGGTTTTTACCTATAATAAGTACTGCCTCCAGAGGTGACAAATAAATATTAAACTATACCTACCACTGAGTCTCAAAGTTATTGCTCAACCCAACCAGGATACCGTCTAACAAAACTCATTCTTTTTTAATTTGTTTTTTTGTTTTGTTTTTTTTTCCTTTTTAGGCCTATGTATAGGTGTTCCTGCAGTTGCCACCTATCCAGCAGCTGTGGCAACAGCAGGATCCTTAACCCACTGTGCCAGCCAGGAATTGAGCCGACATATGTCTCAGGGTTCCAGAGATGTCACAGATTCCCTTGTGCCATAGCGAGAACTCCTATAAAGCTGTTTCTTATTTTTGAGAATCATGCAGTTTCCTCGAAGATAGTATGGATTCCTCTATCCTGTCCTGATTTTTGATGGCAAAGATGTGCCTAGCAAATAAATTAATTGCAAAACTTGACACTACAGAAGTGCAGGCATTAACTACATAAGACACAAAATTGAAAAAAAAAAAAAAAGAAAGAAAAGGGAATGTGCATAGGAAAAAGGATTGGTGGGGAGAAAATTTAGGCAATCAATGTCCTGAAGTGCAGAAAGTTACCAAGGTCTGAGCTGACAACCTGACCCTTGAGGAAATATAACGAATAGGCAAATTTTGACCCACTCCAAATCCTGACTAGCATTAGTTGATTTTTAACTTTTACAAAGTATTTTTTTTTCCTTCAAACATTTCTAAGGGATTATTTGAACATTTTCACCAGCTTAGAATTTTCTCAACTTCTGCAGTCAATCACTGATATGACTTTGAGTGGTAACATATCAGTGCAAGTCTATTCAAACCATTCGATAAGCCACAGGTATAGAGTTTACACTGAAACTGACAATATACTATAGTGCCGCATAAAGTAAACGGCAAGTCTGTTCAATAGCTTGTGACCTGGCCAATTTTATGAGGCTACAAAGTGAAGGCTTCATGAGGGCATAAATCAGAAATAGAACCTAATTCCTTAGTAGCTGCCTAGAAATAAGTCATGCTTTTCCTATTTTCTTTTTCTCTGAAAGATACATCATCTATTTGTATTAAAATATTTCAATGTGGCAAGACAATTATGCTGTTCTTCCTTGGGTTGCCCTGTATATGAGCCCCCCTTCAAATATTTGAGAACTTACCCAAATAGAGCTTTATCTCCAGAAGCATAACGAACCATAGTTCTCTCTAGAAGCTAATCTCTATAACTATAACTAGTTACCTATAACTATAGAACAGCCTAGAGGCAGGTCTCATTTTCCCATTGCCCCTGCAACCACGTAGTGGATGCACCATCCAAGTTATAGGAATCAGGTGTGTCCACCCAGAGTTTGGGTCTTAAGAAGTTGACGCAAGAATAAAGAGGATGCCTAGAGCAGTTCTCTAAAGCAATAGTGCTCCCAGCAATAAGGGCGGTGTTCAGAGCAATCCCATGTTTGCTGGAGCTAGTAATGACGGCCTCTCTAATGAAGGCTTATGCAAGATTTTCACTTTGTTTTGACTATGTGGCACAAGAGTATGCTTCTTTAACCTTCTTGGTTATTCTATATGCTACGCAATATCCTTTAATAGGTCCTTATCAAGTTAGGTCAGCTAGAGCCTATTTCTCTTAGTTGCACCGAAACCATCTGGGCTCTTATAGGTACTGGTGTCAGACGTGATTTGGAATAGTCTCCATGGACACGAGGGAGACCATATACTTGGTTTCTTGGACTAGTTGGAGAAAAAGGCTTTTTAAATCCACACAGTATTAAGGGTGGAAGTTTGACAATGGAAGGACCACCTGTGCTCATCGAGAATGAAGAACTTGCTGCAGAAATGGCATTTGGGACTCTGTGCCTCCACAGAACTGAAGGAGAAACATAAAAAATTCAAAGACTAAGGGTGGGTTGGCTATTACAAACAGAGATGGCTTGCTTCAAGAGCTCAAAATCCTACACTTTTTTTTTTTTTTCTCAAAGCACAGTAAGAATGGTGCTAAAGGCATCTTTTATCTCTTGCAGCTGTAGGGCTTCAAATAAACTTTGATCCCGAGATTGAATTTAAACTTCAGACAGATCGGTATGTTCAAGTTAGAAAGAACACTGGGAAGGGATGGGGAACTGGGTGGGGGATTGGGATTAACTGAGAATAATTCAAAGCATTAAATCAAGGACAAGCTCGCTTTCCTTGTCCCCAAGAAACTGCACCATCTGCCCTGCCGGATGGGCAAACTCTCTCTTGCTTTCCATCACTGCAATGATTTTAATCAAAGGAGTGACTTTCATTGGGAAGCCAATGTTCATTCCACCCCACGTTCATCACCCATGTCCCACGGAAGTTCATTGAAAATATTCTAATTTTCCAAAGGCTATCATGACTTTTCTGGTTTTTATCGGAGAAAGAACACTAAACACATTGGTGAAAAGAATGCCCACCAGCGTCTCTGATGAACATTGTATTCTGTAGGATGGGGACCCAGCTAGTGTGAAAACTGGTGTGAAATCAGATGACATTTCTGATTTCAACTAAGATACAATTACTCCCCTATGACAGGGATAGAAGCAGGTATTAAACATCAGAGGCTCAGTGGAACACAGTATTGCCATAGATGACAGATCTACTAGCATGTTACTCAAAAAAGGTCTAGCCTGTAAGAATTTTAGAGTTTACTAATCAGGTCATGGTCCCTTGGGACTTAAATTTGGGACCAGTGCTATGAAGGTCTATTTAGTGTGTATAGTTGGAAAAAAAAATTAAGTCTGCAACAGAGCCTTGACTTAAGGCTTGAAGAGTGAGAAGACTGCTCTCCCTGGTCCTGAATGATTTCAAGGATTCAGGACCGCACCACAGCTTTAGAGCAAACCTTTCCTTTGCATTGTGAATTAATTCCTTGGGCTCCTGAATGACACCCTAATCTAGGAATCAGAGAGTGGCTTTATAGAAATAAGATAGTAAACTGAGTTTCCTTTGAATCCTCTTCAATTCAGATCTGGTGGGACCCGAACTCATGCCATGTTTATTTTCCCTGTCCCTGGCTCCCTAACCTATGATGAAGTAAGATCTATAAAAGTAAGAAGGATAAAATGAAGCTTCCCTCTCCTATGAAAAGACTACACTCAAAATGGTATTACTTTTTGTGTGTGTGTGTGTGCTTCACAGTTGCAGGAATTGGAAATCTGTTCAACACTGAAAATTTTGAGAATAGTAATCATATTCCAAGTCTAATTAACTCAATGTTGGCAAAAGTTTAATCACAGAGTAACTCTAATTAAAACTGTTTTTCCAGATGTAGTCGCTTACTGGTGGCAGGACTTCTAGCCCTAGGGATAAAGTTTCTTCTCCAGCACAAACTCCTTTTTCTATCGTTGTAGACAGGGAATCCTGGAAGAAGTTTTCTTTCCTATATCAGGTAAGAGTATAAAACACTCCCATTTTACTCAAGGATCAAATCATTCCTCAGCCTCTTCACTACAATTTACCTCACATGGATACAGACCATCTCATGTTGTTATGGGACATATTTGGTTCATGATGTCATGCTGAAAAGACATGACAAACACGAGGAGCAGATAACTGGGCTGCTGGCCATATCTCAGCTATGTGCAAGGGCTGCAAATACAGTTTATAAAAACTCAAGCATCTGATGCCTGAGTAAAATTTCTGAGAGTCCAGTGGTCCTGAGCATAAGCGAATATCTTATGCAAAGTGAAAAACAAGTAACTGCTCCTCCACTTCCCCTTCATAATAAAGAGGTGCAGGTCTTAGAAGTGGCAGCGAATGAATTATCTGATAACATTACTGATAACGATGACTTCAGTGATTTGTATTGGGCTGTCAGAGATATCAGTTGCAAATTCTTTCACTCCTTATTTCTAATTGTTCTTTTATTTTTAATGATTTCTATTTTTTATATTATAGTTGATTTAGTGTTCTGTCAATTTATACTGTACAGCAAAGTGACCCAGTCACACACACACATATATATATATATGTATGTATGTATATATACACACATACATACACGCACACATGTATATACATATATATACACACACACATACATACACACACACACACACACACACACATATTCTTTTTCTCACATTATCCTCCATCATGTTCCATCACGAGTGACTAGATATAGTTCCCTATGCTATACAGCAGGATTTCATTGCTTATCCAATCCAAATGCAATAGCTTACATCTATTAACCACAGACTCCCAGTCCATCCCACCCCCTTAACAACCACAAGTCTGTTCTCGGAGTCCATGAGTTTCTTTTCTGTGGAAATATTCATTTATGCTGTATATTGGATTCCAGATACACAATATAATATGGTATTTGTCTTTCTCTTTCTGACTTACTTCACTTAGTATAGGAGTCTCTAGTTCCATCCGTGTCGCTCCAAATGGCATTATGTTGTTCTTTTTACGGCTGAGTAGTATTCCACTGTGTGCATATATAACACATCTTAATCCATTCATCTGTTGATGGACTTTTAGGTTGTTTCCATGTCTTGGCCATTGTGAATAGTGCTGCAATGAACATACTGGTACATGTGTATTTTTCAAGGAGAGTTTCGTCTGGATATATGTCCAAGGGTGGGATTGCTGGGTCATATGGTAGTTCTATATTTAGTTTTCTGAGGTACCTCCATACTGTTTTCCATAGTGGTTGTACCAATTTACATTCCCACTGACAGTGCAGGAGGGTTCTCTTTACTCCACACTCTCTCCAACATGTGTTATTTGTGGATTAATAATGATGGCCATTCTGACTGGTATGAAGTGGTACCTCATAGTATTTTTGATTTGCATTTCTATAATAATCAGGGATGTTGAGCATTTTTTCATGTGCCTGTTGACCATATGTATATCTTCTTTGGAGAAATGTCTATTCAGGTCTTTTGGCCATTTTTAATTTGGGTCATTGCTTTTTTTTTTTGCTGTTGAGTTGTATAAGTTATTTGTATATTTTAGAGATTAAGCCCCTATCAGTTGAATCATCTGAAACTATTTTCTCCCATTTCATAGGTTTTTTTTTTTTTTAATGTTTTCTTTTGGTGTGCAAAAGCTTGTCAGTTTGATTAAGTCCCATTGGTTTATTTTTGTTTTTCTTTCTGTTGCCTTGGGAGACTGACCTGAGAAAATATTCATAAGGTTGATGTCAGAATGTTTTGCCTATGTTCTCTTCCAGGAGTTTGATGGTGTCCTGTCTTATATTTAAGTCTTTAAGCCATTTTGAGTTTATTTTGGTGCATGGTGTGAGGGTGCATTCCAGTTTCATTGATTCAAAAGTGGCTGTCCAGGTTTCCCAGCACCACTTCCTGAAAAGACTGTCTTTTTCCCATGTTATATGCTTGCCTCCTTTGTTAAAGGTTAATTGACCATAGGTGTCTAGGTTTATTTCTGGGTTCTCCATTCTGTTCCTTTGGTCTGTATGTCTGTTTTGGTACTAGTACTGCAGTGTCTTGATTACTGAAGTTCTGTAATATTGCCTGTAGTCTGGGAGAGTTATGCCTCCTACTTGTTTTTCATTCCTCAGGATTGCTCTGGCAATTCTGGGCCTTTTATGGTTCTATCTATCTATCTATCTATCTATCTATCTATATATATATATTTTTTTTTTGCTTTTTAGGGCTGTAGGTGAGGCATATGGAAGTTCCCAGGGTAGGGGTCAAATTGTAGCTACAGCTGCCAGCCTATGCCACAGCCACTGCAATGCAGGATCCAAGCCACATCTGCGACCTTCACCACAGCTCACTGCAACACTGGATCCTTTAACCCAATGAGAGAGGCCAGGGATCAAACTGGCATCTATGCGGATCCTAGTTGGGTTCATTACCACTGAGCCACGATGGGAAATTCGGTTCCATATACATTTTTGGAATCGCTCTTTCTATGTGATTGAGGGATTATTCTTGGCACAGCCTCACAGCTAGAATCTCCAGTCCTCCTGCTAATTCTGTGAGCTTTCCAGTCCAATGTCTGTACATAAATTCCTTTTTGCTGCAGTCATATTCTGTTCTTGCAAGAATGCTGACACAGCTAATGTGGGCCTCAAATGTAATTAGAGTCTGGAGTTCAACAAGAGTATAACAAATATTTATTTAGTGTTTGCTGTGTGCCAATCACTGTGCTAGTTAAGTGCTAAAATCATATTAATCAACATTTGTGTAGCTATAACAGTACTCTTCAAAGGTGTGCTGTGTAGATTAAATTGGATAATTATGGAGTTCCCGTCGTGGCACAGTGGTTAACGAATCCGACTAGGAACCATGAGGTTGCGGGTTCGGTCCCTGCCCTTGCTCAGTTGGTTAACGATCCGGCGTTGCCGTGAGCTGTGGTGTAGGTTGCAGACGTGGCTCGGATCCTGCGTTCCTGTGGCTCTGGCGTAGGCCGGTGGCTGCAGCTCCGATTAGACCCCTGGCCTGGGAACCTCCATATGCCACGGGAGCGGCCCAAGAAATAGCAACAACAACAACCACAACAACAACAACAAAAAAGACAAAAAAAAATTGGATAATTATTATGAAACTGTAATAAAGTGCCTTTCACATAACTAGTGAGAAATAAATGCTAGCTGCTATTTTTCTTTTGATAATTCATTATGTGTTTCTACGAGTGTTGAGCTGAGCACTTTAAGGGGATTATCTCATTTAATCCTTACAGCTGCCCTAGGAGATGGGTACTTTTACACTCTGCATTTCACTGAGCGTGATACATGCTCTAGCAAAATTTCCACTTGTTCAAAATGACATAGCTCTTAATTAGGTCCTAGAACAAAAGAAGTCTGAGAACTCCTGCCTCGATAAGCATAAACTCTGTTGAGAGTTGACCAAAAATAAAATTATCATTACCTTTATTTAAAGATGGCTTTTCTTTTGTAGACTTTTCACAAATACTTTCACATTCAATCTCACAATAGCTCTGCAGTAGGATGGGCTGGTTTTATTGAGATATAATGTGAAGCAATTTTGAATTAAAGGATCATAGCACAGAGTCAACTATGAGAGTAAAATGAGAAAAGTAACAGACTCAAAGAAATACAAAAGAAGAGGTCATTTTATATTTCTCAGAGGGGCAGGGCAAGGTTTTAATTATTTGTTTTTTTCCCTTTACAAAAGCCTAAGACAGCACATTACACAGAGTATGAGTTAAGAATATGCTTCTTCCAGATACAAGTGACATCATATGGTATTTGTCTTTCTCTTTCTGACTTAACTTCACTCAGGATGAGAGTCCGATTAGCAATGGGATCCTGCTGTGTAGCAGTGGGAACTCTGTCTAGTCACTTATGACGGAACATGTAATGTGAGAAAAAAAAAAAGGGGATTTCAGGGTGAAGGCAACATCATGGAATAAACGCATAAATAAATGTCAGCTTATGGGTGAGAAACTGGTAAATGGGCGTTCAGGTGGTAAAGTTAGACTGTGTGTGAATTTCAGAGTATTGGTAAATAATCAAAGGCCTTGCGATGACACGTGATCACTGGTTACACACAAAACTTTCGGTATGTAGATTGTATAAGGAAAATTTACATCTGGTGCCTTTTAAGTATCAAGAATTCTTTCTTATTTCTGTTATGCCCAATGTATTAAAATGGTTCCCATGACTTAGAGATGCTGAGTAAATCTCATCAGGAGGGAAGCCTTCTAAGTAATGCATAGAGAAAACCACTGAACACACAAGCAATATCAGACATGAGGTCAAATCCATTTGAAACCTCGTACCCACGATCAGGCAGAGACTCAAGGACCAAAGTAATGCTGGTAAGAAGTGAATCTACTTCATATGCTCTAAATAGGCAGTAGCACTCAAAGTGTTCATCTTTTCTCTTGAAACAGAAAAAGCATAGCTGGTACCTTCCCTTGCCCCTTGTACATCAATTGTCAATTTCTGCAGCAGGTTTTGTTTCTCTTCAACAATGAAAAATGGAGACCAAAGAAGTTTAGGGTTTTCCCTATATACAAATTGTACGGAAAATTTGAATTAGTACTTAAACTAAGAACTTTTGCCCATACTATGCATGTGACCATCTTAGATGTCATAAATACACACAAAAATATACAACAAGTATTAAAATAATACTAACTCACATATTATTTAACTGTTAGAAACTGTTTCCAAAGAGGACTTTTAAAAAGCATATAAATGAAATTACCATTTTTTTATGTTCAAATTGGCAAATTCCTAATTAAATTCAGTACAAGCATGGAGATTTTATCCTAAGTTATTCTGACATGCTTTATTCCAGGTATCGTTCCAAGGGTAATCAGGACTCTCAATGCACTATAGAAAAATTATCTCAGTCCCTTCTCACTTGATAGCATCTTAACGAATTACTTGAGAACTTTGGAAAACCAAACTTTAACAAAGGGTAGACACACCTTCCACATACCGAATTGTCTGAGAAAAGAAAGCAACCCTGCCCAGAAAGAACAGGGAAAATGTATCAAGAGAAAGAAGCCCTTTCCACCAGCCACAGGGAGTGTCTCCACACACAGCTAGGCAGCATGAGAAAACAGGTGATTATATGCGTCCACGATATTCACTTGAAATCTGCTTTGTTTCCCTCCCTTTTTCACAGAAGCTTCAGGCACAGTTGAAACAGCTACTAGAAGGGAAACAAACTTATGTTCAGTAAGACAGAGTCAGTGCCTGTGGTAAGAAATGAACTAAACCTGTATAAGCCTCTGTGTTCCTTAATTCCATCCTCAAATATTTACATATTAGCTTTTACGTAGAATTAAAAGACATTATATTCACTATATCATCATGCTATGATTAAAAGTTGATTCCTTATAGTTCTTACGTGTTGAAGGATTTTTTTCCTCTGAAATCCATTAAGCAAATGCACTGTGTGTTGTGTCTTTCTACTATGTTTTCCAGACTATTACTCAAATTTGTTAAGAACTGGATTTTTTCTGAACAAAGACAAGGTATGATGCTTCTCATTGCTCATGCTCAGTCTATTTGTTCCAGATGAAAATATCTCAGGCTGTGGCATTTCCACTTTACACCCCACTGGCCATTGTGCTCAATTGTTTATTATGAAGTTGGCATCATCCTCACCAGTGCAAGCCTGGGAATCCTTTCTCCTGGTCCCCTTCCTTAGACAATTCCAGGTTAGAGCTTGCCAATGAGAGGAACTTGTGAGATGTAAAAGACGGACCTGAAGTGGAAGCCATTATTCTTAGTTTATGACAACGAACGTGTGGGAGTCACACACAACTCCTCCCAAAATTCAGTGACATGGTGGCTTCTACAGATAGGCCAATGGCCATAGAAATGGCAGCTTGTCCACAAGCAGCCACTTCCAGATACTGCTCCATGGGCTCCCACTTCACAGTGGCCAGAAGCAGGCAGCTTCTGGGACCTTCTGCAAGCTCTGGCTTTTCCCTCCTTTCCAGGGCTTTGAGATTAAATGGATTATGGAGGTTCCACCTACTCTCTGTCTACCTAACTCTCTGCCTACCCCTTTCATCCCTTCACTTTTTGAGCTCCTTCCTTTGGTAAATATCATTTCCCATTTCAAGCCCCTTTATTCCCATAACGCCTTTTGCGGCTTTATTTTCTTAACCTCAGAGAAAGAAAGCAGGAGAAGCACCTGTGGCTGGTTTCCTACCGCATCTATGGTCCTCTGACAGAACACTGATTTTATGGTTGACAGCAATGGGTCCAAATACAAAATGCCTTGTAGCCTCTGGTGGATATGTGACAATGTTCTGGCCAAAGTGACAAAAGCAACAATGTGTGTTGGTATGTGAGTGTGTGTACATGTTGGGGGGGTTTCTTCTGTGTGGGTAAAGATTTCCTTTGCGGATTTAGGTACTGCCCTCTTCCTTCTCAACCTTTCCTGCATCCTTCTGAGTAAAGTGAACACCTGTAGCTGGAGCAGCCAGGTTGTAACCACATGTGAACAACCCAGGGCAAAGAAAAGCTTTTAGTCTGCAGCTCCTCAAGCCCTGGAAGCAGTATTGGCACTACCACCTCACTTCTGTAAAACACAGATTAGTGTTAACTGAGGACGGAAAAGAAATGCGGGAATGCAAACCTGCCAAGCATCCGCCATGACACCTTATCTTGAGAGCGCTTTAGAAATTATGGACGATCCCAAGAGCTGTTGTTTTTTGCAAGGTACTTTATAATAATAAGTAAATACCTAAATTAAACATTGACTTATTATTTCATGCACAACAACAACATGTTTTAACGAAAATAACTCTATTTTCTGAAACAGGAGATACTCTGTTAGGAGAGATTGGCATTGTTTCACATTTTTGCAAACCTCTTTAATGTCTAGCTTAAGAGGAAACACCTGATTCTTATATCTGTCTCTGCCCTCAATTTCCTGCAACATCATACACAATGTCACTTCTAGACACCTCTACTGTATACTCATAAGAGAATGAAAATGACAAAGGAAGCAATGACTTCTCAAATAGCGTAACCAAGGGCTTGACTCCATGGACTTTCTAAAAGTATCTCAGGGACCACCAGCTTTTTCCCCTGAGGACACTTTGCAAACCTTTCTTCTAAAGAATAATGTACATATAAACTATAATATTCAGAGTTTACGTAGTGGCTAGCAAATATATATAATAAGTAGTGAAAGATAGCTATATTGTTTTATAGGTAATAGCAAACATGGATGCTATAATAAAAATAATGAGAATAAACTTTATAGTTAAGAGGTAATATCAACTTTTATGTGCTTATCAACAAAATACGTTATGCTACGTGTCTAAAGGAAAGGGGATTTGTAATATTCATTCCCTAAGCATTTAACATGCAATATTTCATTTTTCAGGTCATCTAGACATAATAATTAGAGGTAAAAATCATACATGAGTTTAAATTTAACAGCTGTTATATGTTTTCAATAAGTTTGCCCTTTTTCATCATAGATTATCTTGGAATTTCACGGGGCAGAGAAACAAACAAATAAAAAGCAGGTTTTTTTTTTTCCTCCAGAAATGTGATGCCAAATGTCACACTGAAGCAACATATTTATTTGATATGCTGCAGTGGCAAGCTGCTAGGATCAGAGTTCTGAAAATCACCACTACTATTCTTAGTGGGGAACTCTGAGAGCCAGTCATAAGAGATATAAATGATACCATATGGCCTGAGAGCCTGATACTTTTGTAGATGCCTGGTATTGTGTAGAAGAAAAGTGGTCTAATAATAAAATCGTGGCAATATTATTTCTTTCTCGCCACGATATTTCAATAGTAATCTAAGCAATAAAAATAATAGCAGGTCTAACACAACTGGCAATATTAAATTGAAGAAGCAAATTGCAAAGCTAGTGAAATTGTTATCAGAGGGATTGATCTACAATAGAACCAATATTTCAAGCTCTCAAATAAATGTTCAATAAAGTGATGCTGCACCCATTGTGCTAGTGTTGTAGTGATTTTCCAAAGATGTATGACTTAGGAATATTTTGCAGTCTTTCATACACTGGGGCAAAACACAAAGAACTAAAATGAAAGTACACTTATTTTTATGTTGCATTGGGTTTTAGTTGTTCACAAGGCATTCCTTAACTCATCAAAAAAAAAAGAAAGAAAAAGAAAACCTAAAACAAAAAACTAAACTACCAGTTTCAAGGAATGAGTCTTTGTACTGGAAACCACGGAAACATTAGACTTTAGGCAGAAATGTTGTTTCTTCTCTGTACAAGTGAATGCACTCAATGTAATTGTTCCAGAAAGTTTTGGAGATGGTTCTTTATATATTATAAACAAATTACAGTTTTACGTTCTCTATTGCATATTAAGGAAACATTAAAAAATGATTACTATAAATGTTTACCTTTATAAGACACTAAACATAGAAATATATCTCGATACTTATCATCAATATCTATCAATGAGTCTATCTATCTGTTTATCCATCTACTATCCATCCATCCACCTATTTATCTAATATGTCTTGTGTTCAGGAGGGGCAACATTTTGGTGCTGTGACAACCCATCCCCCAGACCCTAGGCTTAAAACAGCCACACTGTATGTCCTGCGCAGTTTACACGCCCTGTGGATCAGCGGTGGCCTCTGCTGAGTGCAAAGTTCACGGAGGCTTTATGGTCCTCCAACTGCACACCTTGGAGCATAAAGCCTTCGCGGTCTTCAAGTAAGGGAAGACAAAGTGACGTGTGTTTTATTTTTCATTTTTGAATACCGCCTTAGCCCATAAACGGCACATTTTACTTGCACTTACTCTTTATGTGTTAGAATTTGCCACATTGCACAGGGGACCTGCAAGAGGACTGGAAAAAATAAGGCAGCAGGTCGACTATTGGGTGAGTATTCCTCTCTCGGCAGTCAGCCCTCCTAATCATTAGACACCCTTTTCCTTTCTTCTTCCCACTTGTAGAACACACTCTACCCTCCCCCAGGGCAAGGGATCCAAAGAGCCCATCACTGTGTCAAGTGCACAGAGCAGGGTATGGACTGGCTTGTCAATCAAGTTCAGACACGGCTACATGGGAACGCATGCAAGAGATGCGTTGCCTTCTTCCCACACCTAACGTCGGCCGTGTAGGTGGGCGAAATAACTAGAGCAAACACGGCTGTTTGTAAAGAGCAGGAATAGGAGGCACGAAGAAGTTACTGTTGGCAGTCATCCTGGAACCCACCACGGCAAACACAGGGGGACTCCTTGCCCTAGAGGTGGAGAGCATTTCTTGATCAGGCCTGATTTTACTTTCTGGGAGATTCTTCTTTTCCCAATTCCCCTTTACCAAGAACTGCAGCCACAGCTCTTTTCCAGAGATGGTTCTTAGAGCTGCGACATTTTTTTTTTTTTTTTGGTTTCATTTGTGTCTTTCTGACTCTCTTAGATTTAGAGGGCACTGGAAGCGGTAAGGATTCTAAAGGAAGGCCACATCCTTATTCTGATCTTTTAATGAATATGTGTCCCTCGGACTGTCTTAACTTTTGAGCACTGGGAGTCAAGAAGCTCTTTTAAGTCAGGAGGCCCGAAATGTTTGGACTTTCTCCCTTCCCTGTCCTAAAGAGAGCTTGTCCCTTTCATGCCCCCCAAGAGAGCTCATTGGGTTCTTTATCACATGACCAAACAAGGCTATGAGCCGGAAGCCTCTGCTTTTTAATCTCTTTCACTAGGACTGCCATTGCAGGAGGCAAGTGGCTTTCCTTACATGTAATGGCAGAGGACAGCCTTATCAAAGGACAACATGAGTCGACATCTCGTCTCACCAGCAGGCCAGTGTCATCTTTGCTTTTGTTTATTTCTTGTGGAAGCATCTCAGGACTAAGAGGCAACTACTGGGAAGTCAGGGGAGACGAGGTTATATGGTGACAAGAAATCCAGAGACAACATAATTTCTGTGTCTTTGTCATTATTTGGGGACTCTGTGAAACTATTTTCTTCGTTCTTGGAAAGAAAATATTTACCTCTCTAACGTGTAATGCTAGCGAAGAAATTAAAAGCTCCTTGCCAAATAATTGCAAAATAGGGAAAAGTAATAAGTATTTTGATAATAAATTCCACAAGCTTGTATGTTCAATACTAAAAAATCCAAGAAGCTCTAAAAGCCACACATGAGTTTATAACTAATTTGACAACCAAGACTGATCTTGCCTATGTTCTCCTGGAGAAACATCTTTCCTGAAGCAACATGTGGCTCTTACACAGTCCTAGACAAACTGGAGTGCTACGTGTTATGTGCATCATGTTATCATGCTCAAAGGTGAAATACGGTACCTACTAACACATATACACCAAAGGTTTTGCATCTGGTACCAAGAACCTCTAGTTCCTAAATCATGCAGAGTAATGGGATATCCTGGGTAACTACCTGTACATAGGACCCCGACACACACTATGTCTCCTTATTTTTAGTACATTTAGATCCATGACCTTCCTTCCCCACATTCAAAATGTGCTTATTTTTCTTTCTGATGTGCATGTGGTTGTTATCATCGTTCGTGTTAATTACCGTCTGGATGATGAAGGAAAGGGATTCAGTGTTGCCTTTGCAGAAGCCAATGGTAACATTCCACTTGGCAAGTTCTCATTTTTGTCATGCAAAACCCCAAAACTTTAGGAGGTTCCTAGTGGCCCTAACAGGTTAGGGATCCTCGGCACTGCTGTTGCACTGGTCACTGCTGGGGCGCTGATTTGATCCCTGGCCAGGGAACTTCTGCATGCCATGGGCGTGGCCACCCCCCCACAATATTTTATTATAATTTATGGCATCCAGGAAAGAATACCGAAACTACCTAAGGAATTAGGTAAAACTATCGATGCCAAAACTCTGAACACGGGTTCTCTATCTTCCATGCTTTAGTGATGAAGATGAATCACATCTCAGAACGTCTAGGATTGTTTTGCCAGAACTCTGGTAGAGATTGAGTTTGATCTTTCTCACAGCCCCTGCCCATTACTTACATACGTATCTATAAATGTATTGGTAACTGCTGTAGAGAGGAAAGAGAACAGACTTGCTAAAAAAAAAAAAAGGAATATTAAACAAATTGGGTGAGTTAGATGATAAAGCGATACCTGAGTAATAAAAAAGTCAAGAGACATTTGAGAACTATACAGGAGGTAATATATTTAAATCCAGTAGGTTTTACTTTGTACCAAATTATGTGAAATGGTTCCATGAATAAAATTTGGTTACCAGCTTTGCAGGAATGGCAGTACCTACTAAACCGAGCAGACATCCATAGAATTAGATCATGCCTACCTTTCTCCTTTCTTTTATTACCTTGTCAGCATACTATTTAAAATGTCTCAGCAAACTCTTCCCTTCGCCACTTTAATAAGTAGATTTGCCAGGTGCAGCACTAGCAGGAGGCTCATAATGTATTTAAGTTTGAAAAGGAGGCAATTATATTTCAAGGTTCTGATTGGCTATATTTTAATTTCAGAACCATGAGATGCACTGATTTAGCTGGTGGCTTTCTGAAGTAACCATGTACATTTGCACCTGTTCGTTCTATTAAAACAGAAACACCTTGCCAGGGGTGAGCAAAGGATATTGGTCACAGAAGCCATGACAACTCGGTCCCTCTGCTCTTACCATTGATTACATTTCTTGACAGTCGCATGGGAAGTTAATTACTGGTAGGAAATTAACACCCTTGCAAAATAATAAGGAAAACATAATTATATGGAGAACTCCCAGAGACTGTTTGTAGTCTTAAATGTGATATTCCCCAGTCTCTGAATAGCTATGGCAACCTGGGTTTTGGTACATGTCTTTTTGCCTATGTTCCTCAATACAGGTCCTGTCCCTGACAAAAAGTGGTAATTATTAATGCTCAATTTCCTTTTAAATTATTAAAAAGACTTCTGAATTTTCATCCACCTAACTAAATATTCCCCAAAGACTGGCTCAGTGAAAACAAGATAAAATTGACTTTGCATATAAAGTGAATCATCTTTCTAGAAAAATAAGGCTCCTTGAGAAAGACTCAGGATACCTTATCTAATTTCGGTTTGTAATCTTGTTAAATTAAATGTCTGCCTTCTCTATTACAGGATGGAGGCTCAGTGAATAGACTCTAAAGCCAGGCTACCTAGGCTTTCATTCCCGCCCTGTCCTCCAGAAGCCATGTGACCTTGTGGAAGGTTATTCACCTTAACTATGGCATCTGCTCTCTAGAGTGGAAAGATCTTGGTTTGTAATAATTACTGTTCTCCATTTTATCCTGAACACTACGTGTTCCCAGTCAGAGGCAGATTCGTTATGAAATCCTTCACAACGCATAACAATGCGTCGGCTCCCCTTCGCCTTAGTCTTTACTTCTGGGAAGATGTGATGAAAGGCAAAGCAATTTTTTTCCCCCCACAAATAGTCTGATACCATCATAGATCAGGGGCCAGGGAAAATGCCTTTCTTCACTAAGAAAGAGAAAGAAGACAGCTGTTCCCTTCCCTACCTACAAGAGTCTCCTTGGAAACTAATGGGCTTGAATCTGAACTTCAACTCTTTGGTGTATGAATGAAATATCCACAGGAACCAGAGAGCCTCCTGTGTCTCAAATTTTACATTATTGTCTCATCGCCCAAAAATTCTCCAAATTCTGGATCTTCACTCCACTGCCCTTAAAAAGTACAAACCCAAGGAGACACTTGCTACTGCCTTTGGAGTACTCTGGGGTTTAAGCAAGGAAATTAGGGTGGGCGGGCTGTAACTATTGGGCCCTCTGGGCATCCTAAAAGAACTTTTACTAACTTTTCAAATCAGAGCAATGAGATTCTGCATCAGGGAAACAAAACTAACCCTTACGGTATATGAACATGTTTTTAGGAAATCAAGAGTTGTCAAGCATGATGGATAAAAAAATCCTGCCAAGTTGTATATTCTCTCAAATAAGAGTGAGTAGCCACCTGAATGGATCTGTGAGGTTTAAATCAGTTAGTGCACGAAATTACTTAATTAGTCACATATAATTTGCTGCTCAAAACTACCAGAAAAGAGTCTAACTCCAACTGATTTTTCAATCATTTTAGAAGTCAAGGTGTTAGCTATATTATTATTATTATTACTTTGGGTGGGGAGTTTGGGGTTTAGGATGCAAACTGTTACATTTGGAGTGGATGGGTAATGGGGGGAACTGGGTGTGACTGGGTACAAAAGAAATTGAAGAAACTTTGTAAATCTACTATAATTTTAAAGAAGATATGGGCTATAAAATTTAAATATGAGAAAACATTTATTTAACACACTGTTATTTAGTACTGAACCCCCTTTCTTTAACTTTTTATTTTAAAATCATAAAAATCCACAGGAAGCTGCAAATCTGCAGAGGGAATCCTGGGTACCTTCTATTTCGTGTCTCCTAATGATTACATTTTACATGACGATAGCACAGTATCCAAACCAGGGCACCGAACACTGGTAGAATGTGAGTGCAGAGGTCAAAGCCACTTTATCATGAATAGATGCGTTAATCTCCATCACAATCAAGATACAGAACTGTCCTCTTACCACAAAGATATCCCTGATTTTGCCCTTTTGTGGTGAACCTATTTCTCTTCCTCTCACCATCCCTAACCTCTGGAAAACATTAGATGATTTTTCACTCTCTCATTTTGTCATTTTGCAAATGTAATACAAATGGATTTAGATGATAGGTGATTTAACTAAAACTGTTTCTTTTTTCTTTTTTAAAATGTTTTATTATAGTTGGTTTATAATGTCCCTTCAATTTCTGCTGTACAGCAAGGTGACCCAGTCATACATAGATGTACTTTTTTTTTTTTTTCGTACTATCTTCCATCACATACTAACCCAAGAGATTGGACAGTTTCCTGTGCTGTCCATAGGATTCAGTTGTTTAACCATTCCAGTTATAACCGTTTGCATCCACCCACCCCAAGCTCCCTGTCCATGCCACTTTCCTCTGGCAACCACAAGCCTATTCTCCATGTCAGTGAGTCTGTTTCTATTTTGTAGATAGGACCATTTGTGCCACATCTTAGATTCCACATTGAAGTGATATCATATGGTATTTGTCTTTCTTGTTTTTGTCTTTTGTTTTTACATTCAGCATAATGCCTTTGAGATCTAACCCAGTTACTGTGTGTACCAATACAATCGTCCCTTCCCTGTGAAGGGCAAGTTGAATTCCATCGTGTGAGTGCTGTGGTTTGTTTAACCGATCGCTTAACAGGGGACAGTAACAATTACGTACAGTGTTGGTCTGATATCAACAAAGTGAACCATTTACATGTCATGAAATTATTGAGGACATGTCTAAAGTCTTGACTCTGCCATTTGATTTTTTATTTTTTGTTCCCTGTTTGCTTTTTTTTTTTTAGGGCCGCACACGCAGCATATGGAGGTTCCCAGGCTAGGGGTCGAATCGGAGCTACAGCTGCTGGCCTACACCACAGCCACAGCCACGCAGGATCCGAGCTGCATCTGCAACCTACACCACCACTCAAGGCAACACCAGATCCTTAACTCACTAAGCGAGGGCAGGGATCACACCCACATCCTCATGCCTCCTAGTTGGATTTGTTAACCACTGATCCACGAAGGGAAATCCTGTATTTACTTATATTTTTAATGTTGCTGTTGTTCTCTTTTCCTCCTTGGTGTTCTGACTACTTCTTTTATTTGGAGAAATTTCTTCAGGTATCATGTTGAGTAGCTGTGGTGGTAACAAATTATCTTAATTTTCCTTTATCTGAGAAGACCTTGACATCCCTTCGTGCCTGAGGGATATTCTCCTGTGTATCAAATCCTGGTGAACATTCTTTTTCTATCATCACTTGTGTCACTTGCTCCGTTCTCCATGGTTTTCAACAGACGTTATTCAGTCTATCCCACCTTGGCTAAGGGTTTATTTCTCTGTCTGTATTTTTAAGGTATTTGATTTTTTTTTTAGTTTTCAGACGTTGGACTATCATGTGCTGGATGTGGATTTTTTGTGTCCATTCTGTGCGGGGTTTTTATCAACTTCTGGATCTTGTAGGCACACGTCTTTGCCACATTGGGGAAATTTTCAGCTATAATGTCTTTGAATAATTTCACCCTCTCCCCTATTCCCTTGCAGAACGCCAATGACAAGAAAGTTAGATCTTTTGTTAAAGTACCTGGAGCTCTGTATCTTATCTTTTATTTTTTAGTCTCCTTTTAGATTTGATAATTTATACTAGTCTATCTCCAGTCCATTGATGCACTTCTCTGGCTTCTACTCTGTTACGGAATGCCTTGTTTTGTTTCAGTTCTTAGTTTTCATTCTAAAATGGCCAGGCAGTCTTCTTTTAACTTTTATTTCTTTTACAGAGTATATAACAACAACAAAAAGATTATCCTTGCAAAACCAAACCAAACCAAACCAAACCAAACCAGGTCTAGTCTTTGGGCTCAGCCTCTGAGAAGTAATCTTGCTGTCATGCCCATTAGGAGTGTCTTTTTTGTTTGAGGACCTTGGGTTGTGACAACAGTCCCGTAATGTTATTTAGGGAGGGGGCTGACACACTAGAAAGATTGACAATGTAATCAAGGGTGGGGTCTTTGGGTCACACTGTATCAGTTGCCATGGAGACTGTAACATCATAGACAATAAACTAATCAGTTGTGCTTAGGTGATGGAACCCCAGTAAAACCTCTGAACACAGAGGCTCAGAAGAGCTTCCCCGGCTGGCAATATACCACGCATATTTTCACAAACCCGTGCCAGGAAAGTACTATATCTTAACTCTGCAGGCAGAGGACAAAGGAAGTTCCAAGTCTGGGAATTCCTTTGACTCTGTCTTATGTGTTTACTTTCTGGCTGACTAAAATATATTATTTTCCTATAATAAAGTATAACCACGAGTATAGTAGTTTTTAGTGACATTCGTGAGTCCTTCCAGTGAAGTACTTTTAAACATGCGATTGGTGTCAAAAATTAAGGCAGTTTTGTGAAAAATGTGTTGTCTCTGCCTTAGCAGGTGGCTGAACGTCATGATGAGACTTTGTGGTTATTTATTTGTTTCAAGCATGTTCATAATTGCTCATTGAAGCATTTTTGTGATGGCTGCTTTAAAATCCTTGTCAGATCAATCGGTATCCTCTTGTGTTTGGATCTATTAATGGCCTCTTCTCGCCCAAGTTGAGATTTTTCTGGTACCTCATGTGAGAAGCAGTTTCAATAGAAACGTGCGCCTTTGGAGTATTATGTTAGGAACCAATGGGTCTTATTTAAATGTATTTTAGAAGGTCATTTCTGACCCTTCTCAAGCAGGGTAAAAGGGTATCACTTTATTAATGCCAGGTCAGGGTGAAAGTCCAAGTTTTACCCTTGTCATACATTGAACCCCCTGGAAAGAAGGGCTTTCCATTACTTCTGGAAAGGGCTAGATCTCAGGTTTCTCATGATGCCTCTGCTGACAAAATCCTAGTGGAACTTATTGGAGCCCTCATTACTGCTCTATAAGTAACCTCCCCTGACACTGCAGGGCTTGGTCTTGTGGCTCCCTTGGTGCTAAATTCCTGACTCTTCCCCTAGGCATCTTCTGACACCATGGGAAAGGAGGTGATCAATGCCACCCAGGAGGACTGAAAGTCCCGGCTTCTCACTTGGTCTTTTATGACACCAGCTCATGGAGGTGGGTGGATAACTTCATCACAGAAATCTAGGCACCCAACCTGTCCTTTGTTGGCAGGAGTAGGTTAGAGATGCAGATCCTTCTGAGGCATTTGCCAGAACTGAGGCATTTATTGTCTAGAAGTTTTGCCTCTTTCTAGAGGGCCCCTTTTCTGGTCCTGTTGCCTAAAGAGAGCAGCCTTTTCTTGGGGCTTCTTGGTCCGCATGCATTGATTCTTCATGTTTCTGGAGATTCCATTGTACAATTATTTAATATATAATGTCATAAAAAAAGAAAAAGGAAGAGAAAATAAGAAAAGCAACAATAATAGAGGGAGTATGGCTGTGTTGATTTCATTCCCTCTGATCTCTAGCCTGTCTGCCATCCTTTATGCATCTTTTACAGTCTCTTGTTTGTTTCATACATAATGTCCAGAGTTTTGGCTGAACTCTGAGTTTTAGCAGGAGGAAGAGAAAAAAAGCACTGCTAATCCCTTTTATATTTTTCTTCATTATTTCAAACCTACACTTACAGAAATAATAAAAACAAAAACAAAAACGAATTCCAGAGATATTACCCTATTTGTAAATGTCACATTGCCAGAAAGGTGACCAAATTAGTACAGCAATCTGTCCATCTGATTCTAGCAGGTTTTAATGAAAGAGTTTACAAAAACACAAAATGAATAGAAGTAGGGTACACATCACTGTCTCCTCCACTTTTCTTACTCTCTGCAATTCATACAAGGACACCTATTAGATTTTAATACTCAAATCTGAATATTTGGACCCAAAAATGTAGCTGGAAAAAAAAACAACAACATGTAACTAATGGAGTTAATTAGGGCTGCCCAATGAGTGTAACAGAAATCTCTGGTCTGTAAGGGAAAAAAATACCCATTTAAAACACATTTAAAAGTAAAATATGTCAAATATATATATGTATCATGTACTCTTTTCACAGACCCTGGTAAAAAAAAAAAATATGTGTATAAAGTACTATAACAAAGGCCACATTTTCCACGGGAGTTGATGATGAAATGTTTGGGGCTGTGGGACAAAAGTCTGGTGGCCATAAATGGCTCTATTTGGTTCTGCCATAGTAGTTATTCCCTCTGTTATTTTTATAAGCACTATCCTGAATGCCTTCCAAAAACACAAATTAATGTTTAGTTTGTATTTTAGTCTTTCCTGCCTCACATTCCTATAAATAAAAATACATAAGTACCACTGTTTTACTTTAAAAAATGCCTTAGCAGAATTTCACATCCTATTAGCAGTATCATTTCCCTAAATTCAGACACGGTGCTTGGTGAAGTGGTGCGGCAATAGAAAAAGTTTTTTTGAAAAATATCCAATTCCCCTCATCTTAACTTTCAGCATGTCTAGAGAAGTAGGATTCTGTGTTTGTTGAAGGACTATTCAGATGCATCTAGGGTCTGATTACAGGTTTGGCTCTTAACTAGGTACATTTCTTTGTACAGATAATCCATCAGCGTTAAATTTGCTCAACAACTCCCGCAGTTGCTCAAAAGCACAGATGGTGTGAAGACTCAGATTGCAGTGTTCTTCAACCACAGGGTTTTCAGATGCTTGGGTGAAGTTTTGACAGGAAGAAAAAAAAATCTGCTCCTCCCTTATCCGAAGTGATCGCATGCTTCTTCTATTGGAGGGCATACAAACACTTCTCTTTCAAAATTCAGAATATCATTTTAACCATGGAGGAAAGCGAATTACAAGGAGAATTACGAAAGGAAAAAACAGAGTGGGTTTTTTTTTCCCTAATAAAATAATTATTATATTGAGCATATTGGGATTTAAAAAATCACGCTACACAGTCTACTTTGGGTTCAGTATGGTATATGCTCTCTGTATTTATAAATGAACTCGGATATCATCGAATTATATTAAAACATGAAATATTATTTATTTAGCTAGTGTTGTCTTTTTAGGGCTCCACCCGTGGCATATGGAAGTTCCCAGGCTAGGGGTCGAATGAGACCTGCAGCTGCTGGCCTACACCACAGCCACGGCAAGGTGGGATCCGAGCCACATCTGTGACCTACATCACAGCTCATACAACACTGGATACTTAACCCACTGGGTGAGGCCAGGGAATCAAATCTGCATTTTCATGGGTACTGGTCTGGTTTGTTAGTGCTGAGCCACTCTCTAAAACACTGAATTTTATATTTTAGAATTACATTAAAATACTTAATAAGCATATTTCATATTAAAATACTGAAATCCACAAATATGTTTTAACTATAAAGGAATAGGATAGAAGTTTTTCCAGTATTTTTCTTTAGTGGAAAATAATTTTTAAACGCAGATAAGAAAAATGTGAGTCATTATGAACTAATGATATATTAGCAAAGAGGTAGTGGAGACACTTTTAAGTTCTACTGGACTGAAATGAGAGCAGAAATATTTAACTGCATGTATAAAATAGGCATGCTAATTTCTAGGCTTCAACTGCCTTGACATGACAGGGTGAATTTATCAACCTTACTCATTTAGTTCCAAAAAGGAAACTTAGTTCCCTACAGGAGTGGCTGCCTTCCCAAGCTTTGGTACCTGTTGGCATCACCTGGGGACTTTTAATACCCCAATCCAGTTTGCATCCCATTGACAAATAAAGCAGTAATATCTAGAGATGAAATGAAGGCATCCATATTTTTAGTGATCCCCATGATTTAGAGAAAAGGCAGTTTGGGAACCAGTGTTTCTTTACATTCATGTTAAATAGGTTACTTCAGGGTGGGGAAAAAAAAAACAGATTTAAATATATGAGCATATGTAACAGTCTGGTTGATGTTTATCAAACCTCAAGATTCAAAAACAAGGTTTTGTTGCTCAAAGTGACTTGGTATTTTCAATAATTAAGTTACAACCAATTGTTACAAACCTGTGCTGAAGCTGAGTTTCAGCAGTGTAGTCTCTGAATGTTCTTATTAGCAGAACCACTAATCTAAACTTCACAAGAAATATCTATAAAGCATGATTTTAGATAACAAAGAACCATTTTTCCTTATGCTTAAAAAAGTTTGGGCATCTTAGAATACATTTTAAAGTACATTTTAAATGGAAATAACCCTTATTCTGCTGAATTTCATGTTCAATTTCCAATAGCAGTTATAGTACAAATCAGTCTTGCACCTTAAAAAAAATCTATATAGTGTTGATTAGTCTATTAAGTCACTAGGGAACATTAAAAGTGCTGTTTCTTAAACAAGAAACATTAGAGTGATATTTTTTAAACAAGTCATAGCTCAGAACGTAAACAGTTATTCCATTTGGTATGTGTTCTTTGCATCAGCGTCTCTCAGGGTTCCATTTGATATCAATCAGCAGGTAGGTTCTTTTGGCAGGAAGTGGTGTTAGAGCTTGCTCTAGCCGATTCCAATTAGCATCAGCATAATCTCCCCAAAGGAAGAAATGCCTTGCAATAAGGAGAACTATTAATTTTGCTGGGATTTTGTAATAACTTCAAAAACATGGACCTATAGGCAAGGAAGAGGAGTGGATTTTCTACAAGATGAAATGTTTAAAAAATGAAGTAGGAGTTCCCATCATGGTGCACTGGAAACAAACCTGACTAGGAACCATGAGGTTGCAGGTTCGTTCCCTGGCCTCGATCAGTGGGTTAAGGATCCAGTGTTGCCGTGAGCTGTGGTGCAGGTCGCAGATGCAGCTTGGATCTGGCGTTGCTGTGGCTGTGGTGTAGGCCAGCAGCTGTAGCTCTGATTAGACCCCTAGCCTGGAAACCTCCATATGTGGCCAGTGCAGCCCTAAAAAGACAAACAAACAAACAAACAAACAAAAAATGAAGTAGCTTAAGAAAAATAAAAAATAAAATAAAACAAAAATCCAGTTCTAGAAGCCAGTCTAACTAGGAGGCTGGGTTTTGGCTTGTATAAGGAAACAATAAAGCAAGATGATGATAACAGCTGGAAGTCAAGATTTTCAGTGTTGTACTATGCTAATTACAGAGTTTACAGAGTTTGTTTTACTTAAATTTTTTTTTTTCATTTTGTGAATGATAAAACAAACTTTGTGCCCTCAAAATTACCTGCTTTATTCTGAAGTCAGTTTTATAATATTTGTCCAGAAGTAACATGGGATGAGTCCACGAAAGCCCCAAAATTCTTCTTATTAGTGTGCTGTATGTTTAACTTGTTTTGAATTTGTGAATCTCTTTAGTTGGTCTGGAAACCCCGGGTGGGCGGACCTATGACTGACAGGAGATGAATTAATGGGCTTCTTTGGAAGAAAACTATCCATGTATGAGAAAGAGAAGGGGTTACAGCATGAAATAAGCTTGGGAACATACAAAATAAATTGAAAAAAAGTAAGAGAGACAAGAGGTGATATGTGAGACCCAAACAAAAAATTTCTGCAACTTAGTCCTATAAGTGATAAAGCAGCTGCTTCAAAGTGTGTTGTAAAGTTTACCTGATTCTTTTATACTTTTTCTCATGTATTTGAGTTACTAAGAGTTTTTAAGGACCTGGCTATAATGAGAGTCAGCAATCTTATTTACCATTTTGGGTATTACTATTTGGTGATTATCTTTATAGGTGGAAAAAATAAGCAAGCAGGCTCTCACCAAACCTGAATCTTCTGATGCTTTGATCTTGGACATCTCGGGCTCCAGAACTGTGACGAATAAACTGTGTCCATTTGCCTCCCAGTTGATGACATTTTTGTTATAGCACCACAAATGGACTAAGGCATTCCTGACCTCACGTTGCTTAGAACATTTACTTTAGAAAAACTGCAACTGTAAATTCTTTCTCTGACCCTTTGAGATATAAATCCTATCCCAGGCTCTGGACAGTTTTACAACTCAGGAATGTCTTTCTCAAGGACCTGGGAGCCATCTCTTTGAAATATAATCATTAAAAAAGATAGAGCCCCTCTCTCTCTTCTCTATAGGAGGTCAGGAGCCTACCCATAACCAATTAGCAAACACAGATGGTCGACTGACATTGACAAACATCTCCCCTGACTGGTCCTCCAGCCCTTTACCACCAGCTCATACCAGTGTTTAAGATTCTTCCCACCTTTTGTTAAGCCGGAATTGAGGTCCATCTTTCTCTCCTATTGTAAGAGTTTTGAGGAAAATCTTCCTTGCATTTTAAACTTGTCTGCTGTGATCTTGTTCTTTGACAACATGAGCTGATAACCTTGGATTATTGGGGTGGTTCTAGATGACATCACCAAAAATTCTCTTGGTAGAGAAGCAGAGGAGATTATACACAAAGTGAGAACAAGGAATGTGCTCACAGATGCAGAGACTGTTGTTACGGAGGCATAGTTAAGAAAGGCTGCCAGGGAGTTCCCCTCCTGGCTCAGCAGTTAACTGACTAGGATCCATGAGGATACAGGTTCAATCCCTGGCCTCGCTCAGGATCAGGCATTACATGAGCTGGGGTGCAGGTTACAGATACAGCTTGGATCCTGTGATGCTGTGGCTATGGTGTAGGCTGGTGGCTGCAGCTCTGATTCAACCCCTAGCCAGGGGCTTGAAAAAAAAAAAGAAAGAAAGGCTACCTCCCAGCAGCCATAATCTAGAATTAAGGAGGTATTCTGCCCCAGGCCATACAGAAGGAGTGTGGTCCTACTGACACCTTGATTTTGAACTTCTGGCCTCCAGAACTGTGCAAGAATTAACTTCTGCAGTTTTAAGCCACCAAATATGGAACTTTGTTAGAGCACCTCTAGGGCATTAATAGAATTTATCAGAATATGTTTTTTTATATGTATCTTTTTAAAATTATAGTAATTAAATTATTATAAAAATGTTAATTCCACTGTGTATTTTAGATGGAGACCGCCCTTTGATTAAAGCAATGCCATTGGAGTACCATATGTTGACAACTGTGTACTGTTTTCATAAGAAAAAGCAGTAGTAGAGGAAAGCAATCATATTACTTTGTTTTAGCAGAAAATGTGAAGTGTTTTTTTTCTGAAGCGCTATTGTTAAAATGATAGAATTGGGATAAGCCACTTAAGCACCTGTTTTTAAGGAGAATGCTGTTTAAATAGATTAATTCCACCAGAGCCCTGGAGATACTAATGCAATTCACCAATTTAGGATAAACAGCTTCGGTATGGATTTTTGATAAGAAAACAGCTGCTCATCTAGAAGTAATAGTAGCTAAAGTCTGAAGGCCATGAGATTTGTCTGTTCTGGAAGATATGCTATGCAAGGAACAGATGGTTAGCATAAATAATTCAAAATCGCTCTCCAGTAACTTCTTTGGGTAAAAACAATGTATTGAACTGTGTTTAAAAGGTTACTTGGAACTTTAAGCAGACAGACTATTTCTATTTCCATTCCAAGCTTGCTTTCAAATGCAGTTTAAAAACAAAACACAAGTTTTGATCATTTAGGTGTTAGTCTTCTAAAATCAATATAGGCAATGATACCACATGCCTCATGCAAGAGCAATATACATGCATTATATGTGCAAGCACAATTAAATAGATCTAGGTCTCCAATGTAAATTCTGTTGAAGCTAATGTAATGTCCATTTACCTTACATGTAAATAGTGAACAGGGAAATCTATCGGTGTTTATAACACCAACAATAAATACATGCAACTAAGTTTTGCATAGCCCCTTACAATTTTTTTTTCTAATCCTTCATCAAATGTTATTTTATTTTGTACATAAAACTCTGAACCACTCCGTCAGTGTCGAAAATAAAACACTAGCCCTATAGTTTTACAATCCTACTTGGTAATTCAATTTTACGCTAAAAGTTTTATATATCCTCTGCTAATTACTCTAATTTTTCTTCCCCCTCTTGAAAGGAGATTTTAAAGATTGGTAGATTTCTTCCCTTTTCCTTCAAATTTTCCTATGTATTATGCGAATGAAGAATTCCTTTCTCCTGCTTCATGGTCCCAAGCCCTTCTAACCTGATTCATAATCCCTTTTCTTTTGGTGAATTAATATTTTCCTCTTTATGGTTTCATTCCTTTTGGTGTGAAAACCGGTATTGTGACTTTTCTAATCAAATGTCTTTCAGACTCTGTATTGTTCTCAATCCTCCCCTCAAGCTTCTCTCATTTCATAATCAACAAATGTATTGGCGTTCTACTTTATTTCCACTCAGTTGTTCTTCAGCTGATGTTCAGTTACACATCACTCATACCTGTGCACTTGGCATATGTTCTCAGTCCAAAATGTTTCATGTCAAGTAACTACTGTTGACCATGGCCAAGAAGATGTAGGCAGGAGTCTTCTGCTCTAGATCCCTAGGGAGGCTCTCATCTCCTCCAGCAATTCTCCCGGACCATCCTCTCACAAAGATTTAGAAGTGTTACTGACCCTAACCCAACAAAACAGGCATCACCATCAATCCCTAATATGTTCTTCTGACCCTGGCTTCCAAGTTGCAGTCAAGCTTCCTTGAACAGTGGATTCTGTTCCTTCAAGACCAAGACAATTCTCCTCACCTACAAATAGTACCCTGTCCTCGGCAAGACGCCTGCCATCATTAGGTGGTTGCCAGCTGAGACGTAGAGATTTAGACTTCTTCTTTGCCACAAACCAAGTAGTCACATAAATTGCCCAATAGCAGTTAGCTATTCAGCTATTGTGAGATTTAGTAACTTTCTGGATGAGCTTTGAAAGGAACTAGAAGTGTTTATCTTTCCTCCCAAATATTTAAGCAAGTATTGGTATTCCATAGTCAATACTTATAATACCAGTTTCTTGGACCAGAAAGGCAATAGAGAAGCACATATCTAGGTGTGGATATTGAGCTATTAAAAGGAAGCTCTGGAGAAACATAATCAGGTGCTCAGCTCCTCAGCTATTACTGCTTCCTGTTCACGCAGTGGTTGGTGACATTAAATGGTAGTTCATTTTTGTTTGTATCGATTCTGAGGATGTCTAATGCTTAGGAAAAGTTTCAGGAGAAAATATACTTTGTATTTCAGAATTAATAATTACATTTTAGCCATCAGTCTTCCTGGGGCCATGCTTAACCATTTAAAGAAGCCATCCTGTGAATACAGTCTAACCACTGGGAAAGTGTCAAGGGGACACTCAACTGAGCCATTTCTCTCTCTAACACAAGCAGGGGTTGGCACAGAGTGGACCTACTGTTATAATCAACAGGGCTATGAATGGTATATTTTTAAACAGGTATCTCCTTGCCCCTGATATATATCCATTTATCCTCTCTTTATTCCGTTACCCCTGTGTGTGCAATTAATAAATTAATAATCCGCAAATGTGATCTTATCCGCCACAGATGCTGAGCTTGAGGAAGTGAAGTGCCCCAGGCTCAGCAACCAGAACAGTTCACCCCAAATCCAGCCCCTTCTACTATCATCATTAGTTGCATTATGCACATGGTACAAATCACAACTTCAAGGCTCCAATCTATTTCTTTTCCTGTAACATTGGGGGGAAAAAAACCTATTATTTCTCTCTTATTCTCTCTTAGGGTAAGTCAGTAAGGTAAAATTCTGACGATGCTGGTAGCCATTTTTATCACAAATTGGGGGATAACTGACTAAATAGAAAATGGTAACAAAGAAGAGAAGAGATAATAAAGTGACAGATTTCTGATAACTGCAACCCGCGTTTCTGCTCTAAGCACATTCTTCCTACAGTGAACATCTAGCTAAATTCCTTTCCTTTAAAAAAAGAAAATCAAATTCATTTAAGTATAAATGCAGCATTTTTAATATTTAAAAAAATTTCACCATGTGACAAACAACTGAATTGCCAGTCTCATTTCTGCCTTTTCCCCTTCTATTTTATAACCCTGCAGTCCTAGATCCTGATAGGAAGTACCCTGGCTAAGTCCTACCGATCCTTCTAGGTTTAGCTTAAGTGTTCACGTTCCCAGAAACTCTTTCTCACTGCTTCTCACCAAAACACCAAGCTTCATTTTTCTTCTTTGTACCAATAACACCCTGGGCCTACCTGCGTCCTATTTACATGGCCATCAGCTGTTAAAATCTCTCTTCCCAGACAGATTTTGAGCCGGGTAAGGACATCATCTTCGTCATTTTATATCTCCTCTGCCTATTCAGTACCTATTCCTCAGTCAACAGCCACGATGTGGAAACATGCCAGCATCTTTCTGGACCTTCTGCCTGCTTCCAAACACTATGTCTTCATCTTGAGATAGTTTTCGACTTGTAATTAATTTAGAATTTGAATTGAGAAATATAACATGGAGACCACGAACTCAGGCATCATAGGGTTCACATTTGAGACTCCATGCAGAAAAGGCAGAGTGCACACGTCAGAGCTACAACTGCCGGCCAACACCACAGCCACAGAAACATGGGATCCGAGCCGCATCTGCAACCTACACCACAGCTCACGGCAATGCCGGATCCCCGACCCACTGAGCGAGTCTAGGAATCGAACCTGTGTCCTCATGGATACTAGTCAGATTCATTTCCGCTGTGTCACAATGAGAACTCCGAGGAAACAAGTTCTGAATCACCTCCTAGGTGTTTAGATGTTCAGGAAATACTTCCTTTTATACATGGGTCTTAGCAAATTAAATATGTCTACGGAGACACTGACATAGCTCCCAAGCCTAAATACTTACACGTATTGAATCAATTAGTCATCTGGCAATGGAAGAAAAGGGTGATTAACTAGAAGGGCAGTTTGCCCAGCAAACAGTACCACTTACAAAATGCACTAACAGATCCACTAGACTTAGGTATTGTAACGGTAAACGTGGCAGCTGTAATTTTCACAGGTCATCTTCCTATGGGCTTGCTGGTTCCCGAGAAATGTGTCAGTGTAGTGACTTGCAGTCACTCTTCTTCGATTCTGTACCAGGATGATCTCTGTAAAAGTCCGTTCCTCAAATTTATGCATCATTTTCTCTAAGAGGATTATTAGACACATCTACACGTTATTGCTGATGTGAGAAGTTATAGCTCCCATGTTACATCAGGATATAATGCCTTTAAAGGCAGTACGATTCGTTAAAGCAGAGGTCTATTTATTCAAGAATGATTTTTTCTTTTTTACATTCTGTCTTTGATTCTCTAAAGGAACATGGGTGGAGTTAGGATGAAAAGAGAACAAAGGACGTTTTTAAAAGACACGCATGACAAATGTATTTCTCTTTTAAAAAACATATTTTTTTGCAGTTTCAACTAACTGGATTCTTCGGCAGCTCTCCATCCTCCTGGGAAGGATTTTCACATCCTAGAATGTTATCATCAAAGCTAGCTTGGAATTTTAAAATGCTGAGAAGTTCAAGCATTGTTTTAAAGATTGTTGAACAGATGTACTCTCTCCTAAGAGACTTTCTTGATGGTAAATACCTTGCATTTCATCTGAGAACTTCAAAATATAAGTATGCATTTTAACGGAAAGACATCAAGAAAGAAAAAAAATGATCAAGGATGGAAACTCAAGACACACTGGCATTTTATCTGTGGTTGCTCCTACTGCACAATTTGAAATATATTTCAAACTGAAACACCAGAGAACATTTTTCACAGAAATAAGAAGCCTGGATCAGAAGCAGAAAAATTTATTGAAAACTGGCATTTATAATATATACTCAGTCTTGAGGGTATTTAAATAGAATTTCCTATTGTATTATACGAAAGTAATGCTTTTTTAGAAAAAAATATTAAGTTATTGGTGTACAGATATCATTTCATATATAAGCATAATTCAAAATAAAACGTGAATTAATTAGAATAAATGGATATTGAATAAAAGTTAATGGAATCTCACTTTGATGAAAGAGGCCCCATCAAAACATACACAGTCAGTACCAAGTTTCTAGATAAGTAAGATTCCAGCTGACTTTTTGTCATCCTGTGCAGAGTATGTTATACCTAGAGTGTCTGTAAAGCAAACTTTAAAAGGAACATTGAAAATAGATATTGAGCATCAGAAATGCAGATATTTGAAGCCACACAAAGGAAAGGAAGCTAGAGGAGTAAGAAATATTTAATCTGTAAAAGGAAGCATTAATGGTGGTAAATGATTTTGCTTCAAATACTTTAAAAAGTAAATGGAAGAGATACAAGGATTCATTACGTGCTGCTCCAGAAGTCAAACTGATGCGAGAAAGAGAAATTCAGGAGGTATAGAGGGAGAATTTCAATTATTAAAAAATGTAATACTCTCTAAAAATTTAAGTGGCGGCTGTCAAAGAGCACAGGTGATCTAATCCCCTCAGGAAGCTCAGCCATCAACATCCAGGGTATTTTATAAGTGGCATTCAGATGCTGGATGGGAAGGACATACTGTTTTATTTCTAATATGTTTTATCTTAGAAAGATTGTGACGCTATAAGGAGGTTTCAGTCTGTCTGCCAAATAACCCCAAATACCATTTATTTCACATCTTGGGTTTTTCCCTTGTGTTAATTTATAGAATCTTAAAAATCTCAATACTTAAATATTTATTTAGAATATCTAGAATAAAAAGTAACCTCCCTTAAAATGAAAATAACTATCAGTTATTGGACATTAAGCACAGAGTGGTTCAAGCTTGTTGTTTTCCTTCTTAAACACAGACACAGCAGATCTGGGTGAATCCACGTACTTCATAGATAGACTTTATGAATATTTACCCACAGTTGGTAAGGTCTGTGTCATGTCCTTCCCTGTGGATGAATAATACATTCCCAGCTGATTAAATTCAGGATTGGCCCTATACCTTCCTTCAGCCAGTGGAATGTGACTCTAAATGCTGCCTGCCACTCGGGGCAGGAGATATGGAAGCCAACATGCTGTTCATCTGTCTCTTCTCGGCCTGAAATGATTGTGGGACGTGTTCCATGTCCAAGTGAGAGACTCTTCTGTTAGCCTGGGTTGGTGATGAGGAAGGGGCCAAGGGCAGCTGATTTGCAACACCCTGATTTTGCAAAGGCAAAATAAATGGAAGTGTTTGCAGAGCTCTAAGCTTCTGAGGTCATTTGTCACCTTGCCTGTTCTGGCCGATCTGAACAACGGAAGCTGGGTAAAAGATTATTCTGGGCATGATGCATTTTCAGAAGCAGGATATGTCCCGGGGCGGGGGGGTTGACAGAAAAAACCATGGGGCCAAAGTTGGGGTACGGTTACATATAAACCTAAGGGAAGTCATAAAAAAGCCAGGTGTAAGCTTATCATAATTTCAAAGATGTTTAGGACCAGGCCTGCAGCCAAGGGAAGGATACATCCTTTCCTTCCAACTTCTATACATTGAGCTTCAGGATTCTTTGCTTCCAAACCCAGAGCAAAGGTTAATACTGTAGCGACACCATGAACTTCTATTAGGAGTTATGTAAGCCTTAAGGACTTCAAGTAAGAATAAAATGCTAAGGGAAACTTTAAGACAAATTATAATTAGATAATCACCTAGTGCGGAATGAGGGAGTAGGGAAACGAATTAGGGTAAAAAGTTATCCTAATATACTTGTACTTAGGTGGATAAATTTATCCATTGCCTAAAGCAAAAATATCCATAGCCTAAAATATTCTTGCTCGTTAAGTGGTATTTGAATTGGGGCCAAATGAAGGCTCATTGCTTTATTCAGTGAGTTACAGGTAAAGACACAGAAATCACAGAAGGTTATTTTAGGTATACTGAGTATAAAGTATAAAAGGACTATGCATATTACTAAAATCCAGATGGAACTCTTCATGAATTCCAAGGAAACCCTAGTGGGGTTTATGACAGAGTTCTGCAATTTTCCCTGTTCTACTAAAACAAACAAACAAACAAACAAACAAAACAAACAACTTCTAGTGATTAATAAGAAATCATAAAAGACAGTTTTGAACCATGATGGAACCAGAATCCAAAAAAAGTTCAAGGCATGCAACAATGGCAGAAATGTTCAAAATTAAATCTAGCATGTACTTCAAAAAAGTGTGTGTGTGTGTGTGTGTGTGGGTGGGTGGGTGGATGGGTGTGTGTGGGTGTGTGTGAGAGAGAGAGAGAGGCTGTGACTTGCCAGTAGGTTACACAAAATATACTTTGAAGATTTTGCTCACAACGCAATGTGCACAAACAGCATGACATAGCTGCCAAAGAGGTAATAGATTCTTAATCTGCCTTATGTCTAGAATAAAGAGGGCAATTGTTTTATTTTATTTTATTTTACATTAATAAAACCACATTTACAGAACTGTGTTCTATGCAGTTCTGAATTCCACTGGCAAACCACACCTATCCCCAGAGGACAGTAACAATGGTTAAGGATTTCTAAATAAAGGGTAATCTGAGAGAATGGGAATATTAAGTTCCCTAGCACAAACTCACAAGACAGACGTGACACTGGGCAAACGCCTGGCGGCTGCCCTGTGGAAAAGGGAGTGGACCTTTGCACCAGTCTAGGGAGGAGGACTACGGCTCTAGGATACGTTAAAGTTACGTGTATTTTAGCACACAGCAACATCGTGCTATTTTTACAGAAAGTGAGGAATACATAAAATGTTAACACAAAGAGGAATCTTAGAAATAGAGCCCTTCAAACTCATACTCTTCAGCCTCCTGATACACTGAACTCCTCAGATCTGGAAATTCAAGTTAAATAATCAACACTATTTTGGGGTAGACCATGATGGAAGATCGTGTGAGAAAAAGAAGTGTGTGTATATATACATATATATATGTACTGGGTCACTGGGTCACGATGCTGTGCAGCAGAAACTGTGACTGGGTCACGATGCTGTGCAGCAGAAATTGACGCAACACTGCACATCACCTATCCTCTAATAAAATAATAAAAAATCAGCACTACATAGTATGAAGCAGAGGATTCTTCTTCAAGAAGGTCTGACAAGCTGGCCACTAAAGTACCCGTCAGTTTTAAAAGACTGTGGCGCATCTCTATGCTTCCATGGTGTTTGGGGAACTTCATCTTGCTCTTCTGAGCGTGTCGTCTTGCAGAGCCAGTGTGACACACGTGGTCAACCTTCCTAGGATGGCACGTGTTCAGAGTTCACACAACACAGCCACCTGACAACCTGACATAACACCACACATTTGTTTTGCTGCCAATTAACTTCAAGATCTTTCCACTAACACTTTGTCAACTCCTTAAATGAAGCACTGACTTTTGCCAATGGAGGGGCTATTTCTTCTTCACAGCTAGCTGTTAAGATCATACTAGCAAGATAACAAAAATTAAATGAGACTCTCAGTGACAGGCCATTTAGCCACATGGCAGAAGCTGCCACAATATAGGTGTCACTGTAGAAGAATGGAGGAGGTTGAAGGGACGTTGGTTTAATCACAGGAAGTGTATCTTTCGCAAACAGATTGAATCAGTGTGACGAGTCATCTGACTCTGCTCCACAAAATGTATAGTTATCAATGTATATAAAATCCCGAGTTATCCTAATAGTAATGACAAATGGATTTTGTAAGGAAAAGAATCAGAGATACAGAAATACTATTGTTGGCATGACAGCCCAGATAACCGCATTTAAAATTAGAATCTTGCTGACATGTAGACAGCAAATATGAACAGTGACTGAACTTGTCCTACATGAAGTTCAACTCACTTTAAATAAAAATATGATTCTCTTAGGCTGCAGAGCTTTTCATCATTCCACAATGAACTATCAAATGGCAACATACATGATTCACCGTCAGCATTTAGAAGAATTTCAAACATACTGCACTAGCTATCAATATCATATTTCAGATAAATAAACATAGCACAATGACAGTATAACTTCACGGGTCTAAATTGATACACTGCATACATGTGTATTCAATGTTGACCATAATGTCTGTATTACAACCTCTAGATCATAGTAAGCCGCTCTTTTTATTATTTATTTTTCTAGGGTCACACTCGCAGCATTCGGAAGTTCCCAGGGTAGGGGTTGAATTGGAGCTACAGCTGCCAGCCTACACCAGAACCACAGCCATGCGGGATCGGAGCCGAGACTGTGACCTACACCACAGCTCACGGCAACGCTGGATCCCCAACCGACTGAGCGAGACCAGGGATCGAACCCTCATCCCCGTGGATAGCAGTTGGATTGTTTCCACTGCACGACAGGAATTCCTCCAGCAAGCCACTCTTTTAGTTAATACAAGCTATGACAAATAGGTGAGGTATTTCCTTACGTAATTTTCTCATGCAGTTGTTTATGAAAGAAGTTGGTATACAGTGCCAGAACCGTATACTTTTGTCTGAGCTTGAATGTTTGCTTTACTACATGTTAGATGTGTTGGCAAGTGACTTAACATGTGTCAGACCTGGCTTTTTTTTTTTTTTGCTGCACTCATGGCATGTGGATGTTCCTGGGGCCAGGGATTAAACCCATGCCACAGCAACATGAGCCACTGCAATGACAGTGCTGGATCCATAGCCCACTGAGCCACATGAGAACTCCTAGACCTGGCTTTTTCATCTGTAAAGTAAAAACAAAATATATAGTCATAATATTGGTACTCAGTAAGATTGCCTTAATAATAAAGGGCATAAGGTTGAAACTAGGTCTAAAGGGGCTGTATACTTTCTATTAAAGCCATTAAATAATAAGCTTGGAAAATGTAGCCAATACTAGCCATGACTTCTTAGAGAAATGGTCAAGCAAAATGTCTCACAGTGCTACATTTTAATGAAATAAATAAATTATAACACCAAACTTATGTTTCTTTCATCCTCAATGAAATAATAAAAAAGAGTCATCCTCTTATATGCAAATCAGCAGAGGCTATTTCCCAGGATAACAAACATACGAAAACATTGCTAGGCTTCAACGACAAAGATTTTCTTCTTGCTCCTATCCACATCCACCTTGGAGTGGCTGGGTCTCTGCTGCCCACTGTCCTGTTCCTGTGACCCAGGCTCCCAGAACCTTCACCATGTGCTGTGGCGAAAAAATTAATTTAACCTCTTCCCAAAATAAATTAAAAATAGATAAATCAGCAAACCTAAGAAACTGTGCCTGGGTCTCAAAGGCTTCCCCTACAAAGTGACAAACAGCTTTTTCTTTTATATTTCCTTTATCAAAACAAGTCGCACGGCCAAATCTAAGGGGGCCGCTAGGTCAGTTTTCTTCAAGGCTTGCAAGGATGAGAAACAGCTATGTTTGCCAACGAGGGTGGCTGACAGCTTTATATAACAATGTCATTAGGCAATCCAGACATTTTGCTATGTACTTTAAATGTCAAATTTCAAAGATTTTATGACTCAATACGAATTTCATAGAGCATGCCTTGACTTTGTGGTAATTTCTAATGCTCTGGAATTAGATTATCTGCATGAATCCCAAAATCCAGGTTAAAATTCATATATTGTTGTCCTCATGCACCAATGAAATAACTCACCAGGCAGGTCATGCAAAGGACATTAACTCTGCACCCAAATAAAGGGTTCGTTCACTTTTTCAGCACCATGATTGAATTTAATAACAAATAAGACATTATCTGAAAGTAAATGAGTAGAACTACTCGTTAGTTTGTCATAAGGAGATACTGTCTTAAAATTAAATTTATGCAACAATGGAATAGTTAGCATATCAAGTACTGAGTATACTAATGGGATCTTTGTGAGGTTAACTATAGAAGGTATGAAGGTACTGAGTCCTATTGCCCTTTGGCATAGATCCTAGAGTTTACAGTTAAAATTAATAATTATTTTTATCAAAGTGACCTCAAAGTCATTAAAAACTCATCACATTTATTCTTATAAAACCAGCCACACAATAGCAAGTAAAAATTCTCTGAATACTCAGTATTAATTATTAATCTCTCTTCACCACAGTCTGTATCTACATGAGAAAAAAGCAATAAAACACTTAATGAAGTCACCATTCATTCTGTTTCCACGATACTGAACCAAAGCCTTGAATGATTCGTTTCAGACTCAACTGGAGAGTGGACCAAATTATGAGTTCTAACCAATACAGAATCTGATAGCTTTAGAACAAACCCCTACATATATGGAGAGATAATTATTCATAATAAATACATTTAAACTGATGGACAAAGCATATTTTTTGTGCTCTGATGGACCTGTATAATCTATCATAGTGTCGTGAGAAGAAATACATGGCAATAATTGTCCATTATACAGATTTCAGCGGCAGAAAAGAAGAGCAAACCAACCCACCCACCAACCAACTCACTAAATAAATCCTCCAAATACTTTGGGAAAGAAAAATATAACATGGAGGCAAGGCGTTTTCGTTTCTTAGAATTTTTTTAGAATGTGACTACGGAAACGACCACTGGTGTTACAGTTATTGCGACGTTCCGAGAGGCAGTGACTGACATAGAGGTTAAACCAAAACATGGGCACTGCCTCGCCAAACGCGTCTTTTCTTATCTTGTTCCTCAATCAATCTACATTGTGATACATGATGTGTCTACTAAACACGGCGCACTTTCCTACTTTCTGTGCAATGATGAAAGGAAATATGATGTTCTCTGACCTCAGGAAACATCAAACTTTTTTGTAGATCGTTGGGGGGATGGCACGGATCTAGCTATGGAAATACATCAGGCCAACTGGAACAGGTAGAAGGCATTTGGCAGAAAGCCCTGTGGGATCTAAATCAGAAGTCCGTACATAAAACACCTGCTTGGCATTCTACAACCATCTTATTTCAGATGATGTTAAGACATTAAGTGAAGAACAGAATAAAATTTGGTTTTGGTAAAGGTGAAATTCACAATATATCACATATGACAAAGCCAGGCACTGATGAGTCAGTGCAGAGACAGTGACCAGTCAGAACAATTAGCAGTGCAAAACCAAAGTGGTTTTGCTATATCAGTCTTGCAGCTGATTCTGTTGCTGTTGCTGAGGATATCTGTAAATTACAGTACAGCCAATGAACAGGTCATCACAATACATTCAAACTTAGAGAGATATTGGGAGACTCATAATTTGACTTGATATTATAAAAAGCTTATTTTCTTTCCCTTGCTCATATATTCCAATTTCCAAGTGCTAGAATACAACTGCATTATAAATATAAGCATATGACTGCCAAAAAGCTGTCTGCATGAGAAGGTAATATTATACGTGATTGTTAATTTAGAATGAGGATTTTATATCTAGTTCCTCTAATCTAAATAAGGTAACTGAATGACAAATGAGGGAGCTGAAGCTTTAGGAGATCAAGTGATCAAAAAGCTTGTTACTGATGAAGCTTGTTTTTCAGATGTTCCACTATTTCGTTCAGACAGAATTATGAGTACAGTGGGTTCGATGTGCCAGAGCTCTCTGAACATTACATACAACTTCTTTCCCTGTTAATACATGAGACTGTAGGACCTCAGATCGCAAGACCAAGACATTTAGTTCCACCGAAGATTGTATGGTTAGAATGTGATATTTTCAGCCACTTGTATCTGAAAAGACGACTGAGGCGGACATTATGGCCACTCACCAATTTCATGGATCCTTTTCTAGGCATAAGGTAAAAGGACATTTTCTTTTTCTTTTGAAATTAGGCTTGGCCAAAAACTGTGATGCTAGGGAATGGCAGGTGCTTCCTCATAGTTCATGTTAATTCCCAGGAATTCATATACGACCCAGTGACAGTTTATGGCACTCTCTCTATTGCCTACAAAACCAAACCACTCCAGATAGTGACACTTCATTCCGAATCCAAGAGTGAGGACAACGCAGTCCCAAGACTCTAGCTAACCTGTCTGGGTGGTTCGTATGAGCAAGAAACGAACCTTGTTTATATCTGAGATTTGACGGGTGTTTCTTAGGAGTGCTGTGTTACCAAGTTGATCCTGACTTACACAGAAATGGAAGCCAAAATAGAAGAGACAGGCTGTGCTGCAGAAAGGAGACGCCTAGAGGTACGGCACTGACTTAGTGGATCATGGATGCGTCAAGACACTTGATTCGAGGTTGGAATCACCATCATAGGTAGTGGGGAAACAGCTGGTGAAATTTTTACCTGTGGTTACATACTGGGGACCAAGATCATGTACCCAATAAACATAGTGCTGGGGAAGACACCAGAAAACAGAATGTTAGTTCTGATACTAATGAGTGTTTCCAGCAAGGTATTAACCTCTGACACAGTGACACACGGCTCCAGATGGAGGCTGCTCTATTAGCCCAAGTCCTGGAGGGAGCACACACAGAGAAGATTCCACCACCATCTCACCATGGATATGTGGTATGAAAAAACAATCGAACAACAACAACGACAACAACAACAAAAAAAAAACAAGAAAACAAACAAAAAAGCCCCAAACTATCATGTCATATACCAAAGAGAATTTTTTTTTTTGTCTTTTTAGAGCTGCACACATCACATATGGGGGTTCCCAGGCTAGGGGTTGAATTGGAGCTGTAGCTGCCAGCCTACACTACAATCATAGCAACTTGGGATCCAAGCCATGTCTGTGACCTACACCACGGCTCATGGCATCACTGGGTGCTTATCCCACTGAGCGAGGCCAGGGATGAAACCTATGTCCTCATGGATGCTAGTTAGATTCGTTTCCACTGAGTTCCACTGATGGGAATGCCCCAAAGGGAATTTTTTATTGGACATTTTTTTAGTATTACCTAGATTTTGTGTCTAATACATCTCCTCAAATTAGAAGAGCATTGGTGAGTTGGAAAGCAGAAATATAAGGGAAGAAATAGAGAAACAGTGAATAAAAGTTGGAAGAGGCAACCGCTTCTCAACTCTTGATTTTAAAATAATCAATTTAGTTTTAATGGTCAAGGCAATATCATTCTAGCAGCACGGATAAAATCAGGTGTCTGGCCTTGATGCTTTGTTGTCAAGACCACAGAACGTATGAATTTGTCTTAGGGAACAGGTCCACAAAAAAGGTGTAAGGCCCAGTAAGTACGCTCATCAGAGAAGGCAGAAATAAATGAGTTTAATACAATCCCATGAGTCAAATGAGAGAGGGAGGAAGAGCGACAGGGTGAAAAAGAAAAGAAAAATAGCAAATTTGGAAAGCAGATCCAAGGAAAGTGGTAGGTGGGTTCTGTTGTGTCACAGGGAAGAACAAATCTGGCTTCATATCAGATCTATTTCTTTTCCTTTAACCTTTGTGTTCTGTTGCTTCTGCTACAAGTTAAGAATGTGGCCTTTAGCTTGAACGAAGACATCCTCAATGCTCTGACTTTCAAAGGCACAATGTTCTCGCATTATACAGAGATAAAAGGTTGTAGAACAGAGGATAATACTTGTCTTGCTTGAGGTTTATAGGAACATCGTGACCTGATCTATGTGCACAGGTGCAAGAACAAAGGATTCTGAGGACAAGAGGTTTGCAATGACCAACTGCACCCTGTCCATTTCAGTATAAAAGAAGCCTGAGTTCTTGGGTAAGATGGTTCTTTAGGACACTAGTCCACCATCTTCTTAGTCTGCTCGTTTTGCAAATAAGGTTGCTAATTCTGGCCCCAACAGCTTGTCTCTCCATTTATTGGCCTGTCATGCAGTGAGCGTGGCTTGGTAACAGTTGGTCCATGGAATTAAGTGAACTTAAATGGATAAAAGACAAGGAAATTTATACTTGAGTTTTGCTTGTTCATTTTTGTTCTTTAATTTTGCAGCCACATGCACAGCATGTAGAAGTTGCCAGACCAGGGATTGAATCTGAGTCGCAGCTATGACCTATGCTGCAGCTGGAGCGATGCTAGATTCCTGAACCCACTCACCAGGAGAGGAGTTGAACCCACATCTCCACAGGGACGTGAGCCTCTACAATCAGACTTTCAACTCACGGCAACACCGCAGGAACTCCTCTGTGTGAGTTTTAATGCTGAAAGTACCATGACTCCTGGCTAAAAAGCATATGAAGTTTAAGATTTAAAATGGCCTTTTGATTCCCAAAATTTGGGTGGAAAGCAGGCTGAGACAGCTGTGCCTCAGGCATATTCTCCAATTCTCACCTCCCATGTGTAAGGAGGGAAATGCCATAGGATCATCACACAGACACTGAGGAGTTTGAACACTGCAGACAAGAGAGTTACCTCCAGAGAGAAACACCGAGGACAAATCTAGGAATATTTTCCATCTCCAGGTCTGGCCTCCTTAAAACATCTTCCCAGGGGAATTTCCTAAGTGCTACAAACTTCAGTTTGCTTTGTGTTTCCTGTTGTTCCCTTTTCTGGCTGGAGGTGCTTTCTAATAGTTCTCCTAACTCAGTCTACCTTGGTGTATTGTCTATCTGAAGGAAGTAACTTTGGTTCATAAATCTCTGTAACAGAAGAAACCACATCTGCATTGGATGAAGAGGCTGTCAAGTCTCACTCCCCTGAGCTGGAATTAGCAATAGTGGGACTTCTGTGTCTTTTGGAGATGAGGTGAGTGTGTTCTGTATCTGAGAAGGGGAAGAAATCAAATACCTGTGATCAGAACAGTGGCGTGAGCAGTCATTACAACTTATCACACACACCCAGGATCTGATTAAGGAAAAAGTCCTCTTTGAAGTAGGCGAGAGAAATTTGTTTTAGATAATGACATTTTAGCCTGGGTGTAATGTTCTGGCCAAGCTTTAGGACTTAGAGCACAGATATCCTGCCATGCTTTTCCTTCTGCCATGGTGACTGCTTTTCCACATCGGGGTGGGTCTGTCAGCCTGAGTCGTGGGATGAGGAGAGGGGCAAAGTCCTAACCCAATTTGCAATGGTCGAGTGGGGAAGAAAGAAACTTTAGTGCTCTCATTTGAAGATATTTGCGGTTCTTTATTACTTCAGCGTCACTAGCCTGTCTGAGTGATAAATCATCTCAAACTGGCTTAGCAATGAAGGAAATTTATCAGTTCATGTAACTGAAACACTAAAAGCAAGGTGAGCTTGAAGCAGGAGTGCTTCAACAGCTCCTAGATGTAACCCCCCCAAAACCTATTTTCCACCTTGCGTGGCTCAAGTCATTCCTATGGCGGCAAGATGGGTCTGTGAAGCTCTTCTGACAAGTTACTCTTTCGTCGTATCTAAGAAGAAAAATGAATAGCACTTCCTACAGCTACTGTGGAAAAATAAAGAATCTTTCGTCTCCCCCAGATACTCCCAGGAAATACATTTCTGGGTCTCACTGATCCACATTTTCACACGTCTCGAACTGATCTTTGTAGCAAAGGGAATGGGTTCTTGTGATGGGCCTGCATTAATCAAAGAGCAGTCCTGGATCCGACGATGAGGGCACTCCCATATACGGTGCAATGGTAAGAACGGAAGTGGGGGCTCCTCAAAGAAAAATCATGGTGCTGTCGTGTCAAGGAAAGAGATAGAATGCTGAGAGAAAGCGGTAGATTTTATTAAAGTTATAACATTCATTCCACTGAAAGTTGGTAAAATTAAAATGCCTATTTTATTTCATTTTATTTGCTTTTTAGGGCTACACCTGCAGTATATGGACCTGACTAGAGGTCAAGTCAGAGCTACAGTTGCCAGCCTGCACCACAGCCCCAGGGATGTGGGATCTGAGCCATCTGTGACCTACACCACAGCTCATGGCAACGCTGGATCCTTAACCCACTGAGCGAGGCCAGGAATTGAACCTACATCCTCATAGATACTAGTTGGGCTCGCTTCCACTGAGCCACAACAGGAATTTCCAAGATGTCTTATTTAGATATACTTATTTTCCCTGGAAAATAGCTTGTAAACTGATATTTAAATGTCATCTGAGGGTCTGAGAAACGGTTTTTGAGAAAGAAAAGGGAGTCAACATAAAAGTAATAGGAAGAAATACATTATATTTTTTAAGTTTATAAATCAAGTTAACACAACTTTTACAGGACATTTTGCCATTACAGCATTAGAAAGTTTATCTTTTTGCAGGGGAAGTGTCAAATGGAGAGGATTCTCGAAAAGTAACACCTAGACAATTGCATTACCGTGTGGCCTCCAGCTGCCATTCTTGGTTCGTCAAATGAATTTCCTTACACTTAATAGGACATGATCCTGATAAAGATATATGTTGACAGCATGCAGTACACCTTAGAGTTCCCATATCCCAAGTGATAACACAATTTTTCTGAAGAGTAAAGAAGTTACATCAAAAAAGTGCTAAAAGAGTTGCGCTCTGTGTAAACCAAGCCCTGTATCCTTAAGTTTATTCACTGTATGTACCATCATATTACATAACTACAGCTTAAATAATTAATGTCTTATTCATCCAGAAAAGAGGTGAGGATAAATCAGAACATCATATGAGAAAGATACCATATTGCCATTTATTTAGTTTTTCTTTACTTTTCTGGCAATTTGGGTAAATGCTTGAATCCAAATTAAAATAAATGGTAATTTTAAGGACTACCAATTTTTTTCATTACATTCAAATCCTTCAGCCAGATCTAGGTGGAAGTAGTCTCTTAGTAACTGGCAACTAAATTGTTTCTATCTAATAAAATATAATCCACATACCATTTTTTCCTTTGGCACTGCCACTGCAAGAGTACATGTAAGTTTCTTTCTTTCTTTTGTCCCTGTTTTCATGGAGCATTTCTTGTTTGGATATATTTTTATTCTCACCTTCATTTTTGAAAATATTTTGGAGTGATACATAATTCTATAGTAATTGTTTCTTTCTGTTTTTTAACTTTGTATTGTCAAACTCTGTTTTTGTTTTGACAGGTCAGGCTCATTGCTAGTTCAGTGGGAACAATGTCTTTCTTTGTTCTCTTGTGAATTTAGAAGAATGTTTCTTTTTTTTTTTTAAACAGATTTGTTATGATATGCCACTGTTGTTTTTTTTTTGTATTTATCCTTTTTGTGTGTTTGTTGTACTATATGAATCTGTAGGTTGAATTTGGATGCTTTCAGTTTTTAAAAATGTGTATGACTTCCATCTTTCGATGTGGTTTATTCCATTTTCCCCTCCATTCCCCTCGCGTCTCAAATTTTAAAATGTTAGACCCTTCATGCATGTCTCATATGCTCATCATGCATTTAGCCAATATTTTGTTGTTACTTTCCTCACTGCTTCCATGTTGATCTATTAACCTCTCTTCATGGTCACTAAGTCTCTTGTCCACTCTGCCAAAAACTCCTATTAAAACAAAACCTTGAGTTATTATTTTCGGATATTGCATTTTTATGTTTTAGGATATCTTTTCATCCAGTTTCATAGATTTCATATCTCTGGTGAACTTTTCAATATCTCCATCTACTCTATCCTCCCTTTCCTTTCCTTTTTTAATGAATAAAATTTAATTTTATTTTATTAAATTGTGACTAAAATGTTAATTTAATACAATTAACATTTTAATAACAATTACCTGAACTCACTCATTTCAATATCTGGGCCATCTTACATCTGTTACCTGGTTTCTTTTCTCTTTGATACTGGCCATAAGTTCTTGTCTGCTCACTCGTGTTGTAAATCTGAGTTTTTTATGTCCATCATAGAGAAGAACTGTCGAGGTTTTAGAAAATGTTTTCCTCCTCAAGAGGTCACCCTCGTCATATTCAGCAGAGCCTACAGAGCGTTGATCAGCTCTTTCGGATCAGGGCTGGCGCCGAATCAGTGATGGTTTACAGGTGCATAGAACTCAGTCTAGCTCTGATGCTCTTCTCTTCTCAGGGTACGGCCTTTCAGAACTTTCAATTAAGTTCCTGGTAAGGCATCTGCTGCTTCAGGCTTGTAAAAGTGCAGAAGATTCAATTACATTGCTCAGAGGTATGTATTGATCTCTTCAGTCATTTGCCAGGGTTAAGGCACATGTCTTAAAGAGGAGACTGGTCACATATTTAAAAGTCCTCAAGCCTCCGGTTTTACTCACTTGTGTCTAGCGTGGCTACAAAACTTTTTTCTGATTTCTCTGTCCCAGAAGAACAGCCTTTTTTTCAGGGGCTAATCCTAGATGCTCAGCTTCTAACACTCCCGGAATTGATGAATGTGCCTCAGGGGAAAACAGCTGCAGAAACGCAGTGTCACTTCCTCATTCTTCCCCGGGCTTTCCATCCTTTCTTGTTTTATTTTCAAGCCCCTCCCTCCAGAGAGCTTCTGTCCCTTAAGCACCTGCAAGTCTGAGGTAGACTGCACTCTGCTCACAAAGACTTCTGAACAGTTCTGCAGCATCCAGCACAATCAGAAATCCAGCAAATATCTCTTAATGAAACTGAACTTCCTTCCCGTGGAGTCTTAGCTTTTGTCAGTCTAGTCTCTACAACTACTAGAAGCTTTGCTGGTTTTTCCTTCTCCCATCAGCCATTCTCTGCCTGGGTAAATGCAGAGCCCTAAGTTTCTATTGGCAGAAATGAAAGAAAGAGGAGTTCCCGTCGTGGTGCAGTGGTTAACGCATCCGACTAGGAACCATGAGGTTGCGGGTTCGGTCCCTGCCCTTGCTCAGTGGGTTAACGATCCGGTGTTGCCGTGAGCTGTGGTGTAGGTCACAGACACGGCTCAGATCCCCCGTTGCTGTGGTTCTGGTGTAGGCCGGCGGCTACAGCTCCGATTTGACCCCTAGCCTGGGAACCTCCATGTGCCATGGGAGCGGCCCAAAGAAATAGCAAAAAGACAAAAAAAAAAAAAGACAAAAAAAAAGAAATGAAAGAAAGAAAAGAAAGGAAGGAAGGATGAAAGAAAGAAAGGAAAACGAAAGGAAGAAAGAAAACAAGCTGTGAATCCCTAGCTTACATCTCATGCCAGGAATTTTAGTCCATTTAGTTGTTACTTTTATGATCTATTATCTCTTTAAAAATATATTTTAAAAATCATTCAACTTTGTAGTGACCGTCAGTAGAAGCATTGGCGTACATCAGTCTAGTACACTTCATCTGGAAACAAAAACCCTCAATGCTCAATCGATGACTTTTAAAACATCCTCTTAAGGCAAAATAAAGGGGGTAGAAATCCTGTGTAAGCCCCACAAATTTGGGGCGCCTAAGATTCCCTGGTCTAACACTGTAATGTGTAGATAAGAGTCTTTTGTTTAATGTAACTCTAGGATGACTACCACATATCATAATTTATCTAAAAGTGTTAACATTTCATAATTAAACATCAGATGGTTCTACGTGAATATAACATTTTCAGCTTCTAATACATTGCTTATGAGTATTCTATTGGGAAAACTAAACAGAAGAATTTGAGACTAGACATTCATTCCAACAATTTCAAGGACACAGAATTTTTGATTCTTAGATGGTTTTTCCTATTTATATAAATAGTTATATTACTAGAATGGAGAAGGATTATTTATTATGCACTATTTTGATCAAAACATTTCTCACGAAAATCTAAATCTACTTACCTAGCCTTTCATTTAATAATAATGATAGTTCTACTAAGCAAAAGAGCGAGGGTTTGTTGAAATCATCAACTGTGATTTTTCTTGTCTGATGTTAGCTGTTGACTTGTCATATGTGGCCTTTTTGTATCGAGAGATATTCCTTCTATGCTTAAGTTAAGTGTTTTTATTGTAAATGCATGTTAAATTTTATTGTCTCTTTTTAAGTGTGTTGGGTTACACGAATCACTCACAAAATTATAACTTCCAAGCATGTAAACCTGACCTCTTAGCAATTAAAGCATCTTTTGCCAGTTTGAAATCTAGTCATGCCTAACACTTTTGACTAAATGCTACATAACTGCTAGTGAACCATTGATTTAAACTGCCCACCTTGACCAGGCAGGATAATAGCTGCTTGCCTGAGCTGACTCACAACAGGAGGCCCTGATAAGGAACGTGGTGCTACCCTGAAAACCAGCAGAGGCACTGGGAGGGCAGATAGGAGGGAAGGATGACCAGCCTCCCAGGATCCTTGGTGCTGGAATTCCATCTCCGCTAAGAGGTGTGTGTGCCACCAGGAAGGACCCTGCGTCAGGCCAGATGTGGGCCAAACAAGATGACTGGCCAGAGACAACCCAGAAACCAACCCCACTCGCATACACCTGAGCCTGAGCCACACGGAAGAGCAGTTCTTCTGGTTCCCTTATCCTTCTGCTCTGTGCCTGGGCGCCTTTTCGCAATAAAGTCTTTTGCTTCGTCAACACCTGTGTCTTCTCAGATAATTCATTTCTGAGTGTTAGGCAAGGGCTCATATTCGGGCCCTGGAAGGGGTCCCCCTTCCTGCAACATAATTATACTCACCACATTATGGGAATTTTTATTATTTTTTAATTTTTTTATTATTTTTATTATTCTATGATCATGAATGATTATTTTCATTTCATACTGAGGTATTCTTAACCTTCTCTTTCTTTCTTTCTTTTTTTTTTTTTTTAACAATCACACCTGTTGCATATGGAAGTTCCCAGGCCAAGGGTCAAATTGGAGCTGCATCTGAGGCCTACACCATAGCTAAATCAACGCTTTAACACCGATTTGAGACACATCTACAAACTACACCACTGCTTGTGGTGAGGTTAGATCCTTAACCCACTGAGCAAGGCCAGGGATCGAACCTACATTCTCATGGACATTATGTCCGGTTTTTAACTTACTGAGCCACAATAGAAACTCCTTAACTTTTTATTAAAGTTCAATGCTACATAGTCCATACGAAACAACATCCAAAACACACACATGCATGCATAAAAAATCAGAAATAACAAAAATAAATCCCCCACACAATATTAAATCAAAATTGATCTGAATTTGGTTAAAATAAATAGTTCGGTGATAATGGACATTCATGAGATTCATCTTAGATTCATCTTACTGTGAAGAAAGTAGTAAAAAATCACCCTCTGTAGCTTGCCTCACAAGGGAACTCGGGGGCCAGGAGAATAGTCCAGAGGCATATCAGAAGTATGTGGATTAAGAGTGCTGCCTGAGGAGTTCCTGTCGTGGCTCAGTAGTTAACGAACCCGACTAGCATCCATGAGCATGCAGGTTCATTCCCTGGCCTTGCTCCGTGGGTTAAAGATCCGGCATTGCCAGGAGCTGTGGTGTAGGTGGCAGATGCCGCTGTGGCTGTGGAGGAGACCGGCAGCTACAGCTCCAATTCGACCCCTAGCCTGTGAACTTCCTTATGCCACAAGTAAGGCCTTAGAAAGACAAAAGACAAAAGGCGAAAAGTAAAAGAGAGAAAGAGAACGCTGCCTGCCATATCAGGAAATAAGGGTGTTGTGGGCATCAGCCTTCAGCCACTACAGCCACCTCCTAGCCCCTGAGGGTGAGCTCCGAAGGAACTCAGGATGGAAACAGGGTGCCATCCATTAAGATATGAGACACTGGAGTGACCCCTAAGAGTGCATCCTGAGAGACTCAGGATGGGAAAGCACAGGATACCGGCCTCAGGTAGCTGAGGTACCCATCAAGGAAAGAGTTTCACGAGCCCTGAATTTTGCATCTTCCCATACGTGAAAAGTGTTAAATTCATTAACTGGAAATGTCTAGTTTTCTTTAATTAACAGCAGTCTTTTGATGTTCTGACTATCTGGCTCCCCCTTTAGCTCTGTGGCGCGCTCACTCAGAGCGAGCCGAGCGTCCTGTCTCTCGGGCTTGAAGTGCTCAGAAAATCCACCGAATAAACCCTTAACGCTCAGACTCACAGACACTGAGAACAGACTGTGGGTGCCAAGGAGGGTGGGGTGGGGGGAGTGGGTGGGCCTGGAAGTTTGGGATTAGCTGATGCAAACTCTTACATTTAGAATGGATAAGCAATGAGGTCCTGCTGTACAGCACAGGGACCTCTATCCAGTCTCTTGGGACAGACCATGATGGAAGATAATACAAGAAAGGGAATATACATACATAGACATAGACATATGACTGGGTCACTTTGCTGTACAGCAGAAATGGGCACAACGTTGTAGATCAACCATACTTTAACAAAAAAAGAAAATTCCGTAACACTCTCGACTGTCAGTTCGTGCATTTTTTCAGTTCACTGTTTAACTTCTTATATGGAGAAAGGCAAGAACTTTCATTATTAAATAACTAATAAATCAACTCAAGGGCAGGCTAGATTCTAGTGCCAACAGTATGGGGCAATACACAAGGTACCATATACTTTTTCAGTAAAATACTGAATAACCAGTAATAAAAGGAATACATATGCCGGTTTGAAAGAATGATAGTAATAAATTGAATAAAATTCCTCCAAGTATGTAATAATTTCTTCCAAAAGAGTAAAATAGTCTTCTGAATATAGCAGGTTTTTTTTTTTTTTTTTGGCCAAGTTTAAAAAGTGTCAGAGCAAAATATATGTCTTACCTGATTCTTCAAAGTCCATGTTGTAGGCTTTCCAGGTTTCGGTTGTTCGAAGAAGATTCTCTTCCATGGCTTGAATGTCCATGGAGGGGCAGTTGCATTCTGGAAATTTGGGGCCACACTGACACCAGCAGTCATTGTCCTTGCAGATAAATTCTCCCTCTGAATTGCAAGCAATGTAGCTCAAAGCTGCTTGTACAAAACGCTCCTGAAGATAGTCTGGAAGGAGTACTTGAAGCCCTGACAGAGCAAATAAAGCAAATACATTTATTTTGATAAAGAAAAAGTATAATACATATGTACAATACCCAAAGAAGATCAAAAATTTAGCATATTAAGTTATACATCTATACATTTTTGTCTTTTTTTTTATGGCTGCACCTGCACCATATGGAAGTTCTCAGGCTACAGGGGTCGAACTGGAGCTGCAGCTGCTGACCTGCACCACAGCCACAACCACAGCAATGCCAGATCCCAGCTGCTTCTGCACCTATAACACAGCTTGCGGCAAAGCTGTTAAATCCTTAACCCACTGAGCAAGGCCAAGGATCGAACTCATGTCCTCATGGATACTAGATAGGTTTGTTACCCCTGAGCCACAATGGGAACACCTACGGACATTTTAAAATGATCATTAGAAAACTAGCAAAATCTGCAAAATTGGAAGTAGTTATCATTGTTTTCAATATACACTGACTCCATGCACTGTTCAAGAGTCCCAGAAATTACAGAGGTGTTTAATATATCAGACTATCTGATTTTGATTTTTCAAATTATTTGATTGGTTATTTGACTTAATTGATCAGAATATTTACATTATATGATGTAGATAGAACCTACCTTCCTTGATGTCAAATAGTTTCCCACTTTACCTTCAGACTCTCAGCTCACATCTACGTAGATATCATAACACAAAGGGTTGTGGCATTGATCAAAGAGCTATGGCATGTGGCTATAATACTTATACCTTAACAACGCATGACCTTATATAAATATTTTTTATATGGTCACTTCGATTGACTATCAGGAAACTATCAGTCAGACTGATTTAATTTTTTCACAGTTTATTTCCTTGTCCTGTATTAAGACAGCCTTAGTAATACAGTTTATTGGTTTTCCACATGCAAGTTTAATAAGCCGCTAACTCTATAAAAAATCAAAACTGAAAATAAGGCTATAAATTAATATTTTGAGGTCTCTACTAGTTTTACATTTTAGCTTTCCTTGATAAATAGAAAAATCTAAACAAAGGGCTAAATATTCAAACTAATCAGTAGATAAAAACACAAAAGTAAGGGAAAATTTAGTCAGGGGCTATTTGCTATTTACTGCAAAATTTAATTTCTACAAATTTCATGTTTCTTTTCTAACCAAAAAAAAAATCATTTTTGACATGACCATTCGCTATAAGATTAATTTAATTAAAATAATGAATTAGCATTTAGGGAAAAATCTACTTTATAAATATCTTGATAATTGTACCCATCTCATTCTTGTAGATTAATCCTCCTTTAGTTCAGTCAGGAAAAGTACTCTTAGCACCTACTGTCTAGTTTATTATTCACTTTTATTTTACTTCAAATAAATAACATTTATTGAATGCCTTCCATTTGGAAGAGAATTTCTAGGTAAGGTACCAACATAAAGATGACTGGAACATAGCCTGCCCTAAAAGTACATGCAATACATTTAGGAAAAATAAAATAATTAATATAAAATAATATAACAAGTATATAATAATCTTATACGATACTTCATAATTACTAGAGTTGGACTGCATGTATTTCACTCGGGATAATTAATTGGCAAAGCAATCATATTAGGTTCACAAAAAAGGTAGACTGGAACATGATTTGACAGAAGGATAGTTTTCAACATTAGGAGAGGTTTTTTGTGGCATAGGCTAATTCGTTAATGACACCACACACAAGTGGACTGTGGAAGATATTTTTAAAAATAGCAGATAATATTGCTTCACTTCACATAAACTATAAGAATGCAATGAGTGAGTTGCTTATGAAAATAAATGTAGAGTAATGCTATTGGGTTCCTCTACCAGGGCGCAGTGTATGGAATTAATTCCCTTGTATTTCAGTGATGTTTAACCATGCAGGATATGCTGAGTTGTGCTTCACTGGGAAGTAGAGGATATAAAAAATAAAGATTAGTTTAGACAGAAGACTAAAATCTAACTAAGGAAATGGTGATGGAAAGGCAATTTGGGTGACAGGAGAAGAGGAATGAGAATTTGTTAGACATACTTTCTTGATGTAAGGCAGGTGAAATACGTCAAATGACTTCGGGGAGTAAAATGATGAAGCTAGACATAGTCTTACCTGCCCAGTGCTGTGAGTCATCAAATTACTGTATACTTCAGAAATATCTAGAGAGTTTACTGAAAACACTGCTTTTGGTGTAAGACACAGGCTAAGCCAGAGACTCTATTAACGGGACTCAGGAGTCAGCATATACTTATTAAAACATCTCAGGTATTTTAAGTATGTGGAATCTGATGATTATCTCAATCTTAATTTTACAAAATACAAGACTGAAAACAGAAGAAAAAATGGAAAGAAATTCAGAGAATTTATGTAACAGTTAAAATGTCATAAAGCAAGTAATTGTATTATAATTTTTAATCTGTAAAAATGAGAGTGTCTTTGCAGAAGTATTGCTTCATTTATTTCTTGTGTTAAGTTTTTTCAAGGCAGATAGAAGGTTGAAGTTTTGTGTTTATAATATAATGTTCTTAAAACTGAACACTTTTTCAGAGAGTAAAAATCAATAAATAATAAAAAAAAGTATGTATACGTGTATGTGTAGCTTGGTCTCCATGCTGTACAGTGGAAAAAATAAATCAATAAATAAAAATTTTTAAAAAATACAATTTAATAGTAAATCAATTGAAATAAAGAGACGTCTGATGTAAAAATTCTTTGTCTTTTTCAGCGCAAATTAATACTCTTATGGAAAGTGAATGCATACATTTAAAAAGGAATGAACAGTAGACAATTGCAAGTAATATTGATAGAGCACATTTCTGTTTAAATTCGAGAAAACATTTTATAACTTTAAATCTGAAACTGACAATGATAAATTGGATAGCATTTCAAGTTTAGAAATTCTAAGTACTTGTAATTTTTATGCAATTCAAAATGAATGAAATTCATTTATCATTTAAGATAAATTTAAATAACCTGATGCCGTTACATTTTTCAAGGTTGTAAAGCTGAGGGGAAAACATGGCATAATTTCTGAAACTTTAAAGAATTTTCTTGTAAAACTGAATATCAGAAATACAAGTCTAACTTAGGCAATTAAAGAAGGTAGACAAGAGAACAACTCAAAATTCGGGCTTTGATCTGTCAACTTAATTTAGACAATGTGTCCTCACAAAGACTTCACTGAATTTGTTGAACTAGGATCTGTTTAAATATGTGGATTCATAACTCCTCCTGCCTGTATGAATATCCATAACCATTTAGAGGATAGTATATATTTGTTAAAATTATTATTTTAAAACATCTTCTGTTGAATTATCTCACAAAATACCATAACAGAAAGAAAATGATAAACTATTGCCACTGTCACATAATCTGTCTTTATAGAGGAAATAAAGCAAATATAAACATTGTGTTAATATATTCTTAAGTATATTTCTACTTGTCAAAAGACAAATGCAGCCTTAACTATCATATTAGTTTATTCTTAAAATGTCATCAGTTCAAATTACAATATGCATAAATACGGTTGACATTTTTATTGGAGTGTGTCAAGAAAAACATCAAAGCTCAGGCAGACATATGTAAAAATTAGTGCTTATCGAGACAATGATCACTGTACAAAAGAAAAATATTACCACAAAATTTCAGTTCTGATGCATTACTTAATTTAAGAAGTAAAGTGAATTTTGACATTCTCTTCATCTGGTATAGAGCGGTTCATCAGTTAACAATGACAATATTAGCCTTTTATGTGAATTGTAACAACCTAATACTGCAATGCTGCTTAGTTTTAAAATAGGAAGGAGAAGGAGAAGAAGCAAGAATCACAACTGGATAACTGTCATTCAGGCTAATAGAGAACTAGTGCAATTATACCTACGTACCTTGTAGCTGAATCTTGTTCTCAGGACTCTGAACCAGAACAGAACTGACAGAATCTAGGTTGTCATAGTTGCTGCAGCCCAGAGGACCTGTCCGTGTTTCTGTTACCTGAAGAACAAAACATCCACCTTATTATATAAACCAGAGTGTATCGTATTCTTTCAGGTCAGTGGAGTTGTCACACACCAGGGTTGTACAACTGATACTCAACATCCCTGTCCAGTCCAGGAGAAGGTCTGGGATCGGATACACACACCTACGCATAGAGGAGACAAATGGCTCCACTATCACCAATTCCATTTCCTTCCCTTTGACCAGGCATCAATCTTCAGAGAAAACAATGGTACCTCTTTTTGGTCAACAGCATCACTCCTAAAAGGTCACCAGTTTTACTGAAGATATGGCAGAGCGTGCTTCTTTAGGTAGAGAGCAAGCTTTGACTCATCTAAGAATTGCTTTTTGTTCATTCATTTTTTTTCAGTAAATCCAAACCACCTGCTAGACTACTGTATAAAGACTGATTTTATTATTTTATTGTTTCTACTTAAAAATCTACAGTTTTCAGCTCTTTTATGGTGGCGTCAAAGTCTAAACTCTTCTGCTTGGCTTCCACCGATCCCACTTTTCCCAGAAGGCAGGCAGTCTTGCTGTCCAGCTCGATCTGCTAATTCTATGCCTTTGCTTATACGATAACATCCTTGCCCCTCCTCCACCATTCTCCCTTTAAACACATTGATTTTTCTTCATCCTCAAAATTAACCTCATATTCAAACACCCACACAAAGTAGTCCTTAATAATTTGCACTAGTGTTAGCACACCATCTCTATAAAGCTATGGTCTGCAGTGTCCAACTTAGCACTTAATTATGGAATCACATATTGTAGACTTTTTCCCCTAAGGGTGTCTTAAGATGGATAGTAATCAAGAGATGAGGAGGCATCTAATCAATGATAGCAAACTGGAAATCTATCCTGAGGATATATTTTTAAAGCCAAACATACTTCAAAACAGAGGAGTATTGTAATCATTTTTGCATTGGAACTTTTTATTCTCCATAACCAGAATGGTTTGCAAAACACTGCATAGATCATTTCATTTCACCTTTCATAGCCCCACAACATCTTCCCACCTCACTCAGGATAAAAGCCTGAGCCCCGTCTAGGACGAAAAAGATGCCATATCTTCCAGCCGCCTGTTACCGCTCCGGACTCATCCCTCCTCTTCTCATTTACTCCATCCCAACACACTGGCTTCTTTGCTAATTATTCTCCTGCCTCATGATTTTTGACTTGCTGTTCCTGTACGTGGAATGATCTTCCTCAAAATATTTCTAATAGCACTCCTTCACTCTCTTCCAGTTTTTATTCAAATGACATTCTCTCTAGACTACTTGGACTAATCTGTTTTATTTTTAAATTTTAAAAAAATCATTTTCTGAAATCATTTCCTTTTTGCCTTCTTTCGTTCTTTCTTTCTTTTTGGCAGCTGGATATGGGATCTCAGTTCATTTGCATACCAGAGACTGAACCCTGTGGACTGCAGGGGTGAAAGCACTGAGTCCTAACCACTACACCATCAGGGAACTCCCTGGACTAATGTATTTTAAATGAATATACTTTTAGACATGTCCTTCTTCCAACCTTTATTTCCTTTGCTCCTTACCTTGTTTTACATTTTCCACAGTAGCTTTCAGCTTCTAACATGCTGTGTAATTTAGTCATTTATCATGAATACTGTTGACACTACTCATTAGAATGCAAGTGCCACCAAGGGCAGGAAATATTGCCTATTTGCTCACTGAAGTAGTCACAGCACATATTATGCCCTTGGAGAAGCCCATGGGCATTATGAGACGAGGACATAACAGGTGAGGGAAAAACCAAACCAAGGAAGATGCTAACGCTGTCACTGAGATGGTGAAGGCCCAGAAGGAGCAGTGGCGACACGATTTATCCGAAGAAAATGGATTATGAAAAACAATTAGAACTGGCAAGACTACAAAACACTGAAAACATATATAATGGAGAGAAGGAAAGGCAATAGTTTGCAGCATAAGTGATAACATTAAGATGCTGAGCAAGGTCCACCATGAAGGGCATGCAAGGAGGGACATGTTTTTGAGCGCTTTGACTCTGAGTTGAATCACACTCTTGGTTGAAAACATCCATTAGAAGAAGTGACAATGCAGATCTATTTCTTAGAAGTTATACTAAAGATGGAATTACTACTTTGGGAGACAAAACTTACAGGTAATAATCAAACACAGGGCCATGGACAGATGCCCTGAGGGGACGAATAACTGTATCATGACCATCCTACTTCCTTAAACAGGTAGTCCTTTAGGGGAACACATAACAACAGCTGGGAATGTACGTTACCATTTCTGTAACGTCACACCAACTGTGTACTTCTTTACTGCTGCCCTGCAATGGTGACACGGAATATTTCTTAGTTTATTCAGGAAAATAAGTCCTGGTGTTGATATGTGCCATATACGTGCATGTGGGTGTGCCTGGTTGTGTATAATTAATATTTAAATATAAATGCTTACTAACAAATGAGTGAAAGGAGGTTTGAAGACGCCACATATTTAGGGTTTCAGATAATTTAAATTGTCATCTTGTTCTATAGAGTAGCTTAACTATTTCCCACCAACACACCACATTTATAGAAACAAGCTCCAAAATTTGCCATTTAATACAGTTTTCTAAATAAAAGTATCTTAAAGCACACACTCATTGACATGGGATCTGAGAAATTAGTGTGCAATCTTCTTAATGCTCAACTTTTGAAATAGGTTAAACTGTATTATTTTATCTCATTACAGACGGTCCCTTATGTTCAGTTACTGTTTTCTTAATAGCAAATTCAGGAGATTTAAATAATAGGCCTATACATTTAGAGAAAGTTTGAATATCTCTAACTATTTATCTGTAGATAATTTTATTCCCTAACTTTGCAGTATAAAATAAAATATAGCATATCTCATTGATAATTTTATTTTGTCTTTAATCATTCACAACTGATTTTATTGGTCACTGTCTGATTTAATATAAAAATTCACAAACTCTAGCACATTCATTGATGAAAATCTACTTTTCCAATTGCAGATTTTAAGGATCCTACATGTTTCATCAGTAATAAATATGTCTGTATTATGTCAATGTAATAAAAGGAATAAAAATGAAAAGAAAGTTAATAAAAGCTAACTTATTATACAAACATTTATGTAGATATATTAACTCTACCAAAAATGAATTATATAGTTGTGCCAGCAATAGCTTGAACTTTTGTTCATCAGCTGATAGATGGACATCTGATTTAGGGGTCTCCATATATAACATATCGAAGCAAGAGTTGTCCAATAGCTACACATAAAAATGATTAAGACTGACAAGACAATAATCCAGAACTGATAGCATTTAGCATTTTGAGCAATGACATACACAATGAGAAAGCGTTTTACGTATTTTCTAAAATTTATCTCTTGGTGAGAGGATGTTGAAACAAGGGAACTTTCTGAAGTATTGAAGAACCACTGAGTTGTGTTTTTATCTGAATATCATGAGGAAAATGAATGTGCTTAAGGGACTGGGTGTGGAATGGAGGGGACTGGAAGACATGGCTTGACCTGCTGCGGATGTAATGTCAAAACTGATTTAGCACAAATTTGCTTCCAAAATATAACAAACATGCTCTTCTCTCACTGACAATTTATATGAATTTTGTTCAACTCTCCTGTTAAAAATCAGAGAGGGTATAAAAGTATAGTAAATGGGAAAACATCTCTAGTTTCAACTCTTCCTATATTGTTTCTGTATTGTTTTATTGCATTGATGCCTATTCTTTTCATGGCTGGAGAATTGTGCAGAGAGTAAAAAAATCATGTTAAATAATTTGAATTATACAAACTAATGTTGATTAATTTGAAGAAAATAGACTTAAACGAGAATGCGAAGGTCAACGTCATACCTCTACTACTTCCCAGAGACGACGACCTAAGCTTCACCCTTCTGTCTGGAAAATGGCTAAAATCACACAGCAGAAGGAGGTGGTGAAGAAAAATGAGATAATCTGTGATACACGCTTCCTTCTCATGGGCCTGGCCCACCGTAGTAATTTCACAGTAAATGTAAATTATGTGGAAATGTTTATTATTAAAAGGCAAAGACACAGTAACAACTCTATGGCAGACTTACTGGAGCCTTCCATACCCTAACTATCATGTGAGGCTATAAAATGCTAATAATTCTTCTGACATCAGTGCTGTATGTTAAAATTTTCTTTGTAGACAGAGAAAGTGTGCCTGAATTTTATATCCATCCTAAATCACACGCACTCTTAAATGAGTCTATACACAAATCTCGTACAAGTCACATCAATATGCAATCAAGTACAATATGGTAAGAATAATCCACAACAAGATGAAACTAGAAATACTGACATAGAAGAAAGTAGGCAGTTCACTTGCATAGAACAGAAGAGAACAACAACAGCAACTGCATGGAAAAAGAAACAATCCTTATCTCTTGTGTAGAAGATAATCAAGGAGTCTCTCAAAAAATGTATGGTTGTATGAGAAAACCTTTACACTTACTGAATGAAAAAAGTAAATGTATATGCCTCTTGTAAAAATCATACATGCGTATATATTATAAGTAGCTCTGTGAACCTATTATTGCTCTAGGCTTTTTTAAAAATAAACAAAGTGTTAGTTCAACCATTTTGACTGAATTGATTATTGTTGATCAACAACTCTGTAAAACACATGATCGTAGGAATAGCATAATTCTTAATGCAAATCTACAAATGCACATTTATTAAAGTTTGTAATGTTCCAAAAAACTTCTTGGAAATCAAGAGGGGGAAATGCTTTTTCCACCTAAACTCAAAAAAAGAAAAAAAAGGAATGTATCTACCCTCCATAACAATGACACATCATCTGTAAACTATTAATCATGCGGTAAGAATAAATATGGACCAGCAGTGTTGCTTGTTCCAATTTGTCAGTTATAATGACAAAATTAATAAATGTTAATATTGAGAATTCAAGCCAAGGCATAAACTGAAAAGCCCAGAGGAAGAACTACTTCCCTCTCATTGTGTATGTGCCCTAATCTTTTTACCCAACTTGAACATGGTTGACAGTAGGAGTAACTGCTGTTCAGGATCATCTTTTATTCTTAACACCAAATTTTCATGTGCTTTATATTGTTACAGCCCTTCTATCCTCACAAAATATTCTGTTTTGTTTCAAGAGATATGTTAGAGTATATTGAAATAGTTTCTGAATAAGTTCATAAACCATTGATTAGGTATATGAAACAACAGAATACTGATCAGTACCACGTGGTTCACTTATGAAGAATTATGCCCAGAAAGAGCGTCTAATTTTCTGGTGGTTTATCAGAGCTTAACTGACCTAAGGGAAAGGGGATACCTAATTGCAGCCCACTCTAGCCATCCTGTCCCACTGAGGGTGTGAAGGAGGATGCGGGTTAGATCCCTGGCTTTGCTCAGTGGGTTAAGGATCTGGCGTTGCCATGAGCCATGGTGTAGGTCGCAGACTGGCTCGGATCTGGAGTTGCTGTGGCTGTGGTGTCGGCTGACAGCTGTATCTCCAATTTGACCCCTAGCCTGGGAACCTCCATCTGCTGTGGGTGTGGCCCTAAAAAGACAAAAGAAAAAAATATATCAAAACAACTTCTTTATAGAGGAAAAAATATTGTAGGTTAGAAACTCAGATCTACATGAAGTAAGGAAAAAACATCAAAAAAGGAATAAGTGAAGACAAACATATTTTTTATTTTTCTTATTTTTAATTTAACTAACAGATAATAGTTTGTTCGAAATAATAATATGAAAATGTATAAGGAATGTATAGTTTATGTATCTTATATAAATGAAATGAATGACAAGAATGATAGAATGATACAAAAGATGAGAGAGAATAATTGATTATTGTGTTATTACAAGTTGTTCACACTACCCATGAAGTGGTGTAGTGTTATCTGAAAATGGATTTGGATTAACTATAAATGTATATTGCATATGTCAGGGAGATGAATAGAAAATGTAAAAAAAAAAACCAAACAGACTATAACCGCTATGCTAAGAAAGGAGAGGAGATGGAATCATGTAAAATGCTTAAGTAAAACCACAAAAGGTAGAAGAGTGGAAGACAAAAATAGGAACGATAAATAAAGGTAACAAATAAGAAGCAACAATGAATATAGTAGATATAAATCCAACTATATTAACAATCACTTTGAAAATCAATGCACCAATTAAAAGACAGATTTTTAGAGTAGAGCATAAAACAAGACCCAACTTTAAGCTGTCCCCAAGGAGTGCGCTTTAAATGTAAAGATTAAAAGTGTAGATTAATCGTAACTAAATGGAGAAAAATATACCATGCTAATACTAATCAAAAGAAAGCAAGAGTATAATTATATAACTATATTATGTTCAGACAGAGCAGACAAGTAAAACTGCAAAGGATAAAGAGAGCATCATGATAATGGTAAAAATGGTTAACCCTTCATGAAGATATAATACTGCTTAATATGTTAGGTGCCTAAGGGTAGAGCCTCAAGTTATATGGAGCAAAAACGAAGAGAATTACATAAATAAATAGATGCACGCAGTTGGAAATTTCAACACCCTTCTGTTAGAAATGGATAGGTCCAACAAGCGGAAATCTACAAACATAAGGTAAAATGGTAGCAGCAACACTTTTAAGTACACTTGACAAAACAGATGAAATTGTGTATTACTTTACCAAGGAATTTTAAAGAAGAATGAGGTAGAATTATCCATTACCAAATGGTTTAAAATAGTATAAAGCCAGAAAATGCCAAGTGTTGGTAATAATGTGAGTTGTGACTATAAATCTGTATAACCGCTTCCACTTTAGAAACTATCTAAGGAGTTCCTTTCGTGGCGCAGTGGTTAACGAAGCCGACTAGGAACCAAGAGGTTGAGGGTTCTATCCCTGGCCTTGCTCAGTGGGTCGAGGATCCGGCGTTGCCGTGAGCTGTGGTGTAGATTGTAGACGCGGCTCAGATCCTGTGTTGCTGTGGCTCTGGTGTAGGCCAATAGCTACAGCTCTGATTAGACCCCTAGCCTGGGAACCTCCAAATGCTGTGGGAGCGGCCCTAGAAAAGGCAAAAAAGACAAAAAAAAAAGGACAAAAAAAAAAAAAGAAACTATCTAAGTAGATGTAGGCACATCTCATGAGCCAGACCTAAAGCCAATTTTAAAATATGAACTCGAGTATAACCAAAGGGTCCATGCAAATAGGTTCATAGCAATTCCATTCTTAATAATCCTTAACTGAAGAAATCAAAATTCTAATCGAGAATTCAATGTACAAGTAAACTGAGGATGAGCATACTGTACCGCAATGACATAGAATAACTTGAATGAATCTCGCAAATATAACGTTGAGTGAAGTAAGCCACATATAGCATGCCTCCATTAATACGAAGTTCAAGGTCAGACAAAAATGCTTTATGGTGTTGCAAGCCATGAGGGTGGTCACGCTTTGTGCATAGTAGCAAAGGTAAGAGGATGTAAGGGGGCCTCCTTGGATTCTGGTCATGTTTGAATTTTTATATAGATGATGGAGGCTTAACTGTGTTGCAGTCTCAACACCATGACTGCGTACTTTGCTGTATATATGGTACTTACCAGTAAAACATTTACCAATAATAGTTGGTTAATAGTTGTTCTCATGAATTATATCAAGGCAGCCACACGTCATCTATGTCTACATATCTGGTATCTATCTGTCGTCATGTCTCTATACTACAATACTAGCATGGATCTTTGTACCGATATCCTTTCAAATTGATTGTTATTATAATATGATTTTGCCAAAATAAATTGCTAAAATCTGACACTAAATGAATTATGAAAAGCAGATTATTTATTTTAAGGTTATTAATATAATAATTTATTTAATTGGAATTGATTCCCTTTTAGTCTTCTTGAAGTATCACATTTATTTCATTTTCTTTCAAGGCCATGATTATGCCTATTCTATAATTGCAGATATGTACATGATTAGTCAATCATCCACTAGGACTAACTTGTAGATTAATCCTTCTTATTTTTATTTTGTGCATACTCATAATTCCACTTCTCTCTGAAAGTGGAAAAAAGACATTAGCCTTTTCCTAGTAACCTCAACTACAGGTAACAATAAAAATTGTAATTACATAAGCAAGCTATTTAAATATTCAATTTTTCATAATGGTAATTAATTTTTAGTTTATATTGGTTAAAGGGCTTTGAAATCTTTTGAAAATAAATCATTATATTTTACATTAAAGAACAGAGTTTACTAAATTTTCATAATTAATATTCAAAACAGAAACCCTAATAATGAAAAAGGTATCAGAAAAAGACCCCATAGATATAGTTTGGAAGATTTCTAAAAGCAATGACACCTTAACAAAATTAAAAGCACTATTTTCCAAGATTAGGACATTATTTGAGGGAGTAAAATTAGGAGAGAAAAACTCCCAATATTTTAATATCTTACACTTTTTTTCTTACCACAAATTTTTCTTTACATTACATTATGGCAATTATAAAATTACAATCACCAGTTTACGTTATCTTTTTTACTTATTTAACTGTAAATTTCCTATTTATCATTAAACATGGTATCTGGCACATAGTAGAAATTCAATAACTGTGAACAAAATTGGTGGATAAATATTTTACTTTCAGTTAGAGATCTTTACTTGAAAATATTTTAACGTTTCTGAGACCTTCTTGAAGAAAATGGAGCAGTGACAGTATATGTAAATTTTAGAGCAATGGTGAGTTTTAGAAATCTCCTAGCTTACCATTTCATTACACAAATGAGGTATCTGGAACCAAGGAAATTATAGAGCTAGTTCCATATCACAGAAGTGAAATGAAAGCTGGAATTGGGTCTTGAATATCATGACTTATAAATCACATGCCCATTCCAAATAGCATATTGGCTTTTCAAGCTCTAGACTTAAGTTTTGGAAACTTTGCTTGCGTTAATTTAATCTATTCTCTGTCTTTCATTCTCTCTAGCAATACAGTTAAACAATAACGCACAATTTAATGGTCTAGATTGACGTACAAGTCAGTTAGAATGGGGTAGTATTTTAAGTCATTCTCATGAACAATAAATACTGTTGTGAATGTCTGGTTAATATAACTTTGATTGAGGGCCAAATGAATTAGCTTTTGCTCTATGTATTAATTTATTAATGCTTTGAAATATAACTTCCCACATATTCTTAAATTACTCTACACCAGATTTCTAAGAAG